>NC_135714.1:126426417-127626417 GCF_964656455.1 Halichoerus grypus
GGGGCTGGGGGTGAGAAGCAAACACAGTGCTGCTAGGGAGGAATCTGGCCTTCTGTATTTCAATTTCTACTTCGATGTCTAAGAATTCACAACAAATCCTGGACACTGGCATCAGGACAGATCATATAAACCCCGTTCAGGGTATGAGAAGGAAAACAGGGCATCTAGAACAGAGGCATGTCCCTGATTTTCGTTACCCTTATGTCCTTGGGATTCACTGCTATATGCCTCTGGTGTTTCACAGAGTATTAGGAAAAACAACCAAATCGACTCTCAGCTCTCTGGAAAACCATTCCAGTTCACTAAGCTGCAAATGTTATTAAATGCCCTTGAGGCATCTATCCACGAACTGCTGTATGCTGGTGGAGACTGCGCTCAGCAAGCTTACAGAAGCCGATCCAAGCTTTCCTTGTGAGGAAGCAAATGCTGTGGATAAACAATATGGAGAAAGTGGAGGTCATTTATTAACTCGAATTACAGTAATGCCACACATGACCAAAGATATGCATTTGTAGCATCCGGATTAAAATAGCTATTAAATTTATGCTTCTTTCGAATACCCTGGTAAGTAACACTGAGCATCAAGAACATGATTATCAAGGCAAAAAGGTTTCCTCATTCTCTATCCTATTTGAGAGAAGGTATGATTACTCTGCTAAGCTCTGAGTACTGCAAGGATCTATCTAGAGCCAGGGTAAACAAATTTTCTGTAGATGGGCCAAACTGTAAATATTTTAGGCTTTGTGGGACATACAGTTTCTGTTACAACTACTCAAGTATGCCATTGTAGTGTGAATGCAACCACAGAAGATATGTAAATGAATGAGTATGGATGTATTCCAATAAAACTTTATTTGTGGACACTGAAATGTAAATTTCATGTATTTTTTTATGTATCATAAACTATTATTTTCCTTTTGATTTTTCCCATCCATTCTTAGCTCAAAGACCATACAAAAACAGTCAGTGGGTTAGATCTGCCCCCTGATTCACACAGTCAAACAAGAGGAAATAGTATTTCTTGGACAATTACCATAATTCATTTAACTGGGACAACAACCCTATGAAATACTCTTTATCTCCATTTTACATATGAAAATGCTGAGGCTTGTCTAAGTGTATACAGACAGGAAGTGAGAAGCCAGGATTTGAACCCAAGCATACAGACCGTGGCCTCCATGCTAAGGGCCACACATACACATAGTGGTTCTCGACCCTGGCTAAGCATCAGAACCTTACTGGAGACTTTTCAAAAATACAGACACCCAGATCCACCCCCCCGCCTCAGTTTACCAAATCAGAATCACTGGACAGGGGACCCAGGCATCTGGATGTAACAAAAAATACAGTTTCCCACTAGTTCTGGAGTATAATGAGGACCTCCTACACACCTAGACCCTTTGTGGGAACAAAGACTATCAGACATGGTCCTAATAAAGAGCTTACATATCCTGAATGTAAACCACTCTGCTATTTGGACCTGTTACTTAGCTCATGCTCATAATCGTAGGCAAATTCTTTAAAAGCACCAAATTACAGATCAGGCTCACAAGAAGCTAAGTCCCAGATGGTGCCCAGAGTCTTATTACCAAAGCCATATTTGCTCAAAACTACTGCCACAGAACTGGGGATGAGCCAAAGTTGAACTAAAGCTGCATGCCTAAACCATATCAAGAGCAAAAAGTGGCAAGACAGCTAGAAAAGGCAATATGAATCACATACAAACTTTAAATACATTTAAACAGGATAAGCATAGATAAGCCAACCTGGTTTGGGGCAAAGCATTTATGTGCATGACTGCAATGGGTTCCCAGTGGTCAATTCTCCCTTATAGCTCTGGGAAGTAATAAAGTCTCTGCCGGAGAAAAACTCACCCTAGGAAGCTCCTGTGATCTCGCTTGCTAGATTTAACCCAATGGCAGCAATCTGCCCAGGGAATGTGCTTCTACCTTAGAACAAAAATAATGGAATGCTCCCAGGACATGCACAGGATAAATCTGTCATGGTCCTGAGGGTCCAACATTTACACCTCAGAGATCTTCAACCTGTGCACAGGGCCAGTCATGTCTTCCTGAATTTCTCCTTGTCAGAGGTCATTAGTGCAACAGATTATATGGCGCTTGCTTGAATGATGCGACTGTCCCTACTGATGTCTTCCTGGGGCAGATCCATTCTCGTACTGTGACTTGACCCTTGCAAACAGTTTCCGCCCCTTCCATCTTTTCCTTTTGATGACCCATGCTGGTATACTTGCCACTGTCTCTTGACACTAGCCAACCTTTCTTTCCTTTTACCTACTTGCCTCTGACACCACATGTGGGTCAGGGCCCTGTGACCCAGGATACTCTATAGGTTTTCACTCACTGGGATCGAGTGCTTGCTGTTATCAAGTACTCAAGAATCTTGGAGCTATAAACGGAGAAGACAGATATGGAGAAGGACTGTATATCTAAAGGGGCAGACAGAATGTATATGTAACAAACATCTGTTGCCACTGGTAGGAAACTTCAACAATGGCACCTTTGAATATAAAGGACAATGAAAACCTCTTACAACCAGGGCAAGTCTACTGCAGCTACATGCCTTTTACTTGCTGGGAGGTTTACTCCGTCAGATAAATGGTGTTGTTGTCTTGTTTTAATTTTTTCAGGGGTACCCTGTAACTCCATCAGAGCAGTACAAAAGAAAAAGTTACCAACATTTGATCTTAACTTCTTCCAATTTCCCTGATTTTCGTTACCCTTATGTCCTTGGGATTCACTGCTATATGCCTCTATAAGTGATTGGAGGATGTTAAGACTATGAATTTGCTACAAGCTTAAGTACAAAAACAAGAGTAAATGTTATAGTTGGTAAGTATTACCTTAATGAGAAAAAATGAAATAGAAGGTTTTAGTAGCAGAATGCATGGATACCATTAAAGATGTATATAAAAAACAGAATGGCAAGAACAAAATAATACTTTGAGAGTGTGCCCCAAAGAGATACTCAAGCAAAAAATGTGTAATGGTTGAATAGTCCGTCATACAGATGTTGCAGGATTGTGCAGAATCCTAGGAAGTGCTATGTTCTAAGGGATCTAAAAGGCTACAGGATATAGCCACCCACTGTCTTATAAGTAACAAGAGTTCAATATTAGTCTCATGGTTTTATTTTGTTTTGGTTAATATTTTGGTGTATTTTCCTTGTCTTATTTTTCAGGTATGCATTTTTTAAAAACATAGAAATATATATTTTCTCACCCATTTTAAGTGTACAACTCAGTGATTACTATCTTACATACTTGTGTAATTATCATCACAGTCCAGTTTTAGAACATTCCCATCACCCCCCAAAAAGATGCATTATGCTCACATGCAGACACTTCTCATCTTCTTCACCCTGATCAACCATTAATCTGTTTTCTGTCTCTTTAGATTTGCCTTACTGGACATTTCATATAAATGGAAAAATAATATGTAATATTTTGCTTCTGGTGTGTTCCACTCAGCACAATGCTTTTGAGGCTCATCCACTTTGTTGCCCGTACTAGTAGTCAGTTCTTTATCGCTGAAGACTATTCCATTATGTGGATATACCACATTGTTTATTCCTTCACCAAATGATTGACATCAGATGGTTTCTACATTATTGTTATACCAAATAATGTTCATGTGGACATTTGTTTATAAATCTTTGGGTGGGCATGTATTTTCATTTTTCTTGGGTAGATACCTAGGAGTAGAATTTCTGGGTCTTAAAGTAAGTTTAATTTTCTTTTTAAAAGATTTATTTATTTATTTGAGAGACAGAGTGCAACTGAGCATGTGAGCAGGGGGAGGGGTGGAAGGAAAGACAGAGAATCTTAAGTAGACTCCCCACTGAGCATGGAGCCCAATGCGGGGCTTGATCCCAGGACTCTGAGATCATGACCTGAGCCAAAATCAAGAGTCAGACACTTAACTGACTGAGCCACCCAGGCACCCTGGTAATTTAATTTTTTAAGAAGCTGCCAAATTGCTTTTTAAACTAGCTATATCATTTTACATATCCACTACCAATGTGTGAGGGTTCTGAATTTTTCCATATCCTAACACTTAATATTATCTATTTTATTTTACATTTTTATTATAGCCATTCTAGTGACTTTGAAGTGGAATCTCCCTATGGCTTCAACTTTCATTTCCTTAATGATTAATGGTGCTAAACATAGTTTCATGGAATTATTAGCTATTTGTGTATCTTTTCTGGTGTGTCTATTCAAACTTTTTGTTCATTTTTAAAAGAGTTGTCTGTCATCTTATTATTAGGTCTTAGGGGTTCTTTATATATTCTGGATACATGTGCCCAACTAGTGCTTAACTTTGCACAGAACTCTAAACTTTCATTCAATGAGCTAGAACAGGGGATCTCAAACTGCAAAGCAGGATTTCTAGGACTGTTTTAGAGAGTCCAAGAGGTCAAAATTATTGTCATAATGATACCAAGTCAGTTTTTGCCCTTTTCATTCTCATTCCTTCATAAGTATACAATGGAGTTTTCCAGAGACTAGAAGTATCCACAATTATCTGAAAAGGCTCTTAAAATACTCTTCCCCTTTTTCAACTATTTATCTGTGTAAAGCCAGATTTTCTTCATATACCTCAAACAAAACAATATGAGAATCCAGCTGTCTTCCATTAAACCAGATATTAAAGAGATTTGCAAAAATATATACCAGTGCCATTCTTTTTTTCAGAAAAGTTATTTTTCATAAAATTATGTAATTTATGTTAACATGTAATGGGTTTATATTGTTATTCTTAAAGAAATTAATAAGTAATTTTAAATGTCTCTTCTAATTTCTAACATAAAAAATATAGATAGGTGTAACTCACATAAACAAAAGGTTTTTGGGATCTTCAATATTTTTAAGAGTGTCAAGGAATCCTGCAACCAAAGTCTTGAGAACCACTGAGGTAGAGAACCCGTAAGTTAAGAAAATACTGGAGTGACTTGTGATTATAGAGGTCACCAGAAAGCATTTTCACATGTCAGAGTCCAGCAAACAAAATCTATAATCAAAGGAAAACTTTCTCATGGAAGCCAGCTCAAGGTGCAATAAAGAAGAAAGTGGTTCAAACATGGAGAGGCTGAGTGCACTCCTGGGCAGGGCTTGGCAGGGACGGCTGCTCCTCATCTGGCCTGGGGTGAAAGGGATGGGGGAGCATGGGGAGAGAGCACTGTGTTGATGTAAAAGAATACACAGAGTGGACTCTGATTAATCCCAGGTTTTTAACATCTGCTTATTTACTTCAGATCCAACAAACATTTTTGAAGGCTTGGAGGCCTCTGCCATCACAGGCCAAAGACTGAAATGAAGATGCTAGCAAATAAGAAAATATATGCAAAGAGTATCTGAAGGTGAGACCAAATTTCTGATGAGATTATTGTTGAAACCTGTTAAACTCTATGCATTATATAAGTCTAAAACAGATGGCCTCTGGGATGATGATAATGCAATGGTAAGGTGACCATCTACCTCCTGGGACACTTGTCAGAACAGAGTGGCCAAGGGTTTGAAAGGCAAATTGTAAGTCCTTATTATTATGTAAACCTACTAATCATTTTCTTAGGAATACATATGCTAAATCTCAAACAAGATTTCCAGAGTTGTCACACTAAAAAGTCATACGAAGAAGATGCACAATTCAGAGAGTAATTCTTTCTCAATCACTGTAATATACTCTCAGACATCTTGCAGTTTGAAGGGGACAATCTGTTTAATTACTAGTCATAATATGTCATGAAATACTACAAATGAAAAAGAAAATGGATGATAGAAATTGGAAGAGGAAATAATCGAGTAAGATAAGCTTCTTCAAAACAAATCGATTAAAGTTTACTTATCTTTTTTCTATTTATTGAGACTAGATATGAACAAAACTTCCCATAACTAGAAGATTTAAATCAAAAGTAAAACATCTTTATTACATTTCAGAGTCAGTTTAGAAATAGTACTATAATCTTAACATTCTAATATGGAATAATTATAATAACATAATATAGATTTGTGTGTGTATATGTGTGTATTAAATGAATTAATATAATCTATAAAGAGCTAACTGACTGTCAATCACTCAGCTTGCTTACTCGACCACTAGTTGAGTAAGCAATCAGTAAGGGTTAGCTATTATTATTGATTGTTATTGATGCAAAAAAAACCTCACTGATACCAAAACTCGCTGATACTTGTGTCTGTTTAATCTATGGAACACCATCATTATACTATCTAAAAATTAAATGAAACATCATTGGAATTAGAACATACCTTAGGAAGAGTCATAAAACACCATCTAAAATGACGAATTCTCCATTATTTGCAATTATAGGAATAAGGAGGCATAAACAATTAAAATTCCTCAATAGATTCCGATTTCTTAGGGGGCCAGATGCTAAGTACACAAAAGCCTGTTGATTTAGTAGATGAGCCCAAAGCCCACTTTATCCTACAACGTTTGCCTGAAAGAAATTCACCCTGGTTATCCAATACTACTAAGGAAAAGCTGGACAAATTCATATTTTTTTCAACAGCAACTCTGCCACTCAACAACTGAAAATTTTCAGTATACTTTATTACAAATGGCAGCATTTAGGAAATTAACAAAACATAATAAAAGTGACATAATTTAAAATACAGGTTATACACTCTGATTAAGATTCCTTATTTAATCCAGATAATTTTATAGCTTGCCATGTGAAATGTTCACTAGGAAGGAGCAGAGAAGGTAGAAGTTTGCTATTTATTTTACTGCAATTTCAATAAAATAAGTTTTTACTGATCATATACTGTGTGCCCACCAGCTTCTTAGATGCTATAGGAATACAAAGACATTTCAGGTAACATTTTCTGCCCTTGGGATTTCACAGCATAGATTGAATGTGACAGGATCTAATACATAAATGTTGGGAGAGGAAGGAGAGAGGCATCAAGGGTAAAAATATGTGGTAAAGATAATATAGGCAATTGGGTAAAAGGAAACTGTGAACCAGAATTCTTTAGAAGTTCTTTAGAAATACATTAAGAAGAATATCAGAAAGAGGCTAGAAATTGAATAGCTAGAGAAGTAAAAGGTATTCTGGTTCCCTCCCCACTTTTTAACCTTATCCATCCACTCTGCCCTACACTGGCTCAGCAATATATATATATATTCATTTCATTCATTCATCAATGAATATATACATTCATATATATTCATTCATATATATATATATATATGTATTTTTTTTTTGTTATGTTAGTCACCATGATTTATTTGAGAGAGAGAGCATGAGCAAGCGGGTGAAGAGCAGGAGGAGGGGGTAGAGAGAGGGAGAAGCAGACTGCACTGAGCATGGAGCCCAATGTGGGGCTCAATCTAATGACCCTGAGCCAAAACCAAGAGTCGGCCACTTAACCGACGGAGCCGCCCAGACCCTCAGCAGTATATTAGAGCTATTCATTAAGCTCCAAATATCTCCTACGTCTCCTTCAAATCTCCACTCATTCTTTCTCCCCAGTCTCAAATGCATTCCTACTCCTTGCTTCTGTAACTCTTAGTATTCTCCAAGATTCAGCTTAAGACCCATAAGGAAGCACTCACTTGGTCTTCATTAAGCACTACCATGTATTGTTAGTGTTGTTTTCACACATTTGTTTTAATTCTCTAACTAGACCATAAACTGCTTGAGCACATGGACTGTGTGTTATACAGATCTGTGTATTCTCCACAGTGCCTGGCAGGCTTTCAATAAATATTTGGTAGTTGATTAAGGTAGAATCTGATTTAAGAGCAAAGTCAGACTGTTACTGAGCTATGATAAGCTCTTATTAAAGACAGGCACAAAGAAATAAGCACTGGAGAAATACCAGCTGAGCAGCAGTATGGTTAGTTTAGGGATAGGAAAGAGTCTGTCAATTGACAGAAAATCAATACCTGATTAAATAGGAGAAGGGAACACAGAGATACTCTGAAGGAAGAGTTAATAAGAGTTAGAGACTGATTTTACATAAGGAACAAAGGGAAGAGATAAATCCAAATGACTTTAGGGTTATAAACCTTAGTGCAAAATAATAATGGTGTTATCAATAATAATGCAGAAGTTGGAAAGAACTGCCAAGTCTATGCGGGGCTTGGGGAAGTTAAATTTTCATCTTGTTATGTCTTAGGTATCTACAAAATCTATGCATAGACAGATCTTATAGATAAACAAATAGATAAAACATGACTGAGAATTGAAGCTGAATTTGTTGATTTGGGAGATGTTCACAAACCTAGGTTGACTGAATATACCAAAGGGATTAAGCCAAGAAAGTAAAAGACCAGAGAGTCAAGAACCTCAAGTTAGGTAGAAAGAATATGAATGAGAGACAGAAAGAACAAAAAAAAAAAAAAAAAAAAAAAGTGGAGGAAAACGAGTTAACTAGCAGAGACAACGCGTAACTGCCTAAACTTAGGAAGAAGTAGGTTATCTTGCAATAAATTTAATGAGCTGTGTAGTCAAGAATTTTACGATTAGGGGACATACTGAATTTTAGTCTAAGGATTTTATAAAAGACCACACACACACACACACACACACGTCAAAATGGAATGTATCAGAATGATATTCACAGCACAATGATTTTATCTCTTTTACCTCTTCAGCCCTCACAGTAAAGCTCAAAGCAAATAGTGAATAAATGTTTGTCCTGTAAACGTGCAAAATGTTTCTAATTTGCGAACAGTGAGGTAGCATTACATTGTGGATTACACAGACAATGGAAAATGAGACTCTCAACCCTACGGTGAGTCCTGTATACAGTGAATCCATTCCATAGCTGGTGATCATTTCAAAGTTTTTTGCTTTTTATGGATTTCAACAGATTCTAAATTTCAAGAGATTATGTGACATGTGGGAAAATGTTTGGGCTTTGGAGGTGAACAAAATGGGTTAGAATCCCAACTCAACCATTTGTTTTAAAACTCTGAAGCTTCGGAAGTAACAACTTCCATGTCCTTACTTAAAAATGGTAATGACGATATCTAACAGGATCGTTATGAGGAGTAAGAGATAAAGTGAGAGGACCTGACTCAAAGAAAATAGCTCATTTTCCCTCTTATTTCAGGGAAACTACCTTCAGAAAAAAACTCCTAGCATTGAGATTCCAGCTCTTGTTCCCATTTTAATCAAGTATTTCCTCTTTCTGCTGAAGCAAGGAGAAACTGATGAACAAAGAGGGATGTATTACTAGGAATTAAGTATTGAAAACTGTAACTTAAATAAGGGTATCACCTAGAAAACTGGAACCTTAAATCTTCATTGGGCCCACTAGAAGCCATAAAAATGTATATTGCTGATAAAATACTGATTATCTTTCTCTTCTAACTGGACTCTCCTCAACCTCCAGCCCAGCTGACACAAGATTCTAGAGAATCCTGTCACCGAATCCAGAGAGTTCTGGTGAGGCTTGATGCCTGACAGAAACCTTCTGCTGAATGATCAGTGAAACTAGAGTCTAAAAAATGCTGTGTGAGTTTCTAGAAAAGTTACCATGCATCAGGTAATATGAGTTCATGTTTGCCAATACAATTCATTATGAAACAACATAAAATAATGCCTTGAAAGACAGATATAAAAACATAAATTCCCTTATCTCCAGAACTTTGTTTTCAAAAGTTTATACATAATAATTTTATGAATTCTGTAGTTTAATTTTTTCTCTGCTGAAACTGACACAAATACTCATTTAGAAATTATTCATTCCCATCATTTCCTAATTACATATAATTTGTGAATATTAAAACCTGACTAACTTTGAAGTACATTAGAGCTCTCTTGAAAAGAAAATTTCAATATTATTTCTATACCACTAACAGATTTACTCAGTTCCCAAAAAAGTCACTAAAAAAACACATGAAAAACATTTCATTAACAAAAACCAATGTTCTGAGGAAATAAATGCAAGGTATTTAACAGCAGACTCATCCAGAAGATTATAATCCTAGTATTTTTACACTCTGACTTAAGCTGCACTCAAACATCTGGCATTCTATCTCTATTACTCATTGGGTCATTTTCTCCCTTTCAGAAAGGATGTTTATGACTTACTAATAAATGTCCTAGCTTTATACAGAAGTTTACCAAAGTAAGAGTAGATATTTTCAGATGTCTGCAATCCATAGTACAAAATATATTAATGAAACTTAGATGAAATATAAATATGCTTTCCTAAGATGTATCTAATAAAAATTATACATTGAAAAAAATAATGTATTGTAAAATTTCCTGAAGGCATCTACCACAGACTGTTACTGAAAGCTTTATATACATAAATATTAGCTGAAGGTTCCAGTTTAACACATGCCATTCTTGCTTAAGTTGTAAGTCCTTCAAAATTCTACTAAGAGCTTATTCAAGGCCAGGCAGTCTGCTCCATTCGGTTAAGCGTCTGCCTTTGGCTCAGGTCATGATCCCAAGGTCCTGGGATCGAGCCCCGCATCAGGCTCCCTCCTCGGCGGGGAGCCTGCTTCTCCCTCTCTCTGCCTGCCACTCTGCCTACTTGTGTTCTCTCTCTCTGTCAAATAAATAAATAAAATCTTAAAAAAAAAAAAAAAGATATGAAAGCTTCTATGACCCCGGAAGTTTTCTTTAAAAAAAAAAAAGTTTACTGTCTAATTCAATGTGCTTGGGTAAATACACACACCCATCAAATCCAGATACAGACTATTTCCATCATCCTCCTTCCAGCCAATCCCCACATACCGCTGGGCAATCACTACTCTGATTTCAATCTCTACAGCTTGGTTTATTTTGCCTTTCTTGAATTTCATATGAATGGAACGGCACAGGCAGCTCTCTTTTGTCTCTAACTTCTTCTGTTCAACATTGACTTTTAAGATTCATCCATGTTGTATGTATTACTAGTTCATTCTTTCTCCCATTGCTCAGTATTATCCCACTGTATAAATATACATAGTTTATGCTATGAATACAGATGCTATTAATATTCATGACTAAAATATGACTAATATTCATATTTGTGTGGATATATGTTTCTACCTTTATGGATAAATACCAGGAAATAGAATTTCTGGGTTGGAGGGTAGGTATATTTTAGATAGGCAGAGGGCACATACAAACTTTATAGAAAACCATGAAATTGTTTTTCAAGGTGGCTGTACCATTTCATACTCCCACCAGCAAATTCTAAGAGTGCCAGCTAATTGATAATGTCCATCTTTATCATCAAATTGTTGTAGGTGTAAAATAGTCTCTTTGCAGTTTTAATTTGAAATTTGTATTCTTTCTGACTACTAATGTTCTTAACATCTTTTCATGTGCTATTGGTCAGCATCTTTTGGGAAGTGTGTCTTCAAGTCTTTCTAACATTTTTAACTTTTAATTTTGAAATAATTTCAGAATTAGAAAATAGCTGAAAAAAAGTCTGAAGAATTCCTGTACACCCTTCACTCAGCTTCTCCAAATGTTGGCATCTCACATAAGCCCAGTACAATGGCCACTGAATTATGCTACAGTGCTGTTAACTCATCCACAGACCTTCCTTCTACTTCACCAATTATCCTGCTAATGTCCTTTCCTTCGGGATCCAATCCAGGATTCCACATTGCATTTAGTTGCCATGTCCACTCAGTTTCCTTCCTCCAATCTGAGACAGTCACTCAGTTTTTGTTGTTCATGACCTTGACACTTTTGAAGAGTACTGGCCAGTTATTTTGTATTCTTAGTTTGAATTGTCTTATACTGCCTTATGTTTAACTTCAGGTTAGGCATTTTTGGCAAGAAAATAAAGCAATGTTGTACCCTTCTCAGGGCATCACACCAGGTGGTACACGGTGTTGACATTTCTCATTACTGGCTTTATTAACTTTGACCACTTGGTTTCTCCCCTATAGTGCTGTTATTTTTCCCTTTGTTATTAGTGAATATCTTGTGGAGAGATTCTCTGAGACAAGGCAAATATCCCAATTCTTCTACTTTCACTCACTAATTTAGCATCCATTAATCATTCTTACTTGTAATGATTTTTACTGTGGTGTTGGTCAAGTACTGGGTTTTCTATTTCCCTCATTTCTTCTATATTTATTAATGGAATTGTACTATAAGGAAGAATTATTCCTTTTCCCTCATTTATTTATTATATATAGAATTATGGATGTTTAATTTATACTATGGGTTATAAACCATGACCATCATCCATTTATTTTGTTGTTTAAGCTATCCCAGATTGGCTATTGGGAGCTCCTTCAGCTTGGCTCTTGGGCACTTCTGACATGGCCCCATCACTTATTTTTTGAAGACCACCTTATTTTCTGGTTCCATAAGATGTTCCAGGATCATCGTATATGTCCCCTGCCCCAGTGAATGGAACCATTTCTCCAGATATCCTGACCTTTTTGTTGGACAATGGTATTTACAAGAAATGAAGATCTAGATGTTAGATATGCTTACTGCTACTGGATATCACTGTTTCTGGGCATTCTCAGGAGACAGCACAAGAAACGTGTGTGCGTGTATGCGTGTGTGTGTGTGTGCGTATAAACAAACATATAAATCTATTTCTGTATCTATATATGTATACAACTATTAAGAATCATGAGTTGATACCGCTATTTTCTATTCCAATCCAATCCCACAGGGTTCATTCCTTACTTACAACCAATCTCATTAGTTTCTGGTTTATCCTTCCTGTACAAATAAACATAAATATGCATATGCACATATATGTATATTAAATATTATTTTTCACCTGTCTCAAATTAACAGTAGTAGCATTATATAGATACATTTTTGTACTGTGCTTTTTCCTCTTAATAAAATGTCCTCCATATCAATTCTGAGATCTTTCTCAGAGAATTTGGAGTATTGTACTCCATTGCATGGATGTACCCACCATTGACTTAATCACTCTCCTCTGTATGGGTATTTAGGTTGTTTCCAAAATTCTGTAATAATAAAAAAAGCTACAGTGATTTTTGCATTTTTTATTGGGTGATATGTGTTTTTTAAAAGCTATCTATATCTATTATATGTATTCATTCTATATTATGTAAATAAGCCATTGGTCAGATGTGTTAAGATGTATCTTACAAATATTTTCTTCATTCTGTACTCCCCTCTGCATTTTCTTCATGGTATCATTTGATGAACAGAGTTTAAAATGTTGATGAAGTTCAAACTTTTGATGAAAAGATAGTAAGGCAGAAAAAGGCTTTAAAAAGTCTTAAGAGTTACTGATATTTGAATACTTATTTTTAAAAACAGCTCACACATGCAAACTGCAAATACACAGTTTAAGCAACCTTGTATCCCATCCTATTATAACAGCATCAGAGAAACAAAGTATCTTTTCATTGCAGGCAGACTGTGGCAGAACAGAAAGGCAAGCACCTAGTCCAAACTTCTGTACCATGCGGATAAACGAGCTGGGAGGCATGGACAAGATGAACAATTATGGTGAGAGATGGAAGGACTAAGAGACACACTTGGTCCAGACACCAGGAGAAAGACTACTGAGCAGGAGACCAGGTACAGGGTGAGAAGCTCTCTCTTAGCGTTTTGCTGAAAGCAGAACAAAGCAAGTGAGACCAGTGTACATGGCCAGTTCTGGGATTGGAAAGGGTCTCAAGAGCCTGACTCTAAAGAAACCAATGCTATCTGGCTGTGGCTTTCCTGGCAGAAAGGGATAAGATAGGGCTGCAGAGTAATGACGTCCACAGCTCTTAGATGCCTGTCACGACAGGTCACGGAAACTCCTGTGACACTCAGGTCTTCCAGTTCTCAGACCTGCCACAGCAAAGAAAAGAGACACCAAAATGAAATTCACCAGGGCGACCTCTGGCCAAAGATGCCACTTGAAAGTCAGAAGAAAGTTTACTTCCTCATGAGCTGCTTTAAATTAAAGAGACGTTGTAGTGGGCCTTATTTTAGCTCAGCTGCTGCCCATTTCCTCCTTTTCCCTTCCCCAAAGAACTTGAAACATGCCCCCTTTCCACCTCTTCCCACATAGTTTATCTACTTCAAGGGCGCTAACTCCAATCTCAGCCCAAGGGAAATTCTTAATCCTATGGGGTAACACCAATCCCTGTCAACAACTGCTCACAAGTCAGCACAACTCTAAGGCCAAAGGTTTGCTGAGGACGTCTGGAAAAACAAAGCTCTCTCATTTTTTTTTAATGAGAATTCTCTCTCTTTTCCTGTGCATAAGTGAGAAAGCATAGCTCTAGTCACTTCTGGAAGCCAGCCTTGGAGTAAAATAGGCACTTAGAGGAGAGAACAGAGAGAAGAAGAGAACCTGGATCTTGATATTGTTATTCTCCTATATTAGCCAATCCTGACACCTGCTTTCCCTCTGGATTTGCAATATGTGAGCCAGTAATAGTTTTTATTATTGCAGTCCATGTGCATTGGATTTCTGAAAATTAATTACAGCCAAAAGCATCCTAAGTGACAGATTATCCAACTTAACATCCAATACCTTTGCCTTGGCTAACTAATTTCTTCCTACATTGCATTTAACCTTGATGTTCAGATCTAACCATGTAGCAGAAGGAAGTAAGAGTAAGCACAGTTCAGGTTCCACATGAAAAATGGGAGAATGTAATTATGCTTTAAATCTCAATCCTGAATTCAGCAGACCATGTGGTTTCCTAGTATCACACTGAAGTTTAGCAACAGCTAAAGAATGAGAAAGATGTGCTCAGCAAATTTTCAAAATTTAAGTATCAGTTACTGAAAATAAGCTCTTGTAATATAAACTCAAAATGAATTCTAAGGGGTGCCTAGGTGGCTCAGTCGGTTAAGCATCTGCCTTCGGCTCAGGTCATGATCCCGGGGTCTTGGGATTGAGCCCCGCATTGGGCTCCCTGCTCGGGGGGGAGCCTGCTTCTCCCTCTGCCTGCCGCTCCCCCTGCTTGTGCGAGCTCTCTTTCTCTCTGACAAATAAATAAATAAAATCTTCAAAAAAAATGAATTCTAAGATGTGAAATTCATAAATGTGCATGGTAGTCACACGGCCTAACAAGTAAGATGGATTATTTGTCAAGGTAATTTTCACCCGCTGGTGAGTATTACAATTCCGATAACAAATTAATCATCTCAAATAGTATTCTGTTAAAAGCATAGTGCTCTAATGTGACAACCAGAAGTACCATGTTCTAGAAGACATAATCTCTACTGTGAGTAAAGAGCTAAATTCTAGGTCCAGATAAACAATTAATAATTTTGCACAACTAATTGAAACTTTAAAAATTCAGCTCCTTTGCTCTAAAAAGCAAAATGTAAACAAGACTTGCCACAACTACCAACAAGTACTCATATATTCATTGTGAGGACAAAATAACCTACCTATAAATCACTTGAAATAAATGGCCCATACTTACTGAATAATTACGAGGTTGACCATCACCCACAAGCCATCCCCAAAAAACAATCTCTACATGCAAGTTTGGTTTCTGTCATGTACAGTCAAGGTCTTAAAGTAGTCTGCCTACCAAATACACTGTAGCAATGTGTAGAGCTTTCCACCTTAGATTTTGGAAAGGTGACATAATTATCAATGACTTTTAAAACAAACTAGAAAGATTTGCTCCACATGAAAATATTTTCACAGGATATTTGGGCTAAACCACATCTGCTGTTCTATGATATCATGAAAATATTTACAAGACCTTTGGTATGGTTAATAAATCACATTTAAAATTACAACTCCTAGGCCCCGAGATCTTAGTTATATTCTATTTAAGACATTAAGCTCTGTGGAGCTTGCTTCGTTCCTGATTTGAACAATTATAAAAAGATATTTATAATAGGATACTAAAGAAAATATAATTATTCTTTTAGTAATAATTATATTTAACACTTTTAAGTAGCAATTTTAGTTATATTTTTTTAAAGGGACCTATCTCTTAAAGATACATATTAAAGAATTTATGGAGGATGGATATGCTTGAAAATAACCCAGTAAGGCAGAAAAGGGGATATACTGATAATTGTTGAACCTGGGTGATGAATACATGAGGGTTCATTATACGACTTTATGTATTTTTAATGTAAAATTCTCCATAATAAAGTAAAAAGCATTTATTTTAAAATATAAGGAATAAAAATAGAATGGTTCAGTTGATTTTCTTTTTTAGTTTAAGGATAAAACAAAACCACTCTGAAATAGGATTTTATTTTTTTAAAATTTCAACTGCTTTACTGAAATATAATTTACACCCATACAATTCACCCACTGTAAGTGCACAGTTTATTGATTTTTAGTTAGTTTATTCCGTTGTATAACCATCAGAACAATGATTTAATTTTAAGCCAGGAGATTTTTTTTTTCCAGTTGGGAGTATTTTTAATTTTTTGCTGTTGTGAAACAAAGTTCTACTTAAACAGTGGGTATAACAGCTTAGTTATGCTTTAGAAATATGCCTATTTTTCTCTTCTTGAAATATCAGTAATCTTAAAAAAAAAAAAAAAGCAGTATTTATCAGCAACTAGATTTTGAGACTAAAGCCATCTTTTTTTCCTCTATCTTTATTGACATATTTTCTCCTTGCCAAGTTATGAGGAAGAAACACACATTCCGCGCCTCCCCCCCCACCATATAACTTCTCCATTGGCAGACTGCCACACCAGCAGCAGTGGGCAAACTCGAGATCTGAATTGGCTCTTCTGTGTTTCTACGGCTAGTTCAGGGCAGCCCCGGGGAGGGTTCTCACCTCCCATTCCAGGTCCCCTTGGGAAGTGCAGAATATAATTTATCTTTCCCACTTCTCAGGAAATGAAAAAAAAATTGAATACACTAAAGTAGGCCTGTACAGCACTGTACTATCAGGTAAACCAATTTGGTTGCTCCTCCACCATCATCTCTAGCCAGGCCTTAGAGGCTTGAGGTAAGTTATTCCAGCTCACAATGGCTCCCGATATTTGTTTCTATATAAATCCTCTATGTTACTTCAGTGGCACCTCTAGGAATTGGCATGTGTGCTTTCATTTTCAAATTTCCAGTCTCAACTGAAATAAGTCAATCAGAGAAAGACATGTATCATATGACCTCACTTATATGAGGAATTCTTAATCTCAGGAGACAAACTGAGGGTTGCTGGAGTGGTGGGGGGTGGGAGGGATGGGGTGACTGGGTGATAGACATTGGGGAGGGTATGTGCTATGGTGAGCACTGTGAATTGTGTAAGACTGTTGAATCACAGACCTGTACCTCTGAAACAAATAATACATTATATGTCAAAAAAAAAAAAAAAAAGAAGAAGATAGCAGGAGGGGAAGAATGAAGGGGGGGAAATCGGAGGGGGAGAGGAACCATGAGAGACGATGGACTCTGAAAAACAAACTGAGGGTTCTAGAGGGGAGGGGGGGTGGGAGGATGGGTTAGCCTGGTGATGGGTATTAAAGAGGGCACGTTCTGCATGGAGCACTGGATGTTATGCGCAAACAGTGAATCATGGAACACTACATCAAAAACCAATGATGTAATGTATGGTGATTAACATAACATAATAAAAAAAAAGAAAAAAAAAGAATAATGCATTTTTTTCTAATGAAATCCTATAGGCTTTTCATATGGGTGAAAAGATAACAATATTAGAATAATTCATTTTGGACACATGCCATTAATATATACAATTTGCAAATGATATCCCTTACTTAAAAAAAAGAAAGCTTAGAAAACTTTTGTTTGAAGGTTTATAGGTACCATAAATAAAATATATATGATTTTACCATCAGAATGCTCAAATTTCACTGTTTGGAGTATTTAGAAAAAAAATCAATGCTTCTGCAGAAGTGTTGCATATACCTGGGCACTCATGGTCAATTAATCATGCATCAAACACAGAGTAAGCGGTTTATTATCCAAACACATATGGGTGTGAAAGGAGGCGGTATTAAAAACTGCACCAGGATAACAGGCATAAGCCAAAACTATCCCAGGCAAACTGGGCCACATGATTGCTCTAGTTATAAGTCAATGCAAAAACATTTCAGATCAATGGGACTTAGCTACAATTCCCAATTCTTTGGAGTCTACAGTGAATCTTCCACAATAGTTATTCTCAAACTTCTTTGGAAAGCTGTAGCCACCAGTACAGGAGAAGCCAAAAGGGATCTCTTTTTAAATCTCATCCCTTGATTCTGATATTTTACCTTTATACCATTAACATCCTTATCTTTATAGTTATAATATATGTCAATAAACTATGGACATGAATGAACAATACTGACTATAGTAAAACATTATAATTTATCAAATGAGAATTATGAAAATCACCCAACTGTAAAAAAAATTTTTTTTTCACCCAATTGTAAAAGTTTGAAAACAACATCCAATTCTAGGGAAGACACTTTCATTCCCAACTGGATCATTTAATTGTTTAAGAAATATATTGCCCAAAACCACTAGCACTATAAAATACCAATGACAATTTTGAGACTCAGAGTGTGCACTTAATCCAAAACAGAAAAAGAATGACCCTGGTGGTGCTCCCCACAATTATTTATATCATTTGGATAGTCCTAGAATTTGAGTAGCATTTCAATTTCTTTTAAGGTCTCCTCACACTAAAAATGCCATAATTAACATTCTCAGCAGCATTTATGTCTATGAACGTTAAAACCCAAATCAAACTAAAAAATTAAAAACAGCTGGAATTTATAAACCAAAAGGATTTTCTCCTCTGGTAAAGAGATTATAATGAAGTGTGGCACAATTTTATGAACTTATTACTCCAACTAAATGAGCTCACATTCTGCAGCACTTCAATAACTTTGTAAGTTGGAGCACTGCCCAAAAATGAAATGAGGATTTTTCTTCTTGTTGCTTTCTATGCAGAAGTCAAAATGCTTTACATTTAAAAATTAAATTACAGAATAAAATACATGGCATTAAGAAATCAAGTCAAGAATACTAATGCATAAAGTTGAAACATGATACAGAGTTGAATAGTGTGATATGCTTCTTCTGTGAAGCTAAAATGGTTATAATGGGTGAACAATAACAATGTGAGTTTCCCTTTCAAGAAACAAGCAGAATACATGCTAAAACTATTTCTGAATGAACTTCCAAAACTATTAGCATCATTCATTTAAACACTCTGGTATTAAGATGATACCAGTTTCAATATGGGTTCTGACAGCTTGTTTCATTTTACAAGATTATCAAGCAGACTCCACAGTGAGCGTGGAGCTTGATGCGAGGCTCCATCCCACCACCCCGAGGTCACGACCTGAGCTGAAATCAAGAGTCGGTGGCTCAACCAACTGAGCCACCCAGGCACCCCTCTACTAGTATTTAGAGCAAACCATCTGAAGACACCATCAAATATTCTTCCCTTTCCCTAACCAATCACTATAATATCTGCTCGTACTATTTTGTATTTTTATTTAAAATTACAAACTATTTGCAAAACTCTCTATTCAGGCATGGCCACTTGGCATGTTCAGTACCTGAATCTAGAAGAGAGATGAGGTAACACATAGCCACTTGAGAAGTGCCTTAACAGGAAAGACTATGCAGTCACACATGGAAATAAAGGACATTCAAATTTATCTTTGATATCTGTTTCCCAAAGCCAAAACAATGTTTTCCCTCAGCTGAATTTCACCACTGGATTGATCCTGTATGTCAAAAATGACTTGAGTTTCTTAATGTCATCTGTAAGAATGTGAGAAACTTGAGCAAATCACTATGACTAACACCCTTAACAGAAAGAGTCATTTTGGCAGACAAAGGAGAGGTCAGAGAAACCAACACAGAAAAGGAACTGAAGTAAGCTATCAAAAGTGTGAGAACAATTTAAAAATAGTAATAGATATAAATTGTATCAAAAGACCATCATTAAGTGTTGAATTACAGTGCACTGCAGAGACTCAATTCAAAAGATAATAATCTTCCATTTTCTCCTATAGTTAAAATTTTAAATATTGTATTTCCCAAGATCTGATACAAGACAGACATTCAACAACTACCTGTGACTCTGAGGAGACTCTGGCAATCTGGGCTTACAGTTCATTCATTCATTCCCCTACCATTTACTAGGTACTGTGTTACTTGTAGGAATAAAAGACTAAACAAGGCATGGTCCCTGCTCTTAGCAGTCCAGTGGGAAGACATCAACAGGCCATCTTAATAGAGCTTGTTAAGACCTGTGGTGGGGCAAGCTCAGGTGTCACGGGACACACAGGACTCAAGGAAGCTTCCCAGAGGCAGCCACCTCTAAAATGAGAACTGAAGCTCTAGGGGGAGCTGGCTGGCCCAGCACAGACAGAAGGAGGAGGAAAGAGTGATCAAACAGGGAACTGCATGTGCAAAGCCCATGGGTGGGATGGGCAGCCAGACAGACACATGGAAGGGACAGACACTTTCATAAGCTAAGTGCAGCTGGAGAACAGATTCTGAGGCAGGAGTGGAAAGCAATAAAGCTAGAGCGGCCGGCAGTTTCCAGAGCTCATACATAATGCGGAGGAACCCTGAAAAGCAAAGCCAAGGAGAAGAGTGAATGCCAGGTGGACTCACTTGCTCTCTGTCATGTGCTCCCCAGCTCCACCCTCGCCGCACAGGGATTCAAAGTGGTGCCTCTGCAACCGTACTGTCACGCATCTTTCTTTCTTTCTTTCTTTTTTTTTAAGATTTTATTTATTTATTTGACAGAGAGACAGCACGCACAAGCAGAGGGAGCGGCAGGTAGAGGGAGAGGGAGAAACAGGCTCTCTGCTGAGCAGGGAGCCCGATGCGGGGCTTGATCCCAGGACCCTGGAATCATGACCTGAGCTGAAGGCAGACGCTTAACCGACTGAGCCACCCAGGCGCCCCTGTCGTGCATCTTTCAATGAAAGCCAGGCGTGCAGATGGCAAGATGAGTTTTGTCAACATGTTCATGACATGTGGTACCTGCAGGCCTTATGCCAGCCACAGGGTCTGCACTTCAGCCTGGGGTCCCATCTTCCCCTTTCCCTGGCTGCTTACCCTCTGGGGGTATCCGAGTCTGCCTCTGGTTTAGACCACTGAGAGTGATGCCACAGTGAAGGGGGAATGTGGAGAGTCTTCTGAGCTCTCCAAGTTCCTAACCTGTGACAAGTACTAGGACAACTACAAAGATGCAGAGGACATGCACATGGCTAGTTGTCACAAGCACTGGAAGGCACAGTTCTTAACACCTGCTAAGAAGTCTCATATACCTGGCTGTCAGAAGCTGCACAGGGCCCATAGTTTATTTAAAGACATATTATCAGGTTTTTTAATATACTGGGGAGATAAAACAGGTAAAAACTGAAGCGTAAGAAGAGACTCTCCATTGTCTGGGAGAATATAGGAACTTTCAAAGTTCTGTGGACAGATGTTCAAGTTTTGTTTTTTTTTTTTTTTTTCCCCTCTGTGATCAAACCCTAGAAGCTCCAGAGATACTGTATGTGAGATCTGGGTGTTGTTCCCCTCTTCTCTCACCAGGATAGTGTTTAGTTAGTGCACACAGGGCAGTCTGATGGTCAGAGCACTGCGTGAGGTCCTTCGTGCATGCATGCGTGTGCGTGTGTGTGAGGGAGGAGGAGGCAAACAACAGTTAAAGGAGAAGGGCACTAAGGTCAGTATTTGCAATTTCCTGGGTAGCCATATTAAAAAGTAAAAATAAACAGCTGAAATTAATCTTAGTACTTTTATTTAACCCAATTTCACCAAGGTATTAATTCAATACCCAGTCAGTATAAAAATTATGAAAGGTATTTCATATTCTTTTCATACTAAGTTTTCAAAATCTGGTATGTATTTTACATTTACAACACATCTCAATTAGAACTAGTCACATTTCGAGTGTTCAAAAACCACATGGGACTGCTGTCTACCATATTGGATAGTGCAACTTCGGAGCATTTTACTAAACCTTCCATCTGTTACAAACCATAAGGTCATCAGAATATTGAGTTTTTTTCTCATGATAGAAGTAGCTAGCCTAGGATTAGGGGGAGGCTCTCACTGCCAGGAGATGGTAGTTTCCCTGGGTTCATGACAAACTGCCCAGGGGCAGTGGAAGAAACGCTGAGTGACAGAGGCTGGCTCAGGGGCGCAGTGAGTCGGCACGGGTGGCCGACTTAAGGAAAATCTACAACTCCCTCTTACAGGAGCAGAGTTATTCCGGATGTAAAATCTGTTAAGCTCTGTTTTCCAAAACACCTTTCCATTCACAACTAAAGGTCTGGGTACAGCTTTTTACATGTCGATCCTCTCTTAAAATGGTTTTTAAAGACTAAAGGTCTGGGAACAAAGGTCTGGCTCTTTGCTGCAGGGAGCCACTGGAAAGCCCGTCTTAGGCTTCCTTTACCTCACCCATACAATGGGGAAAAAATTCAAAAAAATAAAATAAAATGGGAAAAAATTCTAGATGCTAAGTGTTAGGTCTGACAGAGTGGGTCCTTTGTAATTTCTCTCACTCCCTTCTGGACTTATTGTTAAGGATGAAATGATGTACCTCTCTGGAACTGTGAAGGGTGATAACCATTCTATGTCTTGCTTCCAAGTGCCTTTACAAAGATAAAATCCAACCTCCTAACCATGGTCTTTGAGGTCCTACATGATCTGGTCTCACCTCCGTGCCCTCACTCTACCATTCCCCTCATTTCATCTCCCTCTTGCCCACTTTCCAGCCACATGGGCCATGACCTATTCCTCTTTTATTCTAGTCTCCCTCCTGCCCTGGGACCTTTGCACTGTGCCCAGGGCACTTTTAGGGCTCTTATTTCCACTTCAAACTTCAAGTCCCATTTACCTCTCCAGGGAGCTTTGAGAGACCACCCTAACATAACCATTTTCCTGCATCCCTGATACTCTGAGAATTCTTCACCCCTTTTTATCTTACCTGTTTGGTTATTTGTAAATTGCCAGTCTTCCCCACTAAACCGTATTGTCTCTGAGAGCAGCAGTGTTGTTCTGCCCCCCGTGCCTAGAACAGCATCTGGCACCCAGGAAATGCTCAAATTTTTCATGACTTCAGGAATAAATCAATGTCATTCAAATACAGATTTTTACCAGTAGCTACTAGGGCAAAGCCTTTCTCGGGGAGTTCTCTTTCATCATAAAAAGTATCTTTTCGTTGACATTGTGCTAAGTGACAAAAAGACAAACACCTGATTCACATACGTGAGGCACCTACAGTAGTCAAATCCACAGACAGAAAGAAGAAAGAAGAGTAGAGGCTACCAGGGGCAGGGGGGAGGGGGCAAAAGTGAGTCCCGGTTTCATGGGTATGGAGTCTCAGCTGGGGAAGGAATGGAGGAGGATGGCAGGGACAGCTGCATGACACTATGAATGCACTTAATGTCACTCAACTGTACCCGGCAGCGGTTAAGATGGTAAATTTTATGTTAGGTGTATTTTCCCACAGTTTTTAAAAAGGTCACAATGATACAGATACCTATCAAACTAGCATAAAGTAAAAAGCATGGTAATACCTGTTGCAGGTGAGGCTGGAAATATGCTACTGGTCAAAATGTAAGTTATTGCCATCTTCGGAAAGCAACCTGGCAACAGCTTCTTAAAATCAAAATCCCCATGTGATTCAGAAATTTTAGTCTGGAAACCTATCAGATGTAATAAATATGAGGACGTATACAGGAAAAATCTTCTTGGAAGCGTTCTCCCTCCATGTGCGAAGAGCCCACAGCACGTATATTTTTGTATTCCTGTGGGGCCTGCATTTACTGGACGAGTAAAGCAAACATCACAACACCAACTGGCTCTCATATAATTCCCTGCTATGCTCAAAGGACAGATATTTATTCGGTCTTCATTCTTGTTTTCTAAAATTGCACAGAAAACATTTTCTTATGTAAGGAGGGGAAAAACTACTTATTAAAAAGCTGCTCAACTGATGCAATTTTATCATCAAATCAACTATCTCCTAGGATTCAAAGTTTAAAAGTCTATTACAGAGTAAAGAGAACTAGTTCTTATGTGTAAGAAGCTGAGGCATATGAATGAATCACATTAAGCCTTAAACATTTAGTTTCCCCAAAAATACTGCAGATCAAAACTTTTACATCTACTCAGTGAGACAAAGTTAAGGCATAAAGGAAACACTATCAAAAATGATTCTAACAAAAGTAGGAACATTAACTGGTTGCAAGAAGGTTATCATTTTAGGTAGAAGGATTTCTCCAGATTTTTTTTTTTCCACTTTAAATAAGCTAGGTAGTTGGCTATAAAGGCAGTTTTTAACTCTGGAAAAGATGGTTCCATGATAAATAGGATCTCAAGTATTACTAATAAGCTGATGACTATTACAAAAAAACAACTCAGAGAGAAAAGCTAATTTTCTTTCATTTAACTGCCCCAATGATTCATTTTAAAAAAGGATTTCCAGTATCCCCTGAGTTCCCATTCTGAGTTCTATTTAAGACCAGACCTGCTTTCCTGGATTTCCAAGGGTTCCATGGCACCTCCTGATACACATGAATAAGATATGCCATGGGAAGACTCATTTTTAGCATTTTCATTTCAACAAATACAGACTTCCTTATAGTGAGCCTCCTTTAAATGGGGTACACTTGAAGGGCTCTCAACAGTGCTCATGACTAGCTCCCTATGCCCTAAATATGTCAAAGAAAATCTAAATGACATATTCGCAGATCGAAAACACGAAGCCATTCAAATGCCTTAGGAAGGTGTAGAGCATTTGGAAGTCTTGGAAAGCAAATCATCTGTTGATTTTAACAATGTACCAAGTATGACTTTGGGACCAGTTTATTGAAGGAAAGTGCTGTATGATTACTGCTGTAATTTCTGTGGCAGAAAAGTTTCCTGTAGTTAGATCATTTACAACTGGCACTATGCAAAGTTATTAAAATGGGTAGGTTTGAGGGACCGTCATTTATGAGTTACAGTAAGTTCTGGCTAATATGTACCAACAGGGGCAGCCACATGTATAGGGGGAACTGGCAGTTAACCAATGACCAAATTACCAGTTTGACAGATGGAGCCTATAGTCCTCACCGGAGACATTTATTGACTTTCTTGGTTTAAAAGTCCAGTGACACAACAGCCATCCTCAGTGAACAGTACCCTCTTCATCTAATGTATGGGCTTGCTTCTAGAGGGTCAGCCATAGGTTTTGGGATGACAGAGGTGGGCATTCCAGGTATTCCCAGGGAAAACCACTAGAAGTTAAAAAAAAAAATATTTTTGGACTCTGTAAATCAATTCCTGGTTAAAATTTTTAGCCAAGGGCACGCCCTCTCTCCACTTTTCTCCAATAGGCCAGACTCCAAGGGTTAGCTTTTTTGTCAGGACAGTGTACAGCTTGAGTCAGGTTCAGATTGAGTCCAAGCTTTGTCACTTATTAGCTGTGTGAGCCTAAGTCACTCAGCTGCAAGTGTTTACTAGTATGAAGACACACACAAACATGAAGCTGTTATGATCACAATGGTACATGAAGATATGGAGTGAGCTTTGCTGTGTATTTCTTCCTAGGAGCAAGCCCACAGCATCTTTTTTTTTTTTTTTTTAAAGATTTTATTTATTTATTTGACAGAGAGAGAGACAGCGAGAGAGGGAACACAAGCAGGGGGAGTGGGAAAGGGAGAAGCAGGCTTCCCGCCGAGCAGGGAGCTCGATGCGGGGCTCGATCCCAGGACCCTGGGATCATGACCTGAGCCGAAGGCAGACGCTTAACGACTGAGCCACCCAGGCGCCCCAAGCCCACAGCATCTTAACTTAAGCTGTCAGCCTATTTCTGGTTTCTGTAGACTTGGTCTTGAAGGGAGAGAAACTGCCTAATATACATATTTTTTAAATCCATTTTTCCTTTTCCTTCTCTTTCTTCTAAAAGTTTTTTAAAGAATACTTCCACATTAGGACTATGTGGGCAAAATTTTAGTAAAATTTTGTTTCAAGTTAGAATTTAAATTACTCCTTTTAGAAAAATTACAGTTTAGGACTTTAGATCTGTGGCCATACCTAATATCATGCAGTGAATCTTTTCTACAAAATAGTATTAAATAGTATTATAGCTTTTAATGTCACCCATTACCCTATTTGATAATAGAACAGAGCTATTTTAACAATTGAGAAAGCTGCTTACCCTAGGTCTGCATCTGATTTCAATGGTATTTATTCTCACTGGGATTCAAAGAAGCCCCTTACTGGTTTCAAATACACATTTTATATTTAGTACATGGTGGAGGGGTTAGAATCTGATATATAAAATTATTGCTCTCCTGACATTTTATATACTATTCCACCAAGTAACCACTTAGAGAGCTTTGCATAATCTGTGGGGTATGTCCAGTCTGGCAAGTACCAGAGGCACTGTGAACAGCTATCATTTATTTAACAACTACAACATGCCAGGTAAGCGGCATACATCATCTCCAATTGCTAAAATACCATGCTGAATGAGGTATTACCCGGTCTTCATTACACAGCTAGGAATCAGGGATAGGCTAATAACTTGCCCCAGTAATGCAACATGGTAAAAACCAAACAAAAGAGAGCGTGGTGTCACAAAGACCTGCAACTATTCCTGCCTCTGACCTTCACTGTGTGACTATGGACAAAGGACTCTATTAATTCCTACAGAAACCTACAGAAGTAGTACCACAGAATCTCCATTACAGTGCCCACTCATCACAGCAGTTAATAATGTTCACAGTGAGGAACAGCCTGTGCATTCACACTAGAATCTGAACACAGGCTCCAAAGGTTACTACTGTTGAAGAACACGGCACACCTCAACTGAATGTGGAAAATGAGGTCTTATCATCTGCTTTCAATTATGATTAAGAAGAAGAAAAAGCACTTGTTAAAAAAACAAAACACATAAAGACAGAAAGCAAAATGGTGGTTGCCAGGGATCAGGGGAAGGGGAAAGTGGAGAGTTCTTATTTACAGGTATAGAGTTTCAGTTTTACAAGATGGAAGGAGTTATGGAGATGGATGGTGGTGACTGCACAGCGACACGAATGTATTTAACACTGCTGATCTACACATTTAAAATGGTAAGATGTAAAATTTACGTATATGTATTTATATGTGATATATAATGCTACCACAATAGAAACTAAAACCAAAAATAAACACTGAGCTTTATTAGACTGAATCTGAATGTACTTAGATGGAAATTTTAAGTAAATTTTCATATGATAGTACTTTTTCATAAGATAGTAAAAGTACTTTATTATATGATCCTAAACAGAATATTTATCCTATGATTTACCTGTGTAATATAAAATAGATCATTACCTGGCGTTGATTTCCAATGGATTCTTAATTAGCCCTTCAATATGAATGAGTGGGTACATGCAATGTGTTCTAGAAACCTGAATATAAGAAAATGTTTGGTGTCCCCTTGTTAGAATATATGAAAGAGAACAGAAGCTCTTCCCATGATTCTATATGCAGCAATTTCTATTTTAAAAGAGACTGGTCTGGCGGCGCCTGGGTGGCTCCATCAGTTGGGTGTCCGACTCTTGATTTCAGCTCGGGTCATGATCTCATGTTCATATCAAGCCCCGTGTTGGGCTCCATGCTAGGTGTGGAACCTACTTGAAATTCTCCCTCTCCCTCTGTCCCACCCCCTGCTCATGTGCTTTCTCTCTCTCTCTCAAAAAAAAAAAAAAAAAAAGAGAGAGAGACTGGTCTACAGTAGGCAGCATAATGCATCACAGGTACACACCTCTCTACATGATGATGTTCCCTTTAGAAACGTTTTTTCCCAAAACAAATCACCTATAATGCATAGTAGAATGATGTCATAATGCAATTATTAAGGGAAAAACTACACAGTGAAAGATATTTGCTAATGTTTCAACTTAAATCTTAAACATATTTCAGTAACTGAAAAAAATATTTCATACAGGGTTGATTTAAAAAAAATTCTTTATTGAAAGTACCACAGTCACAACTACCTGAAATGATATTCTTGTAGTCCAGTCAACAATTGAGGTTCTTCAAAAAAACCATCATCAGGTATATTGAGTACATTTTTTTAATTTATATATTTTTAAAGATTTTATTTATTTATTTGTCAGAGAGAGAGCACGCACAAGCAGGGGGAGCAGTAGAGGGAGAAGGAGACTCCCCGCTAAGCAGGGAGCCTGATGCGGGGCTCAATCCTGGGACCCTGGGATCATGACCTGAGCCGAAGGCAGACGCTTAACCAACTGAGACACCCAGGCATCCCTGTTGAGTACATTTAATTTAAAAAATTTAAAGGGAAAGTTACAGTAATTTTATATCTAAAATCATTTAATAATGGTATTTCTAGAATTAATCTATTCTCTTTAAAAACACTGATTCTTATTAATGCCTATTAACACTCTTTTAAAATTACTATTCCTTTTAAAAAAAAATTATTTATTTGAGAGAGAGAGAACGTGTGAGAGAGAGAGAAAGAGAGACAGAGAGAGAGAGAGAGATCAGAGCATGGGGGAGGGGCAGAGGGAGAAGCAGACGCCTCACTGAGCAGGGAGCCCGATGTGGGGCTTGATCCCAGGACCTTGGGATCATGACCTGAGCTGAAGGCAGATGCTTAACCGACTGAGCCACCCAGGCGCCCTACTATTCCTTTTAAAATTACAGTATCGAGTCATATTGGATAGTAAAAAAAAAAAAAAAAAAAAGAAAGGAAAAACACAGTTATTACTTATGTAATGGTAAGTTATGGTAAAGACAAAACAGGAAAGTCTACTCCATTTTCCCACATAAATGAAAACCCATATTTTATGTTACACTTCTGACTTGCTCCCCTGACTGTAAGAGAGATAATTTGCTTGATTTTTTAAATAATTTAAAAATTGCTTTAATTTTCTCGTTTGTTTTTATAAAAGATGTGCTAATGGCTCAGGAGAGGTTAATTTTTGATACTAAAATAATTTATTTTTTGTTCTCATCCTCTCCCTGTGGGTCAGGACTATAAATGACAACTTACTCAGTCTCATAAATAGCTACCAGGACTTGAAAAGTGCAATTTTCTGTTTAGTAAAGGAAGTTCAACAGTGAGAATCTTTGTTTTAAAAAAAAAAAAAAAAAAAGAAATCTTTCCTGGTTCCATTTGATTTTTACATGATTTGTACTGCTTCACTGGAAAAGACACAGTTAATTCCTAAGGCTCAATATGATTATTTTGCTTTATAGGAAATTTTCAAAATACACTAGATGTATGGGGCGGGGGGAAGAACACACTGCTTAGAATGAAGTACAGGGTGGTGTCTGGGATCCTCGCGCCTCTTCGCTAACGGAAATGGCAGCAGCATACTCCCAGGGCCTAGAGCATAGTAAGTATTCAACAGTTCGCCGAGCTGCATGGAGGCGCCTGCGTTGCTGTGTGCCCCCACTGTGGTGCGCGTGGGGCATTTTCCTTTCCATTTTCAATGACTGCTTTATCCCTAACTGGCCATGGTCCTGTGGCGTCCCTGCTTCTTTACCTGTCCTCTCATCACCTGCTCTCCAGGTTCTGGACCTGGCTTTCCATGTTTCAGTGAGATCTGACCTTAGTCACTGTTACAGCTCTGTTCTTTGAGATGCTGGTTAAATTAATTAGGCAAAGGTCAGCTATTTCAATATTTGGGAGATGTAACATAAATATTTTGAATTTTAAGGATCACCAATTAAAGCAACTAAAGCTCCTCAAATAAATCTAAATCCTAATCAGATGTGTCAGACCCACATTTGGTTTTAAAAATTGAAAGGGAAGGCTGTTTGAAGGAATTTTTGGTCTAATATCATTTAATAATGGCATTTCTGGAACAACTTCTTCATCTATTCTTCTTTAAAACCAGTAATTTTTAAAGGATTTCTAATTAATGGCTACCAGTACTCCACTCCAATTCTTTTTTTGAATGCAACTCTAGTTCATATTAGATAGCAAAAAAACGAAATAAAACAAAACAATTAGTACTTATGTAATGCTATCTATATCAAATTGCTGAGCCTGGTCCAACTGGGAAAATGCTATGGTGTGGGCCAGATGAAAAATAATCAACCTAGACTAATTCTGCACTGGTTTTCCAATTAAGTCGTTCAACAAGAGTGGGAGGGTAAGAGAATGCAGTATGTTTTAGAAATCCTGGCACAGTTAATTAAAAAAAAAAAAAAAAGAAGATAGTAAAAAGCAGTTGTAATCTTGCAAATGGTTAATAATTTGAAAGAGTGTGAAAATGGTTTTTGTTCTTTGTCTGATTCTATATTCAGGTGGATTAAATTTAAATCCTGACCTTAAATACAAAGTTTTCCCCACTGTGTCCCCTTGGCGCAATACTCACGAACAATATAGATCTGCCTAAACCAAAGTGGTTTAGTGACAAAGAGGTCAAAACTCCAAGTCTTGCCTAAAGTAATAGATGCTTTCCTTTAAGTTTTACTGGTTTTTCCTTCAAACCAAATATTTAACATGTACATAAAATAGCTACAGTTTAAATATTCCACAGTTTATTGAGAACCAACGTATATTGATGAAATTACTTCCTAAGAAGAGCAAAGTTCTCTTTTAAATATAATGTTTGTAAAGCAAGCCATTATTGTTTTCAAAGCAGTTTAAGCATACATGTACTATTTTATATCTTCCTAACTCTGAGGGATAGGTAGGGCTGATACTTCAATATTTAATTTCTCTGGTTTCTAGAAGAGGAAACAGACGTTAACAATTATTTGCTCAAAGCATCAGAATGAGCAGCACTATGGACTGAAGTCCACATTGTCTGACCCAAGGCCAATTCTCTTTCTACTCTACCATCATTCTACATAAAAAGGACTTATTTGAGAGACATCAAGAGTGAGAGAGATCACAGAGGCAGAGGGAGAAGCAAACTCCCCGCTGAGCAGAGAGCCTGAGAAGGGGCTCGATATCAGGACCCTGGGGTCATGACCTGACCTGAAGGCAGACGCTTAGCTGACTGAGCCACCAAGTGCCCCTAAAAAGGAGTTTAAAGCCTATTTTGGTAATGTTTTCTTACACAGCTTCTTACAGGAGGGCTCTCACAGTAAAGTGTGCAAACCGATGGATAATATCCAAGTAGCCTTTCACTAAAAAATTAGTAAGCGTTCAGTACAGCTTACAAGAGGGTGGTATGAATTTGGAAACTCAAGCCCTGGTTGTTCCTTCTGAACTGGAGAAGAAAATAAAAAATAAGAAGGGATTAGGAGGGAGGAGAAGGTATCTGACTTGTAGTTTTCAAATTATATAGTTTTGATTCCACTGAAATAAAAGAATATAATTTAATGAGCCTGAGCTATCCTACAGTGATATATGTAATTTGAAATGTATGTTAAACTTCCTAAAAACCTCACCCCATCTACTCCTCAGCTAATTTGCTGTGACTCTTCACAGTTCTTGTTGACAATTATGATGCCCTTCTAGATTTAGATCCTCTAATCTGTTTATTTCATTCACTTTATTTCATGTTTTACCATTACAAAAGTAAACAAAACATTTTTGTGACGATGTATTAGACTGTCAAATGCCAGTAATTTAATAGAGCCTTTGGTCTTCTACCTGTAGAGAGAAAATGTATTTCTCACTCTTCTTAGGGACTGTTCTTTGCTCTGTGAGGTATAAAAGTTCACTGTTAATTAGCAACACAACACATACAGGAAGGTGATGCTTTTGTAGATGTAACCTTATAGTCAACAAATTCCAAGAGCTAGCATTTATTAAAGAGCTCCAAATAGGGCCAACTTGAGGGCAAAATGGAAACAATCTATGCTGCTTATGAGAGTTGTGAGCTTCATTCCTCGGTGTCAGTCTGCTCTTCTCTAGATGTGGATTTGGTCTATGATGCTGGAGGGAGGTGTGTGAGTGTGAGAGAATGTGCGATGTGCACAGAGGGCTTTATGATAGTAAATGTCTCGCCGGTGTTCGAGGTTTCCCCTGCTCCTTAGCCCCAGAGCAGCCGTCCCTGGGTGACCGAGTGAGGTGGGGCAGAGCTCTGGAAGTGTGCGTGTGCTACCTGTATCTGCTTCTCTGGAAACATCATTATCAGCCTCTTTCTGTTTCCCATCGAGAAAGTCAGGATGGGAAGTGAACACAGATACTGAGTAAGGTTCAAAGGAAAAAAAAAATCACTACACTACACTAGATACGTCTGTCCTTAAAGAGCAAAACATTACAGGAAAAATTTTAGGGACTTGGAACACTGGCATCCTTTTATTTGCTACAGATTTTTTCTGCCTTCTCAACCATAAATAGTTTCATGTTGTGGCTCCCTATGGGGCCATAAGCCGCTGAAATCATCATTTAGTACCTCTAATAGAAGAAGTAACAACAGCCCAAGTTCCCCCAATGATCACTACAGCCAGAGGCCTGTTCCAGTGGTGCTGCGGGCCTGACACTTTCGCCAGGCTCTCAATTTCATTGTGTAGCTTCCACATCTATTGCCTACAACTAAGCCCATCTGCCAAAATGCTTAATACTTAATGTCGCAGTTTATTTTAAAATTTTCAAGAAACTATTTCCAGGTAGAAAGTGAACTTTTTTGGAATTTTGTCTCTGCTTTTCCTTTCCTATTCACCTGGACTGCTTTCTCCCCTTTGGAGAACTGACTGCCACAGCCTCACCTGTTCTAAACTCCACTTTTCCATCATCTCTATCCTTAGAGTGTTTCCTTCCTCAGTCTCTGTCAACGACCTCCTTCTCCCAGACGATTCCACCATCGGGTCCTTCCAATTCTCCCCTCCCCACTCAAGTCAGGCCTTCCACTCAGTGGCACCAGTGCCATCCCAAGTTAGGTCCTTTCTACTCTCCACCATCCACAGGCCCATCTCAGTTGTCATCTCCTCCTCTAGGTGGCCCCTGCCACGAGCCACTCACCGTTCCACACCAAGAGACAAAACTGCCTAAGCCACTGTGTTGATTTTTTTTCCACTGTAAAGAACTTTTATAGAAAGACCTGACGTATTTAAGAGAAGGGCTGTGATTTCTCATTCCAATAGGAGGGCCTTACATAAGCTGGCCCTAGCGTCTTTGTTCAGTTGCCAACACCACATCTGGGCATGAGCCTGCTCTGGCCAGGCTGTCACTGAACTGAGCTCAAGCAAGTGGGCTCAGGTTCAGGCTTTATCTGCCCATTCCTCCTCCACCCTCTCCTCCTCATCCTCCTCATCCTTCCAGGACCCTATTTTGGCATTTGACTGTAGTCAATTTAGCAATTTTCATTTTCGGTGTCAAAGTATCAAATCATGATCCTAATTATACCACGAGTGCAAGTTGTATGATCCTAATTACACCACAAGTGCAAGTTCCGTGAGAGAAGCTTTGTGTCCTATGGCTCTTGGGTCTGTTTCTGAGCCACCACACATAAAGCAGACAACAAAGAGCTGAAGAGTTAATCGCTTTCAGCTTTGGATGAAGGAGGCCATTCTCCCGATGGTTCTCTGAACCTGATAGGCTACATCTAATTTTTATCACACACAGGAAATGAAACACAGGAAGATAAAAATTTTAAATAAAGCTTTAGATTAATATCAAGATGTTAAAGAGGTACTTCAGGATGGTAACGGTAATTTTTTAAAAATATGGAGATCATTCCTTAAGAAAAAATAGAGACTACCCAATTTCTTTCCCATTAGGGCAACAGAAATTCAAATTAGAATTCCAACTTGGAATGGCTAGGAGTTAATTATTTAGAGTATAGCGAGATAACTTAAATTATAATGTGCTCTTCATAAGTGTTCTGAAGCCAGAGATGTTGCCCTACTTTCTGGTGGGTAAAAATAGTTGGGATCTTTGTAACTCTGTGAGAGGCAGTACAGCTTACGTGTTAAGTACACAGAGCCAGAATGCCTGGGCTTCCCGAGTTCAAATCCCACTTCCTTCAATCTGAGGATTCTTAGACTACTCACCTCTCGCATGCCTCAGATGACTGATCTCTAATATAAGAACAGATAATAATCATACCTACTTCACAGGATTATTAGGAGGATTAAAATGAGAATATACAATAAAGTTCTTAGCATCATGAGCACAAACATAAGTACTCAAATATTTACAATTCTTGCTATAAATTTCAACAGTTGAAGGATCATAGCATAAAGGCTTGTTAAAAAAGTCAATGTTTTCCTTACAGCAACAACTGCATACAGAGTTAAAGATATTACCTTTCAAAACTTTCAGATGTCAGAAGGCTGTCATGAGGAAAGAGTGAGATGAAACATGGAGGACTGGGCACAGTGTCTGGCATCTAGTAACTGCTCATTAAATGGTACCTATTATTATAGGAGCAGGTGGTTGACAGAACAAAGCATTTTTTAAAGCACTGCTCCTTAAGATAAACCCAACTCTTCCATTAACTGCAAAAAGAGTTACTTTTTAAATTGCAGATTACAATTCTCATGGAAGGAACAGACACGTTAAAACCAATGCTCACAAAAATTTTCTTATCAACAGGCAATCCTCTACACTAGTTTTTAGGAAGGATCATGGGTCAGGTGACGCGCTGTTGTCTTTGGGTTGGCTATTGGAAAGACGACAGCCAAAGGAGTGAGTGGCCAGTCTCTACAAAAGTCTCAGGGCATATATTCTCAGTATCATCCCCATTCCTGGCTCTATTTTTCTCTTTCCTGCTCTCATCTTCCCTTTGTCCTGTTTTTCGTTTCACTAATTTTAAATTTCATTTTAACTTATGTAAAGTCGTCAGTTTCTTTGGATGTTTTTTCTTGAGATGGGTAGCAAAGAAACACATAAGCATTTGAAAATTACTGGGCTTCTAATTTATACTTTACAAATTTGCTAAGTGAAGTGCACCTTAATTTAAAATTTTAAGCTACAAGAAGTTCTCCTTGCTAACTTACTCTTGGCCCACCTGTCCCTACTTCAAATCATTTTCTAATAAATCATTTCAACATATTTGACAGAAACAAGGGTGAATCCCATTTATAAATAGTTAACGAACAATCAATCAACAAATGTTGCTTGGGCACCTGCTACATGTTTGGCATTATTTTTGCATTGGTCAGCAAATCAAATCTCCTTTATATCATGTTTAGTTGTGGGCCCTGGACTAATAAGATTCAGTAATAATTAAGGCTTAATGATGAATAAAAACAAAGACTGGGATTGAAAAGTCCACATATGCAATAATGTCTTAAGTCTAGCTAAACTTGGAATAACCAGAGACCAAGTTAACTAGGACTTTGTGTGCAACTTGAAGAGAGAAAAATTATTTGCACATGCATAACACACACACACACACACACTCAATGTTCCAGATTTCTGTTCTCTAAGATTCTAACCATGGCACATTCTTTGTCTAAGTACCCATTTCTTAGGCAAATGCATCTATTTTCATGGATGATGATTCCAAAATCTTTGCTTTAAATCGTGCCTCACTCCCCAAGCTTCAGTCTCACATCCAACTTTCTGTTAGGCACACCTGACTGTCCTATAGACATTTCAAACTCACTGTCCTAAATTGAACCTCATTCCAGTCTCCTTTATCCTGGCAATGCCCCTCCCTTTTTTCCATATGCTACATAAATGGCTCCTTTATTATGTCTAATCTCTCCACCAGCCCTCACTAGAATGTACACTCCACCAGGGTAGGGGATTTTGTTCACTTGATCTTCATTCAAGATCTCCCTGGGTATGCCTAGAATGGTGTCTGGCATTTAGTAGATATTAAATAAATGTTTGCTGAGTGAATGAACCTTTCCTCCCATGCCCCCAAAGCTACTCCCTCTCCAATGTTCCTAATATCAGCAAATGAGCCTGGGGAATCATCCTAGATCTCTGCTTCTTTTCCTCCAATATAGAACTGCCAATGTTCCTTCCCAGATAGTCTCCTTAACTACCCCTCTCTCAATGTCTAACACTGATGGTCTAGTTCTTTCCCTGGACATCTCTTACCAAAATGATTTAAAACAGCCACTGGAACTGTCCCTATTTAAATAAGCATACCTCCCTGAAGCCAGATATTAAATGCAAAACTGAGTTTGCCATTCGTTTTGCCCAAGGATAAGCTCAGGCCCCTCCTTACGGTCCAGGACCTGGACCCAACTGGCACATTTAGCTTTACCTTCTATTACCTCACTCCTCAAATTTTTGAAATGGTTAATGTGAAATTGCTTCTGGTGCCCTCTGCAGACAGCCTATCTTCATCCCTCCTCACCATTGCCAATTCTAATCTTCCAAGATTCAGTTTGGGGTCAATTCTTTAAGAAGCCTTCCCTGACCTTCCAAGTTGGCCTAAATGTCATGGCTTTGCATGTTCCCATAGCAACTAACTGAAGGGATATAAAAAATCTAGGCAAACATTTGCAATTAACACTAAAGCCTTATGTTTATATAAGGAGGAAAGGAGTGTTCATAAAAACCATAGATATGATCTACTGCGTAGGTATTTAAGCTCTTAAAATAAGTAATTAGAAAGAACCAGGTTACTTGGCTCCTAATATGTGGTAAAGGAAAGAAATAATCTTTAAAGAATTTTATGAGAAAACTGTAAGCCAGAACAGTGCTTGGTTTCCTATTCTGACTCAGCAGTTCTATAAGAGTGACACTGGACTTTGTTGTTCTTTAGCCTCCTGTACATGGCTCATGGGGACACTGAGGGCTATATCATATAATGAACTGAAGACATCTAATAAATATACATTAAGTTATTTCCTTGCATTATCATTTCCTTAACTTTATATTGCCAGTTACAAGGGAATGGCTATATTTCAATTATTATATAATACCACCCTAATTAGTTTGTGTCTGCTAAATTCAAGCTATTTGGGGGCACAACTGTATTGTGCCCATCCCCCACTCCCCTACCCCTCCCACTTGCTCATACAGCATTGACAGGGCAAACGTGGGTATGACACAGTGAGACACATTTTCCTCTGGACCTGTTCAGTTTAATCATTAATTTCAGAAAAGCAAAAGAAATTAGCTATTAGCCAACCATCACATTTAAGAACAGTTTCCCCCAAAGAATAATCTATAAATTTAAAGATTTTTTTAATCTATATGCTGTGAACTACATTTGAAAGGACTGAGGTACATGTTCACAGGCTTGGTTACCTTAAAATTCTGCATATTTGAGGAATCCTTTGATTAATCTACAATTATCTCTCCTAAAGCGATTTTAATTCAGGAAATAAATTTGTAAGTCTCTTACTTACAAGGAAATGTCTGAGTATGGAAACTGACATCATATGATTTGGCTGACCTTACCAAGATATGGAATCTTTAGCCTAACAGGTCTGCTTACAAAAATATAAATCCAGTTGGCTTTACATAATAATGACCTCTCTTTTTTTTTTCCAGCCTTATAACTCTTCAGTGATTTGTGGTAGCTGTGTCTACCAGACATTGCTTGTATATGGAGTATCCAAAAAGGAAATTAGATTATAAAATAGTGTACTGAATGTAGTCGGCTCTGTTCACTGAGGGATCACAAAATAAAATACACATGAGATGAAACTAACGGCAATTTACAGTTGGAAAGAGACTGAGATCGTAAAAACTCAGACTAGAATTCGAAGTTGCGGATTAGAAGGCCGAAGGCCAAAGGCCTGCATAAACTCTTGGGCCAGTTTCATTGCTAATTTACTGATTTGAAGTCATTTAACCTCAGTTGCTCTCATGCTACATGTCTACATTCACGTGTACCTTCAAACATTTATTTGGTGACTACTAAATATCTATAGAGTCTTGCTAGATTCTGGAAATAACACCCTGTCCTGCCCTAAAGACATCTAACAGAGGAGCTCAAAGTCCAGTTGATAGCTCTTAATATTTCCTTTACTATGCAACTTCCAAATGTGAGACCACCCCCATCATTGACAGACGGTCATTACGGGGGTAAATCTCAACAGTCCAGGCCACATTGGAACATGTGGGATGGCCTCTCCAGAAAATTTTGGCAGACCCTCTGTTATCCCCACTTCCCCCATATGCCCTTTGAGAACTTTTGAGAACTGCTAGTCTAGAAGGATCTTACAACCTCCAAGGGCAGCTCGATGAAGAAAAATAACGTATTACAGGAAAAATGAAGACCTAATGAAGAAAAAACAAAAACCTAACAGTGCCATGTTATTGTACCATTTACATATCTCTCTGAAAGGACATTAAGCAGAGAACTGTAGCATTTGATCCTAGAGAATCTAATATTAAAATAAAGTTCTAATATTTTGATGTACTTTATAAAATCGGCAAAAACATTTTGTTTTCCCTTAATTTTTCTTAGTAGGTAGGGCAGTATTACTTTCCCTATTTAGATATAAAGAAACTGAGGCCCAAGCAAATTAAAGAACTTCCCTTAATATCACACCTAGTGAGCGGCAGAGCCAGAAATTAAAACTAAATCTTCTGGCTCTAAAACCAGTCCAGTCCAGTTTCTACCCAAGGGAGAACCCTACCTAAAAAACTATAAATATATAAATGCTGCTTCTTCTTCTTTTTAAGATAGAAAGGTCCTGATAAACCTTTAAGGCAAATAAGCAATTCAAATTTAAAAACAAAATTATAAACTTCCATTTGTAAGGCATAATAATATGGCTCTTAACTGACATTATTGGAAAATAAGGTGTTCTGGATGAAACTTCTAAGGATTTTTATATTAGATGTTTAAGATGGAAAAAAAATAAACACATATATCTATATCCCATTAAACAGAACACAAAGAACATAATTTATACTTTTAAAAAATGATTTTCAGTCTTCCTACACAGTTACAACTACACTATTATACCAATCTTTAGAGTGGAGTGCTCTGGGGCATAAAGCCTTAAACCGGTAAACTCAGAGCACAGATTGCTACATTTTTCCTCCTGTCTCCACTCTAGTGGTCACTTCCAGTTCTGTCTTTGGTGTGGTTAGCTCTTTTCAGCTTAACTGACTGCCCTTATCCCAGCTCCCTCTCTATCCACAGCTGCTTGGAATTCTCTGCTTTTGTAATCTAAAGAGGAGCTTAAGGTTAGCAGGGAAAGCCAGAAAACAAACTTAGTAAATATTCAAATTTAAAAACACATACATATTTGCATATGTGTATGAATATACATCCACAGTCACCCATACATATGCACCATACTAAGGGGGCCAAATTATGTCTTCTCAATGCTTACATCACTCCCTTCATTATCACCAGGTAGGCATAAACAAATGACACATAGGGTAGAATTTCCGTGAACTTGAGAATTATAGAAAATGAAAGAAATAGATTTTGAGATTTAGAGTTGTAAGATGTTAGGTTGGGTCTAGTGTGGAGTCCTAAGACTTTAATACAGGTCTGAGTTTTTGGCCTTATGATTTTGATTAGTAGACTGGGTCTGATCCCAACCGTCTTCATCTATAAAAGGGGAATAAAAAAGAAATCTATATACCATAATTTTATAACTAGTGCCTCAAACTATATATAGTATTATAAAAATAATTTATTAAATCAAAAAGTTCTGATACAAAGATAATCTAATTTCTCATATATTCTCTCTCTTACATACAATAAAACAGTAAAGAAACACAAATACAAAATAAAAACAAGTCCTCAGTCTCATGAAGTTTATATTCAAAATTTATAGCCTTGTTTCATGCAGGTGAGCTCTAAAATTGTAATTCCCCCCCAAAATAGGGACTAAGCTATATTAATAGAAGTCTTAAAAAGTGCTCATCAAGTTTCATTATCCATTATTGATTAGCTTTCCAATGAAAGAAAAAGATATATAGATATCAAGGCTTTTCCTTATTTATTTATACCTTAGTTACAAAAACACTTCTTTCCTCAGTTACTTCCACAGAAACTATTTAAAACAAAAACTAAGCAAAAACTTTGGGAAAACCTTTTGCTTCAGAAGTAGAGAAGTGCAGGTTCTGTAAACAGCTGAAACCTGGGTCCTGATATGAAAGCTGACCCAGATGCAGGGCAACACAGAGGGTCCCCCTCCAAACACCCTTCTCCACACTGCTTTAGTTTTACATATTGCCTTACTTTGTTCACTGATTAGTGAGTCAGGGGTGGGGGGGGGGGTATGGTGTCCTTATATTGGAAGGTACAAAGTGGCATTAGGAAAGTACCAGAGGCAATTTTACTTATTTATCTTCTACTGAGCCAATCATAGAGTTAAGAAAAGAGAAAAGGGGGTGGCAGGGGAGGAAAGTCTGAAAAAAATAAATTGATTTCAGTATTGTACAAATTTATTTTCCAGGAATCAGTCTCCTGCTAACAGGATCCATTTTTTCCTATGGGAAATACTCTTCCCCACTGTTGGTCTAGGTAGCTTAGGTTGGCCGACTCCAGCCAGAAGGAGCCTGTCAGATCACTGCATTCCCAGGTCACTGTGTTTGGTTCAGAGAAGAATGTGGGAGCCAAGTACAGTCTTAGGAGATTGAACTGGGGCCTTCTATAAGAACAGCTGGGAACAGAGAATCTCTCTTTCATGAGGTCCTGGTGGCTGTCTCATCACCAGGAGAGAACCTGGATGAGAATAGAGCCAGAGCAAAGTGAAGGGGGAGAGGGAATGGGATTGAGTTCTAACCACCTGGCTTAAGACCTCGGCTTGTCTGAAGCCAAGCCTACACTAGGGCTTTAGAGTTATGTGAGCCAATGAATTTCCACTGGTGTGTATGTCAGTTTGTATTCAATTTTCTGTCACCTGTAACCAAGAGCCCATATTCTGCGAAAGAAATACAGAACTCCCATTACCAATTCAATGCTGGGTTTGGGGACTATTAAATAATTAACAGTGTAAATAATGTAAAATCATGTAATATTAATTAAATAACGCAAAATCAATCCCAGAAGCACAGAAATAACTACTTGGTCAGCTTCTGCATCTGAAACTGAAGACATATCCTCATGGTCACCAGCAAAACAAAGATGAAACATTCAAGTCCTTTCCCCTTAGGTCTCTGAAGCACTGATTCGTCCCCCCGAAAACTGTCCTGAGAAATAAATCTACAGGAGTCTTAATGTGGAACTCCTTGGTGAAATCAGTGTCAATTATGCCAGTAAACGCTGCTCCTAATAGCAAAAATTCTACACTTTACCCAGTCATGTAGTCAGCATTAATAAAACCATCTGGACTAAGTCTGATGTTAATTAACTGCTTGTAAGTGAGGATGGAGGGAGGCAAAAACAAACTAAAAGACTACTTCTCCTGAGGAAGTACAATTACTTGGACAGAAGCAAAAGCTAGCCTAAATACACCTACAGAATTGTAGTCAGAGGTTTCATTTAACTTCCTGGTTTGGAAAACCTTCAGTTAGAACAAAGATAGGACTTTAGCAGGGACCTGGAATCTGGAGCAGCTGCTAAATGAAATTATTCTGTATGGAATACAACTTAAATTACAGACAGGATTCTGATATTAATGTTTTAATTTGCCACAAAGACATATATTTGATACAGAAACCCAGAGAAGACATGATGCATTCTATGTATGCCTAGTAAAAATGCTCTCGCACATCATGCAAATTAAATTTATGGAGAATTATTTTTCTAAGGCTCACTGAAAAACAAAGACAAACAAGCAAAAACAAAAACTTCTTTTTGATTGATCGCAGTTCCCCATGTCAAATTCTGCCCATTAAATACTGCTCAGTGGAAAATCTCCAGGTGGTTTTTAGGTAAGACATTACTACTATTTATCACGGACAGACTGCCTCAAAAATGTTTTTGAATTATTTCCCAATAATGATTTAGAGTTAACTATGCAAGTAAGCTACACACTAGGAAAGGAAATGTGTAAAAGGAACACCCACATGAACATTTACCTTCCACTGCTCTTTTGAAGAACACTTTGCAGCTGCCACAGGTTACTACCCCATAATGACATCCTGAAGCCTCATCCCCACACACCAAACATATTTTGGAAGGTCTTGAAGATCCAGTAGAAACACTTCGTAAAGAAGAGCTGAGGAGAGAAATAAAGATTTAAATAAATACATTGCAGGAGCACATGTGATATGCTGTATAGCTTAGCTCAAAATCTGTCAATATTCATGGTTCCATAAATGAATTCAGTATCTACTGGTCACACAAGCGACTTAGAAAATGAAGGTAAAACCCTATCAGTGGAGGAATGTTATCCAGAATTCTGTATAGCAAAGCAAAGCCTTTTCTCGGTACCAAGAAATAATAATCACATATATACTTTTCCCCCTACTTGTTTTTTTTAAGGTTTGGGAGAACTGACAATTATTATTATAATTTTTTAAAGATTTTATTTATTTATTTGACAGACACAGAGAGAGAGAAAGAGAGAGAGCGTGCACAAGCAGGGGGAGGGGCAGAGGCAGAAGCAGGCTCCCTGCTGAGCAGGGAGCCCAATGTGGGGCTCAATCCCAGGACCCTGGGATCATGACTGGAACTGAAGGCAGACGCCTAACGGACTGAGCCACCAAGTGCCCAGGGGCCCCTCCCCCTATTTTTGAGAAAGTTGACCAGAAAATATTAGTTGCATTCTAGGTGGCAGGGAAGAGAAGAATGCTGAGCCGAGTCATCAGGGAAGTATTTTTGGTATCAAAGAACTATTACCGTACTTTACTCTCTTCACCCAGACTCAGATTATGCATCTCAGTTATGCCAGATAAAAAAATTCTCCCATTTCCAAAACAATCCACTAATTAAAATTTAAAAATTCTTGCCTCTACTGCCAGCAATTTTATCCCTTCAAGCTTCTGCATTTTTTCATGTTACCCTATTTAGGTATATTCAAATCACTACATTTTGCTTACAATTTGAAGGGACACAGTCAATACTTAAAAAAAAAAAAGCCATATATAGTAAATATCTCAGGTATCTTTCTGCTAAGAAACTGAAGGGTTCTGGGCATCAGTTTTTAGGGACAAATGTAACCCTTTAAGCAAAAAATCTGTATGAATACTTTTAAAGGGGATCGGATCGTCTCATATATATTGTGATATATATTACACTGCTAGTTAATGGCACAGTTTAAACAAAACTGTTTTAAGGAATCCCAGTTCAGCGACAGATGTGTTCTGAGCCGGCAAAGAAGGCAATGTTACTCATTCCTAGTCCTCATGCATTTACTGAATACCTACCTGCAGGTCCTGTGCAAGGTCCTGAGGAAATAAATACCCCAACCCAGTCTCTGTCCTTCAGTTAGTGGGGACATGAACTATTATGGGAGTGCTATGGTGCAGGGTAGTATGGTGGCACAGACTGGGAGGGTGGGGAAATGCCTTGGGAAACCCTTCCCAAAAGGTGACCACTGAACTGAATTTGGAAGCACAACTGCATGAGAGCCAGACCAAGAAAAGGGACAGGGGAAGCAGAAAGGGCAATGGCTAGGAGAAATGCCAGCTGGACATGTTCAGAAAACTGAAGAGACTTCTTGTATGTCACCACCCTCACCTTGCTGCCACGAGATCTGTCTCCATGCACAGCAGGCATGTGGGGGGAAAGACTCAAACATACTAAAAGGCTAGAATGGTTACATTACAGTGATGCTTTTTCTGTTTTCCCAATTAGCTAAAACGTAATAATAATTCTGACCTGGTAATTAAAAAAAAAAAAAGGTCTGAACTATTTTACCTATGCTCTCACCAAAAGCAGGAGAAGGAAGAAAATATTCAGCTGCTGGAACACTGCAGCATGACTGACTTTCTAGAAGACGACTTCTTAAATCAAGGACGGAAACAATATTCTCCAAAGCTGTTCCTCCTTCTGAGAAAAGCGCTTTGTTATTTTTATTAGTGTCCTTTGACTTCTTTATGGCATTCAAAACATTCCATTTCAGCACCAGTAACTTCTTCAGCATATTAGCCAGTGAAACTCAATCCACGCTCTGTCCGACTCTCTTATACTTTATAGGGAAATCCCTCGACCTCGTGAACAATTAGAATGTAACTTAAAATTGTCATTAACATGGAACTGCTTTTTCACAACTACTAGCATCCTTGGGGCTTGTATTTCACATTTTTGAGAGCCTTGGTATTGGTCCTCAAACTTAATAATCTCTTGACTTCAGTTTTTGTAACTCTCTTCTACCCAAATTCACTTTCTCTGTGATCTCTATGCCCAGGACTTCCAAATGTTTATCTCCAGGCCAGACACCTCCCTGGAATTTCTGACCCATTTATCCGACTGCCTGATGAGTCCATCTGAGTGTCTGAGGTGCACCTCAAACTTAACACGTCTGTAAGTTTGCTGATCTTCTCCCTGCTCCTCCTACAGACAGTCATTTCAGTTAATGGCAACTGTTTGGGCTGAACTGTGTCCTATCCAAAATTCCTGTGTTGAAGTCCTAGCCCCTAGGACCTCAGAGTGTGACCTTTTCTTGGGAATAGGGTCATAGCTGATACAATTAGTTAACATGAGAGCATTCTGGAGTAGGGTGGGACCCTTATCCAATATGACTGGTGTTCTTATTAAAAAGCGTAAATTAGGACACAGACACAGACAAACACACACACACACACACACACACACAGGCAGAATGCCACATGAAAATAAAGGCAGTGATGCTTTAACAAGCCAAATAACACCAAAGACTGCCAGAAAACTACCAGAAGCTAGGAGACAGGTATGGAACAGATTGTCGCTCACAGCCTTCAGAACGGAGCAGCCCTGCCAACATGTTAATCTCGGACTTTGGGCCCTCAGTCCCCTGAGACGATACATTTCTGCTGTCTAAGCCACCCAGTCTGTGGTCCTCTGTTACTGCAGCCCTGGCAAACTAGTACAGCAACTTGGACTCATCTCTGACCCTACTTTTTCTCCAATCTGTTACATTCTACTCACTTTGCCTTCAGAATACATCCAGGTTCTGCTCACTTCCCACGCCTCTTCTGGAACCAGTAGTCCAAGCCATCAACACCTCTTCCCTGGGATTTGCAGAAGCCTTCTAGCTGATCTTCCTGTTTCTCCTTGCCCCCTTCCTTCCCCTGTATCCAGAATGATCCTTATTCACTCCTTTACTCAAAACCATCCAGGGGCTTTCCCTCGCACTCAAAGGAAAAGTCACAGTTACCCATGTGACCACAGAGCCAGAATCTGCCCTCCCAGACTTCCCTAACCTCTCCTGCTTGCCTACACCACTTCAGCAACACTGGCCTCCTCACTAGCCCCCAAGCCCACCGTGTGTGCTCCCACCTCAGGGCCTTTGCGCTTGCTGTCCCCTCTTCACCTAGATATCCACAGAGTCCCCTCCTGTACCTCCTTCAGGGCTTCATCCAAATGTCACCTTCTCAGTCAGGCCTACTCTGACCATGCTCCCTTCCTCAGGACCCTCTATCCCCTTTCTGCTTTATTTTTCTTCCTAGAACATATCACCATCTAATATACTGATTACTTTACTTCTGTACTGTTTATTGTTTTCCGTATCCACACAAGAAAGTAAACTCAGTAGGAGCTGGGATTTTCTTCTGCTATTTACCATTGTGTCCCCAGTGTCTGGAATAGTAGCTGGTGCAGAGCAGGTCCCCAGTCAGCACGTGAATAAATGAGTGATTTCAAATAACGGGCATGGTCACAACAGGTATCATAAAACCCACCACATCATCAGTTCTAAAGTCCTACTGCACTCCTTATATAAAGGAATGAGATCTGTTTTTAACTGTCTTGAGAGTGAAAAGTATGCAGTGGAAACAAATTCAGAGAAGTTGAAAAGGAAATGAAGGGGGGGAATCGGAGGGGGAGACGAACCATGAGAGACTGTGGACTCTGAGAAACAAACTGAGGGTTCTGGAGGGGAGGGGGGTGGGAGGATGGGTTAGCCTGGTGATGGGTGTTAAAGAGGGCACGTACTGAATGGAGCACTGGGTGTTATACGCAAACAATGAATCATGGAACACTACATCAAAAACTAATGATGTAATGTATGGGGATTAACAAAATAAAATTAAATTAAATTAAAAAAAGAAAGTCTAGCATTAAAAGGACAGATTGTGAAATCCAAATTAAAACAATTTTCTTTAATTATAAAACTAAAGCAAACATGAACTATTTTTCCCTCATGCTCAATCAATGACACAAGAGCAAATTTGCCTCTGCACACCTCTCACAGCCCTCGGCCTCCTGGGTTTCTGTCACACTGTAGTGAGCCCCTTCCCCTTAACACGCCTCCTCTGTTTTTCAGAGTCCTCATTTTCTAGATCATCAGTGTAGCTTTTCTTCGGAGCTCGACCCTTGGCCATCTTTTTTTCTTATTTCTATACTTTATCCTTTCTTGATCTCATTCACTCTCCCAGCTCCCACAGCTCTCTTGGTGAATGACTTCCCAAATCTTCATATCTGTCTCCCATCGTGCTCCCCCATGTCCAACTGCCTGTTTTCACTTCCTTACATAACATCTCTGCTTCTGTATTCTATGAGCTTCTGGAAGGGTCCTGCCATCGGCGAGCCTCCCAGGATGAAACCTCCCTAACTGTCAAATCTAACAGTTACCGGGTCTGCTCTCTGGCCTCAGCCTCAACGCCTGCTGGGAACATGGTAGCAGGCCCCTGTCACTCACTTTTGAAGGGTTCCTCCCTGACACCAGCCTCTCCTCCCTCCAACTCCTCCTCCAGTAGCAGAGAAATGATTTTTCCTGTTTAAGAGTTCTGACTGTAGGACTTCCATTGCCCCCCTCCCCCACCACAAATGACGACCCTGGTAGGACAGCTAAGTCCTCTTTCCCCTCCCAACCTCCCCAGTAGGCCCCCTCATGTGCCCAGCCACATGCCGGCCACACGTGGGCACCCCTGCTGGTGTGCACACCCCGCTTCCTCTCCCCTGCTACCACTCCTGGCAATGCATCCATCCTTCCAGGGCCTCGGTGTTCTTCCAGCCGCAAGCACCCCTCGCCTTCCTCCTGAGTCACTGCAGCACTTGGCTACCCCCACCTTTCAGCAGTCCTCACTTCCGGCCTTACATTAGTGACCTGCGTACTTATCCTAACCCTTGAGGGCGAAAACCTTGCCCTGTGCATCTGGGCTCTCTGCTGCCATTAGTGCAGGGGTGCTACTATTTATTGAATGAATGGAATTGCACTCCTAATCTCATTACAGTAGAACATAAATTTCCAAAAGGTGATCGTACAGAAGGTAAATTAATGAGGCCAAGGTTATAGGTTCAATTCCCATGCGGTTCATTTAGCTTTGCACAGAGGAAAAGGGGAGGGGGGGAACATCCAGGGACACAGACTACTCTCAAAAGCTCAGTCAGCTGTCTCACAAACATATGCATTATTAACATAGAAGACAGGCCACAAAGAGTAGATGGGTCAGGAAAATGCTGGTCTCTATGGACACTCTATCAGGCCGTTATCTGTGAACCTGAAATGTGGCACATGTTGGGAAGTATTAGATGTAGTTTTAAGCAATACATCAGTATATTTTAGAAGGGGGTGGACAGAGAAGGAAAAGGAGAAAAAAGAAAGCAGGAAGAGAAGGACAGAGGGGCAGACCTTGAACTCATTTCTTAGACACCGAGTGTTATCAAAATACAAAGCTTTTTAAGTTGATTCTGTATGTCAGAATTCAACTTTATAGTATAGTCTATTTACTAGGCAGCTGCATAGGCTGTGAGGTCCAGACTGCAGGGCCAAATATGCAGGGGCAAAGGCAGGAACAGAGGCTCACGCTCCAGTCCTGGCTCAGCCATCTCCTGGTCAAACCTTAGCAAAACCACCTCTCCTCTTTGGACCATAATTTGCATCATAACAAGGTTACATAGGAAATCTCTAAGATTCTTTTCAAGATATTCTTTTAAGACAAAGGTGGATACAAAAGATAAATGGGACAGCCTGTCCTGATCAAGTTTTACACAAATCAAATTTCAAGCTCAAATTAAAGACAATGTATTATACACTACAAATAATCACCATTTGATCTAGATCAAGCATAAAAGCAACTCCATGTAAAAACGTATTCTTTCTAGAACAGCTAATCACATGGCACTTAAAATTTTACATCTACATGATTGCATCTCTGCTGATTTTGGTTAAAATTCCTCTATAAATGTATGCATTAAAATGGTACTCTACCCCCTAAAAACCATTTTAATATTGAAAGGTTGGGAAAAACTACCCAAACTGATAATTTTTGGTCTTGGTAATCAAAGAAACATTGTTCACAAAAAGAAGTTTATAATTAACAGACAAAGGGAGTTAGTTGTTCATAGGATTTCATACAAATGTTAAAATACTATAAAGAAGAACACATGAACATTATCAGTGTCTCTTTTAGGGAAATACAAGTAAAATGCAGTTATTTTTAGTACCAAAAATAGTAATTCTAATGACCCAGTGAAGAAGCTGAAGATAATAATCAAAGGTTCAAGATGCATGCTGATTTTGGTGACATTTGGAAGGATACACTAGCCAATCATCAAAAACATCCCCTGAAATGCGGGATGTTTAGGAAGAAGCAGTAAGAAGCTATGTGAGAAAAAATGGATTTTTAGTGATCAAAACATGACTGAAAAACAAAACAAAACAAAAAAAAAACATGACTGGAGAAACCAGCTCACTGAGAAACTGTAAAGTACCATGTTGTTCCAGGAATTACCATATGTAAAACTATCTTTCTCCATCTTTATAACAATTACAGAACAACACAGTAGTGATTAACCCACTATTCAGTGAACTGAAATTTCTTCATATGAAAATACTGTCTCGTTTCTTAAACTCAATGTGAATTAAACAAACCTATCTTTTTTTTTTAACTTATCTTTTGTACTGTCACTTCATCACATATATGCTTCCAGCATCACCACCAGTTGCTAAAAAGAACTTTTCCATGTGTAATCAACTCTAGTATTCAGCCAGCTATCTAGAGCAGGGTGAGAATTTTGAGGAACATACAAACAATACTTCAATAAGCATCCTTGTATCTGAACATGCTGGTGTGTTTAAATCACTCAGTAATTAAGCAATTCACTGAAGGCCTTCCATAGGCACCACTGTGACGAATAAGAGAGAAGGTTCTGTTGCTGTGGAGTTTCTATTGTAATAGAGAGACAATACAGAAGTTAAGTGAACAATTGCAGAGAGTGGTAAGCGCTAGAAAGAAAATGATAGACTGAGATTGGATGGGGTGTTGGAGCATAGGATTCTTTAGAAAGGTAGCCTGAGAAGACATCTTTGAGGACACTGAATGACAAAGTAGCCAGCTATGGGAAGACGCCAAACAAAGGGACAACTAAGTGCAAAGTCCCTGAGACAGGACTGACTGTGACATGTTCCAGAGACATGGAAGGCACTGTGGCCGAAGTGCAGGCAACAAGGAGGGAGGGGAGACAGGAGATGGGATGTAAGGCCCCAAAGGAGGACAGAGAAGGACCGCATGGGCCTTGAAGGCTACGGTAAGGAGTCGGAACACTGTTCTGAGCCATCAGCAGTGAGGTGAATATTGACGTGTTTTAAGCAAGCAGGGAACATGATCTGACTGACACTTAAACACCTCACTGTGGCTGCTGTGTGGAGAATGGACCAGAGGAGTGGGTGGTTTGGGAATCAGGGAGGACAGCAAAGGAGACCCAGTAACGCACCAGCCAGGGCAGGATAATGGCTTCTACACGTTAAGTAGGAAAGATGTTGAGAAAGGACTCTTTTTTCTTTAAAGTAGATAATACCGACAGATTTGCAGAATAACTGGATGGCAGTGCTGTTAATATATAAGATAGGGATGAAGGGTAGGTGGGCGGGGTAGGGAGAGTTTGTTTTGGATCTGACAGTGGTATGGCAGTATTGGTACCTTACAGTCTATTTTCGTAAATAATGTAATAACAATTAATTAAATGATAGTTTACTCATAGGAAAAACGGGGAGTGCCTTATTTTACTCAATATATGTAAGACCTCTAAGAACAGTGACATATCTTCAGTGTTATTTAAATTCTGGTGATAATCCATCAGTGTTACTGTAGGATCTACAATCCTTAACAGTGACTGCCATAGTAGTCAAACTACAGATAATTCCACTTTTCTCTATTATATTTTTCTGTACTACTTTTAATTTATATAAGCAGGTAGAACACTGGTAAGCAGCAAAAGAAAAGGTTTTTAAAAATACACTATAAAATAGTGGTACTACAATAGCCATATTGTATATTTACTGCACGCACTGTTTTGTGTGCACGTGGATTTAAGTATTTCTTGTAAGCATTCTAGTTCCTTTCATGTCTGTGATAAGCAAGTCGGGAACAGCCACATTAGATCATTAGAATAAACAATCAGAGATTCAAATATATTTTTATATAAAAAACACTGAATCTAAGAAACATAAGTTTCTGGAGAACACTCAAAAAAAAAAAAAAAACCTTTCAAGAACATAAATCAACCTTTAACAACTGGTTTACTAAAATGCTAAATTTACCCACACATAAAATATGCCAAAAAACCCCCAACACAAAACCTTTTTTGCTATTTCTTCTTGCTTTGATAAACATATATTTTGAATCATAATATTTAACCTGAGGTATCTCATTCTAGTTTCCTCATTATCTAGGGGGAATATTTGGGAGTGATTCTCATGGTATATTTTCCTTTATGGTGTTATCTTTGATGATAAATGAATCATTAATGTTTGGGGGGGTAATTCATCTCTAAATAGGGTTCATCCTCCTAAGTCACAATTCATGATGCGCCACAGATAGGAATTTAAAAAATTGGTATATCTTATAATCTCAGTTGTGTGAAGGTTATAAAGTTACCCAACACAAAAATTCAAGGATATAATTAGCTTGGAAAATGAAAATTTAAAGCGCAGCTATGGCTGTTCAGTCTTTTCCAATTTACTTTTTTGTTTGTTTTCATGATAATTTATACCATTAATAATATTAGAGTGGCTCTGTTTAATGAGATATGTATTTTCTACACTCTAAATTTCATTTAAATGGAGGAAATTTGCCCATAAAAGACTTAAAATCATAGTCAAGAAAGCATAGCTTCAGCATAGCAGAAAAATATCTTGATATAGATTTAAAAGAAAAAAAAAGGTAGAATTATTTTGGATCACAGCAAACTGAAGCCCACACTACTATGCGTAGAATTTCATTTTATAAATAAGCATCTATGTTAGGAGGGCATTTGAGTAACTTTTTCTCCTTAAACTATAGCTAGACAAATAAGCATTTGATCAAAATATGCAAAACCTATTTTTGGAAAATAGGCAAAAATATTTAAATCTAGATCAAAATGTATTTTCTAACAAAACAAACAGTCAAATGTAATTATAGACCACTGTATTATTAATGAATCATTTTAATCAAATGATTTTTACTAAATACAAGCTATGTGAAAGTCCTTCTGAGAATACAAAAATAACACATGGCTTCTACTCTCAATAAGTTTAAAATTGAGTAGGGCAGATAAGACCTGGAGATTGGTAAATATTGAAGTCACTACATGATAAGAGTCATCCATGGCTTAAAAATAAATCCAAATTGAAAAATGAGCTGCACCAAGAAAAAAGTCCAGACAATGGCAAAATGCACTGGGATCCAAAGTCAAGGAACACATTCTAAAGATAAGCGTGAAAAATGGCCCAAATCATGGAGGGTCTCTAACACTAGATTAAGTAGTTAGAGATGACTGTAGGACATTGAGTTGAAATATCTGGTAGACAACTGAAAACATGGCATGGAAAATGGAGGTGGGTACAAAAATCTACCATGTTAAAGGTCATAATAAAAGTGACTTGATTATGATTTTTAATGTGTACAATACAGACACTGAAAGCAAAAAGATCTGATGAACTGGAAGAAAAGTAAGAACCACTAGATAGTACAAGCACAAAAACCACATTCAACAAAAGCAAGGGTGGAACATAACTTGAAAGATAAAATATTTTTTAAAAATAACCTATTTATTTGACAGAGAAAGCAAGCGAGCACAAGCAGGGGAACAGCAGAGGGAGCCCATCGAGTAGGGAGCCCAACGTGAGGCTTGATTCCAGGACCCTGAGATCATGATCTGAGCTGAAGGCAGATGCTTAACCAACTGACCTACCCAGTCACCGCAAGATAGGTTGTTCTTAGAGAGCAAGGACTCTAGATTTTAGTCACAGAACAATGAATGAATTCACCCAAGGAGAAGTTGAAATGAGGAGAAAAGGTCACAAATGGAAATTACAGAAAATGAACATTTCTGGTCAGGCAGGAAAAGACAAATTCAACAAACAAACCTGGGGGGGGAACAGAAAGAGGGGGGAAGCATAAAGGCAAGATAACGCAGACGTAGCATCAAAGGGAGGAGCACTTCAATGGAAGGTCAACAGTGTCAAATGCCACCAAGAGAACAAGACTTAAGGTTGACCATTGGGATGTTGTCATGGTTGACACCATTGACTTTAGTGATAGTCATTTTTATGCATATATAAAACACATATATAAGCCATACTGAAGCAAAAAGCAGTCCACATCTTTCTATTAAGGAGTTTCCAAATTCAGGGACGTTGCCCTTCTCATAAAACCATACCTGGTAGTACAATACACTTGAGTGTATGTGGAGTCTCTAAAAAGACCTAACATCAAATTATCTTCAGAAACATTTATTGAGCATGTATGTGTCAATCACTGGTTGCCAAGACAATGACCAAATATATGTGCTAAAAAAGATGCCTCCACATTTTATTTTGCCTCTGTGATCACTGGCATATATGAGTGTATTATACATCATAAGTTAGTTATCTAGAATCCTCTGGAAGGAAAAAATAAACTTATCACATCATCTGTGGGTCAGTACTTTATAAAGTATGTTTTAAGGAGATTACCTCTAAATGCTTGCTTGAGCGTATAAAGCGTGTTTTAAGGAGATTACTACAAAACGCTTGCTTGAGTGTTTTTAATTACAATAACTTTGCTTTTGAAACATACTATATGTAGTACACATGATTTAACTTTTTCGCCTGAATGTTAACTACCATTATGTTAAGATGCAGACTTACATGCAGATGGCACGAGACACTGACCACTAAGGGGTACTGAACCTGCTATGGACCTGGAACCTGAGTCATTTAGAAATGACTGCTCAAAGTGTGCTCTGTTTACCACAGTTTCAAAAACTTGATGTAAAACATGCTTCATCATGGCCTTTCTGTGCAGTAGAACATGGCTTCTCTCTATAAATTTAATTAATGAGTCAAAGCTCCAAACTGCTTTTTCCCTGAGGGGTTTTTCTTACCTTCTAGAAATAATCATTTTCCTTACCGCTGGTATTACCCTCTGATTCACCAAGTCAATTCCACTATCACTGCTATGTAAGACTCAGACATGAGATTACAGGGGCTTTTGTAAGAACTCACAACCTCCTATTCTACCTGCCTTATCCTAAGTTTTTTGACATAGGATAAAGGCATATCCTTCATTATTTCATGAATGTACATGTGATAGGTTTACAGAAGCTCACTCAAAAATCTATAAATTAATGACAGCGTGACAGTACTTTTGCTGACATGACATCTTGCCATATTTACTTCAAATCTACTCAATATCTGACTTTCAGCAGAGTTGGCACCCCTCAAAATATTAAAATTAGCAGCTTAATATGATATCAAAGCCCTAAAGAATGGTTATAATTAATGGGATTAAATAAATTCATTCTTTAACATTTCAGTTTTTAAATAATCAATGAGGAATCATTTGAGAGAAAAAATTGGAAAAAAGTTCCCAAGTAATAAACTTACTTTCTTAGGGTTCATTCTATAATTTTGAAATAACATTATTGCTTTCAGGTCAGCTTAATACTCTGAGATACTCTTTCAGTAAAAGTATAAGGACTCTATCAGAAAAAAAAAAAATCTTTCTTATTCCCACATTAGCTTATAACGTGTAAAAAAATATGTCCCTTTCCAAAACACTAATGAGCTTTTCTAGTCATCAGGGGTTTTCTTTATGGAAGCCTACAGTATAACCACACACAAAAAGCAACCTTGTCCTTATTGTGCTGAAAGGCAGCGTGACTTGTACCTGGATCCTGTCGGCAGGCATCAAAAGGAATGCTTTGGTCAGCACTGCAAAATGCTACTCAGGGGATAGACCAGCCTCACTGGTAAGCTCTGAAAATAAGGTGCGCACGCGCACGCACACACAGACACACACACAGACACACACACACACACACTGAAGAGGAGACACATACACACACATATATGCAAAAATCTTCTACAGTGTCACCATGTGCTGCCCTTCACGTATTTTTCATTAAGAATTTTTTGAGAAGAAAATAGCAGAGGCGGGGCACCTGGGTGGCTCAGTCAGTTAAGCATCTGCCTTTGGCTCAAGTCATGATCCCGGGATCCTGGGATTCTGGGATCGTGGGATGGAACCCCATGTTGGGCTCCCTGCTCAGCGGGGAGTCTGCTTCTCTCTCTCCCTCTGCACTCCCCCACTTGTGCTCTCTCTCTCTTTCGCACTTCCTCTCTCAAATAAGTAAATAAAATCTTTAAAAAAAAGAAAATAGAGGCTTTAGGTGGGAACAACCATAAGGCACTGGTCAGAAGGTTTAGATGACTGAGTCTGCAGAGAAATTCAGAGACACCTTTTCTACATCATCCCCATGCCCTTCAGGATTGATGAATCAATGCTGTTCTATTCCAACAGTTGCCCATGTTCCTCATAGAACTAACTCCCTTTTAAAATTCTCCCACTCAAGCACAATTTGTAGGATTCAGCCATATGAAATAGCTGTTTTTCAACTGCTTTCGACCTGAAAAATCAGGAATTTGTTATGGTTCCATATAATGCATTTCTGGCCTCTGGCTTTAATGATGAAACCATAGGATGGTTTCAAACTCAATAAAATGATCATTTACTATTATGTGGGTAATAGCACTCTGCTAATAAGTATGGCGACCCTAGGCCTTCAAGGTAACACACTGAAGTACTGGGGTGAAGTTAAATATTGGTTATCCCCATCCCCAGACTGCTAAGTTCCCTTCCGTTACCATGTTCTCCACTCCACCAATTTTGGCTAAGATTTAAAAATCTGTTATTATGTACTTTTCTTAATTTTTTCTGATCAATTTTATTACTTTTACTTTTAAGTGAAAATGCTAGTTGTTTTTTTTTTTTTAAAGAACTTTAATAAACCAAACTGTATGCTCATTTCCTGACTTGGCATGAACAGAACAATGACAGAATCCTGAGTAGTTTCTTTGGGTCTTTGTTTTTCTTAGGGTTTGAAGTTTGGGGCTGTTTCTTTGATTTCCACCCTCTAAAAATATTTGAAGCCTAAGGTTGCAGGAAGGCTGTTCTTTGGTTAACTAAGACTGTTTGCACACATATGTGCTAACACACAGCCACTGAATTACTGCATTCTATATGTAGCCAACACGAGGGTACATAAAAACACTGTATTTATTTCATTAGCTACCATCTTTCCCAGATATCTTGCACCCTACCCTACACTTAAGGAAAAATCACGGAAAAAAAATCTCCCAAATACTCTGCCTCTTCCTCCTTTTCTCTACCTCTTTCTCTTCCCATCTCTGTCCCCCTTCCTCTTGCCCCAACTCCTTTGGCTTTGAGAAATAAAGCTACCACTAAAATCAGAGGTGCAGGTATATTTGGTCCCTATTAGAGCAGACATTAAAATTGTTTTAATATTTAATTTAAATTAAAAGGGCCAGTAGTTGGGAGTGGAAGAAGGAAGAACTAGCCCACTGTTAGGCTCACTTACACCTCCTTCCTCACCCTATCTCTGGTGCTACTCTGGTACTAAGGAATAGGGATAGTTACCTCCAAGTATCTCTCCAAGCCTACAGTTGTGTGCTATGAACAACTGTTTTGCCCCTCTTTTCATTTATTCAACTCCATTACTGAGTACCTAGCATATGCCAGACACTGTTCTGCCTTTGACACGTATCAGCTAACAAAATACACTAAAATCCCTGACATCTGGAGGTCATTTTCTAGTGCCAGAATGGAGATGGAAGGCCCAGCGGTACAGACAAATCCCTACTGGAAAATGAAGAGATGTTAATATATGTATTAATTTCTGAAATATTTTCATATTATTCTCCTCTCTTAAAAAATATATCAAGTCTGCTTAAAATAGCCCTTTCTCAAGGCAAGAAAAACTAAATGATAGTTCTAGATTCAGTCAACTCAACATGACTTCTATTTCTTACAAATGAGATGGGAATCACAGAGATTCAAAAAAGTACTCCCAAGAGTACTGAATCATAAACAGGATTTAGATACGTACTTCTATTGCTAAGTCCTGGGTGTGTGTGTGTAAATACCCATGGCATTACTGAAGTAAACATGCCAGTCTTTCCTTGCTTTCAGTGAGATGTGGTAGTCCTTCAAATGAAAAGGTACTCATATTTACTACTGGCTTTAATGCCCAATGTAATCATCTTCCAAGGGTGCAAAAATCTGTACTTATTAAAGACAACTGTTAACATCAAAATTTCCCTGACGTTCTTAAAAGCAATGACAGAAGCTTTTCTTAAAAGCTTTTTATAAGTTAGGCTTTTCCTTTTGGAAAAGATCTGAGAAGAGATGAAAAAGGTTTTTAAAACAAGGCAAATGGCATAGATATCAAAGCAAATAGGACATTGTTTAGTGGTCAGAAGTAGTTCCAGTGGGGTTTGTGGGGGAAAAAGGATTTGTGTACCTATGAATAGTGATGAAAGATGGTGAAGAGGTTGAGGAAGGAAGGGCATTCCTTCAGTTGTAACTGACAAGGCAAGAAGTGGTATAGAAGTCACTTAGATCTACCTTGCTTCAAAAATGTCTTCCTGCCTTATACTACTGCCAGATGAGAAACAGGACAGTCAACTGATACCAACCTGATAACCTACAACCAAAGATATGACACTGGCCTTTCTCTATTTTATTATATGGAAATACCTAAAATATAATGTACTAAATTTCCTATGTTTAATTTCAGTGTCTCAGAACTAGGACTGCTAGATGTCCTGACTTGATTTCAAGGACACTGCATATGTCCTCTATTAAAACCGTATGATCAACGACTTGCTTGCAATATAAATATTTTTATAAAGATTTTATTTATTTGAGAGAGAGAAAAAGAGAGCAAGAGAGCACAAGTGGTGGGGAGGAGCAGAAGAAGAGGGAGAAGCAGACTGCCCCTGAGCAGGGGGCTCAATCCCAGGACCCTGAGATCATGACCTGAGCTGAAGGTAGATGCTTAACTGAATGAGCCACCCAGGTGCCCCTGCAATATAAATTTTGAAATCTACACCAATATTCTCTTTCTAGTGTTTGAAACACTACATATACTATATGCACTCTCCAGCAGAGAGAGAGTAATATAAAATATTTCCACACACAGGGAACATAATGCAAATGTGTGAACGTACATGTATTTCTATCTAGACAAATTTCACCATGCTTTAAAGGATATGGTCAGCAGTATAGTTTTTTTAATATAGTAAAATAATGTTCAGGAATCAGATGGCATCTTGACCTTTCCCCTCACCCCTTAATTTAGTAAAACTTATCCAAACTGATAGTTTTTGAAGACCCAGAAACGAAAAGGAGTAGGCCTCAGAGGTGCTGTGATCCCAACACACTGAGCGAGAGGAAAAGGAGGCAACTTATAAGAGCCAACGTGGACACCTGAGAAGGGGCTGAGACAGGAAGGTGGTCAGGAAGCCAAGAGAAGAATGAGAGGCAGAGAAGGCACACTGGGAAAACGCTGGGCAACCTGCTAGGGCCAGGAAGCACAGAGATGCCCAAAGTTATAAAGGAAAGGTTCCAAGTCAGCAAGGCCCTTGGAAACAAGGTAACAGAATCAGGGCCATCTAGGCAGAGGCAGAGGGCCGAGCTACAGAGCAAGAGACAGGTAGCTGGCCTCCGCCGGGTTACTAAGGGGTAGACATAGATAACAGTGTTGGGGGTAGATAAACCTGGAAGCTCTTCGCACCCAAGGAGTCCCCCCTGGCTTGTCCAGGACACTGAAACCCTACCCTAGGCTTTGGGTGTTGCCCAGCCCAGACCCCATCACGTGCAGAGAAAAACTGGCCAGCATGTTCAATACAGATAATAGAAAGCCAGTTCATGGGAAAAAAGTAAAGTTAATGCAGGTGAGAAAGGAAAGGGAGAAAAATAAACCTTTCAAAAAAACTAGGTAGCTGGAAGCAGCATAAACTTTCTGAATATGGTAAGTGTTTTAAAGGAACTGCTGTTGAGAACAGATGGTGTTCAAGGAGACAAACGGCAATTTATTGGAGTCCTAGAAAGGTGGATATATACAAGCTTAGTCAGAAAAGTTGCCTAAAAATGGCAGGCATTTCCAAGAAAGAAATGGGAAAATAATGGTAGAAATAAATTTATGACGGAGGGAATATGGTTCTGAAGTATGCATTTAAGTTCACGGCTTATCTTCTGAGCAGAGAAAATTATTTGTTAGTTGAAATAATTGCAGCCATGCTAACCGGAAAGATCATTAGAAAAATGATTTAGTGTGAGAAATTAAAGGTAGGGAAAGGATTTGTTAGGACAGGAGAAGGAATTTTCTACCATACACTTGCAGGGTTGGAAAATAATTTGTTCAGGTCTAAAATTAAGCTAGAAAGTTTTGCTTACTTTTATTTTCAAAATTTAAATAAAAAAGAGTTGACAAGGAATTCTATTTTTAATAAAGTATAAAGCTAATCTTTTTATAAACCATTTAAAATGGTTTATAAAAATAAAAATATGAGATATAATGATAATAATTGATATTGTCATGTGCCATTTGCACAACTAATAGGAAGAAAATCTGGAGTTTCCAAGAGTCAACAGATACCAAACAACTCTGAACAAATTTCTAATTCAATTTGTAATTCCTGAAGTAGGGAAAAATATTCCATCATAGGCTTATTTAAATAAACATAGTAACTATGATTAATATAAAATGTGATTGTCATAAAAATGGGATAATTTGTTCTATGAAATTTTGTGATACTACTTGAATATTACTTATAAATTCCCTTTTTTCCCCTTAAAACTGGTATTAAAATCATTCTAAAATATACAGAATATAGTGAATCTAATGGAAGATTTTTCACCTCAGAGCCTTAGGATCCTCACTGTGAACATTTTAAGGCAGGCTTAATATGTTTGACCTAAGAATATTTCTTAGAATGGGAGGCGGGGCGGGGGGGGGGGGTATGCACCAGGCAGGGGCACCACAGGAGTGAGGTGCTATTTTGCTCACGATTCCCTATTAACTATTTGAATTTTGCATACAAATTAGTAAGTGGAGGTTCTGATTAATTTAGATATATTTAACTGTGGGTTTTGGAGTGTTTTTAAATACAAGTCTGATGTAGTTGGTCTTGTGTGCATTTTACAGATCTTGAAGTAGACCCAGAACATAGTAACAAAAGACCACAGACAGAAGAGTTTACTCTTATTACTCAGGTGCACAAAGTTAAAAGACCTTGTGCAAGAGTTAAAGGAATAATGGCAGTATTCCTGGGACAGGGATTTCTTCTTCCTAATAATAGGCAGAGTCCCAGCAAGCCATACCCAAAACTAGATAAAGGACTAGAGTCTGGTGGTAACAACAGTTCCATTAAGGTGTGTATTTATCAAGTGGAGCTGGATGAAAATAGATGAGTATGGGACCCTCCCTTTCCCCACAATCAGTAATAGTAATCGGCTGTTCCTGAGAAACACATTTCAATCATTCTTAAAAGTGTACCACAACTTCCTACTGTTTGTTCAAGAGAAACTTGGGCTAACACCTCACAGAGGTTTAAGGGAAGGCAACAGTTTCACTTTTTTTCTTTTACACGACTGAAACAATTTATAACAGTAATACCATAACCTAGTGATAAATTTCTCTTTTATATAAATAGTTTCAAGAGTTTTGACAGCTGTCTTTTACTCTAGTTAAAATAACTGATTACATTTGTTTGCATACTATTTCAAGCATGGTTGAGACTCAACCTACTGTGTGTTCAGTGACTTGATAATACCATTTAGTAGTATTTGTCTCACTTGACCTTTAGAAGCAAAGTTTCAATTTATAAAAGGAATCAAAATATCATAAATGATATCTTCTGTAGTATACACTAAAAGTTAAACCTTTTAGGGGAACCAAATCTATGGTAGCAACTTGAAGATCAGCATCACCTAATTTTTTTTTTGATAAATATTAGCATAAAATCCTACAAAACAGGATATTCTAATAAAAGCTTAAATTTCAGCTCCAAAAAAAATTCAAGTCTGTTACTTTGTGATATTAAGCAAGATAATGAGTACCCAAAGAGGACATTTAAAGACTATTAAAACGATATGAATCATCACTGTATAGAAAATAATATGCCTTGGAATCCTCATGGCTATGGGTCATCCTCACAGGCACATGAAGTACCACATGATTTTAAATATTATAACACAGTGTCCAAATCTCTAACAAATTAATCTACATCAAAATTATATGTGTTCTTTTATTTGTGCTGTGAAGTTCAAGTGAATAACAGGAAATAAAAGTTTTACAAATGGTGCCTGAATTTAAAATAATCCACACCTCCGGAAGGCTGCTCCCATTACCTCCACCCCACCCAGCACTCATGCCAGAAGTCTGCTAGCTCTGTGGCAGCAGCCACACTAGTCATCGGGACCCAAGGCCAACAGCCAAGGCCAAGACTTGGGAAGGCAGGAGACAGACAGCTCGACATCTATAGCACCTCATGAAAGGAAAACCCACACTTTTGGTCTCCGTATGAATTACCTTGCTCGGAGCCAAAGTGTGTTTTCTAAAAGGAAAGGAAAACAGATCCCTAGCATCCAGAGATGGAACCCTGCTATGAATAACATTATTTAGTTAAGAAACGATCTTTCAGGAAATGTTTCAAAGCAGTTACAGAATTAAGTTTTGAAATACAACTTGTTTTTTAAGTTGAAGACAGCTCGCATTCAGATTTGCTAAATGATGTGTAAGATTTTCAGAGGACCCTAGTCTGATTACAAATAACTTAGGAAGACTAAATATGAACTTATAACCATAAATATAAAAACATATTTTTAAAAGTTTTGTATAATGCCTGGATCTCCCTTACCTAAACCCCAAACCTTTCATCTCTCAAAAAAAGCCCAATTTTTCTTACAAATTTGTCAGGGAAATAACTCCTTAAGAAACTTTATCTGGTAAGAAATGCACTGAATTTTTAAACTTAAAATACATGTATACACACGTACATAACATATGTAGACTACTATATCTCACCCCACATTGCTACTTAAAAAGTGTGTATTCTTTAATAATAAGAACTACTCATTTTTTTTTAAACATTCTAGTTTAAGAAACCAATCTTGAATTTTGAGGCCAAGAACTGCCAAAGGGAAAACAAAATTCAAATAGCTAAATCTCACCCTAACATATTGAAGAAAATTTTCAGAAATTGTTATTCTAAAGCAAAATAATAAGTGATTAAATTAGACAAATTTGGTGGAGAGCAGAATATTAAATGAGCATAATCTTTAATTCCTTTTCTTCCTGTTATTGGAAGTGCTGTAACTATCAAAAATATGCATTTTATGCAAGGTTTATGTAAAGAGAAAATACACTCTAAAAATTCATGACTAACAATTCAAAAATAAAATATGAGCAAAGCTAAGCCCTAAGTCTTTCAGCTCTATTAACCAGAAGGGTTCAGAGTCTTTTCAGAAAAGCAATGCATATGTTGACAAATTTGTATATAATATGCACCTATTATCCTTGATGTAGGACGAACTAAGAATTTAACTTGATTTAAATCAAGCATTGCATTCATTCTTTACCACGCTTTGTAAAGCAGTAATTTTAGCTGGCTTCAAACTGATAAAAATATCTTATTTTTACCTTAAAATAATCTGTTTACATCAGGAAAAATAAAAACTTAATAACCGTAGATAAACTTATCCTTTAACAGAATTCCACTGAGTTCCTACGAGAGAATAAATCTAGTTTTCCACAACTGTTCAAAGAGATTTTAAGGCATAATATCTCCTCACAATTTTTCTGAAGTGCACTTTTTACTAACTACTATCAGAGTTAACATGATCCTAGTCCCTGGAAAAATAAAAATAACTTGTACAATTTTTCAGTTTATAAATACAGTTACCTGTTCACTTAGAAGAGTTAACATGGAAAGAAAGTTATGAGTAATACCAAAAAGGATGTCAATTATAGCAAAGAAAACTCTAATGCACTTCTAAATACAGGCATACCTTGTTTTAGTGCACTCTGCTTTATTGCGCTTTGCAGATACTGCGCTTCTTACAAATTGAAGGTTCAAGACTTCAGTGGAGGAAGTAACCGCAGACGTGGTGGAAATGGCAAGAGAACTACAATTAGAAGTGGAGCCTGAAGCTGGGACTGAATTTCTGCGATCTCATGATAAAACTAACAGATGAGGAATTGCTTCTGATGGATGAGCAATGAAAATGGTTTTTTGAGATGAATTCTACTGCGGTGAAGATTACTGAAATGACAACAAAGGACTTAGAATATTCCATAAACTTGGTTGATAAAGCAGCATCAGAGTTTGAGAGGATGGACTCCAATTCTGAATGAAGTTCTACTGTGGGTAAAAAGACATCAAACAGCATTGCATGCTACCGAGAAATCATTTGTGAAGGGAAGAATCAATGAATATGGCGAATTTCATGTCTCATTTTAAGAAATTGCCATAGCCACCCCAACTTTCAGTAGCCACTACCCTGATCAGTCAACAGGCATCAATGTGGAGGCAAGACCTTCCACCAGCAAAAAGATTATGACTCACTGAAAGCTCAGATGATGGTTGGCATTTTTTTTCTTATCAAGGAAGTATCTTTTAATTAAGGTATGTACTTTTTTTTTTTTTCAGACATAATGCTACTGGACACTTAACAGACTGAGGTATAGTATAAACATAATTTTTATATGCACCGGGAAATCAAAAATTCGTTTGACTTGCTTTATTGCAATATTTGCTTTATTGCAGTGGTCTGTAACCGAACCTGCACAGTATCTCTGAGGTCTGCCCGTAACAAGGGGATAAGGCTTTCAGATATACTAGGCCGAAAAGTGTTGTATATCAACTCATCTAATTAATTCTGTTTTAGAGCATGTATATGTAGATGATATTTCCTCTGGTAAACTCATATTAAGGTAAGAGAAACAGATTCATATGTGCATGAATTCCCCTTTTATGATAATTTTGATTGTTAAAATGTGTTTGAGAGAAGGGGTGAAGGCTGGTTGGGAAAAACAATGAGCAGAAGGAGAAACTATCTGAGTCCCAGGCCACCTGTGCTCCCTGGGTCAGAGCTGCAGGCACCTGCTTGAATCATTTCCTTGAGAATTCCACTGTGACTCTGTCACTCCCTTCATCTCCCACTGATACTTCTTTCTTTCTTGTTCCCCAGCTCTCCAAAATCAAGATGTCATGGCTTTGACCTCCCTTCTGTTTTCTCTTTTATCCCCTTGTTTAATTACAATCCCAAAATGAAACGAAACAGTCTGTGACACTAGCCAGTTAGCCCCATGAGGAAAAAGTGTGTGAAAGATGAAAGAAGGCATTTTTTATTTTCCACCATAAAACTAGTGCCTGTGGTTACATCCAAATACAGGAATAACTATTTGAACTGTAGTAAATTATATTTAATTGAAACAAAAGTTTCAATTCATTAAAACATCATCAAGCACATTCTACAGTTTTACATATTATTGTAATTACTCTGTATCCTTTCTTAATTAAAAAAATGAGCACTTTATGTACACTTAAACACTTTCAGTCATTACCAAATATTTTTATTTACATTTTCTCTTTCACAGTTATGAAAATTCAACTGCAAAACATTCAAATACTCACTATGTATTTTAAGGCTTTAAAAATCAGTGTTTTCTGAGATATGTCTTATACCTTGTGCTTTCTCACTTTAAGTCCCAATCTTTGCCCTAGGTTTCATTGTTTCTTATGCCTTATGAAGAGATGTGTTCAGTATCAACATTCTTGGCATTTTCATTTTTTATATTCTTTTTTTTTTTAAGATTTTATTTATTCTTGAGAGAGAGAGAGAGAGAGGCAGAGGGAGAAGCAGGCTCCCGGTGGAGCAGGGAGCCCAACGCGGGACTTGATCCCAGGACCCTGGGATCATGACCTGAGCCGAAGGCAGACGCTTAACCATCTGAGCCACCCAGGTGCCCCAGCACTTTTTATATTCTTTCCACCTCTCAATTCAGTATAACAAGCATTCAATAAGTATCTATGCTTTGTGGAGCATCATGCTAAATGCTTTGGGAAATGTAAAGATGATTCCTGTCCTTTCAAGGAACTAACAGGGAAGCACAAATATATGTAGAGATAGCTATATATAATATTTATTGATGTTATTATAGAGAAAAATGGTAACACGAGAATAAAATAGGAAGAGATTAATTCATTTTAGAGGCAGTAAAACTTAAGGTGGGCCTTGAAGTATAGGTAACATTTTAACATTTTAAAGTGTTCATTAACTTTTCTGAATATCCCTTTTAGATTATTATTACTTTTTTTTTTTTTTTTTTGAGAAAGAGACAAAGCAGGCATGTGAGCTGCAGTTGGGGGCGGGGGGAGGGACAGAGGGAGAGGAAGACAGAGAATCTTGAACAGGCCCTGGCCCAGTGCAGACAGAGCCTGATGCAGGGCTACATCTCATGGTCCCGAGATCATGACCTGAGCCAAAATCAAGAGTCAGCCACTTAACCGAATGAACCACCCAGGCACCCCATGGATTATTTGTTTACAATATGGTAGTCTCGGACAACAATTAAAAATAGAACTATTTTCTGTAATGCACAATTAAAAGAAAATTTGTTCAAGATAAATACTGCAGGCAAACCTAACATATCTTACAGTCTAAGAGTGTGTGCAGTAGGGATAAAAGTAAAAATGTCAAGTAGGCTATTTCTTCCACAACACTCACTGAGCAAGTCAGTAGAATGCAGACAGGAGGGTGACAAAGTTGTTGCTGGGAAGGAGCAAGGAAACAAAGAAGAAAGTCCCAAATTAAAGTCAGTATGTACATGTGTGGGTGTAGATACCGAAAGGGAAGAAATACCAGGAAACTGCCTAAAACTCATTTGGCAAGAGTAGTCTAAAGAATTCAAGGGTGGTAATGAGGGAGGGAAAATAAAAGTCCAGGAAAGACAGGGGTAGGTAAAAAGAGAAGCAAGAAAGGGATACAAGATGGACACAGGTGGAACATGGCAGTATAGGAAGAAGAGGACCGACAAGACTGAGAAGTTAAACAAAGGGGATGGTCTGGAAGGGCAAGAGCTGAGGGACTTTGTAGGGAATCTGAGGAAGAGAAAACAACAAAGAAGTGAGAGATGAGGTTAGAACGAAAAGGAAGGAAACACATAGTTGAGAGAATAAAACCACCATACCTAGCGAACTACAAGGAAAAATTCCTTTAAATATCCTATGTGCTACAAGCAAAAACATCTAGTACTTGAAAGAAGTAAACATTAAAAAGAATAACTGGGTCATTTTAAAGATAAGCAGCATGTGAAGGAAGGAGATAACTTTTAGCAATTAAAAATTAAATAACTTTGCTTAAGACTATGGTCAGGTAAACCAGTTTTAGCCATTACACAACTGAAAGGATCAGAAAAATATAAGCACCATAGGTCACAGTCTTATTTCTATAGAAATTATAACACTGCAAAATTGATGAGTTTTTTTCAAAAAAACATTAAATTTTTAAATAAATGATACCAGGAATATAACGCTTAGGGTTTATAAATAGTGTTTCCTTCATGCTAAGGGATGTTTTCATAAAGAACCCACTGATAAGAGAAACCCAAGAGTGACACTGAGCACTAGGACTCTCAGTGTTTTTCCCACTGTGACTGCTTCTGACAAGCGTCTTAATCTTAAAAGACTATCAAGAAATATAAGTATTAACTACCTCAAATTCAGATGACTGCTGTTTTTTCAGTTGAATTGCATTTACAGTTTTATATTCAGTTCCTATCTACCTCTTTCTGTAACGCAACTGGCAGAAGGCACTCAAAATTTTTCTCTCCATTTCCAGAATACAGCCAAGAAAAATGCTAAAAATTACGCAATCTATATAATAAAAAACAACTTATAATTCAATTCTTGGTTAATTCATAACTGCTGCTTAGGCAACAAATGACTTAGTTCATTAATTCATATTTGATTACATCAATTTCTGGTAAATCATTATTCAATGTTTAACAGTAGTAACGACAGAAATTCAAAAGGACATGAACCCTTTTGAGTCACATAGGAACAACAGAGGATGAGGATAGTTACCAGCCCATCTCTACCCATGGGAGTAATTACTACTTCCAAGGTGCTTCCGTACCAATTAAATTCACTTTAGGAAATACTTTATTGACCTTGTACCATGTGAGAGAGAAGCCTGTGAAGGAGAATGGGACAAGGCAGTAGTGAAGAGCCCAGGCACTAAAGGAGCACTGAGGAGGGCTCCTGTCTCCTGTGGACGTACATCTACTAGTATTTATTCCTCTGGGCTACTCTTTCCATACATATGCATCCCCCATAAGCCTATCAACTCCTTGAGAGTAGAGATTGGCCTTCTAATCTTTGGGTCCCCAGCAAAAGATGTGACATAAATTAATACTCAATACACATTTGCAGACATAAATGCATGAATAAATGAACCAAAGGACAAATGAACGTGTCTGAGTTTTCATAGATAGGTCAAGGCAGAATCAAGGCTAGGTACTGATTCAGTGATCTTTACTTTTACCTAGAGGAATCACAGAGTTGTTTCTTTTTGCAACAAATCAGGTAAGCGAGTAAATACATTCAGGTTGTTTACTATAAGGATTCCTGCTAAGCTATCTGACAGTCAAGAATACTTACTGGTACAGCCTTCTGACCAGCAAGGAAGGTGAAAGGATCCATGATTTTCTATCTTGTGGGCCAAGCTTTATTTTATACTGACATGCAGAGCTCCAATTAGTGCCTTCTGCCATCAGATGGCACACTGGCCCTTAGCACTGTAATCCCAGGTCACTGTCCAAACCTTCTGACCTTCAAGGGCAGGAAGAAGGAAATTTAACATGTGCTGAACCCAAAAGCAGTGGGGGGTCAGAGGCTTTACATGCATTCTTTTATTTAACTCTACAGACAAGTCTTCCTGCTATCGGTTATTGTTCTCATTCCATAGATGAGAAACTCAGGCCCAGGAAAAGCAAAATATAAATACCCTCTGGTTACAGAGCACGTACCTGGCAGAGGTAGACTTGAACTTGGGTTCGTAAGACTCCGAAGCCAATTCCCTTTCTAGCTCTCAGGATTATACAACATGTGGTTCATTCACTTCCAGAGCCCAGCCCCCTTGATGTGAACTGTAGCAGCCCTGAGAATCCTACTCTAGAATTGTCATGGAAATACATCATGCTGAAAAATGAACTGAGGATGTCAGAAGCGACCAAGGCCCAGAACGTTTTCTGCAAGAAAGAAGTGATTTCCCCCCTTGTTGCAGCCTTTATCATGGATTGAATACATTAAAAAGTGCTCAGGGTCTTCTAATCTGTAACTTGCATTATGGAAGACAAAGAAAAACCAACTCTTCTGAAGAATGCGGGTGAAGCTGTGCAGAGTCTAGTGGTACCAATAAGAGAAACAACAAGCCTGTTTTATAGAAAAGGCAGGAGAAGTAGCATACGTACTTCATCTTTTGAAATTAAAACCCTCCTCCCTCCATGGGCAAATACTGCAGCTGCTTCTCTGTCCCTCGTATGTGAAGACAGGACAAGTCAAATACACTGTTACCTTAAAAAGTGTTATGGTTTCTGGTAAAATTTCTATTGATCTATTTAAAACGTACTATGCTATAAAATACATTTATTTTTCACAGAATTCATTCTAGAGGAAAATATTAACATGTTAGTTTTAGTCAAAGAATGATTTCACAATGTGTGTTTAAAAAGATGACTAAAAACAAAAGAAATGTTATGCATCATTTGTTTTCTAATTAATATGTGACTAGGAGAGCTGGGAAGCAATGTGTTAAATAAGAATAATTGGAGAAATTTTGCATCATCTGAAGTGACATGCAGGACAAGCCTAGGTGTGTGGCACAAAGAATTCTGTTATTTAAATTTCTGTCAGCAGTTTAAAATCAATAAAAGACCACGATGAACAGAAATACATTTTCTGGGGCAGATGCTGAACTGTTAAGATTATAATATTTTAAAGCCAGTTGATAATAGTAACACAGCAAACCAGCAATCACTTTAAAAGACCCGGCTACTATGAATGGCTTTTAAGTGTCTCTGTTGTCTTCTGGGAGTACTTTCATGCAGCTGCTCTTGAATGTATAGATCAGTAAAAAGCAGGTTGTACAGAGCTGAGGGAAAATAATCTGATTATATACGATCAACCATTTGGATTTTAGAGCAACAGAAATTCTCTGTGATTCACTTCTACAAATAACAGCATGGATCCTCACAATGACCATATGGTCACTGAAAAAAAGAAAGTTCAGTCAACTTTGTTATTTTATGAAATAAAATAATAGCCTGAATAGTCATTCTTGGCTCATCTAATGGAATGTGGATGAAGGAGGGATGGACCTTTTTCCTGAATAAACCCAAGAAACAACCACAGATTGTTCAACCAAGATAAGGAAATCGTGCAACTGTCAAGTGCAAAAATGTTTTCTCAAGAGTTGTACATAGCATTGTTCCTATGCAGGAGATGGACTACAGGGTTAAAGAAATCTATGTCCAGTTGCAGAAGCGTTTTAAGAAATTCAGCTTATTTAACAGACAGCAACATAAATCCACCAATTGAACTCAGTTACAGCAAAAATCTCCTAACATAACTTCTGCCCATTATTACTTTACAATCATGTACAAAGGGAGTCATGATTCTTCTCTGAATGGAGAAGTAGTTAGGGAGTCAAGTGCTCTAAACTCTCCTGCCCACACCGCATTCTTATTCTGCATCTGTATTTCCTGCTTGCTTGTGGCAGAATGCTAATTTCAACTAATTTAAATGAAAGCCTCACATAATGCAGCACTCTCATTCTATTTAAACAAAAACTAGCGATAAGGAGCAAGTAAGGGATGGCCCACGAGGCTGCTCAACCCAGCTTTCCATTATTTAACAGAGAATTATTAGCTATGCATGGTAACCATTTTTTTTCTCTAATGTTTTTGAATTCTGATCAGAGCCATTACTACTGTTTCTAACTTTGTACCCTCTTTTGCAAGCTTTCACAAGCCCCTTATTAAAGCACTGGGAAGGCTTCCTATCTGATGCTCTGCCAGGCACTGTCCTTTTGGACACAATGCATTCAGGTTATTAGCTTGATGTGCATCATTCAGCAAGCTGTCTTACAATTTTACTGATCATCATCTAGTAAGACTGAATTGCTGCCTTGCCCATGGCTTTTAGATTTATATAATTAACCAAAATTAGCTTGATGTTTAAAACACAATGCCAGCCTACCCATTTATTTTTGGAAGAACACTTTAGTGAACACAATGAGTGGGCTGATTTGGAATTGCCAACTTAAACTGTCAAAGTTTTCCTATAAAATTACTAGGCTTAAAAAATTCAAATTCTATTAAGGCAAATAGCATTAAGAGAAAAACTATGTGATAAAATAATCAGGTACCATATTATTTTCATTTAGGTTCACTATTATATTCAACTAAGTTCTAGTATAAAACATTCCACACAATTCCTTGGGTGTGTATTGTAAATATTAGTTATACACAGAACCTTCTGGAAAAGTGTGTAACGGTTTCGGTTACAAAGCCCTACAGAAACACAGCATGTACAAAATGACAAGTATAAACTATCATTCAGAAGTTATTAATGTCAGACAGAAAATTAAAAATAGCCAACTACATGCTAAACATAGAAGATAATGGGTAATACCTTGGGGTATTGAGCTTGAGCCTGAGGTTTTTCCAACACACTTTTGCTTCCTTACATCAAAGTTACCTTCGTAAGTGATCCATGAAAACATAATTACCAACATTTTTCATAAAGGGGGACTGAAGAACTGAAAACCAAAATGATTTTCATAAAAAGAAGCAGTACAGTCTGTAAATAGCATGTAGAAAAGCTGAAATTAAAATTCAGCTCTCATGGCTATTTCTAGTTCCACTAAAGCCAGTAATATGTATTTTAGAGTTTGCTGGACCTTGGTTTGAATAATTTTAGGCAAATTCAAACTTCTCTGTAGCTCATTTTATTTCTATGTAAGACGGTGTCAGTAATAACCTATCTCATAAGGATCTATTAGTACATGAATACCTTACAAAGTATGTGAACAGCACAAAGCATAACACATAAAATAGGTGATCTGTAAATGCTAGTTCATTATTCATTCATACTTATATTTATTCAGCCAATATTAATTGAGCATGTGTAAGTGCCAGGCATTGTCCTAGGCCCTGGCCACATGGAACTATCATTCTAGTAGGATAATCAGGAAGAGGTTGGCTTGTTGCATAAATGGCAACGAATAGACCCTCAGCCAACTTGTCCTCACCCCTCCATTCAGCACATGGTTCCTGGGCATCAGCCAGTTGCTCTGACATACAAAAGGTTTTAAGATTTGAATCCTGCCCAGCTACTTCACTTTCTCTCTTGTTCACCCTGTCTGCTTTTTTTTTTTCTTTCTACTCTTTTAGTCTCAATCATCTACAATTTAAAACAGTAGCTTCAAATTGTTCCAAACACAGGGGTTCAGCCAGGAAGGTGACTGGGAGTTTGGATAGGCGCGGCTTAGGGAGACAGGTCTCTCAGCCCTGCCTAAATCAGAACAGATATCTCTATTTTATCTGTTTGATGCCTTCTACTTAACATACTAGGCTTCCAGTACAAGATTTTGGTGTGAATAAGTAACTTTAGTGCTAAAGGAATGTTTGGGGAAAAGAAAAAAGCACCAATTTAAAATATGTCCCATTCTTTAACAAGCGGATGTACAGGAAAAAGAAATGAGGGTGGGAGAGGGAATCTAGTATACCAAAAGAAAATTATAAGATATAAAAATCAAGTGGGATATAGGATCTTGGGTTGAACAACTCAACTATCAACAGGCATTTTTTTGACAGAATCAAGGGAAATTTATTTATTTTTATTTTTTTAAAGATTTTATTTATTTATTTGACAGAGAGAGACATAGCGAGAGAGGGAACACAAGCAGGGGGAGTAGGAGAGGGAGAAGCAGGCTTCCCTGTGGTGCAGGGAGCCCGATGTGGGGCTCGATCCCAGGACCCTGGGATCACGACCTGAGCCGAAGGCAGACGCTTAACGACTGAGCCACCCAGGCGCCCAATCAAGGGAAATTTAAATATGAACTGGGTATACGATAATTAATTTTAGTGTGTATTACTATGATAGTATGTTATGTGGCAAAATATACCTTTTTAAGAGAAGAGTACTGAAATATTTAGAGATGAAAAACCATGATGTCTATAATTACACTGTAAATATTACAGCCCCCCAAAAGATGATATAAATATGAAAGTCAACAACTGTTAAATCTCAGTGATCAGTGTGCATTATATGCTTCTCTTGACTTTCAATACTTTGGATATTCTTCATTAAAAAAAAGTTTTTAGGGATGCCTGTGTGGCTCAGTCAGTTAAGCAGCTGCCTTTGGCTCAGGTCATGATCCCAAGGTCTGGAGATCGAGCTCCGCATCAGGCTCCCTGCTCAGCGGGGAGCCTGCTTCTCTCTCTCCCTCTGCTGTTCCCCCTGCTTGTGCGTGCTCTCTCTCTCTCTCTCTCTAGTAAATTAAAAAAAAAAAGTTTTTAAATGATCAATTCCTACTGGCATTCATTGGCCTTAATATGCCTCAAACTTCCCTCAGTTGCACAAGTTAAAACTGTATGCAGATTGTTTTTTTTGTACTTTAAAAGTTATATAATCCTATTATAGCATTTAAAAAAATATCAAAATGACTCACTAACCACCATAAAGAAAAGAGATGGTTTACAAATTACATATAATCATTACTACATGAGGAGTCTCCATTCATGCTCTGATATTTTTCTGTTGTACAGATAAACTTCACGGCAAGTATATACTTAAAAAGACTCTATAAGCAGGTAGTGGGCAGCCTCTAAGATGATGCCCAATGAGCCCCACTTCTCAGAATTCAACCCTTGTATAATCCTCTCCCCTTGAGCACTAGGCTGAACCTAGAGACTCCTCCTAACACATGACCCTGGCTTGCTGGTTGCCCCTAACCTGGTCTCTGTGTCGGGCACAACCTGTTCTCTAGGGAACAGGGTCCATCTTCCATGCCAGGTCATGACGGTAGCCTTTAGTACTCAAAGCCCCTCTTCTCCATGTACCCTTCCCCCAAATGGGGGGTTTGGCTGTCTTGGGTGTTCTCCTAGGTACCTGCATACTCCTTCAAAACTGATGTAGTAAAATTACCGGTGGTTACAAGCACCAGCTCTATGGGCAAACAGAGCTTGGTTCAAATCACAGTGTCTTACTAAGTCATGAGTGAATTTGAGTTAAATATGTATTGCCTTGAGTCACAGTTTCCTCACCTGTAAAAAGGGAATGGTACCTGCTTTGTAGTTCTGAGGGTTAATGGAGACAAATACTTGGCACAGTACCAGGGACATGGTCAGCACTCAGTACTAATCTTCAATTACATGCCGTAAATTTGGATAAGTCCTGAGTGGTAGTTCCAAGTGACTTCAGCTATATTATATATACAACCACCTAATGTTTTCCATATACAGACAGCCTGTGCATTGCTGTTTCTGACAATACAGGATTTAAATTGTCCGAAAACATTTTAAGCATATCATCACCCACTCCCTCACAGAATAGCCCTTTATCCTGTGTCCTACTGAAATTTCATCCAAGGACTTTATCCGTTGATAATCTAAATTTTAATCCAATACTATAGTACCTCTACCTTCATTCTAGGTCAAGAATTCCTTTTAGAGTTTCTCATTGATATAAAAAATATGTTGCTTTGTAACACTGTTAATCAAATGACTATGAAATAAGCACTCTATTATTTAAATACTGACAAAATTATGAAACATTTTAAAATTTAAATATAGTCACAAAAAATTAAAAATTAGTATAAAAGATAAAACAGAGGAGGAGAGTCGCTAATTTATACCTGATTGTAGACATTCCACAAAATGGAAATTTCCCTTTAAGATATAGTGTAAGAGCATCTTTTCTGCAACCCATTAAGACATACTGATAGAATGAGAACAAAAATTTTGAAGCAAAATTCTGTAGAAAAATTAAGAAAACTGAATGTACTGATAAGTACATTTAAATATGACAATAAGCATAATCTCCAAAAATGTCCAAAAGCCACAGCCCTGACTGGGAACCATCACAATAAGGCTCAGCCGTAGCATCTAATTCCCTTCTATCCTTCTGCTAATTTCTTGTACTCTGAAGACTAAACACACAGACATCTGTGGTCTATGACGCATTATTCATGCCATCCCCTTCATCTAGAATGCCTACTCTTACCATCTTTGCTCACCACAAATCCTGCTGACCCTCTAAGGCCATGCCCAAATGGCGGCCCCTCCACACACCAAGATGGAAGGGCTCTTTCTTATACCCTCACTATTGGTGCTAACACTGAATTCACCTGACACGTGTCTATTAGAACCTAAGCTCGATAAAGACAAGAAACAGTCCTACTGACTAATTCATCCTCACTTCACCGTACCTCCCAGCAGAGGCATGTGCATCGACAGGTGCATCCTGATGGGGATTTGACAGTGGCAGCTAATGTCCTGCCTTTCATCTCCATAAAACTTAGGACACACAAACTTTTCTAGCCCGACAGGAGCTAGAAAAGTTGCATTTTTACTTCAGAATCAACCCATTTCATCCAGAAATACAGCAAGCACAGAAAACATAGAGGATAATTTTGTTCAAGTTAATACTTTGCTTGAAATAGACCCTTAATATGAGCTGAGAGAAGGAGTAAAAGAGAAAAAGAACGTAGTTGGGTCATAAGACGGGACTCAGCAGATCTAGAACGAGCTTAGGAAAGTCACAAAATACCTTACTGGACTCGCATCCTTTATCAAAATCAATCATCAAAACTCCTATTTACTTAACATTGATTATTTTAAAAGATTATTTTAAAAGGATATTTTTACTGTCAACTGACTTAACTGTGCTCCAGCCACACTTACAATGTTACCACATTTCTGGGAATTGACCCCAAAAAAGTAGTATTCACAGTTATTTCTTAAGAATGCCTTTTCTTCCTGTAAAAGATTCTAGACTGGGGAAAAAAAAAAAAAAAAAAAACAGAAACAAGTAATATTTTGTTTTCTCCCATTATGTTCAGTAGTAAAATAGAATGCTGTCTAATTAGAATCTTTTATTTGTTTTCTTTCTTCACACCAAGGCATTATACCTTTCATACTCACATAATCATTGAAACCAAATGACTTTATTCTTAAGAAAACGGATTGTTTTTAATGATTCACTGTCTTTATGACTTCAATCTGCTCAGTAATGATCTAACCAATTAAAAAAGCACATGTGTCTATAACATAAATGGAACAGATGAGAAAGATTCTAACACCATAAAGGGAAGGGGGTCTGAATCAGCTGCCTGTCTCATTTTATGCATAGAAATAACTGACCGGTAGAATGAGTTTTTTATAATTGGCTATTATTCTAAATCTAAGCATTTGGTCAAGTATTCAGAAAATACAACTTCACACACTGGGAATCTTGTATCTGTATCAATGTTCTCTGGTTGTGATATTGTACTATAGTTTTCCAAAATGTTACCAATGAGGGAAACTGAGTAAAGGGCACACAGGATCTTTAAGTCTTACAACTGCGTAAGTATCTAAAATTATGTCAAAAAAACTTCAACTAAAAGGTAATAAAAATATGAAATAAAATTCCAAATATCAAAAATTTAAGTGAATTAAGGCAATGATTACAGCCAGACTTGCACTTTCTAGTATATAAAGGAGACAGACATCTTTATTTTATAATATAAATACAAGACCAGACAACACCTGAATATATTTATATGACCATGAATTCTCCAATAAGTAGCCACTAGCCATAATTACAGTAAACTGGAAAAATCCATTGCTCAGTAGCACTAGCCACATTTCAAGTGCTCATAGCCATATGTTGCTAGTGGATAGTCATACTGAATAGCACAGAATGACCATGTCTATCAACATGGACAATTCTACTGGACAGCACTGTTAGACAATTCCGATACAAAAGTGTTTATGAATAAATGACTTAGCTAGTGAACAAAGCAACCTATTAAAAACATAAGTTTTCACGTTAAATGTGATGAATGCTCGTAATTACCTAGTTAGCTTTCATTATCTTTTACCTTATCCTTAATCATTATCTATTATCGTAAATTGTTAAATTTCTCAATTCAAACCAATTGGCAAAAATATCTGTGCAATTCTGAAAAGAGTCCACATTTTCTAATTAAAATATGAGGCATAGCTTAGAATAATTCATAGCATTCAAATTAAACTTAGAATTCTGAAAATTTGCCTATATATTAAAAAGTTACACACTATACATCCATCAGAATAGCTAAAATTAAAAACATGGATAACACAAAACCTTGGTGAGGAGGTAAAGGAAAAAGCCCTCACATATTGCTGGAAGTAGAAAATGCTGTATCTACTGCAGGAGAATGTCTGGCAGTTTACTGGAGACGACACACACATCTCCTCTATGACCCAACAATTCCTTTCCTAGATATTTTCCAAAGAAAATAAAAACATGTCCATGGAAAGTAGGAATACACATAGAAGCTTTATTCTTAATAGCAAAAAACTGGAAAAAGGCCTAGGTGTCTATCAATAGAAGAGATAAACTGGTATATTCTGACAACAGCATACTACACAGCAATAAAAAAAGAAGTTTGTAACACCACAAATAAACCTGAAAAACATTAAGTGGGTGAAGAACATACAACATGATTCATGTGAAGTTCCAGAACACACAAAACTCACCTATGGTAAAACAGAACAAAGCAAAACAAAACCCAGAACAGTGACTGCCTCTGGGAGAGAGCCAGGAAGGAGACTTGGGGGGGGGGGGGTGATGGTCTGTGTTGTATCTTGACTGCTACTTTAAGAGTGTATAGCTTTTGTTTTTGAACTGAAGTAAGGAGCTAGAAACAAACAAGAATAAATTACTTGCTAATTTAGTTTCCTCTTTACCAGCAAAGGCACAGCTAATTTAAAAATCAGTAATGCCCAAATGAGACACTGATACAGGACATGCTGATCAAATGACTTATGTGGAGGTCTTGGAAAAGCTAGCAAACACTGAAGAGTACTTTCTGCAGAACTCCTACTCCTTGTTAGTCTCTCACGCACTGCTGGTCAGCACTAAGGCTGATCAGAGTTCAACAACAAGCACAGAAATTCCAGTTATTCTGCTGCAGAGAAATTACAAATGACATTGCATATATGCTATGTCTCCCATAACCTAAGGCTTTCGTATTTAGAATTCATCCTTAATGAATAAACAATATATATTTAGTTTTATGTGTAATTTACCATTTCTTGCAGTTCTTGAGTGGTCAACGAAATAAAGTAAAATTTTCCTCATTTACAGAATAATGAAAAAAGTACAAAGCATTTTTGGTGTCATTGGAATACTTTAAAATCCTGGGGTAGATACACTGAAAGTCTGAAACTGCTCATTTTCCATCTAATTAATTTGGATTCTTGCTTAATTTTTTTTCTCAAGTTTTGTTCTATAATCTTCATTTAGGGTTGTGTGCATAAAAGCTTTTCTGATCGATTGAGCAAAGCAGCACTTGCTGCATGAGTAAAAATGTATGACTTAGAGCTAGGAAAAAGTTGGGGCTTGCAGGCAGTTAACTCAATTTGGGGATGTGGAATTAAAGAAATGTTACTAATATTAAAACAGGTGAACAGTCTCTCAGGAATATGAATATTTTATAAAAATTCAGAGAATTTATATACTCAGTATATCCTGGGCTATTCAAGTTGCTTTTATTTTACATACGGAGCCAAATAAGCAGCTGCTCCCAGAGTTCTCAGAAAGGAAAGACTTGCAGGAGCTAGAGTGCCATGGAAGGGATTCTGAGGACAGACTAATGAAAGGACAAGAGCTGATTCTACTTTAAAATGAAACAGTCCACGATAGCCATCTGGCCAACGGCGTGCACTGGACCACCACCTTGTATTTTCTGCACAGCACATGATGGTGTAAGGCATGCTTTCAAAAACTCAATTATTCTTCTGCTGCATATCATGCACTGGTGTATGCCATCTTTCCTACATTTTCTTAAAAAGGGAAATAAATAGCTGCCCAAGGAAGCAAGAGGTAGAATCTAAGGGGTTTCGATGTGCAGACTTTTTCTGGATTGAAATAAAATGCCTTTTCTTCGGTCCTACGGCTCTGAAGTGCCTCTTGGTGGCATGCTGGGACTTAGCACAAGATGATGACCTCTTTTGGTGAAAATAAGATGGACACCCAGCGCACTTTAATTTCTTTCTGCCAAAGTTGTAATTGGGGGTACCAGATGCCATGGGTATCAAAAAGCCTAGCTCACACAGAAATGTCTGAGAATCATAAACAACTCATACTTTTGTCTCTGCTCTCCCCAACCTTTCAGTCTGAAGATGTTCAAACCTATGGAAAAGCTGAGGAGTGTGTAAATACCCTTTACCTAGGTTAATCAATCATTAACATTTTCCCCCATTTATTTTCTCTCTTTATATATACATACATAGGATAGAAATAGTATGCTAGTTGATTTTATTGTCAACTTGACAGGACCACGGTGCCCAGATACTTGGTCAAATGTTATTCTGGATATTTTTGTGAGGGTGTTTTTCAATGACATTTAAATTGGGGGATTCTGAGTAAAGTCAATTGCCGTCTATAATGTGGATGGGCCTCATCCAGTCAGTTGAAAGCGCAAATTTAACGAGACTGACCTCCCCCAGGCAAGAGGGTATTGTGACAGCAGAAGGCCTCCAGACTTAAATTGTAACATCAGGTCCTCCCTGCGTCTCCAGCCTGGTGGCCCACCCTGCTAATTTTGGACTTGACAACTTCCATAATTTCAAGAGCCAATTCCTTAAAATAAATCTCTCAACAGAGATATAAATATAGATACAGATATAGATCCATTCTATTGGTTCTACTTCTCTGGAAAGCCGTAATATAGTTTTTTGTTTCTTTTGTAACACGTGAAAATACATGTAGACATCATACAATCTTGCACCATCTATCATCAATATATATTTCCTAAGAATAAGACTATTCTCCTACATAAACATAATTCCATTATCACACCTAAGAAAACTAGTGTTCATTCAATAATATCTAACATACAGTCAACATTAAAATTGCCCCAGCTGTCCCCCCCAAAAAAGTCTTCTATACTTTGTTTTCATAAGGATCCAATCAAGGTCTGCTCATTGTATTTGGAAAAATCTTTTTTTTTTTTTTTTTTTTTTTAAGAACCGGACTTTTTTAATGGGGTCTACATTCTAAATTTGCCTTATTTTCTCATATTTACACCTACAATAAACTGTTTTGGCAAGAATACTACTTAGGTGATACTGTTTATTTTTTATTGTGTCATATCAGGAGACACATAATATCAGAGTATCCCATCACTGATGATATACATTAGCAATTTTAAACAAAAAATTTATTATGAAGTATCTGCCCCTTGCCTTCTAGTCCAGATTCTGTTAGAATTATTCACTAAACACTTTTAAGTAGATTGCATTAAAATCTACATCACACAGATTCATGTCCCCATGCTTAAGATCTGCAGGTTTTAAAGTAAAAACTTGCAAATGATGAAACTGGCTTTAATGAAGCAACAGTAAGGTAATTCACCTCAAAGGACTTATTTATACAAATAATTGCTGGGGAGGGCCCAGGAATGATGTCAGCCTGTCAACCTCCTACTCACTGTATGAAGACCACATCCCAGTTACTTCCCTTCTTTAGTTTTCTGTATATTCCTTACTTTTTTTGTTTTTGTTTTGTGTTTTTTTTGTTGTTGCTGTTACTGTTTAGAATAAAGAAAGAAAAGTTAAAGAACATGGTTGTATTTCCAAATCCACAGGGAAACACAATTCTGAGATGAAGCCTACTGAAAAAGAAGATTCTCTAAGTTCTATTGTGGAAGCTAAACCCCAACCATCTCTTTCTTAAGATGTTCATGGCTTTATTGTTGTTTGACAATGTGGTTGTTTTATGCTATGGTGCAAGTAAAGTGAAATTCTACAATTTACCTTCCTTTCTCTACTTATAAATCATACTCGAAAATTCAGAAGAAATACAGGATGAATACTAATCAAAGAGGAAACGGAGTGACTGTTAAATGGAAAAGGCTGGGATATAAGGTTCTTGATTTTAGTGAACTCAAAATATAATTTTACTTTAAGCTGTACACCGAAGATCTGTTGACCCAGGTGTATTTTCTCACTTCCTTTGTAGTATCTCTATACATGCATTTTCGCTTACAAAAATTTAAATATGAACTTGAAAAAACAGTGTCAACACAGCTTTGGAAGCCATGGTGCTGTCTGTGTCTGTCTTCCCTTCTGCTGACCGTTCTCCAGGGAAGGTGGGAGCAGCACCTACGGTTCTCGCACCCGGCAGCCTCTTCATTGCTCACTCTTTATCTTTCACCGGAAGGCAATGAGATATTTGCACCTGCAGCTCTTGAGGGAGTGTGTTTATTTTAATATTGAGAGCCACTTCCTACAACTTGGGGGGAAGGGTTTAATATACATTTTCAAAAAGGTAAAATGTCTTAGATAATAAAGACAAACTGAGAGGAGAGAGAACAAATGTGATAATGTTCAGTCATTTGTAAAGAGATAAAAGAGAGAAATAGGATAACTTTCTTAAAGCCATTACCTATAAATTGATGACATGAAACAAAACCTTACAAACCTCTTGCACTCCTCTTTCAGACTCATCATATCCCTAGGTTATGAATTATTACGCATACTTTACTGCTCTATTAAGCTTCCTTGAAATCTGGGAATCTTGTACTCATTTTCAAATCCATCCCAGACTTCACCTTCTCCAACTGCCCAAGTAAAATTTCAAATAAATAGACTTATCATTCCTATATGTAAGGACAAGTCTATTATCATGAATTTTCCTTGAACATATCTTAAAGTTTAAATTACTACTAACTGGACACACTTTACAATTCTAAAATATGACAGAACACAAAGCAGTAAAGTTTGGATCCTCCTGCAGAAACAAATAAAACTAATTTTCAATAATGTGTCTCATTCTTTAAAGCTGTGAACTAGGAAGGATAATATTAAATATTTAAGTTCCCCAAATAAGGGAGCACATTAATGAAGGAAGGTTCTATTTTCCAATAAGTTCTAACAGATGGTTTCCAAACACATACCATAGATTTAAATGCATAATTTCACCCTATAAATATGCTGCAAAACATTAAAAATAGATTATAGCACATATGCCTTATGGGGCAAATGAAATGATAAAAGGAATTTTGTAGTAGATAAGCTCATAATTAAGAGATCATGCTTGTTTACAACTACGTGTCCCTTTTAATAGAATTAATGGATTAAATGGAACAGCTTTATAAATAACACTTAAGATTATTTCCTTAATTTACGTCTTAATATCCTGACACAGTATAAGAGGAAAGGTTTTCCCTTTAACATAAATATTTTTTTCTGACAGGTTAGAGTTTTGGGATTTAATTTTTTTTTCCATTTCTACCTCACTAATAATAAACCAAGCTACATTCAAATACTAAGATAGTCATGTTACATTACACTAGGTAAAAAATGCAAAAAGATAAAACTGGGCAAAGAGAAATGGCAACCACCTTTGAAGGAATTTTCCTATTTAAGATGGTTTTCTCTGTTGACTTCTCTCTCAGAACAATCAGTTTTGATGATTTCAGATGTAACTTATTATTGCAATTAAAATGTGTTATATACTAGAAGGTGAAAATAAAATGGTGACTTAAGGAATGAATTGGTTATTCTGTATTGTATTTCTATCATACTTTCTAATTTTCAACATAATTGCCTAAAGTATTACCTTACAGATTCACATGAGGATGAAATAAAATTGGTAGACAACATTTGACAAATGAAGACACTTAAAAACATGAGTTGTGTGCATGACACAGCCCAACTACTAAAACATCCTTTATATCACGAACACCACGAACCTATACCTTAGAATGCCCTTCAAGACAAAGCACAAACCCAAACATGGCTGAATCTTTGCTTATGAAGCTCACATTTATTTAATATGCATAAGGATCAACAGCACTGCTGTTGGAGGCCCAACTTAGCTGAGAAACACTTAGAACAAGCCTCTTCCCCAAAGAGAAAAATAAAGTGACAAAAGATGACTAAAAGCATGCTTCCTATGTGCAGTGGGTCCTACTAAATGAAAGGGAGCTCTTTGTTTTAAATAAGCTTCTGTACGGGAGAAGAGTTAGTGTAAAGCTAAATTCCACATCATAGAGGAAAGGGCATTTGAAGATACTTTAAAAGGAAAAAAGTCTAGCATAAGTCCATAATTTTTTTTTTTTTTTTTAGAGAAAGAAAGAACACTTTGACTCCATTTCCCAGCCAGCTCTTGCCAGCTTCTGTGTCCTCCTTCACAGCAAAGCTATGGAGAGAATGCCCCATGCTCCCCATCTCCAACTTCTGTCCTCCCATATCCCCGGGGAACCCAGTCTCTAGACATGGTCAGCCCCAGCAGAAGCACTTTCACCACAGTCAAAAAGGACCTGCACATTCTCAGTCCAAAGGACAATTCTCAGTTCTCACCTTATCTTACCTATAACCTGCAGCATCAGACATGTTGGATCACTCTCTCCTTGAAACATTCACTTCACTTGTTTCCCAGACACTATGTGCTCTTCGTTTCTCTTCTAACACCCAGGCCATCTTCCTCGGGCTCCCTCACCAGCTTGTCCTTATCTTCCCACCGGGTTGGATAGCTCTTGACCTTTTCTCCACTCTCTCAGTAATCTCGTCCACCTCTATTCTGATGACTCTCAAGTTTATAGCTCCAACCCAAACCCCTCCCCAGATTCCTACACCTGACTGCCCACCCAGCATATCTATGTGTCACGGTCACCTGGAATGTAGCATATTATGCAAACAAATGTACCTTCGCCAAGTCTGCAGTGGTCTCCCTCATCTCAGTTAACAATAACTCCATTTCTCCAGCTGCTCAGGCACAAGCTTTGGAGTCACCCTTTCTCTCCCACGCCTCATGCTGGTGAACCCCATGTGAACTAGAAGCAGCATTTGGTCACGTCTCACCCTCCAGCACTACCGCCATGGTCCAGGTGACCACCAAACGCTTACTGCAGTAGTGTCCTGACGAGTTTCCATACCTCCCCCTGGGCCCCTACAATCATACAGCAGTCAGAGTCATCTGAAGCACAGGTCACTGGTGTGTTCAAAAATTCCCAATAGCTTCCTACCTGGAGTGAGTAATTGCTTAGCTCCTAGCAATGGTCTACAAGGGCCTACACGATAAGGCTCCAGTAATCGCTGACCCCACTGCCTCTTAGTCCACCCTCTCCCTTAGTTTGAGCCAGCCATGCTGGCCTCCTTGAGGATTCTGAACATGCCACATTGCTCCTGCCTGGGGCTTTTTCATCTGCTAGTCACTCTGCCTGGAATGCCTTTCCCCAGAGGTTTCTTTTCTTTCTTTTTTTTTTTTTTTTTAAGATTTTATTTATTTATTTGACAGAGAGAGACACAGCGAGAGAGGGAACACAAGCAGGGGGAGTGGGAGAGGGAGAAGCAGGCTTCCCGCTGAGCAGACAGCCCGATGCGGGGCTCGATCCCAGGACCCTGGGATCATGACCTGAGCCGAAGGCAGACGCTTAACGACTGAGCCACCCAGGCGCCCCTCTTTTTTTTTTTTTTTTAAGATTTATTTATTTATTTGAGAGAGAGAGAGAGAAAGGACTTGAGCATGAGTGGGGGGAGGGGCAAAGGGAGAGGGAAAGAGAGAAGCGGACTCCCAGCTCAGCACAGAGCTGGATGCCAGGCTCGATCCTACAACCCTGAGATCACAACCTGAGCCGAAATCAGGAGTCCACCCTTAACCAACTGGGCCACCCAGGCGCTGCAACCCCCCACCCCAGAAGTTTCATCATTGTCTCCTTTACCTCCTTCAGAAGGTCGGTTCAGAAGGTTTCTCAAATGTCAACTTTGCAGTGGGGCCTCCACTGGCCAGCCTTTCTAAAAGAGCACAGGTACATGCATGTGTACACACACACAGCAATTCCTCGTTCCCGGTTTTGCTTTAGTTTTTGGTCACATATCACCTTTTAACATATCATGTTTTATTTCGTAACTTTTGCTTGTCCTAATTAGCACTGCACTGGAGATAGCTTATATTGGCTCACGAAAGCCAATGTTTACATTTTCAGGAATTCTGCAAATTGGTCATTGAACTACAGCTATTATTAAAAATCACTTCCTATAAACTTACAATTAATTACATTAAAAGGGTAATAAATACCCCAAATTTATTGCTTCCTATTTCACTGTATGTTCGTTAGGTATTTCCATTCGCTCTACCGGCAGGAAATACTGTAACCGTAATACTACATGGCACCTTTTCCCACCTTCTCATTAGCAACACCACTTCTGTAGACTGGCATCAGTAGTGGTGGCAGTATTTACACTACGAAAAGCAGCAGACACCGAAAGTCAGGGCCTTTCCTCCCAGACGAAGAGCCAGTCGTTACACACCTCCCATGGCCAGCACAGCGCTGACTGACTGACTCTACTACGCTGTGGCTGTGCATCTTGTGCCGTGCCCGGCACGTGGGGGGCACTGAAACATTGAAGGGATGACAGAATACAGTTCTCTGAAAGTCACTTGCAAAAGCATAATGAGAAGAAAGGAACTGCAAAACTCTAATGTATTCTCATCTGACAAGTCACATACAGTTTTATATGGTACTCTATTAAATAATGTCACATTAATTCAAGTAAACGTCTCATAAAATGATGATTCAACTTAGCTGTAACTGGCATTTTTCCAAACAAATAATCATACCTTTAAAATTAATACATTCTTGCCTCAGAGTTTCATTTAGTACTGCATTTCAGCAAATTTATAAAAGTTTTTTTTTTTTTTAAGTGTATGTCTTTAGTTAAAGATCTGTAATGCAATTAAATGTTACGGAACTTTTTTTTCTTTTACTGTTGGAATGATTCACCTTTGAACTACTAGAAGCTGTAAGCATAGACAATAAATGCATCATTAACCCACAACAAATAAAATTAACACTTTTCAAAGGCAAGAAATAGTAAATGGTCCTCTTAATTACTTGTTTAAATGACCCAGGACTCTCTTTTATTACCAACTGCAAGGAATAAGCCATACCAAAATAAGATAAAACATGATGGATAATTTACCAGAGAAAGGAAATGTTACAGTCTTTAGAAAGTCCTTGGGCTGCAGTCCAATAACGTTTATCTTGTGAGGAGTACGCAGATTTATTACAATCCATTAAAAAAAGAACACCATAAAACATGATCACTTTTAACATACTTAAGTTCTGAAAAACTTCAAATTTGTAACAAGTCCACTTCAGTCACTGCAAATTTTGATGTACAAAATATTTTTAAGCCATCCAATGTGTTATATTTGTGAGAAAACTTAGCTGATGGATAACAATAATACACTTTGGCATGATTTCTACTAGATTTTGTATTGACTGAAGAATCTTTCAATTTACATTTTGTAAACTAAAAAGAACGAATAAAACATTGTTATCATAAATTTAGCAAAATGCTAAAATCCCTTTAAATCCGAGGACAAACCTATGAGGTACGTATCATTGTCCCCATTTTAAAAGTGACAGAAAACTGAACTTTGGTGGCTTACTCAAGCCTCCACAGTCAGGTGGGAAAATGGGCCCCAGGTTTCAGCTCTGAATTCTCTGCTCTTTTCATCGTACTCTGCAGCGTTTTAAGATGGTCTTCATTTGAAAATTTTTTTTAATTCAATTAGTCAAGGTATAGTACATTAGTTTTTGATATAATGTTCAATGATTCATTAGTTGAGTATAACACCCAGTGCTTATCACGTGCCCTCTTTAACATCTATCACCCAATTACCCCATCCCCCCCACCCACTTCCCTTTCCGCAACCCTCAGATTGTTTCCCGGAGTCAAGAGTCTCATATATGGTTTGTCTCCCTCTCTGATTTCTTCCCATTCAGTTTTCCCTCCCTTCCCCTATGATCCTCCGCACTATTCCTTATGTTCCACATATGCGTGAAACCCTATGATAATTGTGTTTCTCTGATTGACTTATTTCACTTAGCATAGTCCCCTCCAGTTCCATCCATGTCGATGTAAATGGTGGGTATTCGTCCTTTCTGATGGCTGAGTACTATCTGCTTTGACCTTGCGTCCTGCAGCCTAGCTCTACCTTTCCTGCATGTATTCTATCTTACAAAGATGGCAAAGGCAGCCCCAAGTGAAGCAATTTACTTGCTAAGCTCAACAGTAGAAACTAAGATCCTCAAATCCTGCAGCAAGCCTTTCTTGCTAGCACACACTTGTAGGCTTTATGAAAATGGCTAATATACCTGCGCCTTACACGTCTTCTAGGAGGAAAGCAGGTAAAAGAAAGATCTTATTTATAGAAGCTGCAAATATTCCGACTTCTTTCTGAAAGAGGTGTATTTTATTGTAAGAGCAAGTGCATGATACTGCAGTTCCAAACCTAACTAAGGAATCACAAACTCTAATGAGAGCTACTAAAAATGGATTCCGTGAAAAGAAACAACAAAAGGATGGGTGGGGGAGAAGATCTTCAAAGATAATATGATCACATAGTTTGAGGTAGAAATGAAAGAGAAGAGCAAGTGTGACATGAGGGAGATGAAGCATCCACCTTTCTACAGTTCACCAGAAATCACCACAGTGTCAGAAGCAAGTACACTATTTTTAGTACAGTATTAAAGTTGGCCATTTTTTAGTTCTGTGAAAAATATTATCATTCTTTCAGATCTATAACCGTGTTTGAAATATGAGACCTTCTTACATTTAAGAGTTTTATTCGGTCTCAGTTGTGGAAAAGATGTTGAGAGTTTACTATGCACATAGTTTTATAGATGTTTCCCCATTAATGATCTAGTTCCTATAAAATTACATTTTATGTTTATATTTACAATTTACACAGGAATGAAAATTGAGTACCTAAAGGCCTACATTCCATACAGTATTTTAATGAAGCATTATAAAACTACCTGCATGTCCATATTTTAAACATGATCTAAGGTTACTAATAATCATTTACAAATAGTTTTATAGTTTCCTGAAAAGGATAATTCATTGTGCAAGTATCTTAATGTCTACATGCGTTCTGAGGTGAAAACTAATTAAATCCAGAAGATTTTAAAAGAAAAATTAAAATCCAAAGCCTTCCTTTACAATTTATTTGTAAAAACAATGGGCAAATGCTATGCTATTTCTTTCTTTTTTTTTTCCCCCTCCCAAGTTTTAATTTAAATTCTAGTTAGCATATAGTGTAGGATTGGTTTCAGGAATAAACTGTTTCTGCTATCAAAATAAATTACCATAATGTTCTCATAACTAAGAAAACATACATCCAATAATTACACAGAATCTTTAATTAAACATGGTAAACAATTTGAGTGTTTTATACAATGAAAATGATGTAAAATCTCTATTATGTAAAATTCTAACACTGAAAACAGCGTTCTGCAAACATCATACAATAAATGACAATTATGCACTTTTAACGTTGAAAACTCTTGATTATCTATAATTCAGGCAAACAGAAGTTTTAAATAACCAATGTTTTGACAGTATCAAAGTTGCTATGAGGATTTATTTTTAAAAAACAGCTTTTGCAGTATGTCAGGGGACCAGAATAGTTAGGGCCAGCACTTGATTTCCTCCTACATCATGGCTCACAATTCAGTCACTTCGATCTGCCAATTACTCCCGAAGCCCAACAGGGTCTTCCAGGGTTAGCTGTCCCCAGCTTTTCATTTCTCAGACATTCATTCTATGGCAAACCACAACCACTCTCGGTGGTTTGAAAATGTCACTGGGCCTGAGCCCACCTGTCATGCAAAACGATCTGCAGTGTCACCTCCAAGCTACCATGCTTAGTTGCTATTCCCGACTATCCATAATAAACTTAACAATAAACTATCCATAATAAACTCTTCTGGAAAACTCTGAACCCCTCACTGTCTACCCAACCAGTACGTCATGTTGCTTTACAATGATGCTCTCAGACTGTGAGGGCCTGCAATACCTTCTGAAAAATTTTTTTGATGTAGCTTTTAAGGATATTTTGCTTTCATAGAACTGAAAATGTTGACAGTAAGTTTTACTACATTTTTAAAAAGTTTATGGCCTACACTTTCAAAAATTCTTACTCTTTGACCTTATAATCCCCCTTTTTGGAATTCATCTTAAAGCGTGAGAATTTAGATGAAGATTTAAGTACAAATATGCACATTACAGGATTTATGGGAAAAAATTCAACACAAACTTGAATGGTCAAAGAAAGAAAATGTAAACATATGATATATGATATAGGCTGTAAGCTTTTTCAAGCACTAAAAATATTTTCTGTATTAAAAATGCTTATGATATGCTAACTGAAAAAAGCAAAGACACTTGTAAGACATGATCTTATTTGCATTCAATATTTGTGAAGCAGTACACACACATAAAAGATAGGGGGAATATATAAAATATTCATAGTGATTGTCTTTGGAGTGGTTGAGAATATTAATTTGTTTACTATTTAGTTTTATATAGTTTTATGTATAATAATTGAAAATAAAGTATACTTATATATTTATAGTGAACATATGTTATTTTTAATCCCTTTTAAGGGGGAAAATTAGATTATTCACTTTCTGGGAAGCCACAACCCATGTAAACGTAGTTTTAATTTGCTCTACACAAATTTCTGTAAGGCACTGACTTACTACAAGTACCAATGCTCATGGAACATTAGGGGAAAGTATTATCTTACACATTTACAAAAGAGAGGAGATAAAGAAATTGGTATAACTGAACATATAAAGTGTCACTTAGAGTTATAAGAAATAATAGGTATTTGTGAAATTCTCTTTTCAATTTGCTTCAAGAAGGAAATTTTTATAAAGATAGATTGATTGATTGATTTGACAGAAAGAGAGAACGAGCGAGAAAGAGAGCGCACAAGCAGGGGGAGCGGCAGGCAGAGGGACAAGCAGACTTCCCACTGAGCAGGGAGCCCCATGCGGGACTCGATCCCAGGACCCTGAGATCATGACCTGAGCGAAGGCAGACACTTAACTGACTGAGCCACCCAGGCGCCCAGGAAAGTTTTATAATTAGCCAAAATTATGCTTAGTTATATAGATTTTTGATTTATGGATATGACTCCAATTTGATACTATGTATTTATGATTCACGTTATTTTAGGAAAACATGCATTCTGGGTTCCAGTATTCCACTTAAAAATTAAGTGTTCTTTATTAGTATTTTTAAAGGGAAATCATAGTCCTATTAATGTTTAGGAATTAATTGACTTAAGACACTAGAAATTCAATCTATATATTTAAAAGAGTCTCATAAAAGATAGTTTAGTGGCAAAAAGAGTATTTTTAAATTTTCCAGTTATAAAAATGAAGACATCATCATTTTATCAGTTTCTTCATAACTGCCATCACCCAGTGAAATATAACTAAACCAGGTTGCTTTGTACCTATTTCAAGCAAGTCATAAAAAGATTAGAAGCTACCTAAAAGAAAATACAACTGACATGGTTATAATGAAGATGTAGTGAGGAAGTACGGGGATCTGATGATGCCAAAAAATGATCTCAAAGAGAAAGTTAATAGTTTTAATTTTCCTTGAGAGATACATCATAAATCACTTAGGCATTGTTTTAAATATATGTACAAATGAAGGAGAGGAGTTATAGTAAAAATAAAACCTGATGGATCTGTAGGAAAAACAAAAATTACACCTATCTCATTTTTTAAAAAGTCTTCAATCCCAAGGTTTTTCTAAACCTTATACAATTTAAAATGTCTGAATTCATTTCCATTCCACAAACTACTCACTTCCAAAGTCTATACAGCTCTGACAGGAACAAATCTAAATCTCAGTGCAGAATGAGAACCAGCTGGTGAGACCAGCATCTACCACCAGCTCATTATCTTCCTATATGCTCCGGTACTAGCCGGAGAAAATAGTGTAACTCTGAGAAAGATTAGCCCTCTTTAATTGGATAAAGAATCATCCCACCTGCCTTCACAACTACTGTGCAAGTCTTTTGTTATTTTTTAATTGCCGCAGGACATGCAGAATATCAGAAGCCAAAGACAGAAGCCAAATGTTACTTCAAATATTACATGGGCATGAGAAAGAAAAATCAGTATCATACTGCAGGGCCATCTCCAGATTATGGAACCACTCATTTAAGCACAAGTTTACCAAGATAACTCTCCAATACAAGCACCACAAGGTCTGCTGCTGTGCCCAACGCAAGGAGCACAGGAGTGTGTGTGCATATATGGGGAGGGGGTACAGTAATGAACCCAAAATTTCATCATACAAAAATCACTCAGCTCTGCTACCAAACAGCTTTGTAACCTTGAGCAAGACATCTTGGGTCTCGGTATCTTTATCCATAAAAGGATGTTTTCCCTATATATTACAATTCACTAAAATTACAGGAGGTAGGAGAAAAGTAAGCAGACTGAGTGAAGTTGCAAAGCAGCCTCTGTGTATATGCGTGTTTTAACTTTTTTTTATCTCTAGCAAATTGTGCCTATTGTTTGCCTCCTCTCTAACAACAGAGATGTCCCAACACAGGTGTGCTACAGATCAGTGAGAAAGAGATGACTGGACTCACGGCAAGCAGGAAGTCGTGACAGGTAAAGTACAGTAACTCTGCATGAAACCTAGGTATTCACTCATGACAGCAGATGTGGATTTTTCACACACGTGATTGTCATCTATCAAGTGTGCTAAGCACGAAAAGGGTAAGATCAAAACAGATTTAAACAAGGGATAATTTATTCACCAGGGAGAGACAACCCAGACTTTTACTAACTACTGCTGTTAAGTAAGCAAGCTGCTAGCAAAGGGTAAAGGAAGTTTTCCCACAATGGTTGTGTCAACAAAACCAAATACTTCCCCCTACCTATAATAATTAGTGCAAATGATTGATTATCCTTTAATATATTCACAGGTGAATCCTTACAGTAGTATACGGTATCTAAGATCTTGTTTCATTTTTTTTAAAGATTCTATTTATTTATTTGACAGAGAGAGACACAGCGAGAGAGGGAACATAAGCAGGGGGAGTGGGAGAGGGAGAAGCAGGCTTCCTGCCGAGCAGGGAGCCCGATGTGGGGCTCGATCCCAGGACCCTGGGATCATGACCTGAGCCGAAGGCAGACGCTTAACGACTGAGCCACCCAGGCGCCCCTAAGATCTTGTTTCATTTTGTCTGTAACTAGGAGATACATATATACATACATGTACCAGTTTGGCTGCATTTATCAAGATCCTATTTTAGTTTTAGGGCTTAAGTTTAAGATTCAAGATTTTAGTTTTATTTTGTTCAGTGAATCACACCACTGTTAACAAGTTTGTGGGAAAGTAAGTTTGATCCTCAAAAACACACTTACTTTCTACCTTATAATTCACTCTAGATGTGAACTTCAACCAGGTAGAGGCAAGATCACTGGACCCAGGTTGTCATAAGAACTACAGATGTTCGTTTTTAAAATGTATCTTTTTCAAAGTACCTTTATAAACTTTAAGTTTCCCAGCATTACTGTACTAAGATGAACGAGTTCTTTAAAGAAGAGAAAGTTGGGGCGCCTGGGTGGCTCAGTCGTTAAGCGTCTGCCTTAGGCTCGGGTCGTGATCCCAGCGTCCTGGGATCGAGCCCCACATCGGGCTCTCTGCTCCGCGGGAAGCCTGCTTCTCCCTCTCCCCCTCCCCCTGCTTGTGTTCCCTCTCTCACTGTGTCTCTCTCTGTCAAATAAATAAAATCTTAAAAAAAAAAAAATAAAGAAGAGAAGGTTACACACAGCTAGAGTTGGTCCAGGAAAGGGTTTTATTATTACCCATTATGTCTACTGTTCTAGTATGCAAGCTGTCAATCTTTGAAAGACTTGAGATTCTCAGGTTTTTGTGTTTTTCTTCAGGGCTTGAAGGATTTTGACCCCAACTGTTTATGGAACAAACAGATTTAAACAATAAATTTAGAACGAGGACTGACAAGAGTTAACCTCTGTGACAATGAAGCTTCACCACTACCAACAATGTTTACCTTTCAAGAAGGGAACCTGAGCCAGTGCTGAGAAATCCCATTATCTAATGCTTGAACTAAATATAAATATTTTAAATATTTAAATAATATAAAAGAACATCTGCTTTGTAAATTAATACAAAAACAAAAATGACTGGAAGAAGTAAAGCTCAGTAATAAAATACCACCAAAAATTACATTATATTCACAAAGCATAACTTAAATCCAAAACACTACTTTAATTACTTCTCTACAGATATATTATCTAAGATAAGTCCATAGTTGAGTAAGAATTACTTTTGTCTGATAATTCAGTTCTATATTTTCATGTCTACATAAGAAGCAGCTCCATTAATGGAAAGAAATTAAAATTAAACTAGAAGATGTCAGTTGGGTGAGGGCATTAATCTTCAACAATCAATGTGGTTTAATAGGAATATAAATAAAAATATCTAATTTCCTCAATCCTTAGTCATGACTGATGGTTTATGATGAGCACTGACTGATGCAGAAAGGAGTCTATATTACATGTTCTTACTGATTGAAAGAAACACCTCAATTTCTAGAAGTTCAAACAGTAGAAGAGAGAGAAAAAGTACATTTAAAATTAAGGATATGTAGCTAACCTAGTTGAGGATATGTGAATCTTTAAATTGAAGTTCAACCTTATAGAGCCCCAATCTAAAAAAACAAAAACAAACAAAAAACAAAAGCAAAAAAAACCAGAAAACACCCTAATCACGGACATTCCTATGCACCCTTCAAACTCACTGTAGTGATCCCTTAGAGTACTGTGGGATCCTGGGGGCTATTACTGTGGCAAAAACGTGCCTACAGTCTGGAGCACCTCCAAACACGCTATACTGATGGTTTCCGGACCTCCTGTTCTTCCCCATAGTCCATAATTAGCTGAGAACTCCAGGGCACTGGGGCTCCCAAAGTTCCTTCTGTGACACCCTCCTGATGAAGATTTCACCAAAGGGAGTAGAAAAAGCAAGGCACAGGAGTGGATCCGACTGGACAAGGGGCAGGGTGGGTGTGCTCTGTGACAGCAGTCCAAGTATTTGTCTGTTAGTCTTATGGAAATGGTCTCATCTCTCAGCACAGACAACTTGCTAGCCTTCACTCTGTTCTCTCCGTTTCCTTTACATGTTTCCTCTCACATACACGCTCCCAACCTGCATGCAGAGCGACGCAGCTTAGCCAGGCAGAAGCATGTGAACCAACATGTTAATGGCCAAGTGTTTTCCCAGCTCCAGCCCCTAAAGCCTCTTCCTTCTTGTGAGGGGATTTTGGTCTTTGCAGTTTCCCTTTCTTGCCTTAATATTATGCCCCAGCTTGTCCTTTTCCAGAGGCAACAGTGGGCCCCAACTGCTCTGGGTATTTATTTCGACACTGGCTTCCTGCCAGGGCTCTGCCACTTTTAGCCAGGGCTACATTTGCTATAGAAGTGACTGGAGTGATGGGGAAAGAGGTGGCAGCAGCTGCGGGAGGAGTGAATTGTTTTGCTTCCCCTTCTGCCTATAGCAACCAAAGCCGGCATAGGGCAGTGGCACTGAGGGGCTACACACGGAATATTCTACTTCCCATTGTAGAAGGAGGGGAGAAGTTGCAGGCAGAAGCATCAGCACGGGGAGAAAGATACACTTAAGAGAAAGAGAAGCATTCATTCTTGTGGCACAAGACAGACCTGCTCACCACCTGAATACTCCACAAATTCTACTTCTTGGAAGGCAGACACACAATACCCTCCCACGGAGGAAAAGACACAGAGCCAAAGCCCTGCCTTTTAAGTGCATCCTGGCATTTTTGTCTCCTCTGCCAAAGAAACAGAAATGATGACAACTTTAGACAGTGTAAAGGGAACAGGAGTAGACCCCATTCACCCCCTCAAAAAAGAAAAACTCTTCTCCCCAGTAATAGCAACCAAGCTACCTGTCCTCAGTTTTCAGAAATCATCTGCCCAGCCAATCCAGATTTTTAAATTTGTATCCATTAGTTTGAAGAGTAGAGAGGGCATCATTAATACAGAACTATATTCTAATTCTCAATTAACAAAGGGAAGAAACTAACACTAGGTTAACTACCACCAATGAACCAGGCACTGTGCTGGCTCAAAGGATTTATCTGAGGGCTCACAGCCAATAAATGGTGGAGTACAAATGATAACCCTGGGTTTTCTAATACCAAAAGAGTCCTATTTCAAATCGAACTTTAGCACACAATCTCAGCCAATCTCCAACCACACTTCTGCCAGACCGCTTGATGATACAACTAGTTTTTATGCTCTCCCCTTTCATTCTCTGTACCTGCAGGAATGCAAAACCTTTAAATTGGTAAAAGATTAGAAAATAAGATGACGTGATGAAGGTCCATCAGGGGTCAAAAATGCAAACACCTTCAGGGGGCCTGGTGACCAGGCACAAAGATGAGGAAATGGGAGACTGCATACTGGAGGAGGCCCCGCCCCATGTCCCATGCAACATGCATGGATTAGAATTGCCTTTATCCTACGGACCTATTAGGATTTCCTTCATTTACACTGCTTACAGAGACTACACTTTTTTGGTTCCTTCTTCTACCACTTTATGTCCCTTCCTTCCACAATACCAATTTGGCATCACAAGAGATTTCTCGGTAAGCTTTTAAGTAAAATAAAAAGAAGGAGGTAGAACGATAACTTCTGTTTGCTGAACACCTATCATGTACTAAGTAGCACACTGACAGATTTACATACACCAACCTCAAGCAAGTCCTGGAAAAATTATAAAAACTTCTGTATCTTACAAGCAAGGAAGCTGAGGTTGAAAAGTTTAAGTAACTTGCCCAAGGTAGAGAAGACTGGATTTGAATTCTGACCAATTCTATAGTCAGCAGTTCATTCAACTAACCAAGAGAAGATTAAAATTAAGTTAAAATTAAGTTAAAATTTAAAGATTAAATATAAATTTAAAACCCCTAGTGATTCTTCATGAATTTTAATCTGTTAATTGGCTTTAATCTTAAGTTTTGTTTAACTCATTAGTCTAACCTGATACCTAAGTCACAAGGTGGTGCTTGATGGCTTTTCATTCTGTGATCACCTCCTACCTTTACATGCTTGGTCACTGATCATCTCTTATCTATTTCTGACTAGCCAGGGAGACCATGTTCCAACAATGCAAACATTTCTGCAATACTAATTTGAGGGCAAGATTTAAAAAATGGATGCTTGAGTTGAAAACTGAACTTTGAATTTCTAAGGTTAATCTCTCATTATCTAAAAAATATTTTGGCGTTAAGTGGAAAAACTTAATATGCCTCCTAGCACCTACATGTGCTTTTTATCTTCATAAAACTTGGCAAATATTAGCTAATTAATCCTAGTGAAAGCCCCACAATACGCATGAGACCCGATTCATTCTCAATAGGCATTTATAAACTAGACAGTTATGGTTTCAAAATTTATGAGTCTTCAGCTCACAAACATTATGAAATACAGCCTAGATCCACAACTGGCCCATCCAAAGTCCTGATGAAATAACAAGCTCTCCATCATCAATTTAGAACCCGATGTTTCACAGAGATTCCTTTGGGCTCTTCCATCGCCTCCGATCGCAGGGCATCTCAGAAAAAAATGCTCTTCGTGTCACAAGCAGCGGGAGCCCAACTTAAGACACCAAAGTATAATTCTTTTAATTGCATATGAGATTTTTATATATTGTTAATAATATTTTTCTTTCTCTGATTTTGGCAAATAAAGACCGAAGAAAAAGCTACCAGCCTTTAAAAACACACACACACATACACACACACAAAAAAAAACTTCAAGTTTTAGGCATACGTGCATATTCATGCAAAATACTAACACTTCTCTTCTCCTGTTTCACTCCATATTCAAAAGTTCACTCGTGGTATATAAATGCGATACATATATTCTCCAAAATTAGTCAAAAGAAAGTAGATCTAATCCTAATCTTTGGCATTCATTAGGTTTCTCGATAGGTGCAAAAGAGAAAAAAAGGTCATTGTGCTACTTGCAAAAGTTGTATCTAGTAGTCTTTAGAATTTCCTTAATGACAAAAAAGATGGGTTAAGCGAAAAACTAAAATGATGGTGAGAAAAGACTGCCCCAGACATGAAAAGAATCCATTGAATCAGGGTTTGGGGAAGTCCCCTCAGCGGAGTACATGCATCAAGATAAGGGGCAGCACAGAGGTGACAGCATCATTCAAGTGGAAATATTACATTTAAGGGCCAAAGGTAACTCTCCTGATTTAAAAAATAAATACATGACAATTAGAAAACTTTTACATATTAAAGGTATTTCCAGGATGAAAGTTATATAATGACGTTTCTACAAGGTTTCTAAGTAACAACTTAAACCTAAGTTTTTCTCCCACACTTATGCAAAACTTGTATAAATCTTATGAAAAACTACATTTTCCATAAATATATAGACACCCCCTTTGACTTTAAGAACAAAAGAAGATGAGTAGCTTCCTAGGACAAGGGCAGCAGTGGTGCTACCCAGAGGGAGCACAATGCCAATGTGTTCTGATACCCTGCATCCAGGTGAACAAAGGGTGTGAGAAAATGAAACATGACATCTTGCAGAGGACATCTGACCTTGTCACATACAAAATACCACCTTTTCTGACCTTGTCGGATAGAAAACATATTGTTTTACTACTAAATAGTAAGTGCAACTGTCAACTCTCACCTTGGGGCTCATCCATTCTTCCTCAGAGCTCTACTTCACAAGGCTGGAGAGCTGGGTAGGAATATCTGGCTTTGTACGTTACTTGGTAAAGATAAACCTGAAAGCTCGATGCTTTCTTTTCTTTCTTTTTTTTTTTTAAAGATTTTATTTATTTATTTGACAGAGAAAGAGCGCACACAAACGGGGAGTGGCAGGCAGAGGGAGAGGGAGAAGCAGGCTTCCCGCAGAGCAAGGAGCCCGATGTGGGGCTCAATCCCAGGACCCCAGGATCACAACCCGAGCTAAAGGCAGATGCTTAACCGACTGAGCCACCCAGGCGTCCCTGGAATGCATCCATATTTACAGCTGGCTTTATGTCATGTTTTCTATTCTTGAGTCTCAGTTCTCTTTGCCTTCTCAATTTTGATATCTATTTTCCCCCATTTTTGTCCCTATTCAAATTCCTCTAATGGCCAGTAGGTTTCTTTTAACTTCTGATCTGACTCTATTCATCCAGCTTTCTAAGAATATCAGAAGAAAATTTAGGAGAACTGTCATATGAACTTTGGGTTGGAAAGAACTTCCAAGTCTGTCACTAAACCAGAAATCATAAAGGCTGATTGCTATTATTACTTTAGAAAAAAGCACTTAAAAATATTGACAATTTACAAATCTGAAAATGGCATAAGTGTGGCAAATTATGATGAATAAATTCCAAGCTCTTTCAAATCAGATTGAACAAGAAATCCAAAATTATAAAAAAAAAAAACAAAAACAAAAAAGTGTGAGAAAGAAATGGGCTAGTGATGATTACACGCATTGGTGAACATAGAGAAAACCACTGAATTGTAGATCTTAAACAGGGAAATTATATGGTATGTGAATTATCTTTCAAACTCTGTAGGAAAACAAGAGGAAAGAGAAGAAACAAAGGAAAAAAAGGCAGGAAGGAAAGAAGGAACATCTTTAAAAAGTCTATGTAAGTCAATAATCGTAGCAAGAAAAAACTGCAAATAAAAAAAAAAACCACTTTTTGCCCAAGAGTATAATACTTATAATTCCCCTTGCTACTGGTAAAGTAAACAGATTCAACCTTTTAGGAGACCATTCAAAAAAACGCTTTAATATTTAAACCATTATAACCTCTGAGGCAGAATTCCACTGGGAATGTCTTTTTTTTAATATTTAGGTGATACCTATATGAATATACATACCCTTTCCATTTATCAAAGTTGGAAGAATATACACCAAAATTGGTTAGCAGTGGTTACCTGCAACATGCTTATTTTGATTTGTATCAAAATACCCTGTATATTAAAATAGCTATCAAACTGTCCTTGGAATGGTAATATCTATGGCAAAATATCCAAGTCAAAATGTCACATATCTACAGCAAGAGCAGGATAACGCTGCCATCTGACCTGAAAGCCTTTCTTCTCACCCTGGGATACTGGTATCCCAAAGGGCACGCAGTACAGTGGAATATTAGATAGCCATGGCATATGGAGATACGTCTTCATGGGATATCAATTGTATTCAATTTTGGAAAAAGTTTTAGTTCTTTTCCAAAGGGCTGTTTTTGTGTGTGGATTTTTTTTTTTTTTTTGGTTTGTTTGTTGTGTCTTGTTTTTGGACATAACAGTACAAGTAAAATCTATAGAAACTTACTTTTCCAAATGTACTAATTTTATGTATATTTCATTTTAAAAAACCTTCAGAATTAAAAAAAAACATTATATGCTGAGAACAGGCAGAAAATTTAGCATTTCTGTATCACCGGTGGATAATTAATAGTAAAATAACTCTGATTTTAAACTGCACACACTGCTGCCTACCCAAAGGACACTTCTAAGTCTCTTTTGCAGCTGGATGGGACCATGTGACTAAGTTGTAGCTATTGAGACATGAGAAGAACTATCGCTGGGAACTTCCAGAAAATCTCCTTAAAATCTCCCTAGTGATAGGAGAATGAAAATTGTGAGGACCCTAATTTTTTTTTATTTAAATTCAATTAGCCAACATATAGTACATCATTATTTTCAGAGGTAGTGTTCAATAATTCATCAGTTGCATATAACACCCAGTGCTCATCAGATCATGTGCCCTTCTTAATACCCATCACCCAATTACCCCTTTCCACCTCCCCTCCAGCAACCCTCAGTTTGTTTCCTATAGTTCAGAGTCTCTCATGGTTCATTACACTATATATTAACTAACTAGAATTTAAATAAAAACTTAAAAAAACCCCACCCAGCTGATATAAATAAAATCGGGAATAGCAAGGTAGTATTAGTGTGAAAGCTGTTTCAAAGTGAAACAGAAACGTTTTTGTGGCAAGAACAGACTGTGCCCGGCACCAGGACCCTGTCCCACTGGATCAGTCCTAGTCCAAAGGAATCAGAAAGCTAGAATTTGTGATTGCAGGGCCAGTCCCCTAAAATGCCCACACAGCTAACTTTCTTCAAAACAAATTTACAAAAACTAGATAAAAAGCAATGTTTTGCTTGTTTTTGACTGTATGCTTCAAAAATCAAAATAATTTAAAATTTATTTTCAACTGAGAATATGCCTTGATAATGAAAAAACAGAAATGTGATACTGAAACAAGGGAGAACACACAAAACAGTAAGGTGGATTTGCAACAACCAGAAGTCATGAAATGCCCTAACCGACCTCATCACAATGGTCATACGTGCCATCAGGAAAATTATGAAGAATACTAGAAACATCTATGGCTAAAATAAGAGGTTTTTTGATTTAGAGAAAGCACAAAGCACATAAAAAATTGCATAAAGCAGCCTTCAAGGACAGCACCAGAATGAACATATATGGGGAATAGCACAGAGCAGAAACTTTGGCATTGATGTGACCATAATTTGTTCTAGAGGACAAAAAAAAGGAGCAACCAACCTAAAAGGTGGGAAAAAGCACCCTTGGTTATCAAACAGATCGTTGTAAAACTTTCTTGAACTGATGTATTAGTTTGCTGAAAATGCCATAACAAAGTACCATCAATTGGTGGCTTAAACAATAGAAATGTACTGCCTCATAGTGCTGGAGGCCAGAAGTCCAAGACCAAGGTTGTTCTTTCTCAGGGTCGGCTCCTCTGAGAGTCAAATACTGTTGAGAAAGAGAGAGGGCTCCACGTCTCTGGCCTAGCTTCTGGTGGTTTCCTGGCAATCCTTGGCTCTTGCTGTATCACTCTGATCTGCCTCCATGTCCACATGGTGTTCTCTTTGTACGTTTGTGTCTGTGTCCCAATTTCCCCATTTTTAACGACACCAGTCCTATTGGATTAGGGGCCCACCCTACTCCAACAGGAATTCATATTAACTAATTACATCTGTGATGACTATTTCCAAATAAGGTACATTTGAGGTATTGAGGGGTTAAGACTTCAACATATGAATTTTGGCAGGGCGCAACTCAACCCATTAACAACTGGTGAGAGGCTAAGGTCATTCTGATTTTTCCCCATTATAGCTGGCTGAAAGTAAATGGATGTTAACGACTGTGCCATTTAGTACTGATTTTTATTTGTATTTATACATGCCTGTGAAACACGTTAATTTACAAAGCATTTGATCGCACGCATACCTAATAATGTCACGCTAGCTAAGAGTTCTCAGTGGTAATGACTAGAGGAAAATGTGCAGAGATGTGCACAGATGGGGCCACATCTAAAACAGGCAAAACCAAAGGCGCGATCGCCCACAGAAGAGCTACTATTCAGCCGGAACACAACCGCGGCCACTGAATCATCCACTGCACACACAGGCTCCTCTCAAGTATCTCACTGTGCTCAGTTAGTGAGTTTGGTGAAATTGGAAAAATTAATTAAATGTAAGCATTAGGAATGCTCCAATACTCACCATTTTAGAAAAACTTGAAATGAAAAGGGGAATGATTTTGAAAACTTGCTCTACTCACTACACAGTTGTACCCCTCACAATGTTTTTACTCAGTTTTCATTTTCAGTGTTAGCAAGCATTCTGGCTATATAGTGTCTAAGAAGTCATTAAAAAAATAAAATAAAAAACCTTCACAACCAGTAATGTTACTTTAGAAAATTCCCCCTAAGGAAACCATAAACAGAGAAAAAAAGTTTATATGCATAAAAATGTTCACTGCAGTGTTATTTGTAACACTGAAAAAGTAATGAACAACAACTGTCTGAGAAAGAGAGACGGTTAGTCAATTACAGCATAACCAGGGCAATCCTAGGCAACTAGGGCTGAATACCATATTACGGATTTCTGTTTTGTGTCCCTTCCTCTACCGGCTCTCCCCAAGTGGCCAGGCACTGTATGCCCCTCGGTTGCCTCCAGTGATGGGGTCTCAGATGGCCAGAGGCAGACAGTACTCATAGACAATCTGATTTCATCACATTTCTGGAAGCCTGAGATTAGACCAAGTCTTCCTGTGGGTGGGAATGGAAGAGAGAAGCATGCCTCCGAGACCTAAGAGATGTTCAGCATAAGGGAGACCTATCCAAGTCAGGACTTAGGCAGGCCTACGGGAGTGGGTTATTTGGTGGGTCTATGCAGAGATCCAGAGGCCACAGATCTGACAGGATTCCTATGCTCCACAGGGCAGTGAAGGTATAGATCCATCAAACACTGCAGGATCATGGTGGCTTGAGAACAAGCTATTAGTGGTGAGGGCACAAGAACTCATAATTGGGGGACCTCCATAGTGCTATGCAACCACCACCCCCACACACACACACACATACTACAGGACCTTTGCCAGACCCTGGGAAGAGAAAGCTACAGTTGAGAAACTGAATGTCCCTTTCCCTAGTCTGTCAGAGTAACCTCTTAGATCTGGAAGGAAAAAAAGTACAAGGCTCTTGCACACCCTCGTTTGTGGATTAAGAATTATATGTATTACTTAGCCATTAGAATGGTATGAAAACCTTAAAATTATGCCAAGAAATTTGTAATGTTATGGAAAAAAGCAGAGTACAAAAAGATATGAAAGTATGATGGCACATAAATGTTGTTGTTGTTGTTGTTTTTTATGTTATGTTAATCACCATACCTTACATCATTAGTTTTTGATGTAGTGTTCCATGATTCATTGTTTGTGTATAACACCCAGTGCTCCATGCAGTACATGCCCTCTTTAATACCCATCACCAGGCTAACCCCTCCCCCAAACCCCCTCCCCTCTAAAACCCTCAGTTTGTTTCTCAGAGTCCATAGTCTCTCATGGTTCGTCTCCCCTTCCGATTCCCCCCTTTTATTCTTCCCTTCCTACTATCTTTTTTTTTTTTTAACATATAATGTATTATTTGTTTCAGAGGTACAGGTCTGTGATTCAACAGTCTTACCCAATTCACAGCGCTCACCATAGCACATACCCTCCCCACTGCCTATCACCCAGCCACCCCATCCCTCCCACCCCCCACCACTCATATATGTTGTTGTTGTTTTAAAGCACGTAAGAAAAACGCCTGTAAGGAAATATATCAAAATGCCAATAGCTACTGCTTCCTCCTTTTCGGGGGCATGGGAGGAGGGAATATTGTTTTTCTTTTTCCTATAATATGGTTTTGGTACTGTTAAAAATGGAAAAGCAATTCAAAGTAAACACATGTGACTAAAACATTCTTCCATTTCGAACCTACATTAAATCAGTTCAGGGTTCATGCAGCCTTCTGCTGATTGTTTTTATGACTGTTGACTTCCATGATAATTCTTGTTCATGCAGAAGTTACAGTGCTGGGCTTACTGGATTTTATAAGCAGGTACACCACAGAGTAGAAACATTAGGAAGAAAAGGTCTTTTTTTAGTAAGATTATTTGAACTTTCAAGTATATTTTTTAATTTTTTAATTATTTTTTAAAATATTTTATTTATTTGACAGAGAGAGAGAGACACAGCGAGAGAGGGAACATAAGCAGGGGGAGTGGGAGAGGGAGAAGCAGGCTTCCCGCTGAGCGGGGAGCCCGATGCGGGACTCGACCCCAGGATCCTGACCTGAGCCGAAGGCAGACACTTAACGACTGAGCCACGCAGGCACTCCAACTTTCAAGTATATTTAAGAATTAGGATTTGCTACTGCTTACAAGTCAGAACATAATAATTTATCTGTTTTTATAAAGGATTTAATTTGGTCTAGAAATCTTCGGTTTCAGTATTGGGTAAATATTTAGGTTTGACAATCTTTTAACAATTGAAAAGAAAATCAATGTGTGAAATGCCCCTTCAGAAAAGCAGAAATATATGGCATATTACCCAAATTAAGCTAATATTTCAGGCAAATAAAATCAGTATTTTCATTAATATAATTATAATGCAATGATTTCAAAATACAAAATGGGAATTCATTTTCTGTTCTTTGTTTTTTTGAGGGAGGGATGTTTCTCCTTTTAATTTTGGGAAACAGCATGGTGGTTAGTGCTTATAAAGATAGAAAACCTGGATTTGTATCTTGGATTTCTCACCAGATTTGGGACCAGCTATACATTTTCTAAACTTTACATCCCTCATTTTTCCCCCCATCTGTAGCATTGGGATAATATAAGAACTGGCCTCACCGAGACGCTCTGAAGATTAAACACTATATGTAAAGTACACAGGTGCAAAATGAACACCAATATAGAACACTACTGTGATTATTACTTTTAGGAACAAGACCTGGTCTCAGAAAGGAAGGCTTTCCTTCATTACAGGGAACAGCAAAACTACAACATAACTCACAAAAGTCACTTTCCCTTTAGAAATCCCCGTTGTTTCTTACAGTATTAATAGCTACCTTAGAAGAAAATGTACTCAGTTATAAACTCATTTCTCTTTGCTGGACTATAGTATTTAATATCCAGTTAACTAAGAAAGACATATTAAATAACAAATGAAGGAGATCCAATGCTCCATAAATTAAGGCATTTGATAGACCAGAAGTATTAAGTTCAGACAATGCATATATAGATGAATATTCAAAAACAGGACATCTAAGAGCTAAATGTAATGTGATTTCTAAAAGTATTTTTTTTAAAGAGGCAAAATTAAAATGTTTTTATTTTTAAATAGTGGAGATGAAGGAATCTTATCGTTACATTTAACTTTGCTTGTGGTGTAAAAGCTTCTTGTGATTTATCTAGGATTGGTTTATTCATTAAAAGTCAGGGGTCAAAACTCAAATGGTTTATAGGAGGTAAGCAGATAAAATAAAGGAGGAAAGCTGCCAGGTTGGGCCTGGTAAGCCTGATGTTAAGGGTAACCAAGCCTCGGTCTCAGCAGGAAGGAGCAACAGGGAACAGTGGCAAGTCCTGTGACCTAGAGATGCGTCCCATCGAAAGAAGGCAGCTGCTCTGGACAAGGCAGAATTCAAATCCAGTCGTGCCAGACAGTCTGGTCTCTCCCCTCCCCCAATAAAGAACCAGAAATAACTCCACTTTAAGAGTTAGGGACTAATTTAATTAAAAACAAAACAAAACAAAAAATGTAGGGGCCAAACCAAACACATCACAGGGCCAAATCTGGCATGGGTGCCAGTTTGTGACCTATGATGTAAGCATTCCCAATCACTTAAAACATTTTCAGTAACATCCCCTCTGGAATGTTTGAAATTAATTTAAGAATTGCAATATATATACACACATCCATTTTAATACAGCTACTTATGTTTAAAAGATACCTGAAAATTAGAGTTCAAACTCATCAATCCGTATATCCGTCATCAAGACAGCCCTAAATGCTGCCCACCCACATGTAGTCGAAAGCCAACCCACAAGCAAAACAGCTTCTGAGCAGAAAACACCACTGGTCCCAAATTCAAGCACTGGATTTGCATGGAAATCTCTGGTGCATCCTTCTAACTTTCTGACTCTTGTTTTACATGTTTTATAATCAGTCTGCCGGAAGGAGTAGGCTTGCTGAAGACTGCCCCATGGATAATGACAGATTTCAGGGTACAAGTGGAGATGACTGGAAGACTCAACTCAGAGGGTGACAGCTACAAGCAGTCAGAGCCTGACATCTTTGCGGGAAGGGTCATGTCGCCCAATATGATGCAGGGAGCTCAGACTCATGCAAGGGACCTTATTAAAAGGACCTGGTGGTTTTTCTACTCAGCACAATAGTTTAAACTAGTACTATTATAAATAATATAACACACACACACACACACAATCAGGGTCTGGGTTCTCAAGACAAAGATACATCATTGGTCAGCATTACATTTCAAAGAGATATCTGTTTAATTCAACAAACATTTATAGGAAATCTATTATGTGCAGGGCCCTGGGCCACCACAAATACTTGACAAAAATTATTTTAAGAGCTGATGTTTCCTTGTAGGTTAATCTCCATCTCTGAAGTGCCTTACATCTCTGAAACCAGTCCGTGCCTCTTCAGTAAGGGGTTAAACACTCAAGCAATCCAGAAAATCAGATTTGAACATTTAGAAGTTCCTCATGGTAGAGATAAGGGTTTAGTTTGGTTTTGCTTTAAATCAGAACTGTGACTATAGATAACAAGTTACAAAAAACCAAACTCTGATGTTTAAGGACATTAGCTATCAATGAATTGATCAAAAATAAGTTTGCTCCAATACGCAATCACTCAAATAAAGCTTGGCCGATAACTGATCAAAACATTTGTGCAGATGCACTAGATTTTAATACAGACTCTGCCATCGCTGATGGCACATTCTGATGAAAATAGGAGGTGCTATCCTTTCTCTCTTAGCTAACAGTGTCAAGGAAGTAAGAAGGAGCAATTAACCTTCAGCTCAATGCACACAATGTATTGTAGCAATCAGATATGCCTGGTTTTGTTCTGTTGAACTTCTTGCCAGTTAGCATTTAAGAAGTGATGCTGTACATTTTTGCTGTTATTAAGTTGTGGTTATTTATTTCTCTAAGATATACAATTCCCAAGCCTAAAGAAAACAAGAGCTACTGAAAATTTTAAGTAAGTAAAAGACGTGTAGGTGACTTCTTAAATAAGTTATTTCTACGTCTTCACTAACTCAATATTACACTGAGTTCTGCTTCATTTTTAAAACTTTTGTTGTTTTTACTTTACTCCAAAGATTTAGATTTCATAGAAATTAAACATTAAAGTGAGGAAAGCTGCATTTCTTATATCACTTAGAATGACGCTAAGTTTGGCTTTTAGAAGCATGAAGACAAGACTATGGTTTATACCAAATAAAACTCTTCCCAGAGTCAGGCTTTGTAACGTATGCAAGGAGCCATCAACAGCAATAAAGAGTGCAGTTCAAATTAAGAAAGACCAGAATTGTCAATGAAACAGAGAAACAGCTGAACAAGTGAGACAAGGGGAAGCCTTATGAGGAAATCCATCACATCATTTCTTTAATGTCATGGCCACCTCAAAGTACCAACTGGCGAGATACTGAACAGTGAAAAAAGCCCAGCAGAAAGTTCTCCAGTAGGGTGCTCCATACATGCACTGTGATCAGTATCAAATGGCACAAAATAAAACAACTCTGAGAATACACCTGTATTTCACATCTGATGAGGCCCTGGTTTGCTGATCCATAATAAGCCCCTTATGAGCTAAGCTGTGCTTTCGCTATAATCCTTTCCCACATATCTGAACCTGCTGTGGGATTTTTTTAAACTGCTATTAGCAGTGACTAAAACTTCTAATCCCCTGCTATGCCTTTATTATTGACACATACAATTATCATGCTGTAGCATTAAAGAACTGTGAAAAACCTTATCTTATGTCTAAATCTCACCATTTCTAAGAGAATAACAGTAGGATTTTCACAGCAATACTATTTCAGTCATTTCGTCTGTATTTTTACTGTAAATTACTTCAGCTATAAGGTTAATTGGCATCTCTTATAGGCTATGAGAAACTTCAAAGTACCTGGAATGAATCCATTACTAATGCAACTACTTCAGATATAAAGTAATCTTTCTTTAGTTTACTAAAGGCAAGGGCAGATTTTCAGCCCATTCCTGGAAAGAAAAATAGAAACCATTTTGGAGATTAATATGGTAGTCGGACACAGAAAGGAGTTCATGTGACTCCATGGTAATTATTTAATCAAATATCACAGCTCTTTCCCTAGTCAAACTTAGGAAAGATTATGAAGCAGCCTAAATTCTGGAAGCTGCAAAGCAAAGACATATATCCACTAGAGGACTCTGAGGCAAAACTGAAGGCACTCTACTACCCCTTACTGCCATGGATAACTTACCCCCACCACCTTCCTTCCATTCCCTCAGTCTTCATTATTTTATAACAGGGTCAATTATTTTTCCTTTATCAGTTTCTGTGTCATTGAACAAGAACTGCTAAGCAATAAAGAAGTTTAAACCCGTCAGCCCAAACTCAGGGTCTCTGCAGCTCACTGAATCAAGCAGCAGGGGGGGCATCCTTAAATTTTCGCCTACCGGAACTCCCATGTTAGAAAGGTAAGGGTACTGGCTGCCTTCTCCCCACCGACACCTGCTCTGCCTGGCATGCTTTTGGCCCTCAGAATTTTACTAGGTTTATTATTTTTAATCCTCAGGGTTTGGGGTGGAGTTGGATGGTATGAAGCAGTTTTCTCAGTGTGTTTGTAGACAATTCCAACCTAAGCCTTTAGAAACTAGGACTAAAACTTTCTATAAATGAGAAATAAAATTCCCCCAACAAAGCACTTCAAAGGTGCTGATGATGAAAGTGAAAGTCAATTAGGGGACAAAAGTCACTGAGTGACAAACCCACGAACACATACACACGGGCCAACAAAATAGCAAAGGAAAAAGAAAATGCAATAATTAAGGATGAGTCTTCTCCTTTTGAGGTTGGGACATTCAAATTTGAGGGTTAAATCTGAGCAGGACGCAGAGTGGAACCTGGTTCAGCTACAAACACTACAAGGCCGGTTGCATTCCTGTTTGCTAAGTTGCAGGAATGATAAGCAGGACTAAAGTTACTGACAATTCCTGATACAGCTTTAAATTAATTGCTGAATGCCAACTAAGCCATAAGCTACATCTAGGGAAAGGATGATAGACCCATGTTTTATTGAAAACTCCACAAAGAATAGTTCTAAAGCCTTTACTCTTTCTTCTAGGATTGACTTTACTTCAACAAGGTAGAGAAACTTCCATCCAATTTCTCTCTTAAAGTAACACAAAGGGATACTTGCAGGTCTACATCTTCACAAATACTAATAACTAGAGTTTTTAAACTTCCTAAAAATACCCAAACATATTCCTTATATTCAGCTGGATTAAAATATTATTTGAATTATATGTAATATAGCACAATAGTGGAATTTCAAGTAACATCAAAGCTCATAACTCAAGAAATGTGAACAACGTAGAGGCAGTATGGCTGGAAAAAGCATGGGCTTTAAAGCCAGATGCCAGGATTGGAGATCAAACTTCACTGGGAACTTCACTGGGAGTGGCAAGTTACTCAACCTCTGTAATTTATAAAATGGAGATACCGTTGTGTCCTCAATAATAGAACAAACCTACAGCACCTAGTGCCGTGCTTGGTACCTCGTCAGCACTTAGTAAGTGTTAGCTGCTCTGAGCAGGAGCTAGACAACAGAACTTGGCCAGCCAGGATCTGAGTCCATCTCTGTCTACCTCCAAAATCCAAGTTTTTTCCACTGCTTCTCTGTTATTAGTCTGAGGTCAATGCTGCTACTATTGCTCAACATGCTTAATATAATTAAGAGGTTTAGAAATTCTAAAACTAGATGATGAAATCTGAATTCTCTTGAGGAAGAACCGGGATAATACACATCATCAAGATTTGCTTCTCTGCTGGTTCTGAATCTGACTCTAAGAGTGGAAAGAATACTTAACCCATTAAACTATCTGGCTCCTTGTAACATTATTCCAAGGCCATATAGGATTAGCAATTCTGCCAGTTTACTTTCCACTGATTAGCAAAGGATTAAAGACAAACAAACTCAAGTTGGTTTTCAGAGGCACAAAATTAAAGATTGAGAAAACTTGGTATTTTCAAAGCATGCACCAATGAAGGATTTCTTTTTAATTTTAATTGTTCTTTCCAAAACTTTTAAACATTCAGTGAAATAATCTCAATTTGCTTTGCTTTGTTCTTTGCTTTCAAATACTGTAAATGGCTGGATTCCAGATAGAGTAGTTATCCTCAAATGCCTTCCAATGAGGCCTGCCAGATTCTGTGGTTCAGAAGTAATTTAAAAGCAGAAATGTGTAACAAATGAGACCTAATGGAAAACACTGGATGCTTTATAGTTAGATCACTTCTTTTTTCCAGCAAGAAACAGACAATGCATATACACACATGTGCATATGAACGCAGACACATGCAGACCCATGTAAACAAGACAGAAAATGAATTGACATGTGTTTTATTTCTCTTCATTGTAGACACTAATTGGCAAGACTAAAAAAATACATATACACATACTGTTGTTTTTGAAAAGAAAATGAAATTCATGATGCAACTATTAACCAAACTCAACAATAACAATCAAAACAGAATACTTGGGATAATAAAACCTTTATCTTCTGGGTTTTTTTTTTTTGGGCAGGTGGGAGAGCATATTGCTTGAAAGATCACAAACCACTTTCTTACATAAGACAAATTCTTCCTCCATACAATGAATAGCTTTTTAATAATGACTTGTTCACAAGAAGAAATGCCCATCTTGTTAGTGTGACTTCCTAGTGAGATCACTAGTATTTAAGCAGAAGTTGGGATGTTCCAAAGGTAATTCATGTACTAGATAAGGGTTAATTAAATTTGGGGACCACCCCACAGGGTTCTTCTGGATTTGTTCACTTATTCATCTTTCCTAATATTCATGAAATGATCACTAAATGCCAGGTAACTTACTACACACTACATGTATAGCAGAGCATAGGACAGACCCAGTTCCTACCTTCCTGGAGCTTAGAGTCCAGTAGGGAAGATGAAATACAAAGATTTACAAACATGGTGAGTGCCATGGGGAAGGTCAGGAGAGAAACCCAGACAGGAGGCAGTGAGAGACTTCTCTACTAAAACCACCCATGGGACAAACTGAAGTTAGCTACACAAGAGGAGAGGGTAGAATGCTCCAGGCTAGGCAAAGTGTGAGTGAGAAGTGAAAGAAAGCCAGGATGGCTGAAACAAAGGCAGAGAAGGGTGAAGCCTGCAAAGGAAGGTAGGGAAATGACCTTAATGAACACAATTAGGCACATGTGGATTTTATCACGAGAGCAATGGAAACTACCGAAAGATCTTAAACTGTGGAGCGACACTTAGAATGGCTCAGGAAATGTGGGTAACACTGTGTAATGGCAAGAATGGAGGCAGGAAGACAAGTTGGGAAGCTATTACCCACAGCCCACAATAGGAAAGGATGGTAATATGGCCCAAGGAAATGGCAATGATGATGGTGATTCAAAGATATCTGGTTGTTACATATGCCAGCACTGGAGGTGAGGGTGAGCAGTGTCAAAGAAAATGCATAGGATTCTAGCATCTACCTAGTAAAGGGTAGATGAAGGTGTCTTCAAGGGAAGTGAACACTGGAAGCGGAGCAGACTGGAGGTAGGAAGGGAAGATGATATGCTTTGTCTTAGATAGGCTAAGTCTGAGGTGCTTCCTAGGCAAATGGATAATGGATCTAGAGCCCTAAGAAAGTTGAGGGCTAAAGAGGAGGGTCCAATATGGCAGCCACTAGCCACATGTGTCTATGGAGCACCTGGGATATGGCTAGACCAAATCAAGATGTGCTATATAAAAAAAATACATCCTAGATTTCAAAGAAATCTATATTAAAATGAAATGTAGGATCTCACTGATAATTTTTATATTGATTATATATTGAATTGATAATATTTTTGATGTATCAGTTGAAATAATATTAAAATGGATTCCTTTTCTTTAAAGTATAGTTCACGTACAATATTATATTAGTTTCAGGTATATTAGTTTCAATAGTGATTCAATATTTATATACATTATGAAATGATCACCATCTTCTGTTTCTTTTTACTTTTATAATGGGGCTCTACTAAAAAAATTCAAAGTTACATAGGAATTTTGCATTATGACTCACACTCTATTTCTATGGGTGGCACCGATATAGACAGTAACTGAAGTTTAGAAGAGTAAAGAAGACCATTAACGAGAGCTTGGTCTCTAATGAAGCTGTAGGATTCAACACATGTAGGATGAGTGTGATGGGGGGTGCTGAAAACATGGTATAAGCTGATGCAGCTGGATTATGTGGTACAAGAGAAGAAGGATAAGCACAGGCTCTGATCAGCAGAGAGAGGGCAGCAGGATCAAATTCTGCTTTGTAAGCAAGTAAGGACTGAAAAGCATATTTAAATTAGAACACCAAAGAATAAATGGGGTTATTAAAATATTAATTTATTAAAAAACCATAATTGTATTACTATAATTTAATTTTTCCTGAATTTATGTAGATTTTACTACAAAGTTTCAAATTCTTATTGTACTGATTTCCAAATGGCATATTATTTTAAATAAAAGTTTTACACCTTTTATTAACACATACTTCTCAGCACCACCCCTGAAATGCTCCTTCACTATCATTTGAAATCCCTGATATGACTGCAAACAAATGAAAGAACAGAAGAAAAAAAAAAAACCTCCACTGTTTTCAAATTACATCTCCTTTTGTCCCATGATTCACATATTCCCTCTACTGAGTCATCCTTGCTCACCACTATATAATCACTGATAATCTCCAAAATTCTTCAAATTCTAAAATTATATGTATCTATTGTTAATATCTACATAATTCTTCATTCCATCCTTAGTAAAACCGGTGCTGCTGTAAGATATGGTGACCTCACTAAAAGCACCCATTGTGAATGAAGTAGACAGACATCTGCACATTTTTTTCATATTTAACTTTCCCAAAGCATTTATTCAACACATATTTCTTGGGAGCCTACTGTGTGCCTCCAGTGAGTTTACAATCTGTGCCACAAAAATAAATATTGTTTCATAGCAATAATAACAAATAACAACCATCATAGCAGCAGTAGTTTATAAGGCTTACAATCACCAGGAATGGGGTCATCCAGCCCTTTACACCTATTACTTACATGGTGTTCACAATTAACTTATGTGTTGGCTCACTCGTTAGGCCTATTTTACAGATGAAAAAACTCAAGAGCCAGCAGCCAGTCCTCGAGCCACACTCTGTCCACGTTAAGTCTAATCACCTGGCTGGGCTTTAATTTACATTCCTCCACCAGCCATAAACTTGATGTTACAACAGGCTCTGTCCTCCCAGAGCAGCACCTATCATGGTGGTAACTTACACTATGTGATTTATGTCTGATTCATCTACTGTTCACTACACTCCAGGACGGCAGGGATTGTATGTTTTTATGTCCTCAGCATCTAGAGAAATACCTGGAACATATGACGTACTCATAAAATATTAGTTAAATGAATGAAAGTAAACTTTCCATATCTAATAATTTATTCATGTTCAGGCCCAAACTTTACCATTCAAAGAAAAATCTTTTATCCTTGTCTGCCTTCTTGTATAGGGCAGAATAAATGTAACAGTAACTTTCTGGGGTCATCATTATAAACTCTAATTTTTGTACTTCGTTGTAAAGGCAGTGATGCCATTGGGGAGCTAATGAGGTTTATAGGGTCGTTTGCCTTGATAACAGATAGCTCCCTAATTGCTCTGCTAAGTGTTCGTATGGGTTTTTATGTCCTACCCTACCACTTTCAATACGTTTGTTCTTATCCCCTAATTTGCTGCTAATATATGATAATCCAAGAAACCTGATACTTGTTTACTGACCTTATCAAAAGGGCATGGATTTTAGCAGAGAGATTTTGTTATATCTATTTTAAGGACTAGAATGTCTTCTCTGCTTTCTTCCTTCTGACTTTTCAACCATTTTCAAGCCTTAGGATTAACTTGTTACTCTATTTTTGCTGCATTCAAAGGGATAATACCAAGCACAAGGAAAATAACTAGAAAGAGAATGAAATAGTTGAACATACACTAAATTAATTTACCCAAATGTTACAAAGAAGTGAAAACAACTTCCAAAAGCCTGGAGGGGGACCCTTCCTTACTATTAACCAGGAACCGGACACAGATAAAACAATGGTTTTACAATGTGTCACCTTTTGGTATAGAAAATTCCATTACATACTATGCAAAATAATCCTTCATATTTCTGGTATTATAGTGTTCTCCCTCACAAGGGTCCTCTTTGTTGCTCATCATTTTATTTGGCTTTCTCTACATTTTTTTTTCTGGTTTCATTATGTCTCTCTTGTACTATAACTTGAGTCTGAAATATAGCAACTTTCTGAGGACCCCTCATGATTTTGCTTGCTGGAAATGTTAAGGTCAGCTAGAACACAAGCCTAAAATAACAGAAACTGTACTTGGAGAAAGAAGGGTGTATGATGAATGTTTATCATCTTCTTTAGTGTAGCTCCATAGGGTTCCTGAAAAAAGGGATCACAAATGCCTACAGAGATACGTCCTGGTCTAGAGCTGAACAAACCTGTTTAATGAGAAACGACTCCCTTCTATGAAGGCTCTGTTGGTTGCTTGGAAAAGGAGTTCATAATGACCATTTTCCTTAGTGTTTAAAACACATTTGATTTTTTTTGTTGTTGATGTTAATGTATGACATGCAATATCCTAGTTAATTTCATAGCTTCCATTCCCCATTAGACAATTTTCCATTATTTGCTAAATTTCTCTGAGTCCCCAGAAAGGTTTATGGTGTATATTGTTGGTATCAAATAACACTATAGTATACTGCTCCCAATGTAATGTTATGAGACTGAGCGAAAATATCTGGAGGAAGGAGAACAGATATATAAACATAAAATTGAGGAAATATGCAAACAAGGGTCCCATTATACAAGTGGCAAAATAAACGAAGTGGCCCCAAATTACAATATCACTTTCTTTCTGAAAGACAAGTACCTTATTATAAATAAAAACAAGAAACATTTACTTATTGCTTAGAATGTAAGCTAGTATTGTGCTAGATGTGTTATGTTCCTTATTTCCTTGATCCTCACTAACTCTATAGGCCACGGAATTGGGCATAATGCCCATTTTATAGATGAGAATACTGAGGCCGAGAGAGATTAAATTGCCCAAGAAACACAATTACAAAGTACAGAAGGAGGTCTGTTTGACTCCAAAGTTAGTGCCCTGGCATGCTGACCCTTCTGAAATCATCTGTACTCTGACCTTCCATTGCTGAATATGAGAATTTCCAAGAAATTTCACATGGGATAGAAACCCTATGTTTATATTCATAACATATGAATAAGACTTTTATAATTGTTATACATTTGGATAGACCAGACAGAAAAAAACCAACTACATATTCTTTAACTTTTCAAATAATTGGCCCTAATACATTAAGGGAAGAAGCTCAAAGGTTTAGGAATATCTCTAAAAGGCTGTTTAATTCTTAAACTCAATTTTCCAAATTATACCCTCATTCAGGCCATGCTATTTTCTCAGACTACTAGATTAGTCTCCTAACTGATCCCCTCAAAAATTTCTTTTACATTGCTACCACAGTAAAATATCTAAAACATAAATTTAAAATTTCCTCTCCTCTGCTTAAAAAGCCTTCAAGATTCCCATCATCTACAGAAACACTCTAATCTCCCTGGCATAGGATATAGGGTGTTTAGTGGCTGGCTCCCATCACTCACCTGTCTTAAATGGCTGTGAACTCAAGGGCGAGAAACTACCAAGTTTTATGAGTTCAATAAATGTTTACTGAGATGAATTAAATTAATAGCCATAAACTTGGTACAAAATATTGTTCTATCCTTCTAATGTTCTTTTTCGTTTTTTATTCCTGTTTTTTCCCCATCCTGAAAGAAACTATATCGTATACATCTCTGATGTGCCAAAGTATCTGGTGTGCTATAGTAGTGTTCAATTAAAAAAAAAATTATAAAAATAAAATCCTTACCAGGCTCGTGTTTTTCTGTTTCAGTGTTCTCAGGTAACACTTAAAAGGTATTGCATAGGAAATCAGTCTTCTGTTTTAACATCCACTTCCTGTTCTAGGCTAACTTGTCTTTTCTAATATGTAAATTTGCCTCTTTCTTCTCGCGGGTCATGAACATCTAGTACCTCACCTTTCAGGGGACGCCCTACCCTCTACTTCTCAGCAGCAGCGTAGTGACCAGAGCCCTGCAGGGGACCCCACTGCTAATGATGACCTTGGTGAGGCTACCAACCACCTGAGGGCAGGGACAGCCTCTTGTCTTGGTCACTATGTATCCCCAGCATCTCTCCAAGGCAGTTGGCAGGTGATCAGCAAGTGCTTGTTGACTAAATGAGTGAATAAAAGAGTAAATAAATTGACTCACAGTGACCACTACAGTCTAGGTTTCCTCAGTCATAAAAGAGTAATAACTGTTTACCTAAAAGATGACATTAGATATTGCAGGTAATATTACTGCCTCAGGGGAGGCATTCTCAAAATTCAGTCTCTGTTTTTTCTTTTTCTTTTTTTAGATATCATTGCCAAATACACTGTATTAGTTTTAAGCGTACACCAGAATGATTTATGTATATATTGCAAAATGATTACTAGAATAAGCTTAATTATATCCATCACCTCACCCAGTTACAGTTTTCTTTCTTGTGATGAGAACTTTTAAGATCTACTCTCTTAAAAACTTTCAAATATAGGATACGGTATTATTAACTATAGTCATAGTGTTGTACATTCCACCCCCCGGGACTTTAATTAATCTTATAATTGAATATTTGTACCTTTGGACCACCTTCACCCATTTTGCCCACTGCCAACCTTCACCTCTCCCACTTGCACCTCTGGAAACCACCAAAGTGTTGTCCGTATCTATGTCAGGCTCCATTCTCTTTTTAAAGCCTTGGCTAAGATCTAGTACTGAAATTCAGGATGCTGAAATGGTGGGTAATCTGTGTTTAACAAACAAATGAATTTTGAAATTCTTAAATAACCAATGGAAATATGGGTTACTCAATCTTCCTGACTTGCTGGAGGAAGGAGATCTGCTTCTTTAGAAGCCTCCTTAAACTATGAGGATGGATTTTACAACATTAGTTCTGGAAGAATAGCGTCCTACACTCATTTTCCAGCAGAGAGACATCTGAAAATATTTTTCTGGATTTCTCTGTTTTTGGAAGTCATTCTGAGAAAAAGTAATTGGTGGAGTGATACTTATGGGGTGTTACTTTATGCTTTATTTTTGAAGTCACTCAAGAGTATTTGTTTTCTGTGTTAATTAAAATAATAAATCTTAACTCTACATAGAACTACGACAGTATATATCCTTGTTCATCTAGCCAAAATGCTGCTTGGCATCTACCGAATTCTCTTCAGCCAGGGGTACAAACTGCAGCCTGACTCACTATGGCCTGCTGCTCAGATGGAATTGAAAGGCCCTTCCTCCTAATACTGTACCGTGTATTTTCTCCTACTGGCATCAGCAGGTCATTAGAAAAGGATGAGAAATTGTGGTCATGGGTCTCTATTAATTTTAGCCCTACAATCAGTCAACAACAAGCTTCTTCCACAATGAAACCCAGTAAAAGCAAACTACAGAGTCTTCATATTTTTAAAATGATATCTTACTCAATGTTTTGGAAATGCTAAACAACCAGGCTGTTTTGATTTTTTTAAAGTATAGATATGTAAATAGTAGGAATGCTAAATCACAAAGGAGACCCCTGGAAAACAAAGATTGTTATATCACATGGTTTTAAAATGTAGGGTAGCTAACAAGTTACTTAACACATTTTCTGAAATAATGTAAAATAAAAGTCAAACACTGAATGAATAAACATTAATGGGAACACAAGTGGTAACAAAGCAGGTCTTAAAATTTTTTAAAAATCCTCAAAACGGTTTGCATAGACTATAGATAGCAAAAAAAGTGAACTACTCACATTACGGCAATGTATCAGTTTTTACAAAACTAGAAAGATCTTATATTTTTGCTTAAAAAAGTAGATTCCATCTCAACATGTTCCTAAGATATGATTAATCCAGATACTATATTTTAAATTTATCTATATCCTGCTTTATTCTAAAAAATATAAGGCAGCTTATAGTAAAAACACTAAATTCCAAAACCCTGATAAATATACAACTGAAGCACCAATATAGTTTCATTAATACAAATTCATTTTAATTTTTGAATTATAAAAGTCCCAAATAGTCAAAGCTAAATTTGTAGTTTGTCAAAACCATAAGAAACAGCTTGTCTAATAATAGAGGACTGCTTATATACACAAACATAAAAATTATATATAAATTTTCTATATATATCCATACCTATTCATTATATGTAACAACACTGGGAAGTTTTCATGAGATACAGTAAGTGCTAGTAGTTGCAAAAAGACAGTTTGTACAAAATTATGCCACTTTTATTTTAAAAAATATATGGATACCCAGGCAAAGAAGAGTGGTAATAAAACCTGGATTTCCTAGTTTTCTACAAAATGAATGTGTTTTAAAAAGTGGAAAATTATACTTTTTAGAAAAATGTATAATGTTCCTATGGTTGCTTCCCTTTATGAAGAGACCATCACTGCTACTCAAAACAAATTCCTGTTAGAGGAGGAGAGGATCTATTCTCACTCTTCTTACTGACTTCACATGTTTTATCAAGGTTTTATTGTTTTATAGGACACAGTTTCACCCTAAGTCAACCCATATACTATAAATAAGGAACCATATCCTAGTGATGTTTCACTGCATATGAAATGGGTTCTACTTAATGGGATTTTTCATTCACCGCTCCTTAAAAATGGTATTATACAGCTTAAAAATTACACAAATCACAAATTCTAAATTATATATCTGGACATGTTAAAATTATTTTAAATCTACACAACCTTTCAAATATCCACTCACTCAGTGAAGAAAAATAACTGAATCAAGAAGTAAAATACATTTTCTGATGAAGTATGTTATAAAATAAATTACGTTACTCCATAGGATAAACAGCTTTAAAGGCATTTTTTTTTCAAGCCTGTAAAAGGTATCTTAAAATAAAAGATTCTGCTACAAAACAGTAATACTAATAATTATAATAAAATACAGATTTTTTTCTATGTTACTGGTACATAAAGTATCTCCAAAAGAACATAGTTCATGAATTTATTTTTATGAAAAATATCATGAAACTATACCACACCCAGTTATTAATTATCAGATTCATCTTGTAACTAGGAAAAACATGAAATGAGAACAAAAACATTATACTCCAAATTAACAATGGAAATTAAGAAGTGATTTGATTTTTTTTTTTTTGCCAAGCTTATTTTTTTTTAAAGTAAGTATCTCTATCACATAATATCACTAAATTATTTCAATGGAGGAACAATAAAATAACAGTTTCTAATGGAATTGAGCAAAATTAAACCACCCATTTAAATGATCAAAAGTTTAAGATGAGCTATTCTTATTGTCAGAAATTGCCTAGATGTCAATACTCTACATACGGTAAAAACTCCTCTTGCTGTTACCACCCCCTCCACAATTTATCAGTAGGATACCTATACCAGACTTCTCAAAGTCAAGTCCACATACCTCCGGGGGAAGTGAGGTGTGTCAGAGATTAGAAATCCCAAGAATAACCATAGCATGTCACCTTAGGTTTTTTACTTTATGAGTAGAATGCTTCCAAGAAAAGGATCTTAGACAAAAGCACCAGCATGCTTACAGGCCCTACATTTATCATAACGTGTCTCTCTCCTGGTCTTTGCATTTTCTATCTTTTCCTCCAAACACCCTACTCTACTCCCACTCCGGTTCCTTTCCAAATTAATAACTAACTTCAGTGTTGGTCTAACAGCCAGAAGAAAACTCTCCTGACTTTCGCAGGTGGCGCCCCCCGCTGGGGCAGCACTTCCAAGGCACCCCAGGATCACACTGGGAGCACACCCGCCACAAGGCAGCATCGTAAGTGCCTCCCCCACCAGAACACACGCAGGAGTGCTCCCTCCGGTGTGTACTGTTAGCACATCGCTGGTAAGCAACAAATGTACAAGATGATCGAAAGCTTGGAGGCCCACCATGATCACTGGAAGGCCCTGGTAAGCCACCTACTAATAAAGCTCAACACAAAGTTAAGAATAACACTTTGAATAAAAAGGTTTCCTGTCAGAAATCTGAAAAGGAAAGGTAAAGCTTAGGTTTTGGAGATCAAATTCTTGTCCTGCTACCTGATCCGAGCCAAATTACTTAACCTTTCTGTATTTCCTTGTTCTAAAATGGGAGCAGGGCTAAAACCCATCACACTGGGTTAGAGTGTGCATTAAATGAGCCACGTGCATAACATTCTTAGCAAAAGGACCCAACAAGTACCCAGTGTTTTCTGAGTGCTGCTATGAATCAAGATCTTAAAAGTGAAAACTGCATAATGTTCACGTGTATACTCTTCAGATATACAGAATAAAATTATCATTATTCAACGAAAAGGGACTTATTAAAAACATTTTATGTTATACTTATTAAACAAAGCTATTGTTGCTGTAATAACGAAAGCATGCTCTCCATATATTTGAGAAAAGTTCATTTATAGTACTTAAAATACTGATGAAAATGAAAATCTATTGTAAATGTACAAATGGTTTTGCCAATTCCATTAAAATGTGTGTACCTATGTATATACGTACACTATGTAATTTTGGAGAAAATGATATGAATACGTACAAACAGTAAATTCTCATTTAAAGAAAGACATTTGTGAAATATACATTCAGAATAAAAAGGAATATTTTTTTCAGTTTCCCCCCATAAAGGCTCTGTATCTAGGCTGTAGCTTATTGAGCCATAATTTTCTACATGTTAATTATTGGGAGCTTAATGTTAAAGATACACTGTAACTTGGAATTTGCTAAAGGGATACTTAAGACCCATATATTACTATGACATTATTTCACAAACAAAAAGACCACTTCTTAAAGTAACCTTATGGCACATATCCCAAGAACAGACTGACGTAGAAAAACATTGTCACAGGAACATAAGTATTTCTATGTAAAAATAAAGTCTTGTTACCAAAATAAAAATTTCACTTTCCTATATATAGCTCTCTGGTCATAATTTTATAACTCTGGTCAAACCTTTTTTTTTTTTTTAATTACAGTTGACAAACAATGTTATATTAGTTTCAGGTGTATAGCACAAGATTCAACAATTCTATACATTACTCAATGCTCACCAAGGTAAGTGTAATCACCATCTGTCACCATACAAAGTTATTACATTATTATTGGCTATAACCTCTATGCTGTACCTTTCATCTCATGACTTACTTCATAACTAGAAGTTAATATTTCTGAATCTTCTTTATCTATTTCACCCACCCCCCTCCACTCTCCCCTCTGGAAACACCAGTTTGTTCTCTGTATTTATGAGTCTATTTCTGTTTGTTTGTTCATTTGTTTTTTAGATTCACATATAAGTGAAATCATATGGTATTTGACTTTCTCTGTCTGACTTATTTCATTTCGCAAAATACCCTTTAGGTCCATCCATGTTGTTGCAAATGGCAAGATCTCATTCTTTTTTATGGCTGAGTAATATTTCATTCTATATACACAACACAATTTCTCTATCCATTCATCTATCGATGGACATTTAGATTGTTTCTGTATCTTGGCTATTGTAAATAATGCTGCAAATAAACAACAGGGGTGCATAGATCTTTTCAAATTGGTGTTTTCATTTTCTTTGGGTTAGGAATTACTGGATCATATGGTATTTCTAATTTTAGTTTTTTGGGGAACCTCCATACTGTTTTCCATAGTGGCTGCATCAGTTTAAATTCCCACCAACAATATATGAGAGTTTCTTTTTCTCCACATCCTTGCCAACACTTGTTTTTTTCCTTGCCTTTTTTATACTAGCCATTTTGGCTGATGCCAGGTGTTATCTTGTAGTTTTGATCTGCATTTCCCTAATGATTAATGATTCTGAGCATTTTTTCATGTGTCTGTTGGCCATCTGAGTATCTTCTCTGAAAAACTGTAAATTCAATAAAGTTTCAGGATACAAAATTAATAGACAGCAATATGTTGCATTTCCATATACTAATAATGAAGTAGGAGATAGAGAAGTTAACAAAACAATCCCATTTACAATTGCATCAAAAAGAATAAAATACCCAAGGATAAATTTCACCAAGGAGGTCAAAGATTTATACTCTAAAAACTATAGGACACTGATGAAGGAAACTGAAGATGACACAAACCAATGGAAAGATATTCTATGCTCATGGACTAGAAAAATTAATATTGTCATAATGTCTATACTACCCAAAGCAATCTACAGTTGATTGCAATCATTATCAAAATACCAGTGGTATTGGGGGGGAAATCAGAGGGGGAGACGAACCATGAGAAACGATGGACTCTGAAAAACAAACTGAGGGTTCTAGTGGGGAGGGGGGGAGGGGGATGGGTTAGCCTGGTGATGGGTATTAAAGAGGGCACGTATTGAATGGGAGCATTGGGTAATGCACAAACAATGAATCATGGAACACTACATCAAAAACTAATGATGTAATGTATGGTGATTAACATAATAAAAAATTTAAATATAAAAAAATAAACCTCTTGAGAACAACAACAAAAAAACGCTATCAGAATTCAGAAGCACTTGGAAAGTAATGGTTTATTTAAATAAAAGAGCATCATGGAAAACACACACACACACACACAAATACCAGTGGTATTTTTCACAGAACTGGAAAAATAATCCTAAAATTTGTATAGAATCATAGAAGACCCTGAATAGTCAAAGCAATATTGAGAAAGAAGAATAAAGCTGGAGTTATCACAATTCAGATTTTAAGACATACTACAAAGCTATATTAACTGAAACAGACACACAGATCAATGAAACAGAATAGAGAGCCCAGAAGTAAATCCATGTATGGTCAATCTATGACAATGGTGGCAAGAACATACAATGGGGGAAAAGACAAGTCTTTTTAGTAAATGGTGTTGGGAAAACTGGACAGCTACATGAGAAAGAGTAAAATTAGATCACTTGCTTACACCGTACCAAAAACAAAACAAAACCTCAAAATGTATTTAAGACCTAAATGTAAGACCTGAAACTCTAAGACTCGTTGAAGGAAAACAAAGGCAGTAGTAATCTCTTGAACATTGGTCTTAGCAACATTTTTCTGGATAAATCTCCTCACACCAGAAAAACAAAAGCAACAATAGACAATTAGGACTACAAACTAAAATGCTTTTTTTTTGCACAGTGAAATAAACCATCAACAAAATGAAAAGGCAACCCACAGAATGGAAGAAGATATTTGTAAATGATATACCCAATGAGATTAATATCCAAAATATATTTAAAAAACTCATACAACTCAATACTAAAGAAACAAATAATCTGACCAAATCTTCACTTGTAAATCTTTAAAATTAGGATCCATTCATTTCTGTATTGAAGGCATGTGTTACAAGCCCACTTATCTATGGAAACAGGACCTATGCTTTTAAATGTCAAAAATATCATCATCCTCTGTAGTGAGAGGACTGAATTCTAAGGTCTATTTCCCAACATAAATTCATGTACTTTTAAATGACTAGACTGTAATTATATTTTTTTTTAAAGATTTTATTTATTTATTTGAGAGAGAGAATGAGAGAGAGAGAGAGAGAGCATGAGAGGGGGAGGGTCAGAGGGAGAAGCAGACTCCCTGCTGAGCAGGGAGCCCGATGCGAGACTCGATCCTGGGACTCCAGGATCATGACCTGAGCCAAAGGCAGTCGCTTAACCAGCTGAGCCACCCAGGCGCCCCTAGACTGTAATTATATTTTCACCGGGTAGCTATAACATGGAAGTCTCTCCCAAATCAAAACTTTATCAAGGTAAAGCAAATATAATGCACGCACATATATAAAATATAAATGTAAAACATTTCTGTGATATCTACAGATTTTAAATTTATTCCTAGAGGAATCTGTGAAAATATTAACATAACAAGCTTTTGTGCTAAATACAAAGAAATCTCCATCAAAGGCTCATTATTTATTTAACACTAATGATTTCTACTAAATTGTACCGTATTATATAGCCTTTTCTCTGTTTATCAATCCCCATTATATCTTCTTTCCAATTATCATTTAAAAAAATGTAAGAGAAGTGTAAGCCACTTTAGTTCCTGGCATGTTAAAATTAAAAGTGTGACATAGGCTACAAAGATGAGGAACAGGTCAAAAAAGGGATAAACACAAAGAGATCAGAGATTTTTTACTTCTCAATTTATAGAGTATTATTATGAGAAAACCACAAATATCTTTGAATTATGAAAATGCACTGAAAGTGTCCTCTTTCAAAAGGGCTATATTTATTCAACTATGTGTTCCCAATACAAGGTAAACCCCTTATTAAAATGCCATGCCTCAATTCTTTGTTTGCTAAATTTAAATTATATGAAACCGCTTAATCACTGAGGTTCTAAAAGCAGTAGGTCTTAGAATCTCAAGAAAAAAAAAGATTCCATTTCAAGACACTCATATCTTTGATTATAGTGACCCATTAGAATACTTGGCTAATAAGTTGATATTTAATTGGCCATTACCTTAAATCACAGTAATAGCCTACCCATAATAGTGTTTCCATAAGACAAGGTTGATCCTGAAAAAGGGAAAGCATCTACAAAAACACGAATATGATCATATAAAACAAACTAAACCACAATTCTAAAAACAACAAAGTGCAAAAAAATATTCCAAAACGCTACATATGTAATTCACTTGGTAGGTCACAAAAGATACCTAATTTTTTTTTTTTTTTTTTTTTTTAAAGATTTTATTTATTTATTTGAGAGAGAGGGAATGAGAGACAGAGAGCATGAGAGGGAGGAGGGTCAGAGGGAGAAGCAGACTCCCTGCCGAGCAGGGAGCCTGATGCGGGACTCGATCCCGGGACTCCAGGATCATGACCTGAGCCGAAGGCAGTCGCTTAACCAACTGAGCCACCCAGGCGTCCCAAGATACCTAATTTTTCAAGCATTGTTTTTTTGGATCATCATGCCAGAAGAGAGCTGTTTAAAGGAAGAATTCATGCTAGAATTTATAAATGAATTGCTAATCTGTATTTTTGGTCCAACTTTCTTATACAGTTCTATTAATTTTTCTTTTCTGGATCCTTCAACTTGACGATAATACAAAAAGATCATAACTAAACACATTAGGTCAAATGTGTTTAGTTTTCTCTGCCCTGCCTTCACCATAGCTATTAAAAAAAAAAAAAAAAAGTAATACTTGGAACACTTTATAACCTGGATAAAATTTTTAGAATTTACTGAACCTGTAATGGTTCTTACAGGTTCCCAAAAGAAGTTACTTCTCACATCCACTTGGGTTATATGTAGGATCTTAGCTCCGCAAAGCAAAGGGATTCCCGTTACCTTTGGTTTCACCACTACCACTGGCAGATGTAGCCATATATATAAAACTTATAGGAGAAACAAATGAGTACCAATAAATTTTGCATGTGCCAAAATAAATCAGCCACCACTGTATCTTTCACTGCTGTTTACAAATCAGAGTTTAGTTGAGAGAGAGAGAGAGAATGGATATAGCGGTAATGGTCGAAATCTAAGAGTTAGCTTCCATTTTTTCCCATTTTTGGTGTCCCACCCCCCTTTGAGAAACAGCTATGTACCCACATCTCTTCTATATGTGTGTGTGTATATATACACACACACACATACATACCAATTTTAGGTACAACTACAAGCAGCCCATAGAAGCCCCAAATTAAGGCTTTATAAACTTTAAAAATGGCAATATCATGTACGGCGGAGCTCTATCTTTGCATACAATTGATTAGATTATTCCCTGCAATTGATTAGGTGGGCTGGAGACAGGTGAGTATTCAGGATGAGAGAATGAGGCAGGTGGAGATGAACGAGGAACTGATGTACAATGTTACGGCAGGGTCCCTGGACGTGCTCTGTTCACATCTAAGAAGGAAGAAGGTAGAAAAATGTAGTAGAAGGAAGTTCTTGGTGATACTAGCTGGAATGGAATTTTCAAGGTAGTCTGTTCAAACACAAAAATATAGAAGAGATACTATAAGTCATTTAGCAAAATCTTAGCATAACAAAGGCATGTTTTCTTCTCCCCTTGCTTCACATTTCATTATCATTTTGCTTATTTAGCATCAAGCACTGTAGAGAAGAACTTTATAAAAATAAAAATTATATAATTAACGCTATTAATTTATATATACATACACATAAGTATACTGTATATATATTCTTTCTCTACTTAATAGTGTGTGCTTTCCTCTTGAAACAAAACCAAAAGCAAGTTCAACTGAAACTGGATCATAGTAATGTAGGCCAAGATCCATACTCTATGTAACTGCAGTAAGTATGCTCATTAATTTCTTTTCTGTGCTATGGGTATTAAAAGGTCTTATTATGAAGCTAAGGTACTCACAGAAAAGACAAAAAACTCAGCCAAAAGCATTACGAAACTGTAGTATAATTAGAATTACATTTTCTTCAGTAACAAACCCACTTTTCTCTAAAAAAACTTTTAAAAAAAACTTACAAGCATCTGACATATTAACTAAAGAGTAATCACCCCTATTTAGATTTAGGATGTGTTTGGGTTATAAACAGAATCATGCTATTGAATTTCTGCTAGAAACATGATTTCTCAGATTCTGGTACATTCCAAGTCACACAGTAATTTGACAGGGTTTATAAAAAAAGAATTTTAAAAAATTCTTTAAGTGCTATGTGCCAGGTATTTTAATAGGAGATTTCATGTAAGTTTTCACCTTAATTATATAATGCTGAAATCTTTTATAACACAATATTAAATACAGATTGGCAAGAAATAGCAATGTTCAATTATATTTTTGATTCATGAAGTCCGAGGTTCCAAATCTGGAGTGTGTGACTCTAGCCACGAGCTACACATCAATGGATCAATCTATACATGAGAATTCTCAATAACAAAATTAAAGCGTTAAGCCTTTAATCACTTGGAATAAAAATCTCTAGACTATGATATTCTTTTCTCTCTTAAATGTAATATAATTTACATTCTTCCAGTGACACAGTAATTATTGTGAACACCAGTTATTATACAGAACTTTGCAGGTAAGCTCTAACTACCAATGGCACGAGCCAAAGAATGAGAGAACCACCCTGAAACCTGCCCCAGCAGTGGCCCTGCAAGCGATGCCGGAGACGCTCCTGACATTGCCCTTTTCCATCCTCCTCACACATGACACAATTAATGGAAAATTATGGGTTCTGGTTTTAATCTGAGCTCTGACACCTTATCATCTGAATCTTGGGTAAGGTAAATCTCTCTGGTCCACCATGTCTTCAACTGTTAATTTTGTGTTAACACCACCTACAAAACACGATTGTGGAGGTAGAACCAACACCCACTCACTAGCTTCAGGGCCGTTCCTTCTCCTTCCATTCTTACAAGGCATACCTTGTAAGGTTACTTTACAAGGTTAATGGTAATGGTGTAATGGTTACACCTTTAATGGTTACTGAGGTAGAGGTGACCATATTTTCAGAACCAAAAACTGAGGGACATGACCACATAACTACATTAATATTTAAAATATAGATTTCCTGGAAAGTTCAGGATACAAAGCATTCCCCAAGACTGTAAACTGTCTGCCCTATTTCTTTTTATTAAAAGTTTCTTGGACTCTTTATCTCCACACTGGCCTTTCTATTATTTCCATCCATGTATAGACTAGTATATAATCATTCCTGCTTTCACCTGCCCTAAAGCTACAGAGTGCCAGGCATTATGCTCTGAGACTAAAGCAGGGAAGAAATGGGCATAGTTCCCACTGCAATGGAATTACATTCTAGAACCTTGAGGAAGAAAGAACCATTTAACAAAAAAATTATGCAAATAAATAATTACCAATTGTGGTAACTGCTGTGGAGCACAAGAGAGTGAATCCTACCACAGGAAAACCAGATTTGGCAGAGAGTTGGGCAGGGCGTGAGGGAGGCTGGGCAGGGTCTCTGAGGAATGTACGTTTAAGCACAGCACGGAAGGCTCTCACACTGCTTCTGTTCACTACATTTTTCTACCCTTCTTTCTGCAGCTTTCCATTTTCTCCACCGTCTCTCTCTGTCCCCGCAAAAGGTGCCCTGACGTTAAATCTGAAGATCTTGCTCTGAGTCTCATCTGTAAAGGTGACAGAGTTACTTCATCTTCCTGGGCTCAATCTGTAAGATGGAGAGGACATCTGCCCCAGGTACCTCAGAGTTCCTATACATGAAGTGACAGACGTCAAAACTCTTGGTGACTACAGAACTACTTAACAGTGCAAACTTATTTTTCTCACTACATTTTTCTTTTTTCTCATTTCTGTTTTCTTACATTTAGTGATCTCCTTACTGCTCTTAGCGTTCTCTGAAAAGAATGTTCATTTCAGATATCCCACGTAAACCTTCCATTTCCTTCTAGTCAGAATTTCACCCACCAGAACATGCCTTCCTTGTGTTTTTCAGTCACTCATTCACTTAAGAGACCTTCAGAATGTGTTTGTTATGTATCCAAGTCACAGGCATTAGGGGATAGGATTTTAAACATGAAAATATGACACTACTCATAACAATTAAAGTTGACTTTTCATGTATCTCTATACTAAGTCTCATCTATAATTTCTAAGGGGTAAAAATACTCTCCTGCCCAAACTGTATATTCAATCTCAAGCGTCAATGAAAAATGAATGATGCGCTAGAAATAAAAACTCTAAAGAGATTTCACATTTCAAAATTAATCCCCAATTAATTTTACTCATAATTATATTTTAATTCAATCATATGGCTTTACAATTAGTCTTGAATATGAATCCAAGTTTTATAACTTCTGAGTAACGTGACCATTTAATAAATTGATACCCATTTCAATTTACTCATCTGTTAAATTGCATAATACTTATGACCTACATAAGGCTGTCATAAAAACAAAACTTTTATAAAACATCAAATACAATACTCAGTATCTTTGTTCTTCCCTTCTCCTATGCATTTCCTGATTAATTATATTAGACGGAGGAGCTTCACCACACTGCTACATGTTGGCTTGCTGGAAACGAAACGTGCACTTTCCTCCCGTGCTTTGCCTGACTGACATATTGCTTTGGGGAGCACTGAAGCCCATCAGTTTGGATTAGAAGATTGGAGAATACAGGAATCAATTTTAAAAGAAATATTTAGGGGAAAGTAATCCTCTTTTCTTCCATGAATGGTAATGTTTTGGAGCTGTATTGAAATTGGCATGTTCCCGGAGCAGTTCATTGTAAGTGTGATGACACCGGGCCACACTGAAACTGGAGAACGAAAGCACAATTTATATTAGATCTAGATGCCTCACTTACACTCTTAACATTTATTAATATATGCCGTGTTCTTAGGAAGGCAAAAATACTTTTAATAACATCTTCTGTATGCATAATCCTAAAGTTTTTCAAAACTATTTCCCTTGTCTTATCTTTACAATTAATTTCCCAAGTCAATGGGTGTCCTCATTCTCTGTGCCACATGGCCTAACTGCCCCAGGTCACACAGTGAGGTACTGGTAAAACCAGCTCTAGAGAACCTGTCTGCTCAGTTCCCCTGCCCAGGGACCCTTTGTTATGCCGTGGATACTTTCGGCAGTCTGATGAAGTCTATGGACCCCTTGTCAGAATGATGGTTTTTTTAAGTGTGTTATTAGATTACACAGAAAATCATCAGATTGACAGTTATCAAAATATTTAAAATGTGATATAATAATGTACTGCTTTATTAATGTATTAAATAACAAGTTCTAACTGTGGGTCTAATAAATGTTATAACTTCGAAGTAGTAATGAGCTTCAATATTTTGAGATATCTGTAACAACTATAATGTAGGATGAAAATATCTGTGATTTCTGTCAGTGGCAAAGTCACAGGCTGCCAATACTACTAGGGTTGATTGCTTACACTCATAAATAAGACAGGGGCCAAATTTCAGTTAGATACTAATGAAAATAAAAGAGTAATTCTTTCTCCCATCCAGACTCACGAATTCCTGGAAATTCTGGCCACTGACCCCAGGTGGGTCTCCCGTCAACTCTCACAACAAAGTTCACCAATTTATAAGGTAGCCACAGAAATTCTAAAGTGTTTCAATATATGACAGAAAGTTATCCTTAATGCCAATGTCAAAATCTAAAAATCAAACCAAAAAAAGACAGAAAATTCTGTTTCAGAAATTCAAAGCTATTATTTCCCAACCTTCACCAATGTTAATATCCCAAATCTTTTATTTTATTATGTTATGTTAATCACCATACATTACATCATTAGTTTTTGATGTAATATCCCAAATCTTAAGATAAATCTCTAAGAACATTTCAGGAAATACGGAATTCTTAAAAACCTGATCTGCTGAAAACATATATGTTGGATAAACTTACTTTGGCTCCCAAATCAAAGGAAACAATGACACAGCAGGTGTAATCACATACGAGGATGTTAAACATCATGAGTAGGGAACATCTGCTTCCACCCCTGGGTGCAAGCCGCCCCACCCCAAGTGCTCTCCCCCACTGTCTGTGCCCCTCTTAGAGAGTTCAGTGCACTTGTTGCTTGCTCCCTGACTTCAGTCATAGCACATACAGCTCTAACTAATGCCAAAGTACCCCATGTAGGGAGACCTCAAAGTAGCCCCAAGTTCATTCTTTGTAGATCTAAAGACCACAGTTTCTGAAGAACCCGAAACATGGTTTGACAAGTATATTTGTGGAGACAACTGGACAAAATACTTGATATCGGAAGGTTCCCAGAAAATCTGTAAGAACAATTTAATGCATATACAGGCAAGTTCTTTCTCCTCCTAAAGATAAAGTTGACCTTCCTGTACTATAATTGGGACACATGCCTACCCTACACACCGCACACTGAATGAGATTTAAGAAGACTTTTGCCAATTACGTGACTATTTAGGAATTTCTGAAGTAATTTCAGCTGCTTTTTTATACACTTTTTTTTTTAACACACTTTTTTTTTTTTATTTAACACAGCAATATTCTAGAAGATACACTAGAAGAGAAAAAGTTACTGGCTCTCAAATTCAGTTATAAATTTCAAGACACAAGTACTAATTTAGAAAAATCTAAATTGACAAACTCTTACCAAATCAATGTCTCTATTCTTCCTCATCAGTTCACAAGCCTTCTCACACATGAAGCAAAGGCCTTATTAAATCATCAAAAAAAGTTCTGATTTCCCCTTCCTCCCACACTTAAATCCTGAGTGATTACATTCCATTCTGAATATCAAAAGCTAAAATTACAAAAAAGAAAAAAAAACCTCTATAAGAGCTATAATAGAAAGGAATTTTCTAGAATAACAAATCATCAAACAGTGAAAAATGACCTTCTATTAGCTATGTTTAGATTTTATTAACAATAGCTAGATGTACAATTATACGGGCAATGTGATTTCAATAACACCAATCTACAAGAAAAATACTTCACTCTTAGGTTTTCTGTATGGTGATTTATTTTCTTTGGGGATATGCTAACAATTTACAATCTATTCGTAAGTAAAACACAGCCTTTATAATATATAAAGTTCAGAATGAAGGATGTTACACTCTATGAAATCAGTCTTGAATTTTGTCACCTCAGAGGCTACCCATTTTAAAAAGAATTCACATCACTTAAAAATGCAAAAAAGGTACCAGTATCTCCACATTTGAGAGTTGGTGTTGGTGTTATATATAATAAAATGGTACGGTCATGAGGTTGTATGCTTCACTACATTTGGAAAGTTGCTGAAAAATTAGATGGTGGTTTCAGTGAATGTAAATGTTGGAGCAATTCAATATTAGACATAAACTTTCAGTATAGACATACCTCAGCGATACTGTGGATTTGGTTTCAGATAGTCATAATAAGCAAATATCACAATAAAGCAAGTCAAATGAATTTTTTTATTTCCCCTGGCATATAAAAGTTATATTCATACTCTATTAAATGTGCAATAGCATCATGTCTAAAAAAAAAAAGGCACACACCTTAATTTAAAAATATTTAAAAATAAAATATGTTTATATTTTATATTTATATATTTTATAATATTTTTATATAATATATATTAAATATATAATATTTATTATATATTTTATAATATTTTTATATCTGAGCTTTCAATGAGTCATAATCTTTTTGCTGGTGGAAGGTCTTGCTGATGGCTGCTGACTAATGAGGGTAGAGGCTGCTGAAGATTGGGGTGGCTATGGTGATTTCTTAAAATAAGACGACAATGAAGTCTACCACATCAACTAACTCTTCCTTTCACAAAAGATTTCTTAGCAGCATGTGATGCTGTTTGATAGCATTTTAACCCACAGGAGAACTTCTTTCAAAATTGGAGTCAATCCTCTCAAACTCTGATGCTGCTTTATCAACTAAGTTTATGGAATATTCTAAATCCTTTGTCGTCATTTCAATAATCTTCACAGTAGTAGATTCTATCTCAAAAAACCATTTTCCTTGCTCATCCACCAGAAGAAACTCTTCATCGGTCTTATCACGAGATCGCAGCAAGTCAGTCCCACCTTCAGGCTCCACTTCTAATTCTGGTTCTCTTGCTATTCCCACCACATCTGCGGTTACTTCTGTCTTGAATCTCCCAAAGTCATCCATGGGCCTTGGAATCAACATCTTCCAAACTCCTATTAATCCCATGAATCATGAATGTTCGTAATGGCATCTAGAATGGTGAATACTGTCCAGAAAATTCTTAATTTACGTTGCCCAGATCCATCAGAGGAATTGCTACCTGTGGCAGCTACAGCCTTACAAAATGTATGTCTTAAATAATGACTCCCTGACCCGTGGGCTGCAGAATGGATACTGTGTTAGCAGGCACAACAACATTCATCTTGTTGTCCATCTCCATCAGGGCTCTTGGGTGACCAGGTACATTATCAGTGAGCAGTCATGTTTTGAAAGAAATATTTTTTTCTGAGCGTAGTAGGTCTCAACAGTGGGCTTGAAATATTCAGTAAACCAGGTTGTAAACAGACGTGCTACAATCTAGGCTTTGTTGTTATATTTATAGAGCACAGACAGAATAGATGTAGCGTAATTATAAGGACCCTAGGATTTTTGGAATGGTAGTAGATGAACATTGGCTTTAACCAAAAATCATCAGCTGCATGAGCCCCTAACAAGAGAGTCATCCTGTCCTTTGAAGCCCTGAAGCCAGCAGTGACTTCTCTGTAGCTATGAAAGTCAGAGACAGCATCTTCTTTCAACAGAAGGCTGTTTCATCTACACTGAAAATCTGTTTAGTGTAGCCACTTCCATGAATTACCTGAGCTAAATTTTCTGCATAATTTGCTGCAGCTTATATAACAGCACCTGCTGCTTCACCTTATACCTTTATGTTATAGAGACGGCATCTTTCCTTAAACCTCATGAACCAACCTCTGCTGGCTTCTAACTTTTCTTGGGCAGCTTCTTCACCTCTCACCCCTCATAGAATTGAAGAGAATTAGGACCTTGCTCTGGATTAGGCTTTGGCTTAAGGGAATGTTGTGGGTAGTTTTATCTTCTTCTATCTTCTATCCAGACCACTCAAACTTTCTCTGTATCAGCAATAAGACTGTTTCACTTTCTTAGCACTCGTATGTTCACTGGAGTGGCACTTTTCATCTCCTTCAAGAACTTTTCCTTTGCACTCACAACTTGTGCCAACTTTTGGCACAAGGGGTCTAGCTTTCAGCCCGTGTTGGCTTTTGACATGTCTTCCTCACTAAGCTTAATCATCAGTAGCTTTTGATTTAAAGTGAGAGATGTGCAATCCTTCCTTCCACTTGAACACTTAGAGGCCATTGTAGGGTTATTAACTGGCCTAATTTCAATATTGTTGCAGCTCAGGGGTTAGGAAGGCCCAAGGAGAGGGAGAGATGGGGGAATGGCCAAACAGTAGGGCAGTCAGGACAAATACAACATTTATCATTTAAGTTCACCATCTTATATGGGTACAGTTCATGGCACCCCAGTACAAATACAATAGTAACATCAAAGATCACTGGTCACAGTCACCACAACAAATGTAATAATGAAAAAGTTTGAAATATTGCAAAAATTACCAAAATGTGACACCAAAAAATGAAATGAGCAAATGTTGTTGGGAAAATGGTGCCAATAGACTTGCTCAATGCAGGGTTGCTACAAACCTTCAATTTGTAAAAACAAAACAAAACGAAACAACAAACCCTACAAGACTCATCTGTGAAGCACAATAAAGTAAAGTGCAATAAAAACAAGGTATGCCTATATCGTATACTTGTTCTCTTGGTCTGTAGCATATTACATAAATACTATCATAACGTTAAATCAACAACGCCATCATTTAAATGGTATAAAATATTAAAAGGTAATAAATATTAAAAAGTTTAAAGATACTCTCAAATAAACTGAAAAAATGTCTATTAAAATTCAGCTTGGGTTTAATATGAAAAATGTTAACATACCAAAAGAATTCTCGCTAAGCAATCATGTATAAACATAGATATTAGCCTGAAATTCAAGACAAGCTGCTGGATTGAATGATGAGACCATCAACTTGAGATCTTCAGTTCATTAGCTTAACCACAATCCCAACCTAATATCCATAAAGTCACAAAGGCAAATGTAATATACCTCCTAAGTTTAGAGAACTACACAAATTTTTCATTATTCACATCATGAAGGATTTATGTTCAGCATTACTTTAGTGACAGTGAAGAGAGAACTAGAACAGTCCTTGAGGAAGAACTTTTTAAAAAGCACTAAAAATCTGTTTTTCTTGAGTTCCATGCCAACATGAAAAGCAGAAATGCATCTCTTAAAAAACAAAAACAAAAACCTCTGCAAATTACTCAGTACGCTTCCACACAGAGATACACTAAAGCCACACTCAATCTTCCGCCACAGACTTGCCCTCCTGCTCTATTTCCTCTACCAGATCTACCTAGATGCCCAAATCCTGAACTCTCCTTCCTCCCCAAATCCTCACTCACCAATCACTCACCACTGATTCCACCTAAGTGTCCCTCTTCCTGCCCCTTCCCCCTCAGATCAGCATTCCAGTGCCCTTGCTGGGGTGGCGTTTCTGCCTCTCCCCATACAACACCAGCCACCTGTCCTCCTCCCCTTCACTTCCACAGGCACCGCTGCACCCACTCAAACTCTTGCAGGGTCTCTGGACTCTGAGCCCTGTACTTCTAGGTTCACCTACAAGTCACTTCCTGTGGGAGGAGGAAGAGCTCTAACAACAGGCACTCACTTCTTTGGTCAGATATGTCCTCATATGAAGAATGTGTTTCAGTGGAACTAGTACCTCCTCCAAGAAGAGAACCAAGAGAAGGGAACAGAATTCTGAGCTGTGCAGTGGCACTCTAAATGTCAGGGTAGATTTTTAGGTCCCCATGAAATCCCTCACTTCTGGTCTCTGCTATTGTTATTTTAGATCATTACTATTCATGATAATAAATAGCCAATAGTGGTATTTTGTTATTAATAAAATGACAGGGTACTTTAACATACACAGTTATGTATTTAATCCTGCTCTGGTCCTAGTTACACTGATCACAAGGGGCATCCTACACATTCTATCAGTACACAGTGTTTCACTGATTTCTAAATGTGGGTAAGAGAGGAAGCAGCAGAAAGGGATCTAAAGACGGGACTGGTATATAAACTAGCACTGCAAGGGAGAGAGGGAGTGAAAGAAAAGATAGGACAATATAAAAGGCACAAAGAGATATTTAGGAGATATTCACAGAGAGATCCCAGAAAGTGGGGCTCAATTCATAAGCAATCTCAATTCCTAAGTCTCTCCTCCACTGTGTCCAGCATGATTTCCCAAAAGACGCAGCCCTGCGGAGATTGAGTTTGTTTACACCATACTGGGGATTATTTTCCCTGGTACTCACTAACTTCCCTTCTTGGCCTTTTCTAAACTTGTTGCCTTCAGCGCTTTTCTGGTTTTACCCCTCTACAGCTTGTTGCCATTAACTACATTCTGTAAAAATGCAGTCTGCACTTTAGAATTTGCAAGCAGTGGGGCGGGTCACACTTGGCAATTACCTGTTAGCAAAGGAAAAAATCATTTCCCTTAACAGAGTTTATGCAAAAATGATCCAGCATGGATTACAAGGGCAAGTATCTAAATTGTGATTTCATACATGGCACAGCATTAGTGATTTTATGTGGTTTGAAATGTTTGCTATCAATGAATAAAATGAGGAGCTCTTTAGAAATTGTTTAAGATGCCCATAATATGAATTAAAAATATATTAGAATACAATTTCACAGTGACATAGATAAGCCACGTTCTCATCTGCACTTCCCCCACACATTTTATGACTATAGCATTTGCCCAAAGAAATTTAAATGCCCCAAATGGCAGCATTAGCAGAGACATACACTTCACTCGAAATATGAAAAATCTGAGTTGGATTAAAAAAATAAACTGACAGAACTTAACTGATAACAGATCTGAAAACTGACATTTAAGTATTTCTTCGGCACTTTGCGCATAATCATCATGCTCACCATTTCTCTTAAATCTTCCACGGTTTCTCTAAATTTTAAAGCATAATCTACTGTTTCTATATGGCAAATGGATTCTGCCCACTCTGATGTCATTATGTAATTTTATCCAGTGATACCTACCTACCCGCTTGAGAGGCTCTTAATGAAGAGAACAAAACAAACATAATTAATGCTGTAGAAGAAAAAGCAGTGAAGATGAGCTACATTGCAAAAAGCAGCAAGACTTGCCTCTGAGCTCATGGTTAGCTATCCTGGCAGTCTCAGCCTCTTCATACACTGCACAGAACCACAGAAAATCAGACACAATTAATGGGCACTAAGGAGTTAGAACCAAGCACCACCCTCTTAGAAGCAGTAACTTTCTAAATCAATAATAATATGCTTTCTTGTATACCAAGATGATGCAACCAGCCCATCTACTGGGAGGCATGCGCTCTGAAGTATTTTTCTAGCAGTGGTGATGGATGTAAGATTTGTCCCGTGGGGATAGATGGCCAGTGACAGGTGCAAGACAACTGTGATCTGACTACAGAACAAAGCAGAGTTCCTGCTTCTTCTGGAAGAAAACCGTCACCTTGGGCCCCATGAAACCCATGCCTGACCTGGTTGGATAGGCTAAGGCACAAAGACCAACACAAGAGTTTGGAGGGCAAATTTTCTGAAAAATTCCTGAATACCTATTTTCCCATGGATCAACATTTGGAAGAACCTCACTACAAACCAATTAAAATAATTCAAAAGTAAAAAAAAACCACTTTACTAAGAAATGAAAACGTTGCTATTCAATTTATTCTGTAAAAGTCTTTCTTGTGAATGTAATCATGAAAGCCGTATGGTTAGAAGAATCATATAATTAGCCTTACTAACTTTTTTTCAATACTGTATTTGTGTGTCAATATGTCTGCACATAAAAGAAACAGATGTTTATTATTTTGGATAAATACTTGGAATGGAATGCTATCACATGGAATGTTACCAAAATCAAAAGGTTTAGATAAGATTTTTCCTAACTATGCAATTTAGATGAAATTTCAAAACAGATGAATGGAAGGGGGTGCTGAAATTTAGATATTTGGAAAAAGAGAGCACTCTCTCAGTCTGGTTTAAAGTAAAGCAGAAGAATCAGTCTTACCAATAGCCATTTATTCAGAGAATAAGTTATGAACATTAAGTTCCCTTCATTACTTTTAATTCATAAAATCATGGGCTAAGACAGGATAGCTGGTAAAAATGTCTCCGGACCTGTCTGCAGAGGGAACTAGATAAATGCCCAAGGACCCCTTGGCTTGATGACTTTAAATTTTACAATTCTATAAATATTCAGAGACAAAAGAGGCCCTCAGAACAGTGCTACACCACAGAATTAAACAGGCATACCCCACCTTATAGAAAGTAAAAAATTTCATACCTAATAACCTTATGCATAAGCAATCTCTTTCAAAACAGTTTCTAATTCATCAAAGGAGGGGGAAAAAATGAAGGAAAAGACATTCAAAAGCACCAAGAACTTATGAGGGATACTTAAAATTTTGCTAAAACAAAACATTATCAATGCTCATTAAGCTGAGATGGGTACTACTGTGACAGAGATTATCCAAATGGAGGATCTAAAGATGAGATGCATTAAATGAGGTCATTACCTATGATCATAAGCTGGTGAGTGACAGCACCCACACAGCCCAAGATTAAAAGGACAAGGTGGAAAAACTCAACTTCTCAACTTTTTCCCATAGAAATGATTATTTCTAGGTCCTTAATGTCTCATTTATTCATTCATCAGACATCTGATTACTAAGGTTACTACCTTATGCCAACTACATAACAAGGGATGAATATTGCTCATGTACAAAAAGCTCACGGTCATAATTTTAGTAGAACAGATCTAAAAGTCGAAGTAAAATACACTATTTTAGCAAATAAAGAGTATTTAAATTAAGATGCATTCTCTCATAAAACGTAACATTAAATATCACACTCCACCTTAAAAAGTGTTCTGTGGGTAAATAAACCAAAGCAGAAAGGTATCTCACTTCCTGAAAATCTCCTACTGAACTAATGACGATGGTAGAAATAGAATTCTAGATACTATACCATGATCTCCTGTTTTAAAAATATGTTATATTCCCCCTCATTTATACTGTGCTACTAATATTTTCTGAAAACAAGAGCCCTACTATTTACCACTACTTCTCAGTGATTCCATTCATATCCCTGAAGGTGATGCAACTGATAATCTCATCATACCCAAAAGTTGAACAGGTACCAAACACTAAAGAAGCTTTCTTAACATGGAAGAAAATATTTGACTCGAGGTTTGAGAAAAACATTTCCTATTGGCAACCAGAAATACAATGTGCCCATAAGCAATCTTATTCACTGTAGCTTATTTTAAATAATCTATCATGAAATAGTATTTCAAACTGCTGACAAATGAAAGGTATATGAAAGGAGAAAGTCAATAGCTTCTTTATTTTTCCAAGTTATTAACATTTAAACACAGATACTGGATCAATTCCAGAGAAAAGTTATTCAGTTATAACATGGTTTAAAGGGATAATAACCAAGATTAAATATGCCAGTCCTTCCACTGATTTCTGAGTATGCTTCAGACAGTTTAATCTCTTTAAAGAATCTTTGCTCTTAAGTTGTTCAAAAATTCAAAACTACAGAGTACAACACTCTTCTATTACTAAAGGAGTGTTACTAAAGGAGTTTATATGCCACTTGTAATGGAAAGATTTTTCAGCAATATCTGATTATATATATATGTGTGTGTGTGTGTGTATACACACACACATACACATTATATGATCTGGAAAAAGCATCTAAAGAAAGTAGATGTCTTTGATAAGACATTAGGATAAAGCAGCACTTTATGTAAGTTTCTAATATGTAATGGGATTAAACATTACTTCTTACTATATAAAGCAATGCTATACTTTGATTTCCTTCTAAAGTCACTTCTATTTTTCTTTCCAAGGGAAACCAGGTTCCATCAATGCATCAAGTCCTCCGACCCTGATGGCTCTCTTCTGACTTGAAGCCCCTCCTGGCCCTTTCTTCCTTCTTCTCCCACTCGGGAAATCCTATCCACCTTTCAAGCCCAGCTCAAATCTACCTTCTTATATAGTCTTACATAATATTACCCGTTGAAATCCATTGTTCCAACTCTATTATTTCACTCTCATTTACTGTTTTACAACTGATTTCCATAGTATGCCTTCCATTCTCATTATCCATGTGTGTACACCCTCTCCCTGAACACAGTACTTTAGATGCCCAGTTCAAGTCTGCCAACTTGAACTGAAAGATGATTTTTTAAGATGCTGAAAATGAAATTAAGGATAGATCTGTGAAATCACCATAAATTATCCTCATTTTAGAAACAAGGAAACAGAATCAGAGCATTTTAATGAATTATACCAGGGATCAAAACTTTTGGGTAATAGAACCAGGACTGAAACCCAGGGCCTGGGGCTCAAAGTCTTGCAACACAGTGATTAATGAGCCAAATGAAAAAGTAAGTATGTTGACATGTGTCTATCGTATAAAATAATTTTAACGTCAGGGAAGTAGGGAAGAACAGTACACTCAATCTTAGCTTGATTTTCGGACAACTACAATATACATTTAATGTCTACTTGGGTCTAGAAGTTTCCATGTGCAAGATTAATGAATAAAACTGCAAAATTTAAAAATGTTGACAAGATGGTTCTATCAAGAAAGTATCTACTTCTTTCTGGCATCTCTATTTTAATATCATGAGCAAATAATCCTTTCAAAAATATACCATTTCCAAGCCTTTTCTCGCATTTTAAAAGTTTCAAAAGGGACACACCCAGTAGTTGAAAGACAGAACTCCACACCCTTCATTTCCCTCTACCTCTTTTCAATTCAGTGGCAGCCGCACAAATTCCAACACAAGGAGAAGGCAACTTGGTAATGTCAGAAGTAAAGCAGGCATATTAAAACTAGAATCTGAAACCAAAAATATTCCAGGACAACAGGAAGTAAAACCATGATAACAAAGAAAAATAGGAAAACATCAATACAGAATTAATTTTTAAAGTCACATAGTATTAAGTTCTGAATTCAACTCCGTTCACACTTCTCTACTCACATTCTTTTCATCACCATGAGAGGACATTGTCCTTTTAAAAATTAAAAGTAATAAAGTTATTCTGCTTATTTCAGCAGAAATCTACCCAAGGCTAAGAGTAAGGGAGAAAAAAAGGGGTCGTTTGGGCACTTTTTCCCCGACCACAACAACTATTTTTCTATCTTACGACAGAGGAAACTCTTCAGTATGGAAGGAGAAAGCAAATAAAAGGAAGAACTGTAATTCTTGAGCCTGTGCCAGTTTACAGTATTTAAAAAAAAGAATCTGCGCCACAGCTTGGCGGTCGGCCATATTTACAGTAAGCTATCTAGAGTTTTGCCCGACAGGAAGAACAAAGGACTCAGTGTAGTGCTGGTTTTGTGTGCTTCAAATATTGTACAGAGTAGGAATGCAGCTCCACATGCAACAGACACTTTGGTTTCTGCAGCTCTCTCTCCTCAAGGACTCTCAAAATGTGGTAAGAGTCTATAAAAGGGCAAGAGAAAGCTTACTGCTCTAAGAGTTTTAGCTGAAACTTTAACCATTTCTTTTACTTTCAAAAATGCAACTTCTCTATTAATTTAGCTTGAACTTTAAAATTTCAAAAGCTTAAAAGCACATGATGTTTAACAATATAGGTAATTCTATCTTCCAAGAATAGCTAAACCTGAAAAAGAGCCCGGACTATAATTTTCTTGGTGAGATTTAATATATATTCTTCCATTATGTTATTAGAAATTTTAAGCAAATAACTGGAGTAACACCAGGAAAATTATGTTAGGGACTCAATTACTATTTTAATATAGTACATTCCTGGTCTATTTCCAGAAATAAATAAAAATTTAAAGGTATAATTTTATGACCATAGTATTAAAATCAACAACAAAAACTCTTTTCCCTCAAAGTTATACTTCCTTTGACACTTTGCCCAATATAGTATAAATTCAAATTTAAGGATGTTGAAATTTCTATTTTGTTATATATACCTGGGTTTACATATTTACTAAGGTCACAACATTTTTTTTTATTCTAAACAGACACAAAGGACAACACATTTCTGATTTAACTTTTAGTTTTCTCACTGACATTTTGTTCTAGTGGGGAAGGAAGACAAAAGAAAGGTACACAGGTATAATACACAGACTATCAGATAGTGAAGTTTGCTAAAGAGAAGAAATAAAGAAGGCATGAGGGGATGTGAGTTGGTGGGGCAGGAAGAAGACTAAAAATTTTGGGTAAGAAGTCATGGAAAGTCTTTGGAAAAGTGAATTTGGAGCCCATACCTGCATGGGAGAAGGATAACTAGCCTGGGAATATCATAAAGAGCACTTTAGCCATTGTGACCAGCAAAGGATGGGGTTTCCGATGGAAAACGTAACTATTCTCAACTATTGTGAAGCTCTTCTCAAAGGTCGGGGGACAACGAAGATAGATTCATTTAAACAGAGATGCTGTCCACAAAATGAGAAAAGGAGCTGGCTCTGGGTCAGAAGGAACAGCAACAGCTAGAAAGAATGTAAAAGGAGAAAAGGTAAGGAAAGAGTAGATGAATAAGGGAGAAGCAAAGCAAGAGACAGATGAGAATGATGTTGAGAGAAAAGGTAGTGCCCTAAATATTAATAATTATTATAACAGCTGGACATCAGACATTTGTAAAGAGTTGGTAAACTGCTGCTGCCTGGGAGAGGCTTCTCCTGAGAGTCCGGGCAGCTGGCAGAAGAATCACCGAGGCAACGTCAGACACTTCTACAGCAGGGTAGTTTATTGAGATTTTATTTTTGAGGTTTCCATTGTTTTGTTTTGCTTCCTTCCTTGTGGGAAAAATGGGGGAGAGAACTTCTCTAGGATACAGGCTGTAGAGCCAGCCTCCTGGTGCCCAAGAGACAGCAGGAGAGAGGAATGGGTACGCGGTGCAAATACAGACCATGTAGGCATGGCATCTAGGGCCACTTCGTAGCGTTACAGGACTTGGGCGCTAAGACACACCAGATATGTGGGGGAAAGTATAGACTGACAACCAGAGGAACTCTTCAAATATTCTACTGTGAGTATAACTGCTGGGTCCTTCCCATTGGCCATGGAGGTGGTTAGAGGAGAAATAATGAGGATGAGCTAGAAAGATTTCCCTCCAATCTGGGTGCTTGGGAGCTCCTTCAAAAGAAAAAGACAGCAGTAAGAAAACACTAGTAGCTTTCAGAGTAGCAAAAACTTCTGACTCATTAATAACAGTGTTGGCAAGAATGTAAAACAAGGAGTCTCAGACACTACCGGTAGGACTATAAATTGTAGAAGAACCTGGAAACGACTAGGGAAAAAAAATAAAGATATGCATCCTCCATGCCCTGTCAATTTCATTTACAGGCATATACTCAGAAAAATTGTTGTGCCATGGTACATTTGCACAAGGAAACATATAAAAGTATTCAGTGTGCTATGCTCTGAAATAAAGAAAAATTACAAAGAATTTTCATCAAAAGGAAACAAATTGTGTTCATTATAATAAAATATTATGTAGCAATGAAAATAAATTCACTGAATCAACCTGTGTCAGCAAAAAAAAAAAAAAACCAAAGCAAGCTACAAAAGAATTCACAGTATATTACATGAAAATTAAAAGCTGGAAAACAATACTAGAGAGATTAAGCAGCTAATAAAATAAATGATAAAAAGGATTAAGAATTAATATTTATCTCAATTCAGTCATGTATTTAAATTTAACTATAGAATATCTAGGTACCTCTTTCAGAGCATGCAAGTTATTTTAAACTAATTCTTATTTAAAAATCCATTTTAAGGATGTAAGCCAAGTATTCTTTATGACAGAAAATCTCAAGTATAAGTGGTTAGGAATTCATCAATGAATCTGGGCGGGGATCTACCTCCTCCCCAGCTCCCCATGAGGAAGAGAGGGACGGATTCAAACCGTGGTGCGCAAATGGGCGGAGCAGAACGCACAGCATAGCAGCAACACGTATAGAAAAGTTCACCCTCCCTCCCAAAGTTGCACAGCTGACAAGCCAGGCTGTTTTGCTTTGAGAAACAAGATCTGGGAGAAGCACCAAGAAGGTGCCAGGAGAGTTGCTAAGTGGGATTTTCAAAGGAGTCTAAGAAACCATCACTTTACAAGAACTAGTTAAGCTTCTATTCAGAAACAAGAGTTGATAAGAGGTAACGGGCCAATTTTAAAATATAAGAAAAATAGTATAGTATTCTCCCATATTATTTACTAAATAAGCAACTTTGATTTTCTAATGATGCAGTGATAAAAAGAAAGATGAGATGAGTGAAAGGTTCAGAGAATAATTTGAAAATCTACTTCAATAACTTAAAGATATTAGGAAGCAGGATGACCTCAAACCTGGCCCCTGTACTTGTTCTCCCTCATAGATGCTCCCTTATTAAGTCCATATTTCAGTATGGATATATTTTAATACCAACTAATACCCTATCTTCACCTAATTTAGAAAACTAAAATTAAGAATTACATGAAAAAAATTCACAAAAATAGATTTAAATGACTTTTTATGTTACTCAAAAAGGCTGACAGGAAAGTTAGACTATCTTTTAAAAATGTAGTGATTTCGGGTAAATACAATGCCAGTGGCACCGCACACGCACAGTCTTTTTTTCCTTTTTTTATTGAAATATAATTCATATACCATACAATGCATGCTTTTAAAATATGCGCTTCAGTGATTTTTAATACAGTCACAAAATTGTGCAACCATCACTTCTAATTCCAAAATCTTTTTATCCACCCCAAAAGAAACTGTACCCATTAGCAGTCATGCCCCACTCCTCCCTGTCTCCAGCCCCTAACAACTATAATCTATGTTCTATGTCTGTAAATCTGCATACGCTGGACACTTCATATATAAATAAAGTACGTGGCCTTTTGTGTTTGGCTTCTTTCGCTCGGCATAATGCTTTTAAATTTCACATACGTTGTAGCATGTAGCAGCTCATTTCTTTTTTGGCTCAATAATATTCCACTGTATAGCTATACCACATTTTGATTACCCATTCATCAGTTGATGGACATTTAGGTTGACTTTTTTGGCTATTATAAAATAATGCTTCTGTGAACATTCATGTACAAGTTTTTGTGTGAACACATATTTTCAGCTCTCTTGGAAGTTCTGGGTCATACGGTGATTCTATGTTAACCTTTTGAGAAACTGCCAGACTACTTTTTTTTTTTTTAAGATTTTATTTAGTTGAGAGAGAGAGTGAAAGAGAGAGAGAGAGCACAAGCAGTGGGGAGAGGCAGAGGGAGAAGCAGACTCCCCACTGAGCAGGGAGTCCGACTTGGGGCTTGGTCGCAGGACCCTGGGATCATGACCTGAGCCGAAGACAGATGCTTAACCGACTGAGCCACCCAGGCGCCCCTGCGAGACTACTTTCCAAAGCAGTTGTACCATTTTACATTCCCACCAGCAATGCATGAGTTCCAATTTCACATCCTCACCAACACTTGGTTGGTTGACACACTTGGTCTGTCTGTCTGATTATAGCCATCTTGCTAGGCATAAGTGGTATCTCAATATTGTCTTGATTTGTATTTTCCTTATTACTAATGATGCTGAACATCTCTTCAGTACACAAACTTTCACAATAGTTTTCCATATAGTTTAGATTGATCTAACAAATTCTATAACAATTATGATGAATAATTTTTCAATCCTTACATAATTTTTACATTAGACCTCACTAAGGAGACTTACATACAACCAGTGAATGTTTATCTTGTGAATGAAAGAACTATTAGAAGATAATAAAAAAGTACATCTTTAAAAATTATATACACTGACATTAAGATTTTATACATTTATATACTCATAATACAAACACTTTATCCTTTGGCAAACACGGTTGATCAAAGGAAAGTTCGGGTAACAATGAAGTTTGTAAAAAGCAGTTCAATATCTTCTAGCAAAATAGTAAATGATGGTAGGTGAGCTAGCCCAGTTGTTCAAATGCCATTAATTATTTCTCTAGAAAAATGTAATGATTCTAAATAATCACTGCAAGTTTCATCACTTGTTAAAGTTTCTAAATTGCTTTAAAGTTTACTTCTGTGACCTTTCCATTTGCTAGACCAAAATAAAATATTGACTTAAATTATATTCAGAAACATTTCATTACTAAGTACTAGAAAGTATATTTTGTCATATGACAAAATATATTACTGCCCACACTCATGACATATAAGACCTCTGTACAATAAAAGTTAGTAGGGAAACTGATGTTTAAAACATGGAAAATTCAATCAAAATGTTCCTATTTTTAAAAACATAAAACAAGGAACCAAAAGCTCAAAGTACGGCTGATAGCAACAGTTAACTCACTCTGGTTATGATCACTTTTTAACTCATTCAGGAAATGCCCACATAATCATTTAGTAAATGACACCATAATGTTTTCCACTGAAAGTACCAAACCCAGTGAACTCCGTCAACATTTTGTGTGTGTGTGTGTGTGTTCTAGATATTCTGGTCTAACCATTATGCCACCTCCCACTATGCTTTCTACTTTCAATCCCAAACATTTGTTTATGCAAGTCCCCCTGTCTGGAATTGCCCCCTCTCCAGTCTTCTTCCCTCACCACTGCAATCTACCCTGATCCAATACCAGCTCTGTGTGTGACAGAATGCGGGCCCTTACTGCTCCTTCCACTGAGCAGCTACACCAACTATCAGTGGGGGCAATTAAATCCACAGGTAGGTAAAAGGAGCTTGATTCTGAAGGATCAACGATGACGCCCAGGTTTCTAGTTTGGCTGACTGTGTAGAAGGTCACATCCCTGTCCACATAAACCTTTATGAAGGTGTGAGTCAAGTCAAAGAGAACAATCATCTTCAAATTACAAAGCGCAAAAGTTGTTGCAATCCTTTCTGGGATCTCTAAATGAGTTAGTTATTACCTATTCTACCTCCTCCTAACTGGACTCTGACCTAGGAGCTAAGGATAAAAACAAGATGGTCTATGAACTAAATATCTAATATTAATCAAGCACTTATTATGTAACAGTTGCTTCACTTCTACATTATTACTTTCAATCTTCACAGAAGACCCTACTATTGTGCCCCCCGCATAGAGCAAACAAACTCAGGGCTTAAGTGGTTTGCCCAAGCTCATGAACCAACCAATACGCAGGCCAAGATAAAAAGACAGATATGTCCAACCCCAAAGTCACCCAGCCTCAATGCCTCGAGCAGCTCAATCAGCGAAGAGTATATGAAAGGTATAAAATATATATTATACAGATGCAATCATTATGCATTTATAGCATATAAAAATAATGTCTGTAATTTCCAGGACATTATACATTAAATAAGCCAGTCTGCGTTTTTATTTCTAATTTGTAACATCATTGAACTCTTTCTAAAATATGCCAAGAATGGCAATAATCAATTTAGTAGAGTTTTTACAACATAACTTGTTTACAGGGTAACTAACTTCCTCCTGCCAACCAAAAGATCTACTATGGAAAAAGGAGTAAAAGTCACTCTAAGTAGTATTAAAAGAAGAACATGGGTAAGATCTTATAAATAAAGTAGGAATGCACATAAAGCAGTGAAACAATATTTCCCCTTCTCTCCAACAAAAACCCCTGCTCCCTACTTACATTCTTTAAAAAAATGTGAATGGTTAGTCTCAATTTACTCAGAGACAGTATTCTCAAATCCAGTTTGTAACCACAGTTCAAAGTGTAAATAAGACAACCTATAAATTAGACAATAAGTAAACATACTCAGAATATTCTCAAAAATAAGCTGTAACAAGAGTTAAATATTCACAACCTGATTATTTTAATATATAAGAACTTACAGGGTAGCATGAAATATTGTCATGCTGTATGTTTCATTATATTGTATAAAAGTGGCTATAATAATAGGAACTAAAGCAGTAATTCTGAATGATTTTCTAGAATTTCTTTTCTGAGCTGAGCAAAACCAAGCCTTAGGCAATAAGGTCGGAGATAAATCTACAATAGCAAGAGGCATATTAACTTCATGTAAATCAAGACAACTTAGTTATAATTTTCTTATACTCCAGTTTGTAGTAGCCTAGAAATTCCAGTAGATCTTTGTTTAAGAATCATTTCATACTTTTGCCTTTGGTTAACAATTATGGGTTTTCTATATTTTGAATGTATCTGAAATTAAACATGACAGTTTTGCCACAATTTTATAAAGTTTTATAAATGTTAAACAACAGCTGTTTGACTAGGGATTTATCATACCAAAATGTAAACTGACATCACCAGTGCAAAGGGCCTAAGTTTACAACTTTAACACCATAAGCCAAGGACAGTTTGACGTCACAGAGTCTATAAATAAGCACCTTTTAAAGCTGAATGAAAGCAATAAGGAAATAGATGCTCAGTAAAATGATAGGAGTTTTTTGTTTGTTTGTTTTTTGTTTTGTTTTGTTTTTATGAACCAAGATTCATTGGCAATTTCTGGAAAGGAAAAAATATTTTATGTAGACTACACTTGGTAACTATTGTTTTACCATATTCAAAATAGAATTCAAATGATCATGTATAATAATTCATGTTTTCTATTACCAAAATTATTTAAAAAATGTAAAAACAAATATTTTTTTTTTTTTTAAGATTTTTTTTTTTTTTTAAAGATCTGATTTATTTGATAGAGACAGACACAGAGAAAGCAGGAACACAAGCAGGGGGAGTGGGAGAGGGAGAAGCAGGCTTCCCGCCGAGCAGGGAGCCCGATGCGGGGCTCGATCCCAGGACCCTGGGATCATGACCTGAGCCGAAGGCAGACACTTAACGACTGAGCCACCCAGGTGCCCCTAAAAACAAATATTTTCTACATGTAATAGTAGAAGCTAAAACTTCTTACATCAGTATGTGAATACCTGGTAGTAATTTTATTTCTTATTTTTACATGTAAGTTTCATATATGCTGTAAATCTTTATATATATTTAAAAGCACACTTGGGCACCTGGATGGTTCATTCAGTTAAGTGTCCTACTCTTGATTTTGGCCCAGGTCATGATCTCAAGGTTGTGAGATGGCACCCCACGTTGATCCATGCTCAGCACGGAGTCTGCTTAGATTCTGTCCCTCTGCCCCTCCTCCCCAACCACCACTTGCACTCTCTTTCTCTAAAAAAAATTAATTAAAAAAATAAATAAATAAAAGTACACTGGATTTTCCTTGTAAGAAAATATCCTGAGAACTGTAATACTAACGTATTTTTTTCTAAATGTTACTGACAAAGAAAAAAAGGCATATCATAGTCCAATCAACTGAATGAGTTTTTTTTTTAATTCAGATTGTATACATAGAACCTACTAATATTATGCACATCCACACCACGTGGTTTAGAACTTATTACTCAAGTCCAAAATTCAGTACACACTCTAAACAAACAAGAAACAGTATTTGCTAAATTTAATTCCCCAATTGTGTAGAATAAGTTTTCCTATTCTGTTTGGTGAAAACTACAGATTTTTCCCATGCTTTTACCAATTTTGTAGCCATAATGTTCTATTATCTGTTCTTCATAAGATATAATGTAAATGGAGAATTGCAAATTAATGTAATGAAACATTTCATTGCTTTTTACAGTTTCTTTTTGAAATCAATCATAAGAACACCAGTAACTAGGCATATTGGTAACCAGTCTGCAATTACAGGTCCTATAATAACTACGAAGGAAGACCAAATAGTGACAAAGGCCATCAGGGCAAAATCTGCAGGACTCTCTTCAGGGAAGCATGATCTCCCTGGACACCACTTTCCTGAGGGCAGAAAGGAGATCCTAGATCTTCCTGTGTTCATCTTATCAAAATGGAGGCACATTCCTCTGGTGTTTATGGGCCTTCAGAGGTTAGCCAACACGTAAGTATGAATAGGACGTGGATTCAAGAGCCTGCATCATAACCCCACAGATCCTCCTACTGGACAGCAACACTGAGGCTGCCAAAGGCAGCATCTGAGAAGTAAACTACCACCGAAATGAAGGAACAAATTCCTGGGAAAACAGACTTATCACATCACCATTATATAATAGGAAGAAACTCTATGTATCATGCGGCTTGTGCTAAAATGCTTAGTGATCTCATTCTTACCATAACAAATTATCTGCCAGAAAGACCTTCAAGGTCAACCCTGGCAACAATTAAAAAATAATGAAAAGCATTCATCCCTAAGGCAGAGTTAGAATGTTTTAGTTTGAAGCAATGTGCTGTATATTTTATTAGCTATAACTTGTTTAATTATTCATTGCAACTCTTCTTATATTCTATACAGAAACCTCAGGTTGCTCAGATTTCTATCTTAAATCCTTTTTTTTCCCTTATTCAAGGGCAAATGCCTTAAGAACCCAAATTTCTATCCACTATTTTCAACTGAACACAAAGATATATTTGTTTAGGATAAAATACTAAATTAAAGCCAGAAAGATAACAGAGTGAAATAGAGGGAAGCAAGGACAGAGAGGAAAAGACAGACAGACATACTATTTCATTATCCTAAATCATGTAAACCTCTGACAAGCCTTTCCACAGGGATCCTCCTTCTGCACCTCAACCTCACCCCGCCCCACACCAATTCCACCTGCATTCTACATACTCCTGTGGGGTTCTCAGTGTCCACGACCCCCTGCAGCCTGAAGGGCTGCCTGAAGGGCTGATTGAAGCATTGCTAGGGCACCTTCCAAAAACTTCTGTGTGGCTTCCCATCAGTGAGGCCACTGCTTCCTGTGCTGTGTTCTGGCACATGCCGCCCCTAAGGAGAGAGCTACTGGCACTGGTTTAACTGTCTATTTCAGATGCACGGGTGCACCACAGGAGGAGCACAGGGGTGTGGAGGAGCCCGGGGGCAGCTCTGCATTGCAATGCCAACACGAACGGAGGAATGCTGTTGATGTCTGCAAGCCTGAAACCACCCTGATGGACATCCGGGAAGAAGCATCCCTCACTCATATGAAATGGAGGAATTCCCTCCCTTCTCTTTACAGCTCTGAACATGAGAGACCCCCCCCCCGCCCAAAAAAAATCCTACTTTAACACCAAAATTAACAGGGCCATTTGCATGTGTGGTCACAGGTCTAAGCCACAGGTGAGTCTCAAAGGGGTGACATGCCTGAAAAGCAGCATACCTTAGCTTTCCATACAAATTAAAGCTTTTACAAGTAACCTGATGGCAATTTTTCATAAAAATGACCACCAATACTATATATACTTAACTTCACATGTGGTGATGTAAAAGAGCTAGATTTGGAGTCAAACTGAGTAAATTGTAAGCCAAAGACCCAGATAATCAGAACGTCTTTTACCTTAGAGGGATCACAGTGACTAGCTGGACTCCCTCATTTTAGAGGTGAAGGGAGGAAACCCTTATGGCAAGAAGAATACAGTGATCTGTGGAGCTTAAAAAAGTCAGACATCAGCAGATTCAGACTCAGGCCCCTGGGTCCCCTAACACCAAGTCTGTAGCATTTCTACTGCACTACCAATTGGTGTAATTCGAGAACTCCCTAGGGTCAATTTCAAAAGGAAGGACTACAGAATGCTAACTTCTTTTTACTCTATTATTCCGTAGAGCTTTGCCTAGTTCCTAAATCGATGATTTAAAACAAAACAAAACAAAACACAACCGTACTTCTCTCCTATCTGCCATTTTCCTGGGCTTTGTTTTGGGTCTCTGCCACGGAAACCTCTGCACACAGGTGTGGCAGATCCTTCTACCTACCTACTCCAGTTTTACCCCCCCCTTATTCTTAGTGACACAACCCCTGTTTTGTGCACAGCAGCAGTTCCCAGCTCACAAAACCTATATCCCAACCTCTGGTTCAGCTATGGATGGCAAACAGACTTAGCTCTGGGCAAGGAGACAGAAGCAGAAGGCACCACTTGGAGTTCCCAGGAAAGCTCTTTAAAAGGGAGATTTGACTGGTTTGTGCCTTTGGCTTTTTGCCTTTCATCTTCTTTGTTCCTAGGAAGATCCTGGAGGTCCAGCAGCCACATTGTCATCACGAGGCAGCAAGCATGAGGATGAAAGATGGACAGCCAAAAGGAGGGCCAAATAGAAGGTCAGAGAGATCCTCAGATCCGACGACATTGTGAAGCTACCTACCTGCCTCAGGCTGCCTTCTCTAGACTAGAGGGGAAAAAAATGGTTTGATTAAGCCACTGTGGCTTGAGTTTTCTGTTATATAACAGCTGAAATTATTGCTGATTCATGCGTCACATGTCAGTGGATGTCAACATGAACAAGAAGAAGAAAATCACAATTGTACATTTTTAATTGTATACTTCAATTTTTTTTATGGTAGCATGTTTAGTCAACCACTGACTGAATGCTAATGTATTTGGACTGACACGTGACAACACTGCTGGGGGGGTGCTTGGAAGAGGTATCAGTATGTCCCACTGTCAAAAACATACTCATCTGATGCATGAAGTGTTAAAAATGGTTGTATCCCAAGAAAAGTTGATGTAAATTATATCAGTACCTTGGTAAGTTCTAAGAATTTAATAGTGACAGCAATATCTCCTATATGAATTCCTCCTCCTCACAAGAATGTATTTTTATTCTAAACAGCTGATGTCTCAATGTCTTAATTCTGAAATTTAGAGCAAGCAGTATTATACAGGTGGTATAAAGAACATCTAGGTAACCTGTTACCCATTTCCTAGTCAAATACTTTGCAGCCAGAAACAGCACATGAACACACTACTGAAAATCCTGCCACGTACACCGCGTATCTGATAAGTCATCTTCGTTTCTATGTCCAGATTCATTCCTGAGATCACCCAAGAGTTCTGAATGGCTACTACGTCTGCCACACACACTCATTTTTCATTCTTGTCTCATTTGCAAATTCTAATAAGCTGAAATGAGAAAATGGCTTCAGAAAATAATTTATATGCTACAGCTTTCTTTACTTTTCCTCTAAATATTAGGCAAGTAAATAAAAAGTCCAATACATTAGAACAAAACAAAGTGTTATGAGGCTGCATCAACCTCTTCTAAATTTTAAATTCACAAATTTTACTCTTCAAAAAGTATATTTATATCACATCATGACTTCACATAAACATCTATCAGCCATCAACACCAATTTCAACATATAAAAAAATGACAAAATGCTTAGATACAAATAGGAAATTATTAAACAGTCATTTATTTGGAACTAAGCAAACCCATTTCTCTTTTTTTAAAGATTTTATTTATTTATTTATTTATTTATTTATTTATTTGAGAGAGAGAGCATGCAAGCAGGGAGAGAAGCAGAGGGAGAGGGACAAGCAGACTCAGCACTGAGCCTGGAGCCCTAGGTGTGGCTCTATCTCATGAGCCCAAGATCATGACCTGAGCCAAAAATCAAGAGTCGGATGCTTAACCTACTGAGCCACCCAGGCACCCCTAAACAAACCCATTTCTTAAAAATGCTTATCATTTAGCTACCATCTTGCCCACATACTAATAAAGGTGTAATAAGTGGAACCAGTAGGGATGACTGTGAACTGAAAGGCACTCTTGAATCACAGGACTGTAGAAGACCCAGACAAGAAAAAGGAGTTTCTCTGACTCCCCCAAGATCAGCCAACCTCAGGCAGGGGACCCGGGTGGCACACATCCGTGGCAAGCGGGTTGGAAAGGGGCACAGTCATAGACTCTGCCCCTGCAGGCCATCCTCCAGCATACTGGTTTACAAGAGAAAGCTTTGCTTGGCTACTAGATCATCCTTACATCGTGCTACATGTCAGTATTTTAAAGACATATGTTATACCTCAGTTGATTCAACGTTCAACATCAAGGTCTTTCATCTAAGATTTCTACTTTCATTTACCAAAGCATTATACATGGCTAAGACTTGAGAAAAGCCTGTCTCAGCCACACCTCCAGGTCTTTGAAGCATTTTAACTTGCACTCAACAGCAATGAGGGGCCTGGCCATCTTGCAGAAAAAGCAAAGCTCCAGGTAAAAAAGGGCTCACTGCAGAGAGATTTTGGTCTACGTGTATATGAAGAGGATGGCAGGTGCTCTGCCATGACCCTGCACAGATAAAAGGTGATTCAGCTGCAGGATTTAACAGGTAAGTTCCAAATGTAAATGTACTATTTACTAATTTGGTAAATGTCCCCATCTTTCCTCTTTACAGTATATTTTAAAAATACATAGATGTGTAGTTTTAGAAGTCTCCTTGTCCTGTGCTCTTTTCTCTCCTCATTTATATTCTAGTATTACTTTTGTAAAATATGAGGTTTTGTTCTCTTGCAATTACAGGAAAAAGTCCTCATTTAGAGAGGGTGCCAGTTTTACTTTTAATAAGATAATCTATGTAGATAAGAATTTAAAAAACTAAATTGTACAAAAAAATACTTTCTTTGGACTGATAGAGATAGATCTTGCATCTTCTGTGCATTTCATAATAACTATACTGAGATAATCAAGTCTTACATGTATTTCATTTAAATATACAGAGGCATTCTGCTGGTTATTAACTATAACAAAACACTGAGGACAAAAATACTAAAAGGATAAAGGATATTGCTAGGACAAAAAGCCTAGATTCACAAACTACTACTTCATATTAAAAATGAATTAAGAATCTTAAATTGTAAAGAATATAATAATATTTTTGAAAAAGTTTCACCTGCACAGCTTATGCCATCAGGGAAATGCAAATTAAAACCTCAAGATACAACTACACACATATTAGAATGCTCGAAATCCAGAATGCTGACAATACTAAATGCTAGTGAGGATGTAGAACAACAGGAACTCTCATTCACTGCTGATGGGAATGCAAAATGGTGCAGCTACTCTGGAAGACAGTTTGGCAGTTCCTTATAAAACTAAACACACTCTTAGCATGTAATCATGCTCTTTAGTACTTACCTAAATGAACTTAAAACTTGTATCTACACAAAAACCTGCACACAGACATTTATAGCAGCTTTATTCATAACTGTCAAAACTTGGAAGTGACCAAGATGTCTTTCAGTAGGTGAATGGATAAACTGGTACATTGGGGCAACAGATTATTATTCCGTACTAGAAGAAATGAGCTATCAAGCCATGAAAAGGCATGGAGGAGTCTTAAATGCACATTAATAAAGGAGAGAAGACAATCTTGAAAAGGCTATATACTATATGATTCTAACTATATGACACTCTGACAAGGTCAAAAATACGGAGACAGTGAAAAGACAAGTGGCTGCCGGGGACTGATAGAGGAGTGAGGAAGGGATGAATAGGCAAAGGAGAGAAAATGTTGGGGGCAGTGAAATGCTCTGAATGATACGATAATGATAGATACATGTTATTATACATTTGTCCAAACTCATAGAATGGATAACACCAAGAGTGAACCCTAGTGTAGACTATGGACTCTGAATGATAATGACATGTCAATGTAGGTTCATTCTTGCTAAACAAATTACCATTCCGGTGAATGATACTGGTAATAGGTGAGATTATGCACGTGTAGGGAAATCTCTGTACCTTCCCTTTAATTTTGCTGTGAACCTAAAACTACTCTAAAAAAAAGTCTTTAAAAAATTCACTTGTAACACTATGCCTCAATTTTTAAAATCATTACCTTTTACATAGGCAAATTTAAGAATGTGTAATACAATAGTTCATACTGTTTGTGGCTAAACAGGAATGTGGTAAAAGTAGAACACATGTACTACAAAGAAGCACAACTGGAGTGGTCATATCTGGGGAAGGAGTAAAGGAAATGTAATTAGGAACACTTCAATGACACATTCGTTTAAAAAAAAAAAAAGAGGCGGGGAGGTCGGCAGTAATGTTGATAAATTAAATGTTGAAAATTAAATCAGAGATAAATGCATGGATGTTTATTAGTATGTTCAATTATTTTCTTGTCTTTTCTATATGGGAAAAAAAAACAACCACCACCACCTTGGGGTGGAATTACATTCTCAGATGAAAACATGACCAAATGGGATGTGGGGTTAGGTAAGAAGCGTCAGGCTGTGGTAAGAATTGGAGAGAGTGGCAGGAAGTGTACGTAGAAGGGTCAAAGACTAGCGCCAGAATCACCTGAAAAGAGGACAAGGTAGGATTGTCTGGGGAGACAGTACACTGCAGGCACTGTGTGAATGGAAAACACAACGAGGTCTTATTCAAATAGATGCTGTTTACTTGGTGATGTGTGACCCCAGAATTCAGTGCTGTATGTATCAGCTTACTATGAACCAAATAAAAAAGATGCTTGATTTGTTGCATAAAACAAAACCTTAAATACAGAGGAAACCACTAAAATAATGTTAGGAACAACAATCTTGAACAAAGGCTTTGGCAGCACACACACACAAACTTATAAAATACGTGCTTACCTATAAAAGTAAAAAATTATGGCTGCTCATAATATGACTTTTAAGAGTGAAGTCAGGAATTTTATCTGGTACACCACAGTAATTTGCTATAAAGCTTTATGAAACAGTTAAAATAATGTTACAGCCAGAAACCAATTGTTGCTAAAATGCATTCAGTTAAAATGGAAAATATAGGGAAATAAAACACTGTAATTGTCTCTCAACCCACATTATATATTATGTTGCTAAATTATATACTATTATATTCTCTACATTTTAATATGCTTTCCCATGGAGGAATTGATAACATAAGGAAATGATTCTCTGCTTTTATTTCTGAAGACCTAAAAAATATCTTACACATATTTATAAACCAAACAGGGCTTCAGCCTCTTATTAGATCCCAAGGCTTAGAAAATCTTTTTCACAAAACCACAACATGAAACAATGCATGAAATAGCTAACACAAATGGTTTTCTGTTCTACTTTTTACTCTGATTCACAACTGGGGAGTTATATATTTAAAGTGAACTATAATATGTGAGAAAAAAATCAAAGTTTTCTTAATTTTAGAAAATCTTTTAATAGTGTATTGTATAATTTGTACAAATATTGTCTTTGGCCTTGATGATATTTATTTTAACCTTGTCCATCTACTGAATTGTTGGTGCAAGTAAAGCAGAGATTTCTCCCCAAAGGGATGAAAGAATTCCATAGCCCTGGTCCAAATGTAGAAGGATTCGACAAACCATACACTAGTGAGGGATATGTATACTACTTAAACAAAAGGGCAAATGTCTCTTTTTTTTTTTTAAAGATTTTATTTATTTATTCATGAGAGACAGAGAGAGAGAGAGACAGAGGCAGAGGGAGAAGCAGGCTCCCCGCGGAGCAGGGAGCCCGATGCGGGACTCGATCCCAGGACCCTGGGATCACGACCTGAGCCGAAGGCAGACGCTTAACCGACTGAGCCACCCAGGCGTCCCCAAATGTCTCTTTTACTAGAGACCATGAGAGAATTTTTTTATGTAATAAACCATCACAATTAATAAAATATAGTAGAAAAGCCTCTGGGGAAGTATAAGAAGCTTACGTACCTCAAGAAAGTGAATAATTTTCCAAATAAGATGCATTTACCAAATATGAACGGAGACACTTGAATCAAAAGAGACAGACCTTGGCAGAGGTTTTAAAGAAACTACTTCGTAACTCCTTCTAAGTTATCAGTTCAGATTTTCTATGAATACCTTAAAGTCTGAAATAGGAAAGACAATAACATGCTTACCCCTTAACTCTTAAGGTTGAGACTTCACTGAATTCACTCTAAGGAACTACTGTGCTTCTGAAATATTTACCAAAAGCAAGATTTAAACTATGTGTTTCTCACAGACTTCCAATATAGCCTCAGGATCACTCTCTTAGGAGATTACAACTATCCCGCCTCACCCCCTGCCCCACCCTTGTGCTCACTGACGGCAGGCATGTCTGACTGGTGTCCCTGGACCTAGCCCAGCACCTGCTTCTGACTCTGTGAATCTGTGCTATAGAGAAGACTGGACTAACAAAATTGGGAAAGCAGGTCAAGGAAAACAAAGGGTGACTTTCAAACATGAGTTTGTCTTGTTTTGTTTTAAACAATCTCAAATAAGCATTGACCATATCTAAAAAACTATGACTTTATTATTGTAAAGTAAAAGTGTTTACTAAAATAAAATACTGTAAAAGAAGGTGCTTTCTGAGACACAGAGAAGAGGAAGATACATTTTGTGTGCTTTTAAGTCCCTTTAATAATTTAAGGCTTTACCTTAATTTCAAGGTAAATGGTACCATCTCCATGGTTAGCTTCTATAGGTAATCAGAGCTGTTGATGTTCACAGTCCTTTCCCATCTTTATAAAGACATCTCTCAATAGGTAGAGATTCAAGTGCTAATAAAAGGATCACTACTAAAATTTATTGCTTCTATTTGAGTTTCCTATAAGTGGAAAATCCCTAAAGCTGTAATAAATGCTGATTTTTTTTTTTAATATGGAGAAGGCAGAGTTTCAGGAGCCAAAATTAAATTTCCCAGCCATTCACAAATTAATTTCCCTATCTTATTTCATCACATACTCTCTTCATAGAGAACTTAGGAAGAAAAATTAAATGTGAAAGCATGACATTTTTTTTTAAAGTAGAGAAATAAGTAAATTCAAAGTACAGTCATTTCTCAATTATTCAATATTATTCAAATATGTGGGAGCCTTATCTTGGGTCAGCGGTTCTTAATGATGGGTATGTAGAACCACCTGTGGCGCTATGGGACAATGCATGTGTCCAGGCTCTGCTTCCTATTCAAAGGGTCTTAGTGCCCTGGAACTTGCAGCTTTAAAAGCTTCCTTCACAGGTGGTTCTGACACACAGCCCTGGTTGATGATGAGCTGTCACAGGTTCAAATGCCTTGGGAGCTGGGTAGGTAATCGGAACTAGTGAATGGGCAGTGGCGGGGCCTGTGACGAACCAGAAAAAACACCCCCAACCTGAAGGGGCAGTCTACTTAGCTCCAGCTCCTTGGTGACTTGTTGCTGCAAGCCTCGTATGCCAGGGCTTCCATTTTGTTAAACAGAAGAAGAAATCCGGATTCAGTTTAGTGTAAAATCTCTTCAGTTTTAAATGTTTAAACATGCCAACGATCACACGGAGGCCTCAGCAGTCAGTTTTTGATCCTTGGTTTAAAAGATCAACAGTACTGAATAATTTTTGCTTCTCAACTGGAATACTCCGAAGGGCATACAATACCGGGGTGGCAGTGTGAAAAAACATGGCCACGGTATTCTGCAGCTCCTTCCATCAAGCGGTGGGGTCTATTTCCCCGCCCCTTGAGTCTAGCTGGCCTTGTGGCTTACTTTGAGCAACACAGAAGTGACACCGTGTGTTCCAGAGCTGGTGCCTCCAGGGGTCTTGCAGCTTTCTCCCTCTGAAGACCCCTGCTGCCAAGTAAGCAGGTATGCGGTAGGTCACTGAACAATGAAAGACTACATGGAGCCAAGGGCCTGCCCAGCACATAGCACCAAGGCCCCAACGCAGGAGTGAAGAGAATACCTGAAACTCTCCAGGCCCCCGTCCCTCAAGCCATCAGATGACCACCGCTGCCTGAGCAGACCCAGCTCAGCCCACCCTAAACACAAAATCATGTTCAAGAGTTCTTGCTTTAGCCACCAAGCCTGGGGAGGTGGATTAAGCAGAGATTGAGAAAGGCTACAGAAATTATACTGAAAGTAAAGTGTTGCCATCATAAAAATAATAAAAACCTGGAACATGAGGCATCAGTTTTGGGAGTGAATGGCAGACAGAAGCAGGAAAAATTATAAAGCAGTAATTAAAGACGGGAGGAACAGCAGCTTGTTGTGGTGAAATAACCGATAGCCATTTCTGCCTGTGATAATTTGGAAGATAGAAAATGTATCTAAATGAACTTGCTGATGTGGCTAAGAAGATCCTAGAAAGAAGGCTGAAAATATAATTTGTTTCCTTAAGCTGCCTATGATAAAGGCATGGGAGGGGGGGGTAAGAAGAGCTAAAAAAGGAACTTTCCAGTTTGCAAGCAGAATGTAGGGGAAAATAAGAGTCCAGAACTTGGTGGGTTGGAAGTAAAACTGTCTCTCATGCTCAAAGTTTTCAGTTATAGATAACCAATGTGACTGTGGGGGGTGGGGGGAGGAGAGGTAATACTTGAGAAGAAACATTATAAACTTAAACAGAATACATACTTAGACATGCCTGTGTGTAGACATAATGTTTTTCTATTAGTTATTCAAAATATTGTTTTACATTAAAATAAACAGAAATATACTACGTATAGATTCTAAATTGGCATGAATTTTCCAATGTAACACTTCAAAGAAATTGCATTCTTGTGGCTAGTGGTTGGGGATATAGCCCTAACTCGTCTGAGATAGGCACTGATTCTCCTCCACCACACTAGGGGTAACTTGGTGGAAAAGGTGAAGCTGCAGTGAGATAAGCCACCAGGTGAACCTCACTTCACAAGGTGTGGAAACTTGGCATAAATAAAAGTCCCTACAAGGTAGGGAGCAGGGCAACAAAGAGTTGTGGAATCACAACTGTGTCATAAGGCTTATCCCAACTCTCACAGACCCACTTCTCAAGAGAAAAGAACTGAACCAATGGCAGAAAAATTAAGAAACACAGACCTCTGTAATTAAAACAGATGACCCAGAATTCATGTGCCAAAAGCGCTCCTTTATAATTATAGGCAGTCAGGCTCTTACTTAGAGTTTATTTGCTCTCACTGTACATAATATTGAACCATACTCAATTAAATTTTCCAGACTCATGACAAAGGGAATAAGGTATTTAGGATGAGGTCTACAAGCTAGGACAAGATTATAGCCCCAAAGCAAGAAGCAGCGACAGCAGTCTAAGGTCATTTATTTTGATGGCAAAGTACACTAAAAATATCAGTTGGTATTAAGGGCATCATAGTTTGGCATAATGGTTTCATTCATTCAACTAAAATAATAGACTATGTGCCCTGTGAGGTGCCAGGGATAAAAAATGTTAATCTTGCCCTCAGTGGACTTACAAGCAGGTAGAAGTGGCTGTCATAGTAGGGTAGGGATATGGAATTCTACTACACTTACAAAAGCCACTAAGCTCTGAAGAAGCTTAAAATAAACCCTAGTTTGATCATTCATCAAGGAAAGGTTTTTGCTCAGTACAATCTATTTAAGACAGGAAAACGGGCAATTTATTTTAGACAGACTTCTATTCCAAATGTCTAAAACAAAACAGTCTTGAATTTTAAGCAAACTCTCAGCTCTGGAACAATCCCAACGCCAAAGTTGTACTGAACATATCATATGCAATATTTCACGATACATCCTATAAATATAAAGCAGAACATAAAATAAATTACATATATAAACAGAGACTAAAAATTCATATGTTAGTACTTATGAGTAATAAAACTTGAAATAGTTATGTTTTCCCTGGGGCAAAGTTTCTTCATTTTATCCATTAAAAGTTCAAGGCAATTTGAGAAAAATTTATATCCAACCATTCTGTATACATCTAAATTACCCTCAATGTTGTATAACTGAAGCACTTCTCACTAACAAAGACTAAAAAAATAACTGAAGCCTAACTTGAATTTTTTTTAATTGCAAAAGAAATAAATTATTTTCCTTCCATAGTTAACAGAGTAAGCTGGCAGAAACAGTTTCATTAAACTATAAGAAAGAACAAAACTTCCATACCGTGAATTTGATATTTTTTTCTATCTAAATGATAAAATAGGGACAAAAATGTTTAAATCCCTGGAGACAGGTTCCCATAAAACTGCTTCCCTAGAAAACACTGTAGGCACTAAAGAACATTTTTAATTCATTTACGATAGCTCATTTGAATGTATTCCATAAAGTAAAATTTACTCTTGATTAGCTGAAAACTTAATATATTCCAATAAACTTTGAATAATTTTAAAACAATTTCTAATCTTTTCATTAACTTTCTAAACTTTTTCTTACAACATTACATTACAAAAGAGAACAGGGTTCTCTCCAATCCCTATTTCTGTTTATAAAGGACAATTCAATTTACAAAGTTGATGTAGTGCTCAATTCTTCCCTGCTGGAAATCTAAGAACTCTTCTTTTTGAAGAATTCGGAGGTTTTAAGCATTAAGTATAAACTACCACTAATAAATGTTCTCTAGAAGTTCCAGTATCAAAATTTGCCACATGAACCTGAGATTTATAGTTTGAACAGCTACTCTGGCATTTTACTTCATCGATCATATACCAAGTTACAAAGCAGCTGTTTTCACTGAACATCCCTCCAGTGTCCCATAGTGGGAAATTCCAGTGAGGACCAGCCTCTCCCTATTCCCTCAGTCCCTAACTGGCTGCCCGACCACCAGCCTAGGCCCTGCATCCACAAGGGGCAGGGCAGCCCCTCTCCTGACCCTGGGGAGCCATGGGCTTTCATCATGATCCCATTTCTGACAGCCCTGGGCAGTGAAAATAGGAAAGCTTTTGAAGCCATAGTCCTGGGCTCTAATTCTGGCTTTCAGCCTGAAAACTATAGAGCCTGGACCAGTTAGATAATCACTGTACAGTAGATATATAGTGACCAATCTCAGATATGCAACCAAAATGTATTGTTACATTCTTAACTACATTATGCAATCTGAGATAAGAACCTAAGGTATAAGCATTCCAAATTCATAAATGAGAAAAACAGACTCAAGAACGAAATAATTTGCCCATGGCTCATACAGTTAGCGAGGAATGGTGCTGGGGAGAGGGTTCAAACTCCTGATTCATTCATTCAAAAATATTTACTGAAATGTTCCATTTGTAACAACCATAAATCTGTAAATATAACAGATACTCTCTTCCCTCATGGAGTTTACATTCTATTAGATAGACAAGAACTTAATAAATTCACAACAATTACTTATTGTGGTAAGCTAAGAAAGAAACAGTCACAGTGATGGGAGAGTAACTGTGTGTGTAGGTGTGGGTGTGCGTGTGTGTGTGTGTGTGTGTGTGCATACATACATGCATGCGTGGTGGTGGGGGTGAGAAGTTCAGAGAGTATGTCTGGAGAAGGCCTTTCATGAAAAGGTTTACTGCTGAGCCACCATCTGAAAGAAGACATTTTCATAAAGGAAGGACATTTTAGCAAAGGATAATAAATGTATACTTAGGGTGGCACAGACAAGACTCTATAAACCACCTCCTAATCATCTCTCCAGGCTCATTTCTTGTCTCTGTGCCCAGCTCAAACGCTATGCTCTGTCATCCATTCAGAAACACTTTCAGCCCTTAAAACTGCCTGCCCACTCTTGTCCCCGGCCTTTGTGTAAATGTCTTGGTTTGCCTACTTGTACTCAGAAGACATATAAGATTATTCTGCTTTTATATTATAGTGCACATTCTCCATGCTCTTATGAGCTTCATGATTATGTTAAGATGGCAACATAATATTCCACTAAATGTCATGCCATAATTTATCATCTTATTCACTTGTTTTTTAATACCTAACCCAGTATTTTTCAAGTATGGAAGTATCCTGGCTGTAGGTTCCAAAATGGGACACTGATGTCAGGCTATGTGCAGATTTTTAATCTTAGCCCAGTGGTCAGTATTATATGTACAGTAACAAGCCTCATGAACAGTAGACAGACACAACAATTACCTTCTGGGCTTTGAATTCTTAACAATAAACTGCCAGACTAAATTATGTTTCAGTAATTATTCTGAACTAGGAATAACGGGAGACAGGAGGAGGAGGAGGAGATAGAGCTAATCAAGATGAAGCCCTTGATAACAAAGGCATCTAGTATTTAATAAAAGAAACATCAGAAACCATATCTGCATTGTAGCAGATGATCTATGAATATGAAATATATGGCTAAGATATTGTCATATTCAAATCAATAAGCTGGTATTTACTGAGTTTCAGGTTTTGTGGGAAACATAAAATTCACATGCAAAGCACCTCAGAGAGGTATATAAAGACCCTGGAGTCACCGGACTCCTCTTCAGTAAGACTTGCTAAATTTGCAGTTAGAAAGTATCTTTGACGTTTATATTATTTTTGTATACAGAAACAATAAAAATCACTATATAAGTCCTTGAGGTCAGGGAGCTACATCTTCATTTCAATATCCTTAGTGCCTATGTGGTAAATGATTCAATAAATATTTTATGGAAAAAAATAAATGCCTCGAGTTTATTTCTTTAAAAGTTTTAAGATTAAAACATATACATGCCATAGAAAACAAAACAAGCTTAAAAGGCTTTCCTGACTGACATGGAAAGAAGTCCAAAATGTATTATTAAATTAAAAATGGCAAGTTGCAGACAGTGAGTAGTTTGTAAATATATCAAAAAACTTCTGAAAGGGTATACACCAAATAGCGGCCTCTTTGGTTTTGATGGTGGGTTTTTGGTCTTGTGGTGGTGTTTTTGGTGGTGGTAAGCAACAGGGAAACTTTTACTCTATATAATTTTGTGTTATCTCATATATACATATGTATTTGTATGTATATATGTATATACCACATACTTTTAAAGAAACACACACACTTTTCAAACGTGCCTTCTGAAAAAAGGAGTTAAAATGATTTTTAAAAATACCTGTGTAATCTAAATGAAAAGTGAGTATTATCCAAATAGTTTCATTCACGAAACTGAAATCAAAAAATAAAAAAAAATTAAAAAAATGTTTAGTATGAAATCCACACACTTCCCTTCTCATATTACTATAAAGCTTCAATTGTATGTTTCAAATAAATCACTAGTTGAGATCCCAATCATATACTGGATGCTGAAAAGGAAAGAGTTTTCTCTATTCTACCATCCCTTAATTTTTTTTTATTATTATGTTATGTTAATCACCATACATTACACATCATTAGTTTTTGATGTAGTGTTCCATGATTCATTGTTTGCGTATAACACCCAATGCTCCATGCAGAATGTGCCCTCTTTAATACCCATCACCAGGCTAACCCATCCCCCTACCCCCATCCCCTCTAGAACCCTCAGTTAGTTTCTCGAGTCCATAGTCTCTCATGGTTCGTCTCCACCATCCCTTAATTTTTATACTGTTAGGGTCTGCTTTCTATTTATTAGGTAACAGTATCTTTACTACAGAGGAAATTCCCCTGGCTTCAAAAGGAAATCTTCCATTAGAAAGTAGTCAAGTGCTGAAAGAAGGTGATCAAGCCCAAAGGAAAACAGAAATTTAGGGAGATGCTCTGTTTTCTAATGACTGAAAGGAAAATAATCGACTTCTAGCAGATTTCAATGCCTTCCCTCTCTACATAATGTTACCCAATCTTATTTCAGAATATTCTTTACAAATTACTCTCATGCTTCAGAAAATATATTTTTATACAGAGCCAGATACTGATTGAAAAATGAGGCTATAAAAGTAAGACAAACTTTTTACTACACTAGATTTGATCACAGTAATTTGCAAATTTAAGTGTTCTAAATAATACAGAGTGGAAAATAAGTGCCAGTGTAGAAGTTCAAGATTCTAACAATTATGAGCACTTTTTATACTTCCTCTGATACCTAGTTTATGTTTTAAATGAAGGTATATTTTCTGAAATCTTTTTGAATGCCAAAAAACTTCATATTCCATTTCATATACTTTCTCTTTTAAATGTACCTGAGGAACTGGTCTCCACTCCCACTGAGAGGAGACTGATGATAATTTGTTTAATATATAAAGTTTCACTTTCCACTACAGTCTTTACCTGTCTACTCTTTTTGGTAGGTATTAGCTCCATGTCTTGTATGGGAATCCAAGAGTGAAAACAGTTACATCTTTTGCTCAGGCTCAGAGAGCTGGGTCAAATTTTAAACTCAAATATATTGGATTTCAAAAACCTGTGCTTCTGATGCTATCCACGGAACTATTTTGTAAAGTATATGTTCATGTCCAATTTATCTTTGTTTCATTTTATAGATCAGGCTTAAAGCCAGGTACTGTAACCAGGTACCCTGCACAGAATAACTGAAAACTCTAGTTTATAAAAATTTACATTTCAAGGAAGAAATGATTCACTGATTATTTACGTGAGATATTTTTCTTTAGAAGAGGATTCATTTAAAATTAAAGTTCTTCTGAGTAAACTTCAAATGTGACATACAAAACTTAAATCTACAAAAGAGGAATAAGAACACACTTATTAAATGAAGTATACTAATATTTAATAGTCAAAACTTTGGCTTTGGCCAAAGATCATTTCAAGTCTCTCAGAGCCTTTGTTTCATTTTTGTTTGTCTGTTTGATGGTGGGGAGACAAGTACCTGCACACAAAAATGCAAACAGAAAATATTTTGAGTCTCCTGCCATAAGCATAAGTATGATGTTAGTATAATGTTCTGTTAATTTCAAGGAATCATTTTTGAATACTTATGATCTACCATCTCATCTAGAAATTCAAATTCAAACTAATATACATGGATCTTGATGAATTTTTTGGAAGTAAAATGATAAAATGATTTTAAAACATAATATCAAAGCATAAGAAAACATAAAAATGGAGCAAATGTACTTAGGGGCATACTTTCAGTAATGATGAAAGTCTATGTAATGTTTTTCATTTACATTCAGAATTTATTTGTAATATTTGCTTCTCAGAATGTTACCTGAAGGAAAAAATCATAATCAAATTTAACTGACTTAAAATAACCAGAAACAAGAGCATACATTTAGCAGAATTTCCTAAGCCTATACACTAAAATGCATGTGAGGAATTAAATGGCTCCAAATTCATGTACTGGATTTTTTTTTAGCCAATTATTTCAACATACAAGGTCAGTGGGCTGTTAAATTTCAAATATTTTACATTCTTGAAGATTTCTAATAAGATAGTAATGTTTTAGAAATGTCTTCTGCTCGTATAATATTCAAAATCCAGAATGGACTTATTTTGCTTAAAGAAAACTTAGTAGATGGAAATAACAAACCATGGCAATGACAATTTGACGTGCAACATGCCTCTGTACAGAAAGATACACTACTCTCACCAAAAGTCTGTAGGAAGAGGATTCTGTATAGCCATCATCCTTCTCTCTCTAATTCTCAAGAGTAAAAATATCTTGCAAATCTTTCACCAACATACATGTGCAGGACATGTGTGTGCATGTGCACCCCCCCACATACACACCCCTTTCTGGGTCCCCGTATCCCAAACTGGGACCAGGAAAGGGGGAATGGGTTGAAGTTAATACATGTCAACCCCCAGAACCACATCACCTCTTTTTACAGATAACATTCATAGCACAGGTGCCAAGACTTCATTCACTTCTCCCGGGGAAAGGATTTTACTTTTGGGAGTTAACGAAGTTTAACAAAATTCCATCAAAATAAAATGCTGACCAGTTCCTGAACTAGTCATAACTGGGTTTCACCTCCAACAAGAGGAATCAGCCTCTTTCTAGCAAAGTTTGAATGCTCTATAGTGATAAAAATTGAGAGATCCTTAGATTTATAAAGCACTTCACAAATCCAAGGTCTCTACTGGGAAGTCAGAGGTCTCTACAGGGAGGTTCTTGCTAGATACTCAAAGGGCAGGCAGCAGGGCACCTGTGTTCACACCTGCACACCTAACAGCTGTCCAACAGAAGCCGCGCTGTGCGCGCCCCACCCCCACCTCCAGGCAGCTCTCCCTGGCCTTGACACTATTTTCCAACTCTGCGGCTTTCCAACTTTCAAATGCTAACCTCTGTAAGAGCAGTGAGCAAGAGAGATACAGCCCTGTCCTAATGGGGTGTGCATTCTAGAAGGGAAGACAATTAAATAATAAAAAATGATAAAAGAGTAGTGGTACTAATAATTACAATACTTATAATGTACACATTTAGTAGAGAAGTATGAAGAGCCATAAGAGTATCTAGAAGGAGAATTTAAGGTCGCAGAGTTTGGAATGCCTTCTTGACAGAGAAACGTTTAAGCAAAGCCCTGCAGTACTAACAGACAGGACACACATGTGGGACAAGGCAGTTGTGGTGGTTACGAGGTACGCAGAGAGAACTGCCCTGGGTGTAGAAAACTGACCACAGATGAGAGTAGTACACTGTTGGAAAACTTGGAAGAAATTCAGCACAGAAAGAGCTAAGGTGAACTAAGGATCCTGATCGATAAGTTCCTCAATATTGACATTTAGGATTTTTCAAATACTAAACTTTATGAATGTTAAACTAGGACAACTCATTATTATACAGAATAAGTGTTAAGAAAACACTTTTTTTTTTTTTTCCCGATCTACAAAACACAAAATAGTGTTAGAATCTGACAGTTGACAGTCTCAGGGAGATGTGAATTTAAGTTGCAGGTTTTAGTCTAAGAAAATGTAATACCAAGCAGTTAAAATATATACATATATACATATACACCTTAATTAAATAATGGCAACCATTTGCCTGGAGTTAACATTTACATAAGTGCCCAGCATTGTGGTAAGGGCTTCGTGTGTATTATTGGTTCTTCACAAATTCCCAATGAGTTAAATAGATGATCACAAATGAAGAAACTGAGGCTCACAGAAAGTAGTGACCTTCCTGAGGGCACAATACTAAAAGTTAACCAGAACCAGAACACAAATGCAAGTCAATGCGATTTCAGTTCCTGCCACTACACAGTAATCAAAGTCATAGATATCTGTTAGGAAGATGCTTTCTTTAACACTAGACAAATATGGCCTATGAACAACAACAAAAACTCTTGTCACATGTAGAATTCACTTGATTATGTTTTCTTTAAAGAAAGTCTTAAAATCAGAGTCGACAGCTATAAACTGCATGGTCCTAAAAATGTATCTCTTGTGACATAATTTCCCATATTAAAATGATTTTATCATGCCTCCCAAACATATAATTAGTTTTGATTGAATGGTTTACTTTTGTGGAATTGTATTGATCCATTCATTAAACAGCTTATTCTTCAAAGAAAACAGTGTTAAAGTCTGCATAAATTACTACTGATAGACAAGATTTCACTAGACTTCCAAGTATGCCAATACCTTTTTTCATAGTTCGAGAATACGATTTGCAAGCATATGCACATAATCAATCTAAATGAATGTAAATCATTCAAATCTATCAGAGGTCCCACTTCATTAGGAATACATTCTTCTAAAAAAATTAGTTCACCATCCCATCTTTACATTAGTTAGCAGCTCTTTTAACTACTTTAGTATTACTGTAGTATTATAAAATGCCACACTTATTTTTATAAAAGATCAGTATCTTTGCCCCATCACTATTTGCTACTGGAAGAGTGTTCAATCTAGAAATGTTAACTCTAATATTAGAATATTTTCTTCTAAATAATTCACATTAGCAAATTGATGTAATAAGAATTCTGATAACCTGGTGACAGGCCTTCAGTAATACCTCTCTAGAAATTAAAAAGCAACAATTTTTAGATTAAAAAAGAAAAACAAAAACCTTGAGAATCCTCCCTCCCACTGCCCTCCTTCTGCTATTGTGTGGTAGCAAGAGGCAACCCAACATGTGGCCAAATTAATATCCTTAGCTAAAAAATTAAAAGGTTCTATTACCTGTCACATATGAACTAGCAGGGACCCAACACGTGCAAGTAAACGTTTTTTTTAAGTTTTAATCTAAATGTGGAAAAGGCAGAGGGAGGGGGGGCAGGAAGTGACAGGCACAGATGGGCCAAACCAGGCCGTAATAGAGTAAATAATCAAAATTATTAATCCTATTAATCACTGCCAGTTATCTAGTAATTATAAGGACATAAACTAGATTTCCATTCTCCTTTTTAATGTAACTGTAGAGGTAGTTTCAGAAACCTCAGAGAATTTATTTATAGGACTTTAAGTAGAGTTTTATCTTGCCTCTCCCACTAAGTTTTATACTTCTGGAAGGCAGAGATCATACCATATTTCTTTTTTTTTTTTAAGATTTTATTTATTTGATGGGGCGCCTGGGTGGCTCAGTCGTTAAGCGTCTGCCTTCGGCTCAGGTCATGATCCCGGGGTCCTGCGATCGAGCCCCACATCGGGCTCCCTGCTCAGCGGGAAGCCTGCTTCTCCCTCTCCCACTCCCCCTGCTTGTGTTCCCTCTCTTGCTGTGTCTCTCTCTGTCAAATAAATAAATAAAATCTTTAAAAAAAAAAAATTTTATTTATTTGAGAGAGCGAGCGAGGGAGCACGCATGAGCATGAGCAAGGGGGAGGGGCAGAAGGAGAGAAGCAGGATCCCTGCTGAGCAGGGAGCCGATGGGGGGCTAGAGCCCAAGACCCTGAGATCATGACCTGAGCAAAAAGCAGACGCTTAACCAACTGAGCCACCCAGGTGCCCCATACCATATTTCTTTATACTCCACAACATCAAGCTCAGTAATTATACTCAGTTGAAATAATCAAATCACCCATAAAAACTTTACAGTTCAAAAAAGAGTATTACTTTTTTTAAATGCTAGGTGGTATCTTTGCTTATAAAAGGGCGGCTGCTTTATTTAATTTTGTTTATAAAAACAATAGGTTAATTGTACGAAACAGAATAAAAAGTGTTGAGAAAAATGAAATCAGTTATAATACCAGACTATCACCCAGAGATATATATCACCCAGAGAAATAAATTAGCCTATTTCATCTCTGAAACTATTTCATCTATGAGTCTAAGAATGTATATTTTTGCATATATGGATACATGAAAAGATCATGCTGAATATGTTGTTTTATATGCGGCTTTTTCACTCAGTATTTTCCTATGTCTTGAAATTTAGAAAATATTTAAAATATTTACAGCTATAAAGCCCCAAATAATAGGACTATACCAAACTTTGTTGCATAATTCACCTACTAGTTGTCATTTTCTAGGTCCTGCTAACACTGTGATGAATCTTTGTCAATGTCCACATTTCTCATTATTCCCTCAGGTTAGTTTCCTAGAAGCAGAGGTACTGGGTCAAAGGGTAAAGGAAAGGCTACTAACATACTGCCAAACTGTCCTCCAGAAAAGGCCCCTCATCTGTGCTCTTGTTAGAAGCACACGTGTATCTCTCATTTAAAAAAAAAAAAAAAAAAACTTACTTTAAAAATTTTGTCAATACAGAAAGCAAGCAATAGATTATTGTCTTAATTTATATTTCTTTGATATTAAGTGAGGTAAACATCTTTTCATATGATTATTAACCATTTACATTTTCTCTTCTTTCTAAACAAAAATTCTTCGTGTTTGTCCTTATCATGAGCCATGAGCCTGATTTCAGAAACCCATGAGCTACTGTCTTGAGGGAGGTCTGTACACTTCCAAGTATTTATCCACTTAGACTTACTATTAACACAATTTTGTTTCTGACAAAACTTGTAAACCTAGACTTCATCATTTCTGATGGAACTTTCTCTAGTTACAATAAGTATATTTTAATTTTTATTTTCCAAGAATCACCTATGAAATTATCCTTAAGTCAGAAGTCACTTTCTAGGTTAGTATTTTGTAAATTGAGAACAATATTTAATAAGATATTGAAAATTGGAAACATTATTAAAATTGAGATATAACCACATTTCTATTTAAACATCATGTAAAAATATTTGATTATCTAGGTGGTCTTCTTAACTATCATGTCTTACATAAATTCATGGTAAAATATCCCAAGGGAAGTAAGTTACTTAGAGTTCTAAACGCTGGGTGTTATTTTTTTTAAGATTTTATTTTTTTTATTTATTTTAGAGAGACTGTGAGTGTCGGTGTGGGGGGCGCGAGAAGCAGAGGGGGAGGGAAAGGGAAAGAATCCCAAGCAGAGTCCCCACTGAGCAGGAAGTCTGACCTGTGGCTTCATCTCTTGACCCTGAGATCATGACCTGAGCCAAAACCAACAGTTGGATGCTTAAGTAACTGAGCCACCCAGGTGTCCCCTAAATGCTGTTTTTTTTAATTGAGGTATAACTGACATACATATTTGTTTCAGGTGTACAACATAACGATTCCATATTTGTGTACATTGTGAAATGATCATCACAATAAGTCTAGTTAATATCCATCACCTTACACAGTTACAAAATTTTTCCTGTAATGAGAACTTTTAAGATCTACTCTCTTAGCAACTTTCAAATATGCAATATAGTATCATTAACTATAGTCATCATGCTATATATTCCATCCCCAGGGCTTATTTATTTTATAATAGGAATTTTGTACCTTTTGATCCCCTACACTCATTTCTCCCACCCCCACACTCCCTAAATTCTGTTTTTACCAGTGCTTTTCCTCAGGACTTTAGGGGAAACATACTTTCTCTTTACTAAAACATACTTTCTCTTTACTAAAAATCCCCCTATACGTAACAGAGGGCTTAAGAATGTCCCTATCATCACATGAGAAGGGTGTTATGAGGCTAAATGTCATGTTTCTAAAGTCCTTTAAACTATCTTATATTAAAAAAACCTCCACATAAATTCCAAAAACTAACATTATACATAATGCTTTCTTAAAAAAAAAAAATTAAGTAAAAGTCACATCGAAATTCAGGTACTTCTAAAGGGCTGTCTCATTTTTAACGTAGAAAAAAGCTCTTTAAGGAACCTATAGTCATTCATTTCTCAATTTCTAGACTGTCATTCAAAAATATGTGTCAAGTTTTAGAAAGTATGCTAATAATCTTATGTATGTGTGAATTTTCTGTTATTATGAAATAGTAAGTAGTAACTAAATGGCTTTCTGAACTAAGCTCATCTCAAACGAGCTGCTGCTTCTTGCCCATACTATTCCAAATCAAGTCATCCGTACTTCCAATAAATGAAACCGTGCTTCAATTATCTGTTAATAAAGTTTTGCAGAAAAGCCCACTCTTAAAATGAGGCAATGGACAGAGAGAAGTCTCCAAGAAGCCAGACCATCCTCCAAAAGATAACAAATCAGCTTCTCTCAAATCCTCAGTTCATAGCATATTCCCCTTTAATTGAGCAATAACAGGAGTTTACGGGCTTCAAATTTATAGAGACTTAATTCAGGGAACCGTTAACACCACATTTTAGTTTAACTGCAGAAGCTTAAATCAAAGTTTAAGATACAGAAGTAAAAATAAAATACAAGTTAGTGTTTTGTGATCTACCAACATGGGACCTTTCACTTTATTTCAAAGAAGGAGGGTCTCGGAAAGAAATTATTTTTCTTCCTTATCTCTGAGTTTCCTTGAACATCTTGGACTGTAAGGAGAAAAAAGTAACTCCAAGCAGTGAGTACTTGGAGACTGGCCATTCGGATTTCTCTCTTACCTATAATAACTGAGGTTGTACTTCTATCATTTATGTGTCCACAGAGCACAACAGAGTCACACACCATTTGGCCAGGAGTAGTGACAAGGCGTGCTTTATGGATGACTGTGAGTTCACAGATATACAGAACACATGTAGTCACCAAAGACACAAACCAAATGCAAGCATGCAAAGAAGCCTCAGGGAATCCAACTCTCCATTTAGTGTTACCTCACACTGCAGTTCCTTGCTATACCAATTACATATTTTTTATTTTTGGCAAAGAGAGCTCAATGGCAAGAAGAGCTCCTTTTGGCTGGTTGCATCAGACTTCTCTTCTCAATGGCCCAAACAAAGAATTGAACTATTTAGTTCTAGTTCCAAAATATTTTTGTTTGGAAGCACGGTAATTAGCAGCAAATCTTCCTGGCTTATGACCACTTTCTGTTGTGGTGTTAGCTGAGTGAAAAAAAATATTCAAATACAGAAAATTGGAAGCAAGTTTGGTTGATAGCTTTATTCCAAATTTTTATACTTCCATTATACCACACATATATAAACAATAAACGGACATATTCTATGTGCTTTTAAATTTTTATATGAATGGCACCACATGATCTATATTGTTCTACAACCTGTTTTTGTTTTTTTTTTCTTCCCCCCACCGCAACTCAACATAGTGCTACTGGGACCCATCCTCAAACATTCTGGACGGTGTGGTCCTACTTTATGTTGTTTTCGGACAATGTCACATCACAAGACAGTTATGCAGGGTACCATGTGCATATATATCCAGGACAAGCTCTAACATTAACCACTAGGCAAGCAAACTTTAGTCTTCAGTGTTGCTAAAATAAATACTCTCTTTGCTCTCACCTTACCTCCTCTGCAGGTACGTAGCAAGACAGAGGAGCCCCACGACTCTTCTACTCAGGAATATAAAAATCCACTCATGCCAAGGCACAAAGTCATAAAATTACAAAACCACTGCTCATTTAAATTAAGATGGCAGTATTCAAAAGAAAGAGGTTTTTAGAGTCTGTCAGAGCTGGGTCGTAAGCCCGGTTCTAGAATTTACTAGCTGTGAGATCTAGAACAAGCTGCTTGGCCACTTAAAAGCAGTTGTTTCCTTATCAGCAGAGCAGGGGTTAGCACGCCTGTCTCCTACAGTCGCCACAAAGGCTAATGCTTCGAAAGCACAGGGCAGCTAAGGCTGACACGTGGGCAGCCCTGAAGCCAGGCTTGACTGCCACTGCAAAGGGCTGCCTGTTTGCCCACCAATGGGCTCCTCTCTTCTTTGCAGGGAGGGGTGGGAGCAGTGATGCCTTGCTTGCCCTTAAGAAAGCAATGAATCCTTTATACTTACTAACTTATTTTCTAGGGACTGACATTCCTAAAAGTATCATTTAAATTAGTTAAATTTCAGAAGACTGAAATTGTGTTAGAATACGTAAGTGAAATAAAAAAAGATCAAGCTGGAATTGTAACTAGTTTCTTGGCTAAGTAGTCACAGTTTTGGGATTCAGATTTAGCCTTTCAATGATAAAATGCAGGCAGCATCTATTGGTAATTTAAATTGAAGAGAGAGGCAGAAGCGAGAGAAGTGGAGAAAGGGTAAAAAATGTTCCTTCCTTTCTTAGGAAGAAAAAATAGGGTTTGTCTGAGAGCCTTATAATGGCAACACCAACTGTAGATTCAAAAACTCAACTGCCAGCACTTTCCAGTCTTATGAACATTTTTTTTCGTACCGTTTCTAAAAATGTGCAATTTTTATCTTTTAATCTGTGATGGAGCCTCCCTCTCTGACCCAGACCACACCACTGTGAATATCAATGTGCTACTCAGGGATCATCCCCAAAGGGCCACCGGGTGCTTCTATCACACTTCAGGTGGCAAATTCTGTTGAGAGTACAGAACAAAATTTTATGTCATTTGAGCTTTTTCCCAGTCTGTGGGGCCTTATATTTATTCCCAAAAAAGTTTAAGATAATAATATAAATCTACACTGAATAACTGGGATGATCAAAATGAGAAGTTTCCCCTCTTTTATCTTCTCACACCAGCATATTATTTTCACAAATAACTGAACCTCAAAACCAAATAAATAAACAACCCTGACTTCTGTGTTTTATCTTGTGTTTACTGAAAGCTTCTAAATAGCTATGTAGCAGTCACTTTGGTAAGTCAGTGTATAACTGGTTTTGGTTCTTTACTCCTTAAGTATCATAGGAAATTATCCCTATTGCTGTGAAGATCACTTCTGAGGATAGTAATGGCAGTGCATCATCTCCTAGGGTAACCTCATTTCTGAAAACTAAATTCTTTTATCAATTACTACATGAAAGTGTTTAGACTTAAAAACAGATCCTATGAAAGTATATATTGGAAAATATCTTTATGAATGTAAGGTAAGGAAGGAATTCTTGGGCAAAGCATATAAAGCACAAACCTAATGTAAGAAAAATTGAAATTTTACATCAAAATTTGAAATTATTAAAAAAAATACCATAACAAGGTTAAAGGACAGGCTACAGGTTGGGAGATCCTCTTTTCAGCTCACATAACCAAAGGTTTAACGTATGGATTGTTTTTGTAAATCAATAAATAGAACACAAGCCAAAAGAAATCTGAGTAAACAGGATATGAATAGCAATTTACAGAAGGGGAAACCCAGTCCGATAAACCTACGAAAATATGTCCAACTTCACTAGTAATGAGGAGATTCACATTTAAACTACAAATGAGACACTATTTCCTACTCATAATACAAAGTGTCAGCAAGGACATGAGGAAACCAGTAACTTACACATGCTTTTTTCAATGTAAATCAGTACAAATACACTGCCCCGCACCATGCAAAACTTGTAAAATTCAAGATCTATACATTCTCCATTACCCAGAAATTCTATTTCTAATTTTATATTCTAGAGAAATCTCTGCTCACGTGTATAAGGACACATGTATAAAATCGGTCTTTGCAGCACTAGTTTTATTAGCAATAAAATTGGAAACAACCTCAATGCCCACTAGTAGAGAACCAGATAAGCAACAAAATTCTATAAAGCAATTAAAGTGGAATGAACTAGATCTAAATGCATCACACATAGAGCTCAAAATTGCTTGATGTTTTGCAAGGCTAAGATTTCATTTCTGTAAAATTGTTAAATATGTGCATATACATATATATCTGTAGGATAAAAACGTGGGCAGAAGATACACATGACATCCTTGACTTTGCCCTGCAAAGACAGAGGAAGGGAAAGGTGGAAAAGGGTTTCAAACAGGACTTGAAATTCATCCGTAATATTTTATCTCAAGTTTACATAAAGATCTGAAACAAATGACGAATTAACAGGTGTTAACTCTGGGTGGCAAAAGATGGATATTATTATCGCCTTTGGCAATTTAATTATAAAAAATCATAATGAAAGGGACAAATAAGGCATCAAGTGAAAATTCTTAACCCCAGTCTAGGTGATTTAGCCTCTGTTTGGTTCAACTGATTCAGCTTCCTGGAAAATAACAGTAATCTACCTTGACTGTCATCTACCTTAAGTAATTCTATTCTGAGCTTCATGCCACTTTCAAAAAATACACCCAATAAAATTATTACCAATAGGTCAAATTTCCATATATTAAGGTCTTTTGGGAGATAATTTGTCATACATACTGATGTTAAACATGAGAACTTCTGAAAGAAATATGTATAAACTATTTTTCTTTAGTTCGCTTAATGAAAAATTTTCTACTACAAAGAATTACTTATCAATAACAGAATAATTATAAATATAAACCTAGACAAGACAATTTCCATGGTCATCATATTCTCAATGAATATAGTATCTAGTCAGCAGACCAATTCCAAACCATAATATTATTAACAAAATTAAGTTTTTTTTTTTAAATAATAAGAATTTCATATTGTGCAGAAAAGCCAGTCTAAAATATATGGCAACTGATTAGCCCACACACACAAAAAAACCTATTAGGCTGTTTCCAGTGATTGACCCAATATCAAATAATAAAACTTTTCCTGTTTATCCACATTGAACTTCACTTCATCTCACTGAGTTAAAGGATCATTATGTGAGAACAGCGCAATTAAAAAAAAAAAAGTTAAAAAAAAAATCAAGATTGTGGATCTAATCTAAATACCTGAAAGAACCATTCTTATACAATCACAGAAATTGAAAAGGTCAGATTTCAGGCCTGATAAAACAGGGACCCCATGGTGGAACAAGAGGAAAGATCATTAAGGTAGAGGAGAAATAAATGTGAGGATAATGGATTTTTTGTAATGCAGTATTTTTATTCTGCCAAAACAGCTCTTAAGTTCCTTTATTAGTTTAGGAAATAAACTAAATTATGAAAACCTTGCTTTATTCATCATGCTTGCTTATTCAGATAATTATAAACATAACAATTTAATTTACTCTCAAGTAATTTTAATAGATATTACAACAAATGGTCCTACAACCTTAAAGAATCTAGAAGCAGGCAGAACATGCAAGAGGCAAAGTAACATTGTGAGAGGCAAGGGCAAGGCCCACACAGTCCTCCGTCTTCTAGACCTGGTCTGGAAAGCAAGGCAAACACAACCTTCAAGCACAGATCCTAAGGAAACAAAATGCCCATCAGCCCAGAATTCTTTACTTCTCTGTGAAAATGGTAGTGCCACCTGGAGGCAAAGATGATCTTGTTCTTCTATGTGAGAGATTTACTATACTCTCAAATGAAATCCTATCTGGCGCTCTTTTAATAATTCATTGCAGACATAATACATTCTCATTGTAAAAACTTTGGTAAATACAAGAAAGAAAAATTAGCAAAGCAGCAATCCTATTACTCGGAGATAACCACTAATGATTTTAAGGCAATTTCCATTCCATTGAGAATGAAATACACACATTCATTTCCACTGAGAACAAAATAGACACACACATAAATATGACCAAATTCTGTAAATACAGTTGCATATATAATGTTAAATGAAAAATATTAGATTTTAATGATTTCCCATGCTATTAAATTTTCTCTATAGAAATGACTGCATATATTACACCGTAATATTCAAAATAAATGTATCAATCCATTAAAAAAACTATTTAAAATTTTATAAGTTATGCTAAAGTGAACACCAATACACATGAATCTCTGTCCACATATAAAATAATTTCCTTATGATACAGTCCTAGAAACTGGACCTTTTGAGGTACCTACATGCAATGATGACAGTAACAATAAAGAATATACACTCATGTAGGGATTACCACAGACCAAGCATTTTTCTAAGCAGTTCACATTTACTAACTCAATAAGCCCTTATAATAGTTGGTAAATTCTATCATTGTTTCCATTTTACAGTTGGGAAAACTGAGGCACAGAGAGGTTAAGTAACTTGCCCAAGGTCACACAGCCAATAAGTGGTAAAGCTCAGATCCATCTGGCTGGGGAGTTCATGCTCCAAAATCGTATTACACTACTTCTGATGGTATATGCTGTCACATTACTTGTCTCTATTTATACTCCTCATTGGCATCTTTCCACAGTGGCATCCATCCATCCATCCATCAAGTTGTTCTCCTCTCTGAAAATCTGATAGATGAAAAGTGCTATCTAACTGTTGCTTCTATTTGTCTCTATTTACTAGCATGACTAAATAATTTAGAAGTTCATACACTCCATCTGTATTTGCTTTTCTATGAGCTGTCTATCCATGTTCTTTGCCCGTTTTTGTTTTTTTTGTTTTCTCCCCACCCCTACTGGAAGTCTTCATGGTCTTCTCATTGATTTCTATTAGCTCTTAATAGAGTTAACCTAATCCCATTTCCCATCTTCGTCTTAATTTTATTTGGCATATAGGCATCTAGAATTTTTACACAGTCAAGATTTTTGAGATTCAGGTGTATGTACTTTCTTCCTCTGCTCTAGTCTGATAATGCAGTTCTCTATCTGGAGTCAGATATGCCTTCAACTGAATGTTTTCCTTGACTGAGTTTCTCTTTAATGCATCTGGAAATTATCTAGTGTATGGTGTTGGCATTAAATCTTAAGCAGAGTGGAACTGTAGAGATTTGATACTATAGATGGTTTTACATAATATGTTTTTTAATCCTTAAGCAGTTTTTAGGCCAGACAGCAACATATGCTGACTTATTACACCAGAATTCCTCAATCTGAGGAAAAGGCATAATCTAAGCACTTCTATTCTGGTTACAGCCACATCAAAAACATTTCAAACATGAAAATCATCTTCACCTTTAAAACCCACAGAGTGAGAGCTGTCACAGGCCTTCCCTGAACAATAATTCTAGATCAATGTTCAATATAAACTCAGCAGATTTTTCATCACTGATCTAAATCCCTAACAGGGCTTTCTGTTTTATTCTGTTGGCCCAAGGAAAGAGCAACTATATATTTGGTATCATCATCTTAACAGTTCTTATATTTGAACAGCACTATTATACTTAGTAATTTTAACTGTGTGGAGGACGAGGAGGAAGGGTCTGGACATTTGTACTGATGTCTCAGGCTGTCCTCTAAATCAGAGTGCCACGTAATAGGGCATGATCATCTGTGAGCTGTGTGCCAAGTAATTTTTTAAGAATAAGAATGATATTGATGTTCATAAATTACTTTCAAAACAGAAACAAAACAGGTTCATGATTCTTCTCGTAATAAAGCCACTTACTTGTCTGCACTCTCATGTTTTCACTGGCAGAAGAGGTGGAAGTCAAAACCATTGCTGTATATTACCATGCAGCCTATATTATCTATGCGACAGCCGATAGCAAGGAATTCTTAGTGAATAATATTTTTATGCCGAGCATTGATTTTTTATGAATACCACACAAACAAAAAGCTCATGGTGCTACCTGCTTTACTGCCCACACACACACTCACACCAGGCTTTGAAATCAAATCTGCCATTGAGTAGGTGATATATGAGAATATTAATCTTCATCTGTATTGCTCTAAAAAAGAGTTGAGAATCCCTAGTCTAAACTATCTTCATAATCATCTCTATTTTTGGAATTCAGAAAAGAATAGAGTTCTCAATTAAGGATCTCATGAGGGCACAAAGAACTGGAAGGATTTCCTCTCTCTAAAATAATGTTAGTTCTGTGGTTGAATCTATTAAATCTACATTGCTAATTCTTCTCACGATGGAATTTCTTAGGTCATACTTTCTTACGAGCAATTATTTACCCATGTAGCTCCTATGTGTTCCTATCCCTTTATGTTCAATTCTAATCGAAACTAATAATAAAAATCAACAATAGTAAGAACTAAGATTTTATTTTCACTGAGCCGTCACTATATGCCAGCACTTTATTTTACATGGATTACCTCAGATAAATTTCCCAACAGCCATAAGGGTAAGGACTATTATTGTCACTATTTTAAAGATGGAAACTCACTGTGAGAGAGGTTAGGTAACTTGCCTAAAGACATACAATAAGCAAGTAGACGTGTAATCCCAACGTTGGCCTCACTATCCACCATCATTCTCCTACATATTCATTTTGTATATTTTCTCCAATTTACCAAGACCATTCTAACTTCCGATTATACCCTTCCTAAATGACACTATCTGTACCTACAATATCTGCAAGCTTATTGATCCTTATCTTTTCAACTTATCAGCTATCAACTAATCAGATCAACTGATAACGCTGCCCTGTTTATATGGGCCTCTCAGGACTCCCTATTTCATGGGATTCTTTTGCCCAAACAGCCATCTTGCATAAATATTTACCACATGTTGGGAGATGTGGTGACCGACTGTATAACCTAGCACTATCGTCGAGCAAACAATTCTAACTGCATTTTCAACTATAAATGTTTTCTTGGTAGTTGACCACTATGTTCCTCTTTCTGTTGTTCTCTAATTATATTTTAACAACGACCAAGAGAAGTGGTTCTTAACCTGGAGCCTAGGAGTTCATAAACTGCTCCGTGAATCTTCTGAAGCCATATGCAAAATTATGTGTGTAAATATGCATGTATTTGAACTTAGGTCTAAGTTCGTTAGTAATCCTCCCACACTAAGAAAACATCATTTCCACCAAGAACGGCAGAGACTCTCAATCAATAGGCCAAAGAAAATAATATATATTAGAGACTTCTTAGGTGCTCTGAAGTAGGCAATGATAACCAGCTCTGGATGGTCTAGGGCCATATTTATTAATGGGGTCAATTCAATAAGCCTTTTAGAGTTATATTAATGCTGATTTTCCCTCATTCTCATTCCCTCAGAAAATGAGACTGAATTTGCAGTGTCCTGCCCTTGGAACACATTCTGGTTACTACTAAATTTTCTCATCATTAAAGCGTCTGTAAATGTACTCCACAAAAGAGATTATCAGAGCTCTCCCTCTAAAAAAAAAGTCACCTTGGCCTTTCCAACCATCAATTTTCTGTTCTCCACAAGTTCTCAATACTACTATATAGTTTACCTCAATAATAGTAAAGTCTTATTAATGCAAATACTTAGAGAGTCAAGCATTGTGGTTAATGCTTCTAATTAAAGGATAATTAATAATTGACTATATGATCGGTTTTGAACTTATTGACGTAGAGGACAGTGTGTGTTTGCCTAGGACACTAAAGAACCATCTTCCCGTGTTCTTAGCTCACTGGGCTGGGTGCAGCCAAGCACCTCCCCCCACCCCACATACACACACCCATACTATCTCTACTCCAGGCTAGTTTTAAGACCCAAGCCAGGCCAATCATAATCCATCAAGAAAAGGGCTGATCCTTCTGCCAGAATCAAAATCTAATGAAAATGAAAGCCCGGAGTGATGCTGGCCATAGCTTCCAAAAACAAAGTTGAATGAAAAGAGAAAAGCTGCAATAGATGGAGAGACAAAGAAACTTATGACACCACCATTTGAAACCTGGGATCTAGCCAAGCCTGAGGTTTACCCCTTGAACTTCTCCCATTTTGTGAGCCAAGAGATTCCGTTTTATTTAAGCTAGTAGGAGATGGTTTCCTGTGCTGTTTACAAACCAAGAGTTCTGACCAATTACATTAAATTCACTTATGACCATAATATAATTTTATAAATGAAATTAGTATTAATTTCTAAGTATTCTCTCCCTGTGTTCTCCAAAGAGTATTTGGTATACAACCAAAAAAACACCTACCACAATCTACTTTGTAATGGAATCTTGGAAGTATCTTGACCGGGTATCCTAAAGGATGAGGAATTTCTCATTTTTGCTCTGACCACACATCCAGGATTATGCTCTGACAGAATCAAGAGCTCAATAAATGCTTGTTGAATGAAAATCAGTACTGAACACAGTACATGTACGACACTGTACTTATTAGTGCAGAAGAGTCAAAGCTAAGTATGATATGGTCCCTGCTTAGTCTTTGCTCTCAGGGGATCACGCAGTGGACTTCCAGTACACCTCAGTATCTTTCATCAATGCAGGGCACCCCCATTTTTGTCAAGATAAAGTGCTACTTTATTTGCTATAAAATTTACATACATAAAATATACTATTTTCACCATTTTTAAGTATATTGTTCAGTGGCATGAAGTACATTCACACTGTTGTGCAACCATCACCGCCATCCATCTCCAAAACATTTTCAGGTTAAGTGCCTTTAATGTGCATTGCTGTTACAGATCCAGGGAGTTCAGTAAATAGAATTGGTATTAGTTATTTATAGGTGGCAGTGCATTCCTCTTTGAAAAATCTCCCTTTCTTCCGTCTTATAATAGTCTTTCTCTCTTCTCTCTCCTAAGCTAACGACCAGGGAAGAGCACCTCCTTTTAAAGCCAAGCAACTGAAGCATCAACGCTAAAAATAGTATGGCAAACTTTGATCATTCTTCATTGATTAAAAGCCTTGAATAAATCAGGTTAGCATGCACAATATCAGTTACATGTGTGGAGGAGAAAGACTGTATACAGACTCTGACACATTCATAGAAATTTAGTCATTTTCCCTGTTAAAACAACATTGATTTTTTAAAACTTGTTTTAGGTCTATTCTCCTTATAACTCTCATAATACTAGATTTGATTATTTCTGCCACAGTAAATTGGCAAGAGTTAAAATTTAAAACAAAAAAAAAGCATATTTCATCCATGTTATGAAATCATAGAGGTTAGGCCATTTTCATAGTTAGATTTTTGGTTTTATTTCTTCCATTCTCAGGTACTGGCAACAAATTCATCCTTCAACAAATGTGCAATTCACGCAGTTATACTGTTATAAAAATCTTTAGCTTTTAAATGAACATTAGCTTAAAAGTAAGGGGTACCTGCTAATAGACACCTAAGACCCTTCCATGGAGTGGTTTCAGAAGTTATATAAGAGTTCTTAGCTCTAGATTTTCACTATGAAAGGTTATTGTGCTTATAACCTCTCCTTCCTCGACTCAGTAACCCATCTGTCAGTTTCTTCAGGTTGCTAAAAAACAGTATTTAGGAGGGGGGGAAAGTGCTGTTTTCACCTGAATCATAGCAACCAAGTCCAAAATACAGGGTATATGTCAACAAAATTATCATATTTCTGCCACATACAGAAAACTCAAATGCTTCCAGAAGTCTCAAAGGAATACCTCACATGTACATTTACTTCAGTTGGGTCGGAAAATGATGGAGAAACAGAGAAAAAAAATACTTTGTATTGTGGGACCATATATTCTTCCACGTTACCTTAGTTTCAAGAACAAAAGCTGCTCTGAACATAATTTCCATTTCAAAAGTACAGGGAGAATCTAAATTGGCGTAAATTAAAGAATATCTGCTCCCATTTAAAATCTCTACACTCCCAAACTTTGCACTTGGAATCTCTTCTCAAACTTATCAGAAAAAATATTTATTAAGTAAATACAAACTCTAACATGTGATGGAAGAAAATGAACACATTTCCAGTTTTGGAAAGAGCACTGTTAATTCAAACACCAGTTACTTGAGGACACAAGAAATGGCCTTCCAAACAAGCTAGGATTCTGTTCATTTATATACGTGTGTACACATCTGAGTTCCATAAATTGACATTTCTGATTCATTTACATCATTTTTTGTTTTCCAACTTTGTCAAACCAGGAGTCGGCTCTTCCTGTTTCCATTTCCCAGGGGTATTTTTTTTCTCCCAGTCTAATAAAAAGTACTTTATTTTGGTATCAAAATTATCAGGTTTTACCTTCATCCAAATAAAATTATTTCACTCCTTTTCTCTTAGAGTCATAATTATGCTCAAATTTTCTCCTTATTACTATTTTTATTCCTTATACCCTGTGGCAATCTCCTTTTTGTGGGGCTGTTAGCATATATGACTTAGTGGTATAATGGAAAGGAACAGGCTTTGGGTCTGATAATCTGGCATTCAATTATTTCTTCCTTCAAATTTTAACTTCTACCCCTTGCCCACATTCTGACAACTCAGGCACTTATCCTCTTAGCTTGAATCACCAGTATGATAGCCTTTCAATTGCTTTTATCGTTTGTCACTATTTCTTATCTCGCTTACCATATTTACCTTTCTACCCTTTTCTGTCACTTTTTAGGTTACGAGAATGTTTAATAATGATATATTAAAAGTGCCACACACTTCTTTTTGGCACTCACAGAATTCTATAATCTAGTTTTCTCTAAATACCATTAAACCACCCAAGCAGGCTTCATTTGTCCTCTGTCCGAACACCTGGCCTGTGCTGTTGCTTATTCCTCTGATAAATCTCTACTCCCTACCAAATACCACCAATCTTCAAATGTCAACTGAAATTCACCTCCTTTATGAAGCTTTCCTTGGCTATTCCAGCCCACGTAGAAGTCTTTCGTTTCTAATCTTTGGAAACCGTTCTTATCTGCATCATGCAATCAAACACATAATTACAGAACCAAAAAAAAAAAAGGCTGTATAAACTCATGTGAGTCATCTCCCCAGCTAGAGGGGAATACAGGGAAGACATGTGGTTTGTTCACTGCATTAAGAACACAGTAGGTACTAAATAATGTGAAAACCGTCTACTATTTTTCCCCCTGAAATTTAAATAGCTACCTTCTCTTGGTTCTAGGTCTTCTGTCCAAAAGTTCACATTAATATCCACTGATAACAGAACTCAAGAAGAAAGCAACCCAATAAAAATGGGCAAAAGAGTTAACAGGCATGAGAAGGAGGCCTATGAATGGCAAGGAAGCACATGAAAAAATGTTCAGTATCATTCAGGCGTTAGAGAAATGCCAATTAAAATGACAATGAGTTATCATTACACGCCTATCATAATGTCTAAAATAAAAAGATGGACTCTCTCAAGTGTGGGCAAGGGTGTAATGGAACCAGAGCTCTTGCACACTGCTGGTAGAGTTGTAAAACGGTACAACCACTTTGGAAAACAGCTGGACAGTTTCTTAAAAATTAAACCTACACCTACCATATGACCTAGCCATTCCACCTACAGGTATTTACTGAAGAAAAATGAAGCATATGTCCACACAGAGATTTGTATGTGAATATTCACAGCAGCTTTATTTGTAACAGCAAAAACTGGAAACAACAGGTGAATGGATGAACAAACTGTGGTACAGCCATAAATGGACTACTACTCGGCCACTAAAAAGAAACTAATAATACATGCAACAACATGGATGGACATCAAGCACATTATGCTAAATAAGAGAAGCCAGAATTAAAAGCCTATAAAAAATGTAATTCCATTTATATGACAACCTAGAAAAAACAATTCTACAAAGATGGGGAACATAAATGGTTGCTAGGGTTTGGGAATGAAGAGAGGGGTTGACTGAGAAGGGACGACGCAAGGGAATTTTAGTGGGTGACACAACTATTCTTATCTTGAGTGGGTGGTGGTTACAAGAATATACACTTGGCAAAACTTCTAGAATTGCACACCAAAAAGAGTGAATTTTACTGTTTGCAAATTAAAAATAAATGACCTCAAAATAAAGACTGTGTCACCATATAGATTGTAATACATCATTACAAACTACTTTATTATGTTGAGATTAGAAAAAAACAAGAAGAGCATGTGTTGATTATTTTTGTGAAAATCCTTAAAAATATACTGATAGAGGTCACCACAATTGTTTGCTAACCTCCACAAAACTCCGTTATTTGACAATAATTGTATTAGTCTTCCATAACCACCAACACTTAGTCATTCTAGATATATGCCTGCCCCAAGTTCCTCTGCTAACCAATTCATTCGTTCGTTCAGTGGGGATTTACTGAACATCAACAACGCACCTGGCACTGTTTTAGGTATGGCAAATGTACTGGTAAACAGGACAGCTAAGGGCCCTGCTCTCAGGAAGTTTACATTCTAATTGGAGGAAGCCAAGTAAACAGATAACTTCTGATAGGTATGCACTCTCAAGACAACAAAAGTGGGTGATGTGTTGTTAGAAGGTTGGGGGGGGTGGCACCACTTTAAATAGGATGTCAGGGAAGGCCTCTGAGAGGGTGACAACTGAGCTAATGCCAAGTGACAAGAAGGGGTAGACAACCAAAATTTGGAGGCAGAGCCTTCTTGGCAGGGAGAACACTAAGTATAGAGGCCCCCAGAGGGAAGGGGGCTTGGTTGGTCTGAGCCACAGAAAGGTCAGTCAGTGTGGGGACTGAGCAAGGAAAAAAACAGATACTAAATAAAGTAGTCAGAGGTCTGATATTTCAGTGCTTTTCAGGCCCTCGATTAGTTTACTTTATGCCGCTTACAATGAGAAGCAGCCAGAGGGCTTTACATCAGCCACATAATCTGATTTATGTTTTTAAAAGATCCATCTGTCTATTTTTTTTGTTAGGACATTCAGTTTTCTTCTCTATCTCAAGTATTTGTTTCTTCCTTTTCCTTTGCTATGTGCCTTAGGCAAACCACGTATACCTGCTGGGCCTCAGTTTCCGTATCTGTAAAAACAGTGATGCTGGCTGCCAGTAACTGCTTACATGCGCTGGTTCAGCAGGGCAGTTAAATATCTGACCCTGTGCCTATCTGCAGTCTCCCTTTTATTCTCAGCATCCCAGGACACTGCCGCCATCAGTCATCTGCCCTCCTTCTTACACCCTGCAGCTCAATCAGGGCACAGTCTCCTCGGCCACCCTCTTCATAGCTTACCTGTCCAACACAATCCTTACTCTGATCCTGTGGCTCCTTTGTGCTACAATCTCCTCTCTCACCCTTTCTCTTTACCACTGAACAGATGCCTCCCAAGGGTAAACACTGTGCCCGCATCCCCCAAGTCTCTCCCTTCCTTAACTTACTCCTTAGCCAATCATGGTCTGATTCCCATTCCCACCACTCTACAGAATTCCTTCTTGAAAAATCACCAGCACCAACTATTCAGTCCAATTTCCGGTCCTCACCCCATCATCAGGTTTTGAACCACCACCTCCCACCGAAGGAAAGGATAATGTAATAGACAAAAGGGCAGGATCTACTCCCAGCTCTGTTACCAACTGCTTTGTAGGATCCTGGAAAAGGCATGTAATCTCTCTGGACCTTAGTTTTAGGGCTGGATTTATAGGTAGCCTTAGAGCACTTCTAACTTGGAAAATCTAAGACTACCTGATTCTTCCCCTTGGCATCCATGACTTGGCACTATGTTGATTCTCTAAACAACTCCCTGTCTCCTTTATTAGGATATGTTGCTCATCTCCTAAATGGGGTTCTGTTCCTCCAAATTCCTAGCAGAATGCACTTTGTTTTTTTTTCTTTAAAGATTTTATTTATTTATTTGAGAGAGAGAGACACAGCAAGAGAGGGAACACAAGCAGGGGGAGTGGGAGAGGGAGAAGCAGGCTTCCCGAAGAGCAGGGAGCCCGATGCGGGGCTCGATCCCAGGACCCTGGGATCATGACCTGAGCCGAAGGCAGACGCTTAATGACTGAGCCACCCAGGTGCCCCCAGAATACACTTCAAACTACACCTGAGTCATATATACAGTCTCTCAATGGGCAACAGCACCCACACTGACCCTCTCAACCACCACTTCTAGGAAGAGTCCTCCTACATCTCCAGATAACATTTCCGCCTATAGAGAGAACTCTTCCAGTCAGAGGTAGTCTGGAACTAAAAACTCATGCATCCAAGATCAATCATCACTTCTTCTCCAAGGCTACTATTCTTCTTGACCTCTCCATTTCTCTTATTGCTCACCATATCCATGACAGTCAAACTTACAACATGCTGAGTTTTCGCTGATTTTCCACATACGTGACCCTCCCTCCATTTCTATGGAAGTATCAAGTGCTCTCCTTTCTCTTCCTTCATACTTCAGTCCTAAAACCATTAGGCAAGACATAGCAAAGTAGAGATCCACAGTAGAGGATAGGGTGTGGACAGCAGTCATGGCCCACAGTGGGGCACCAAGCCCAAGGGTAGCTCTGATGCCCAATGCAGGGTGGGGAGGGGTATTCATGTGTCCATGTGTACACAAGGTCTAGTGCAGAGTATCAGAACCCAAGCACGGAGATGATAGCCCAGCGGGGGGAGTCAGTGCTGGAGGGGAATAAGGAGGGCATCTGTTGGGGGAATGTGGCCCTGTGACCCAGAGCAAGAGTTAGACCCCAATCATAGGCAGGAGAGTATCTGCGGGAATGGGGGCAGTCCTTGGAAAAATAGCTGACTCCAGGACTGGGGCAGAAAAAGTACAAGATGGATCTAAACCAAGTAACTTAATGTTAATTTCTTGATTTTGATGGCTATATTGTGGCTATGTGAATAACCTTCTTTATAATTCTTCATAATGGACTTAATTTTTTTTACGTTTGCGATTATTTCCAAAATAAAATTTATATAAAAATCAACTCCTACAAGGGCTTCTTCTGTAATATCTCACATCTGTCCCCTTTTTTTCATTGCTCTGGACAGAGTCAAGTTCCCATCCCCCTGTACTGTTGCAATAACTTCTTAACAAGGCTCCACCCCACAACCACTGCCTAATTAAGGTTTTTCCAAAGTGCACTTCAGCTCATGCCACTTTCCTGCTCCAACATTTCAATAGTTCCTCATTACCTCCCAAATTAAGTACAAATTTCTTAGGGTGACTTTCAAGTTCCACTCCCTTCTAGTTCCAACTAACTAACCTCTTCCAGACCTTCTTTCCCCCCAATTCCCTGTGTGTCGCAGTCAGCCATACAGCCTGACCATATTCGGTGTTTTCTGCTGGTCTCCAAGTTTGGCTCGTGTAACTCCCTCCATCAGAAAATGACCACTCCTACTCCCTGCAAAGATTTTAAGACTAAGGATAAGTATCAATTGTGACCACCACCACCCCATCTCTCCATTTTCCAAAACTTGCCTAGATAATCTTCTACCATCAGAATACCCAAAGTTGACTTTGCCCATTATAAACCTTATTTCATTTTATTTTAGATTACAATTTTTTGTTTCTACATCTCAACAATTCCTCATCTATAAGGTGAGGATACATGCCAATGAAGGAGTCCTCATTGATAAAATTAAGTCACAGCCACTGTTGTGAATTCAGGTCACAGTTATTAGCTCTCTCTCTCCCCCCCTAGGGAATTTTTAAGGATTCAAATTACTTTGTGTTTGTTCTCTTTCCTTCCTTTATACTAGAGTTTTCTATTTCTTGCATAAATACAAGGAATTTCTACCTCTTTTCTACAAAGAAATTTTAGCCTAGGCCTTACCACTGACAATCATAAATGCAGAGGTTTCCAGGCATCAATTAAGCAACAGGTGCATATATGTAATTACATTTTAACTTCATCATTACTTTACTACATAAAGAACAAAATAAAACTCTTAAAACTGAAAACAAAGCCTATACTTGACAAGTTTAAAACTAGAAATTCTAAAATTTAAGATGAAGACCTATACATTTAACATACTTATATTTCCTGGGAGGTTTTCACTAATAAACTTTGGAATGCAGTCCACAACAATATACAATTTAATGGCTATATTTAAATTTAATAACGAAGTAAATATTTTTCTCTTGATTTGAATTTAGTAAATGAAAGAAAATGATACATTATTTGGCAGGAGAACTGAAATTTTATCAGTAGATGAGTAGCATGAAGCTAAAGCAACAGCTGAAAGCCTGGAAAAAATATTTTGCAGAAAAAAATTAATGACATCAAAGCATCAGGGGAAGTGAAGTGTTACTCCTAAATTACTTGTGATCATCATAACATCTGGTATTACTCTAAACATTACAAGTATAGAAAAGGTCAGACACATCCAGAATTTCAATAGTGCAAAAGGCATCAAATCCATAAATGCTACACCTCCAGGTCCTAGTTTTAGCACAACACTGCTGTGCAGGCAAACAGCCTGAAGTTGAATAATTTGAGTTTATTTAACTGAAACCAGGGCTCTTATCTCCATTTTTTAAGTATGAAGTGAACAGTTCTAAGTATACTAATACTTTAGGTGATAAAAGGTGGACACACTGACATATAAACCTAGGACACTTGGAATGTTAAAAGCAAAATTTATCAAACTGCACTGTACATAGTGATTTATTCGTTAAAAAGCACTAAGGGTTTTTTTTTTTTCAATAAAATTATCACTACTCTCACCAAAAATAACATAAATGAATGGAAGTGAATGAATCATCAGGAGAAGCAAGTCTCATTGTAAAATCATTTCTAAAAATATTATTTAGAATACTAACCGGGAGAAATTCTAGGTACACTAGCAATTTCAAAAATCAAAATTTTGTGAGACAATAAGAAAAAGAAAGTTTCATGTTTTCACTTCCAAATGACCTCAGTAATTCTTAATGATTTTACAGTAAGCACCAATAATTAATCCAATTCCACGCAACCCCCCCTCCCAAATCATCACTCTTTCATACTTTGCATCACACAGAGAATATTTAGAACTCAATGGTTTACTCAGGAAGTTTGCTAATAAAGTTGCTTTATTACAGGAGGTTAGCTTTAAAAAACTCTAGGGACAATTGAAAAATAAAAAACAACTATAGGTGACTTACCAAATTGTTTCCTTCTATCATGGAAAAAAAATGCAGCACAATTAAGATAAATACCTGATTACCTGTCTTGAAGCCTACCAGAATATGCCCTTTGAAACAGTGAACTTTATATTCAAAGTTCTAAGTCAATGTTAGCACTGTTATGATGCTATCAACGTGACTATGACCATCGCCATAAACATCAATGTTGTGTCAACAGAAAAACATTGCTTTCAAAAGGAAGAGTGTAAATTAAAAGAACGAGAAATTCCTTGTATCAAATTTTATAAAAGACCTGATTAAAAAAAACTCTGCTTTTCAAAGTAAAATAACTCACCCCTACTCACTTTCAAATGATAAATGACAATGACATTTTTCTATCCAGAACACCCTGGAAACTACAGAACTACACCTGTGATTAAAATATACTTGAAACCAGATTAGCAAATCTGTTAAAGGATACTCTATTTTGATTTTTAACATACAGAACTCCAAGGAAACTTCACAGCCACTTAATAGTTTGGCTGGCAGACCTCTGAGAGCACGGAGTTCAACATGTTCACTTTTTACGAAGAAACTGAGGCCCAGAGAAGTTGTGACTCACCAAGGTCACAGTTTTGTTTGTGCCCTAGCTGACAGGGAAACTCCAATCTACATGACCCAACCAGGTCCAGTGTCCATCCTCAAAGCTTTACATTCAGCTTCTGTCATAATTTACTTTACAGTTGGGTGGCCAGGCAATCCACTCACTAGAAATGATTAACAGACAGATGGCTTTCGTCACTGCTCTCATAGGATGCCCACAGAGATGAGGATAACACACACTTCACAGCCATTACTCACTTCTATCAGCTTGAAAAATTAACTAGATGAGAACCATTTTTCTTATCTGAATAGGGTACTCCCTCCTTAGCATAATATTCAGGGAGGCTAACACAAATAAAATAATAACCTCTTTTTTCATTAACCTCCAAAGGGTGTACAGAATAAAAGAGACCAGCAATTCTCAGCTTTTGGGTCTTAGGACACCTTTCCACTCTTAAAATGTACTGAGGATGCCAAAAAGCTTTTCTTTATGTAAGTTAGATCTAATGCTATTTACCGTATTAGATTAAAACTAATATTCACTTTAAATCATTTAAAACTAAGAAGTCATTACATGTTAACAATAGCATATGTTTGTGAAAAAAATAACTGTTTCCCAAAACAAAAACTTGAGTGAGTGTCACTGTTTCACATTTTTGCAAGTCTATTGCCTCACTTAATAGAAGACAGCTGGATTTTACTATCTACTTCTGCATTCAATGTGTGGTGATAGGTTTTGGTTCAAGTGTATGAAGAAAATCTGGCTTCACACAGGTATGTTGTTGGAAAAAGGACAAGCATTTTAATGGTCATTAGAGATAATGGCAGATGTGATTCTTTGATACTACACTGAAAACTGCCTGTGAGTAATTTCTTAAAGGTTAGTTGCAACGTGGATCTGAAACCATGTTATGAACTTTTCATAAACTATTACATTAAAAGCCACTGGTCTATCCTCCATTTTGAGTGGACCTTTTACCGATGTGTGATCTTTCACTTCATGAACCTCCTTGAAAGGGTCTCAGGAATCCCAAACAACACTTTGAGACCTACTAGAAAACAGTTTAGAGTTCAATCTAAAGACAAAGGTTATTATGAAACCTAGGAACAGTCACACACTGCCTGGATCCTCCACAACCTGTAATTCTTCAAATATTCCACATCCCCCGGAACAGGGTATCATCATCCCATATTAAGATATAGACCAAAAGGCTGGATTTTGATCCAAAAGACACTAAATAATAAGAGACTGGTGATGAAGCATGGATGAGGTTAAATTAAATATTATAACATGGGGACTGAAATCTAGAAAAATATCTAAGTATCTTCTGATCCTTGAGCCTTTATTCTGAGAATGATCAAAACAAGTAGGTTTCAGCTTTGCGCAGTGGCAGTATCGTAGCCAATGAAGTTTATCCGAGGCGCGATTATTGCTAATTGAAAACTTTTCCCAAAACAAATCGGTTTGAATAATACTCACCAGAAAAAGCTGTCAAGAATCAGTACGCTGTAAGAGACTTCACAACATTAAAGCTTTGTTATTAAAGTTTTGGGGAAACTTACACTGACTAGCATAATACCAACCTGTGTGTAAACAAAATGAATCCCCTCTGACCATATTAACATGTATGTAAAGAATTTTGGAGTACTCCAGAAGAGACACTGAACAACACCTCCAGTGCCCCACAAATGCAGAGTAGGCTCAAGGTCACTGATTCATATTAATATGTTTAAGGCTATGGGTCACTAGAACATTGGGAGGGGCTTCAGGAATTGAGTGTAAAACCTACAATTCAAATAGCAGAAATAGGATACAGAACAAAACAAAGCAGAGAACTAATGATTTTATCTACTCTACCTCTACTATTGCTACCAGAAATATCATTACCCAAAGCAATAGCCTTCAAAACTATAAAAGCAAATAAATATGTAGCGACAAATGTATGATGCATGCCTAACCATAAAAAATAATAAGAGTAGAATTTAATAATATCAACAAATATTTCTTTCAATTACGTATATTTCTTTAAACTATTCTGTAATTTCATATAATGAAGAAAACACAAAACTAAAGGATATGAAAGCTAAAGATTGTGCGAACTAATCAAACGTTAACAGTCACAGCTAAAATGTATAGAATACCTATTGCATACCAGATGATATGCAAAATTAACTCAATTATCTTAACTACCTTTGAGATGGGTACTATAGAATTCTTTTTTCTTTTTTCTTTTTCCTCCAGATGAGAAAACTAAAAGCCCAGAGATGAAGGGATATGCACAGGGACACAAAGCAATTACGCTGGGATTTCAACCAGGGCAGCCATGCTCATAACTACTAGGCTGTACTCTCTCATACTAACTCACTAAAAACATCACTTACAAAAATATCGACATCATGTGCAAGATTTCCTTCTCTAAAGTAAAACAATGCACTAGCAGGAGACCACATGCTGAGTTTGTTTCTGACGAAAGCCATGCTATCTCAGGCTACCTTGCATTAGGGTTCAGAATTTAAGAGAGGCAGTATCAGAATATGATCATTCATGCTACCAAGAACTGTAATAATGTATCCTTTAATGGAATGTTTGCTTCCATAAAGGCAAGAGGAGCAAGGTTTGAATCAATGACAAGGAAAAAATGCACGAATTAAAGTTTTAGCTTTTGGCTCATAAGAGAAGAGAAGGAGAAAGATATAGAAATACACGTAAACCCTATATTGTTAATGGGATGAACATATTTTCCACAACCTAAGTTTTTAAGGGACAAATCCACATATTCCTAACTGCCAAAGGAAAGAACTGTATCTAGGACATCTATTCTTTATATGTTCAATAAAGGGATCATTTATCACAACCATGTAATAAAAACAGTACTGAAGCAAAGTCCAATGCAAGTATTCATTGTATAACTTAGAACCACCCTTTACAGTCATATCGAAAGCCTCTTCCTTGTTTTTTTCTAAATATATACAACATGCTATCTGCAAAAAGGAAAGTCAAGAGACATTTTACAGCAAGTAAAGTATGTCTTCTTGCAGATCTTAAAAGTTATACCAACTCAAAACTGCAGTGACATATTTCACTTCCAATATGAGTGAGAAAGCAAGACTGTCCACTTAGTAATTTTAGATGTGCTGAGTCTTTAAAAGCCCTCAACAGTTATGGAAATGATTTATTTGTATTGAAAACCATGACTTACATACAATTAACCTACCCAGAAAAGGACAAAGAGGATACAGAGCTCGTGGGTAACAGATTTGGGGTTCAATTTCATATTTCACAACCAATGAGGTGATTAATAAAAAAAAAAAAAAAGCTAAGGGAAAAAAGACCACAAAGAAACAAATGTAAAACAATTCTAGTAAACCAGTGTACAGCTAAAGAAAAAAATCATCTAACATTAGTCTGCTAAAGTAAATATAGTAACAGGCAGGAGAAAACAAACTTTTCCCAAACACCTACAACAGGCAATGGGGAAGGGGGGTAGGGGATACCCATATATGCTCCTTCACAATCAACACAAATATTTTCTAAAAGATTATAAGAATTTTTTGTTGCTCTACTTCAAAAAAGCAGTAACATTATACCAACAAGGAAAGAGGGGGCACTAAATGACCATGCTGAAAACATGTAAAACAGTAAACTGAAACATGTTTAAATTTATCAATTATAAAAACTTTTTCAACATTTTATAAAGCCATGATTTTCAAAAAAGGAGGAAAAAACCAACTTACCTTGTTACATTTTCTGGAATGTATTCTAGAACTGGATATCCATCACTTCTTCTAGATGACAGGTCGCCATGTGATTTCCATGACTCCACTAAAGTATTAACAGGAGGAAAGGAACTCAGGTGTTGGAAAGATTGGTCTCTTGCCGATCGTGATAAAGATATTGTACCTTGGGCACCAATCCTGTAGTGAAAGGACTGTCCACCCGAATTCACACCAACAATAGCAGATGAAGGGATGCTGGCCTCTGGGTAATAGCTCCCATCATCCGGTTCCTGTTTAATACCCATTGGGAATCCACTGCCTTCACAGTTACCATCAAAGCCGGGCACAGGTGGTCCTAAAATTCCTGATAGAGAATAATAGTCTTTATCATCCATAAAGGAAAAATATGAGCCATCCATAAATGGAAATGGGTTTACTGCTGGATTCCCTTTAAAAGAGGTGCCTGAACATGAATGCTTGGTTGATTCTTGTTTTATTGGTACTGAGAATGGGGAATCAGAATTTATTTTGCTATTTCCTCCTAGACATGAGCTGCTAAAAGCTCCATCTGGCTCCGGTTTTATGTACTGGACAATGTTAAGCTGACCAGTCACACCGTTGGAGATGGCATTCTCTACTTCCTCACTCTTAGGAAAGGGGACCTCTTGAGCACCTTTCTCCTGTGTGTCTGGACTAGGAGCCACATCCCGGGCTGCACCGGATCCAGCAGGGGTGCCAGAAGCAGTGTAGCTGAAGGCATTGTTTACAGGGCTACAGATAGATCCCACAGTACTAGCAGTTGGACTGGAAAGCGTGGATCTGTTATTTGTGTTGGAAGGGCTGGAAACAGAGCACCTTGAGTTGTTGATGTTTGCAGGGCTAGACACAGAGGATCGCAGAGTAACATTATTAGGACTGGAGACCGGCGATTTTACGCTGCAATGACTCGGAGGGCTGGATATTGGGGATTTCATGCTACTTAATGGACTTGAGAGAGGAGAGCCCACATTGCTGGCGTGTGCTGGGCTGTGTGACCTGGAGCCTCGATTTTCAACATTAGGGGAGCATGTCAAAGGAGTCCCCTGGGTGATAGGGCTGTGCACTGTGAAACTGCCAAAGCTGGCAGAGGTGGAGGACACAGAGCTGATTCCAGCAGGGCTGCAGACTGAAGATGTCATGTTCAGAGGGCTGCAAACAGATGGGCTCTTCTCATGACACATAATAGGGCTTTTAACAATGGCACGCATGACCCCACCATTCACAGAGCTCCCAGAGTCAGACATGAAGGATCTCAAGGGCCTGTTCACACCACCTAGAGTGGACGGATGATGGCCATTTTCTTTGTAAAATTTCACCAGCTGTTCAACATTTTGATAAATCTTTGCTGGACTCATGCTTCCTTGTTGGTTCTGCTGATCATAGGTGTAGTCGGCATCTCTTACGGAATCCATGTATAAACCCATGGACTCAGCTACAGTTGCTGAAAGTTCCTTAGACTCCAGCTCAGTTTTAATATCAGATGTTAAAATCCCAGACCGATTAATGTCTTGCTGAAGGCAAGGGAGTAGTTCGTGTTTTTCTTTGCTGCTTCCTTGAGTACTGTTGTTTGGAATAGCACCGGAAACACAGCTTACGTTGACAATCTCCATGTAGTTATTCTCATCGGTCCTCTCTGTAGGTCCCAGGGAAGAATGTTCCACAGCCTGAGAAACTTGACCCCACCGTCTTTCCATATCTAGACCTTCAGGGAGACTGTGGTAGCCTTTGGTCTCCATAGCTAACAAATAAATTTATATTAAAAAATTGAATTAGAGTCATTTATAGCAATATTACTCTAGAAGACATTCTAAAATTCCATTTACTAAGCTATACATACATATTCTACTTATAAGCATTACTTCTAGTTACATTAAAATTGTTACCTTTTTAGGTGCTGTTATAACAGTACTGACTATATAACTTGTCCAGAAGCTAGACTATAAGCAGCAATCATATAAAATTATTTTGCATCTAAATAAAAGTAACATGTTTGCTATAACACAGCCTTTAGATTTGCAAAGAATATCTATAAATGTTAACTTATTTAATATTCTGAGTAATCCTGGGGACTGATGAGGCAGGCAAGGAGGAAAGGAAGGGCTTAGTGATGTGGGTGACTTGCCCAAGGTCAAAGATGTGGTAAGTGATGAAGTTGGGTTTAAAACTAAATCTTCTAACTCCAAAACCTTTGAGTCTTTCAAGCATATGGAAGCTGCTTTCCATATCTAATACATGGCTTTATTAAAAACAATACGGAAATACAATCAATGTTACCCTTTCTCAATACGAAATTAAAGTTATCAAGTGAATCACAGGAAAAATAATTTAAGAATTATTTTTTAAAAAAATAAGACTTTCTTAAAATGGATTAGTGATGAGGATAACGTAATGTCAGTTTTGAAAAGTAAAGATTCATGTATCCTGATTAATTAAGATGGTCCATAGCTCCATAGAGAGGCAGTATGATAGCTCGGGAATGTCAGCACGAGATTCTCCGTATTTCAATGCTGGCAGGGACTTTGACACGCATCCTTACTTAGTGGTACCTCTACTATAAAGACTTCCAGCAGAGACAGTTTTATTTTCAGCAGTAAATGGAAGAAGTTTGAGATGAGTCCTGACAATTTATGTGTTCATTCATTCAACAAATATTTACCAAGTGTGTGCTACATCCTGGGCCTACAACCAGTCACTGAATCTGTAGTGATAAACAAAACAGGCACAGTCCTCATCCTCAGGAAGCCCACAGGTGTTTTTTTTTTTTTTAGATATACAATCATATCTATTGGCTCTCTATATATATTTCATAGACAAAATAATTGTAATAGGTTATATTTATATAATCCTATGTACTATATAATCCGATGCCACATTATGAGCCTCTTATTCACACTAAAAACCCTATGAGATTGACTAAAGTAGTATCCAAATGATACATTGGGGAAACCAAGGCACAGGCCACATATCTATGTGGCAGAGCTGGAATTTGATCCCAGGTCTCTCTCTACACCAAGGTATCTCAACCTTGGCACTACTGACATTTTGGGCCTGATGATTCTTTGTGGTGAAGGTCTGTCCTATGCATTGTAAGATGTTTAGCAATATCCCGGACACCTACCCACTATGTGCAAGTAGCACTCCCCATATCCAGCTGTGACAACCACAAATGTCTCCAGACATTGCCAAATGCCCCCTGCTTTGAGAACCAACCACTCTAAAGAAACCTATCTTAAAGAAAATTAACTCATTCTTAGTAAAAATTTCATTTGTACATTTTAATATACAAAACTGCTAAAATCATTATGTATGCATTTTTCAAATCCTTTCAGGTGTGTCAACAATCCATGACCCAGATAAAAGTCTGATGAAGTTTCTGCAGTTCTGTACACCAATATTACTTTAGGCCTCTCATCCTCTTCTCCCTTGGCCACTCACTACCCCCATTCCCTCTAGCTTCCCCTCAGGAAAAGAGACTAGGAAGTCCTTCTGCTACAGAACTTATAGTAATTAACATAGAAAAATAATAGAATGGCTCTACTAAATAAATTGGCAATAGATATCACAAGGCTCTATAATGACATGTAATGCCTAAATTGTCTAAGTTATTTTAATTATCTCTTACTTCTCTGTATTCTACACTACATTTTAAGTTCTCAGGAGGCAGAAACTTTGTTAATTTCACCACTGCATCCCAAGCAGATAGCCCAGTACAAATAAAAAAAAATGTTAGCTCTTATAATCAAGTCAATTTGTGACTACTAAAATCTAGCATGTAACCTTTTATTTAAAGAACATTATTCTATAAATTCCTAATCACAAGTCAACACAAAACAGGGGAAAATAAATCAAATTACAACAGTTGAGGTGTTTATCTGGTAATGCCAGCCAAAAAGTTTAGTGTGGATAAAAGACAAGTTGAAATATATATATATATACATATATATATATATATATACATACATACGTATATATATGTATTGAAATGGGACTTAAACTGCTAATACTGACCTTTTCTACTTTACTGAAAAACAATTTAGCTGTAACCATAGGTTGCAAATTCAAGCATTCTGCACTTCTACTTCTACCTAAGAATATTCTGTCCTCCCCATACCAAACTTGAATAGATGCACATCTAAGGTATAGATGTTTCAGGTCCAAATTCATTAAACACAAGAAACATGTCAATTCATGTTCAAAACTGAACATCTTCTGTGTATCACCACCCCCCACCTCCCGCCCTGAACCCTGTCCATAAACCCACATTCCCTATCTCAGTAAACTGCACAACCCTCTACCCTAATGCCTGCAGGTCACCCTTGCCTAGGGCCCCTTGCCAGAGACATCCAAAGTCTCCAGCCTCCCCACCTTCCACCTACAGCTTCCTTTCTCATCTCCACTCCCCCCACACCCCACCCCCACCCTAAGCAACAGTCTGAAAGGAGAATCCCTATCTTCAGATCCCTTTCCAAAAATCCATCCTCCAAATGTTCTTTTGGAAAAGATGATCACTTATTGCTTTTCTGAAGTTTCACAGTGTAAATCTGCATGCTAAACTTCTGAGAAGTTTTACAGTGCAGAAACCTGTTTCTTTTTATTCCAGCATCCCCTAAATAACTTGGCCACTGCCCCCTTTTTCCACAACACCTACTAATATTCTAAGGGATGCGTTTCATCACTCTGCCCTAAAGCAGGAGTCAAATCTCAGACTTGTGAAGCTACATGAAGATTCAAAGAGAATCTAAATGGGAGATAGCCGGCAAGTACAATCTTAAAGCACTCTACAAGGAAGCACCTTATCACTAACATCATGCAGCTGATCACAACTTTCCAAGTCCTGTTTGGCTAGCCTTGAACTCTTAACAATAACATAAAACAGCCTGCATTTCACCATGTTATTGACAGGGCTATCATTAAAGAATTTGCAAAAGGCTTTGCTGAAATCTAAATTAGTTCTGTGTAAGGTACTGTCTTCATCTACCAACTTTAAACGCACCTCTCAACAAAGTAAATAAAGGCTGGCAACTGTCAGGCACAAAAAAATAGAGAACATCTAGTATCTGCATGGCTTCCACTGGAAACATTTTTAAAGATCAGAGTTTTTAAAAACTTAGGAGTATTAAAATATTTTATGCTGAGTTCCCATTATTTTAATCAGTCTTCTCTGTAAACAAATAGATGAGGTTAGGCATTTATTTCCTATGTAGTCCAGGAAAGCCTGGTTGTCTTTTTGGAAATGGCATAATAACCATGGCTTGAGCAGAATTTCAGTTAACCTGAACTTAGTAATAAATACTGAAAATACTAGTTGATGATTATACTCCTCATAGAACTTAATACCCAGAGGGTAAAGGGAAAGTTTTTGTTACTAACTAGATGACGAAGCAGGCACTTCATGTATACATATCTAGCTTATATAAAATCAGACTTGTCTCCCTTACAGCAGAAACTATAACAGAGGCTCTCTTGGGACAAAGACAAAAACTATTTTGACCCTTTAATTTTCATGCAAATGGCCTCCCCCAAAACATAAAGGAAATTTCACAGAAGTAAGGAAAAGCACTGACAAAAGTTCTACCTTAAGCCATTCATATGCTCTTAAACACTATTTTGGCAAAGGAAAAACCTGACTTTAAAATTTTTATGTTTTACAGTCTGTGTTAAATTGCGCTTTTCCATAAGGAAATAGCGGTTTTGTTTTTTTTTTCAGGAATACTAACAAAGATTCTTGTGAATTTGTATTTTGTCTGAAAACACTTTCACTTTTAATACCCCCCAAAACACAGTCCCATTTAAAACATATTTTCTATAGTTATTTCACTGCAATACGGCATCTTAAAAGACAGAACCTTAAGAATTTCACAATTTTCACTGGTTGCATCGCTGTGAAAGTTTGCTGTATGTAACTATTTTTCTGTCATACCTACTACAGAACTATTATTATGTTCTCCTCTTTTATACATGAGGTAAATGATAGAAACCTGCCCAAGGTCACCTAAGAGAGCGGGAGAACCAGTTAGAACTGAGCACACCTGATTTCTATTCACTCACCTAATTCACTGAGCCACCTGATCTTTCCAAAATCCCCAAGCCAAACTACGTCTCCCTTAAAGGAAAAAGCTCCCCCCCCTTTTTTTTAAACTCCTATCCTCAGGCATTTCAACGATAGTGTGCCATGAACTCAAACATAAAATTAAAACTTCACAGATGGAGAACGCTGTTATCATTACTATGTAAATACCATCAATAACAGCACCTAAAGAAATGGCCATACAAATGTTAAAAAGCAATTTAAGTGCATTAGAAATTCACCGCTTTCAAAACTTGTCTGCTATCAAAGTTTTTCTAACTTCTAGGTTATAATAAATAGTTAAAACTGAAGGTGCCATAAACCATTATGATTTAAACCGAGTCTTTTAAAATTCAGTAGGAAAAGCCATGCACCTAAATTCAGTATAGTAGGGTACGGATGACACCTAAAGAAGCTTCATCCTTTCTCCCCTGCCTTTAGAATTCCTACTGCTGCCACAGAAAGCATTAGCCTCTCTCAAGAGTTTTATAAATACTAGGGAACGGGAAATGCACTAATTTCCAGAGCCCTCTTCTTACAGGCTACATCAGGATCTGTATCTCCTTCAACTGCCCTTATCTACTACACCTCCAGCTAAGATTTGGGTGCTTCCGCAATTGATAGAGGAAAGAAATATTATTCAAACGTCCTTTAAAAAAATTGTATAAGGAAAACGATCCGAAATTCATCCTTGGGGAAAGAGAAGGGAGGTAGACCTCCCACTGCCAAAGGCGGTTGAAAGCTGCTCGTTAGAGGGCATTTATCCAAAGTGGCCAAACTTTCCCAAAATAGTCCTCTGGCGGCCAAAGGGGGTAAAAAGTGGAAAACCAAAACAAAACAACAAGCACACAGCACCATACTGACTGTGCCTCCGGATTACGCAGCCACTTCTCCCTGCAAAGTGCACGCTCCCGCGCCGCGGCCACAAGCCGAGTCCGGCAAGCGGCGCCCCGCGGCGCACCCCTACACACCTGCCTCGGCCGGGGTCCGTCTCTCGGCGTCTACCTGTTGCAGCGCTCGCCAACGCCACGACACCCCTGCTGCGGAGCCCCCCTAAATCCAACCACATCCAGGCCAGCGAGTGCCGCTCTCCCTGCAGCGAGAGAGCCCGAGGCAGCAACGCTCTTGCACCCAGGTGACTGCACGGGCTTCCTCCGAGCAGCCTGAAGTTGGCTTGCGTCTCCCCGGTCCAATGACACCCCGGGCGCGGAGGGGCGGAGAGGAGGGGGCAGGGCCAGGGCCAGGGCCAGGACTGGCGAAGTGGGAAGGGAGAGAGGGAGAGAGGGCGGGCGAAAGCCCGGAGGGGGAGTGGGCCAGCTCCAGGGCCGGGGTGGTCACATGTCCAGATAAAGTTCAGGTTGCTATCCCGCCCCCCTGAGCCCTTCCTATTGGCCCGGAGGGAAGCAAGGCTCCACGCCGCACAGGCCAGGCGAGTTTCTCATTGGACAATCCCGGCTGTCAGTCACCAGGAGGGCGACATGACTGATACAAAGTTGCTGCGACACAGCCTAGACTCGGCAGCTCCCTTAAAGCCGCAGCCACGGCGGGCGCTTGAGGTGCCGGGCGGCAGCTACGACACTGGGCACTAGGCACCCTCCACACGCTGCCCCCCGCCCCTCTCGCTCGACTGCCCCAAACTTGCTCGCGCCCACCTGACTCTCCTCCTGGCTGACCTCAGGCTATCTGGAAAGACGTTAAAAGTGTGGTGACGCGGAAGAAGTCGGTTTTTCCGAGATCCAGTCAAGGTGTTGGTCCCTCATGCTCTCCACCTGCAGCGCCAGGTGAGCGGCAGCCCTGACCCAGGCACCGCCCACAGCGTCCGCGCGCAGGGGAGGACTCCTAGTGGGCTTTACCCGACCCCTAAGGTTCCTCTCCCCGCCCCTTTCCTCGGTCTTGCGAGTTACCTCTCAGCCGAGCAGCCGCAGCGTCGCTGCCAGCGAGCAAGAGGATCACGTTCCCACTCGATTTGAATTTCCTTGTTTTAACCGTGCAGGAAAAGCGGGTGATTTCAGTGCAGCCAAAGCCCTTTAAACGCAGCGTCTCTCCCACCCCATCAAAAAAAAAAAAAAAAAAAAAAAGTGCCAGGGTCAAGAGCTGCTGCTCTCCTTTATGATTTTGTTGGTGCATTTATTAGTTTAGTATTGGATTTTTCCACTAGCTCAATTTGAAAGCTTACCATCGAGGATATTCACTTCTTTATAATGGGTGGGAGGGGTGCACATAATTGGGAGAAACACACAGGAGGGGGAAGAAATCAGTGTTTTCTAAGGATCGAGTGTCTGCAAGAAGAAATTTCGGTTTCCCTCCAACCGCCCCCATCTCGACTCTCCTCTCGCCCACCCAAACGCTGTAGTTACTAAGCAAAAGGAAGGGCTTCTTTAACTTTGATTTCTAAGGACTTTGAGACTCCGCGTCTGAGGCTCCGTTTTGGGCTCCCGGCTGGCCCGGAGTCAGCACCAGTGACGTACACACCTAAATCTGGTCCCCCGGCCCTCGGCGACCCGCAGCCCGGTGGTGGCAGCTGTGCAGCCTCCCGCCTCACCCTTGCCTCGCACCCGCCAAAGTCGGAGGGTGGGGGGGGGGGTCAACCTGTCTGTGCCCAAAGGCCCCTCCTCTCTTTACAGTAATTAAGCTTCGGGATTCCAGACCCCGAACCCAGGAAGACTCGAATTCGCCGCCGCTCCAGGTAGGGAACTCCCTGGCGGCGGGGGCGACTCCGGTGCTCAGCCGTCCCCTGCGCGGAGCGGCCCCCGGGACCCTGCAGCCGGGAGTCCCAGCCAAGTGTCCCAACTTTCCCGCGGGGCCCGCCGTCACGCGCGCTCTCCCGGCCAGGCAAGCAGCCTGGCATCGATCGCACCGGGCCGACCGCGGGCGGCAGGCAGGAGCTAGGGAGTCCGGAACCTAGCTAGCGCCCGGGCAGGCGAGGAGGCGGTGGCTCAGCCTGCGCTGACAAATTACTCATTATTAAAGGAATGGACGTGTCTCTTTTACTAAGTTTTTACCTCCTTTACGGAGGGCCGGTCTTGCCCTGGATCTCAGCTTCTTGCAAAATCTAGGTTATATTTTGCAGGGACAACCGCCGCGATCGCTCGCCTGTCGCCCAGCACCCCTGCCCGGAGGCGGCCTGGCGGGCACCTGGTCTCCTGCCCACAGCCCACCTCGGTTCGCCCACCGGCGCCCTCTACGCGGACCCTGTCTTCCCAAGGGCCGCCTCTGCGCTCCCCGGGCCCCCTCCCACCGCTGTCAGCGCAAAGTGACTGTCGCTGCACTCACCTTTTCTAGGACATGGTGGGGAAGCTGGGGCGCGGGGCGGGGGGGGGGGTAGGGTGGGGGTGAGGGCAGCGAGACTCCCGCCGCCGCCGGCGCCGCCACCAGCAAGTCCAATATTAGCAGATCGGCGGTAAGGATGGAGAGGATGATAATCCCGGCAGTGGCCCTACTGACGTTGGGTAGAGCAATAGATCAGTAGTGTTGTTACCCCGCAGGAGGAGGAGAGGCGGCGGCGCCAAATCGCGCAGAAGGGGACGCGGGCGCCCGCCCGCCCCCAGCAGCGGCGGCCCGGCCTCAAGCGGGCCCCTCTCCCGGGGCTGCTGGTCTCCCGGGCGTTGACGGCGGCGGCCCTGGAAGCCGGGAAGTACGGCGGGATGATTCCACGCCTGAGTCCCGCAGCGCGGCTCTCCGCGCCCCCTCTTCGGGCCTGGGGTGGCCGGTGACAGCTCCGGCGGCGGAGCGTGTGTGTCTGTGTGTATGTGAGGGGGCGGCCGCAGGGGGAGCCCGCGGCGCCGCGGCCCCCTCCCCGGGTCACACCCTCAGCAGCGGGAGGAGGCTGCAAAGCGTCCAGCCACCGGCTGGTGGGAAATCGGGATGGGGGCGCCAGTGGCTGGTTGCCCTCTCACCCTGGCCCCTGGCGGCAAGGAGGCCGAGGGAAAACGGAACCCCCAATGCACGTAACCCTCCCTCCACCACTTCCCACGTCCTCCCAAAGTCTGGGCCTGAGCTCGCGCCCCGGCCTCAGGTGCAGTCCCCAGCCGCGGGGGGCGGCACGGGTTGGGGACCACGCGCGGGGGGCGGGAGTGAAAAGTTTCTTTTCGTGCTCCCTTGCCGCCCACCCAGTGAGGCTGCTCCTCTCCACCTCTCTCGAGTTTGCGGCGCCTTTGCCCCACCCCCAACGTGGGGGGGGGGCGCCGAGGAAGGACCGGTGGCTGCGCGTGGGGGCGTGTGGGGAGATTGGTGAGAAGCGGCGGCCGCGACCGGTCCCCTAGCTCTGACAGCGGCTGAGATGCGGACGGTGGTGCCTCCGCAGAGCAAGCTGAGGAAGGGGCCCAGCGCCAGGACCCCTCCCCCCTCAGCTCGGCGAGCGCTGCGCGCCCCCGCGCCGCCCCGCGCGCCCCCGCGCCCTCGCGCCAGCCGGGGCAGACACCTACGCAGACGCGAAAGTGAAAGGGGGGCGACCGAGCCTCGAAGGCGGGCGCAAGGCGAGGGGCAGAAGATGAAGCTGTGACCCGCGATCCCGGGTTTCTCCCACTCCCTCTGCCCTGCGGAGCAGTCTGCTGCCTCCGGACTCCGGAGCCTCCCCGAAGTCGCACGTCCGCCACTCTCTGCCACACAGATCACCCCCATCAGGGGATATATATGTGTGTGTGTGTGTGTGTGCGCGCGCGCGCGCGCGGGTTCACGCTCACTCACGTGTGTGAGATATAGGTTCAGCCCCAGACTCTTCCACCGCACTGTCACACTTACCCTTGGTGGAAAATGGGGGGGGGGGGGGGGATAGAGTCACTACCCCTTACAGGCTTCCCTGCTTGTTGTCCTTTATGATTCAGTTTTTTAAACCCCGCGAACTGACCCCCCACACACACCTCTTTCCCAGTTTAGCACTTCTTTTCCTACAGGATCTATTGACCACCACCCTAACCGCCCCCCCCCCGCACTTTTCAGGGTTCTTTCCCATTTTCTTACTAAATAGCTGTGAAAGTTGCTAATCTCTTCCCACGCAAAACTGTGTTAAACTCGGAGCTGCCCTGTTAAAACAATCACTGCCTTTCTTCAGCCACATTCCCACTGTCCGAATATAAAGCTTTGGGTCCATCACCCACACAGTATTGGCACTACTCAGTTCTTAGATGGCGGAAGGTGGCATTTTGGCCTCTAATTAAACAAACTTTTGCCTCAGTTCCCTTATTTGTAGGGAATGTGAAGTTCTTAAGGTATTATATTTTAAGCGAAATCAAAATAATAAATATATATTTTCAAAATGAACATATTAATAATTAATTACAAGTGTCCTGACTGCAAAAACTGAATCTTGAAATGCATCAAAAATAAGATGGATTGACATTGGCGGGTTGATAAAATACACAGAAGGATGGATAGATATGCGATGAAGCATGTGTATATTGAAGTACAATATTAATGGTAGAATATAGTTGGTGGGTATACAGGTGTCGGCTGTAAAATTCTTTCAACTTTTTTGTATGCTTGAAATTTTTCATAATGAAGTGTTAGAGAAAACTCTTAGTTAAGGTAACCTATATGACGTAAATTCTGTTTACAAAATCAGTAAATTAGGTATCAATTATTCTTTCCCCCTGTAAAAAATGATTTACCATAAACATTATTTACCTAAATACTCTACTGTGATTTTAATCAATAATTTCCATTACAGACAACTTGTCAAGGATCAGACTATGGTGTAAAGTAGGTTATTATAAGTGCAACATTTTAGAAATTTAGATTTCTTCCTGTGCTTTTTCTTGTCCATTCTCAATTTTTTATCTTCCCTACCTGAAAAACCATTTGGTATTATAAAACTAAGATGAGTTTTTAAGCATATATAAATGTTCTTTTGAAACTTTTTCACACCAAAATAGTTGGGGGCGGGGTGGGGGGTCATATGCCCATATATAGCAGCTTCTCTTATCCTTTGGGAGCGCTGTTTGGGGATCTTGCAATTATTAATAGGCAAATCTTTGGGGCTATCTAAGTTATTTAGCTATTTGCCCAAATGTTTGAACAATTAAGTTTCCCTCTTCTCTTTATTTTGTTCTGCTCTCTGTAAGACAAGAGGTGGTTCTGTGCCACCCTAAGGGAGAACACCTCCAGGATAATATCTGTGGCTCCCTCATCTGAAGAGAAGGTGACACTTGTTTTGCTTGGAATCACCCCACAAGTGATGCCTCTGAGAGACTCCATCAAAGATGGGGATGCAGGGTTTTCTAGTTGTTTGAAATATTCTTTGTGCCAATGCTTGTTAATAAAGAGCCCTATCACCTTAAAAAAGTGTACGCCTAGAAATGTCATTACTTGTTTTTTAAGCTGTCTCAACAAAGTTTGTTCTTTTCATCCTTTTAGATAAGTATATTTTCTCTTTGCAAGAGGATGAAAATGTGTTTTTTTAAAAAAATAAAATTAAGAAAGGAAAGGAACAGAAAAGGAACTTAATCTCCAAATAGAGACAATTTACAGCTGCCAAATACTCTTAAATCTTGAAGCAGTAGCAATAGTTATCTCCCTTTTGACAATAGATCACCCTCCGTTCACAGTCGCTGTACCTTAGGACACCACCCTCCCTCATCCCATTAGTGTCAAACTCCCTGAGGTTTGCCACCATAAAATGCAAGACTCAGCGTTTGCAATTTACATGTGTGACATCACATCCTCTATTATATAACTTCAGATACAAAGCCTAATATCTAAGTTTGTGTTGGAAAAAATTCTCCCTTGCTCTTTATTTTAGCTTTAGCAGAGCCACCCCTTAGTTCCCTGATGCTAATCCCATTTCTTCAAACAGCTGACTCTGGGGGAAGAAAAAAGCATAGAGTTGTTTAAGCCATGAAATCATTACCCACCCCCCCAAAAAATCTTTTCGAATTTATTTTGGAATGTATTAAATACCTCTCTGTATCTTTACTTACCAACAAGAAAGTGAAGACCATTAGGTATAATATAATTTAATTGTATTCAATAATTTTTAGAAGTTAAAGGCTAAGCTCTTGGTCATAGTTAACTTCATTAATAAGCCTAGCCATGCTGGCATTTTTTTCTTTCTAAAAAGCTAGGCTTTCTTTTCCGCACCCCCCCCCCCCCCGCCCCGTCTCTTACCAGCTGTTGGAAAGAGTTGAGAAAGACAGAGAGAGTCAGAATGAGAGAGGAGGGGGGTATTGGAGAGAGAAGATAAATAGGGGAATAATATAAGATAGAATTTTTTCTTTGTTTATTGCAAAACACACATGTTACAGTTTATAAACATTGCAAGCAAATAAGAAATTGTGGACCAGAAGATAAATACAAAACATATCAGGGTTTTTGTTAATATCCAAAATAGACCAAACTCAATTTTCTAGACTACTTGGAATATTTTTATTAGCGTTGGTTATTCATTTCTGTATTTGTTTTCCTAACTATTTATTCATCTATCTACCTTAATTTCCTTTGTGGTCATTTTAAATAAAAATACATAAACCTAATACATTTCTATGGCCAGATTTTGAGATGACAGAGCACCCAACAGCACATGCATCACAATTAGTATGCCATATTATTAGAAGCAAATCAGATTTCACTGTGCCTACACTGATGTTCTAAATTTAGAAATAATGTACAGTAGTTGAAAAGGGGGAGAGGAACTTAGAGCAGTATATTTTAATAAAAATAAAGATATTTTCAATTTCTTGCCTTTTTCTTTTTCTTTGCTTAGTACAGGAAATTCATCACCTTTAAATAACTGTGCTAATCTTACATAAATAAATTCATGGTTTGCACATTAGGACTATGCTTTGGGGCTGTTTCTCTGATATTATGTGCAATAACTACCACAGAAAAGTGAAACAATCCAGTGGGTCAGGTGTGAGAAACATAAGAGTCTCTGTTGAACTTGATGAAAAACTCATTTAGAATTTCTCATTAGGACTTCACAGGAGCAGTTAGCTTTTCAGTAGTTGGCACTATATTTTTAGCAGCATTTTAACAGCTGTCAGTAACAACTAAGACAACATTTTGATCAACACTATTTTTTTATTCTAACAAAGATGATTGCAAAGAAACAAAATGCTTCAGGATTTCAATGTTTAGCTATGAAAATCACAATTAAAAAGATATTTTCTGTGATATAAAATGTTAATAATACCTCAAGGGCAGGCAATAAGGTATCCATATAAAATGAGGCCAAGTGGATTTTTAAATTTTAATTTTCTGATGCCTACGTACACATAGTAAAGATTATTTTATTCTTAAAAGGTGTGTTTAATGTCAGAAATAGAAACGTCAGAATAAGAGAATGTGCAGTATATCTTGTCATATATTTGCAAGTAGGTCAAGAATAGCCATATGGGCACCCAGAACGAATAAATCTTTCCCCTAACATTAGAGTTCATAAAGGGAGGTTATCATATGTCAGATACATGACACTGGAAATAGCAGACAGAAAAATGTAAGAAGCTTCGTGGAGGATGTCATCTTTATTCCTAAAGATAGAGGTAAATTTGCTATGGGTAATGCATTACAAAGCAAATGAAAACTAAATCTTTGCAAGTGTCAAATTTGCCTTTCACCCATAGGCTCCCCAAATTGAGTGATTTCTGTTCCAAGGCAAGTAGGAGTAATGGTATATTATTAAAGCAGCCTACTGAATCATCTTATTCAGAGGTCATCTACTCATTTGGAGGACCTAATCCAAGTTTTGAGTTTGTCCCAACAAAGGCAGCTGAGTATTTCCCACTTCATCTAGCTGGCACAGTGGGGGAATTAATGCATTCTTATGTCAAATGATATTTTTATTATATTGCATTTATTTTTTCTAACTCTTTTGGGGGCACTTATCTATTAGCTCTTTCAATATGAAGCATTTTTAATTGCTTGGGAAGACTTTCTTTTCAACAGACATAGATGCACCTTTAGTAAAAACTGTGATTAGATATCCTTTCCTCTTTCCCAGCACCAACTCCTGCCAGATGCAAATGTTTTGGTGTTGACAGTTTTTCACAGAGCATTATATGGTTTTCTTGGTGCATAAATTTTGGACATTAAATGTCCATGTGTAAAAATGAAACATGTATAAACACTTTCTATATAGAAGGTATATGCCACATCAATTATTAACATTTAAACCACAATCTATTTTGAAGTGCTTAGTGCTAATTATAGCTAGACTTTAATATTTTATCAAAACAAGTAGACATATTTCCATTTAAACTAGTTCATTACTTAAAAAAAAAAGAGCTTTTTAATGGCCTTTGCCATGAATGTAGTAGAACCATGTCCTCTAAGTAGAAGTTAAGTAGACTTATGATGCCTCTATACAATGACAGTAGAGATTGCTTTCTTGTGTAAAGGACCAAATAAGCACCTAAAGTTTTGAGATTTTTCTAATATATTTATGAATATGACTTTTGATCTGACTTTTTGATTTTTAATACGAAAGCATGTATTTTTATAATAATTGTATATCTCAAAAAAAAATTCCAGGAAACTTATTATTATAACCACATCATTTCAACATATACTACTTCCCCATTCATTTATAAATTACTGCTTTTCTTTCCAATTTGAGTATCACATGAACTGAAGTTTTGTTTGAAAATATATTCAGTTTTTAAATTATCTTTATTTGTAAAAAATATATATTATTGTTATAATTCAATAAAAACTTCTAAGGAACAAAACACAATATCATATGTACATATCTTTTTATTCACTATAAGTTATTTCCATGGCACCATGAGATTATAATACTAAAATACAACTACTAGTATATTAACAAAGTATGGACTAAGTAGCTAAATCAATATTATTAATCACAGTGAGTACACTCACTGAGAAATGTAAACAAATGCTAACTTCTGCAGATAATTCAAAAAGCCCAAGGTACAAGAAAGAGCCAAGGTTCAATCTTCTTGAATGAAAAATCCAAGCAAAAATTTTTAGCCTAGAGCTATATTTCACTACCCCGTTTCACAGAACCAGCAAATCAAGCAGTACTGTAGAGCCAGCTTACAAAGCTTAGAATTCTGGCTTCATCACTTAATAACCTTACGACCCAGTGCAAATTACTTATCTTTCTAAATTTAGGTTTCCTTATTTGTAAAATGAGATTATTGATACCATAACAGGATATGTGCTTAACATAGTACTTGGATCTAGTAAGTGCTCTCAAAAATGCTAAATATCCACCTTTGGAGTTTTGTCATAAAATACCAAGATTGATTCCTTGGAAGATTAAATATCTTGCTTCCAATTCAAAGGATTTTCAAGGTCCCTTGAGAATCAGTGATTCACTTGAGGTCCTTAAGCATTTCAGACTTCTAAGAATTCTCTTTCCTGAAACAGAGATTCTCAAATTTTAGCATGCATCAGAATTACCTGGAAACCATGTTGAAAGAGATTACTAGGCCCCACCCCTAGAGTTTCTCATTCAGCAGGTATGGGGTGGGGCCTAATAATTTGCCTTTCTAATAAGTTCCCAGGTTGCCGCTGCTGCTGCTGATGATCTGGAACCACTGCCCTAGAGTACAGTAAATGAAAAAATTGGCCCCAGGCTGCTCATTTTGAGGAGCTTAAGTTATTGCTGGCAGCTACTGCTGGGGTGGGGATGAGAAACAGGAAGTAGGAGACAGAAGAAAGGAAGTGTCAGGTAGTGATAAAAAGGAGTAAGGGTAGGGGTGGCCTTCATAATCACATAATGATTGTAATAACGAGACTGGCTAATTACTGTCGAGGACCTTCTCTTTCAATACACACCCCTTGGACTGTATGTTGATTTTTCTAGACCTCTGGATTCCTCCCCTGAATCAGTATTTGGGAAGTACTTTATCACTTTCAGGCTCTGGAAGTACCTATTAGTTTATTACTGTATTATCTTAAGGCACTGACTAACTTTGGTTTATCTGGGAGAGATGAGAATTGATAAGCCAAGTCCTTTAATTATCTTTGCACACAGTTCACTGTAGTCAAGTCCAGATCACTTTTCTCTCTATATACTGAGTGTATCACAAAGATGCATCCATTACTCTTGAGTTAGATTTTAATTGATTTCTTTTTCAGATTTCATCCTATCAGAAGGGAATATTAGATCAATTGGCTGTGATAAGATTTTGACAAAGCCATAGTTGTCATTCCTAGTTTTTAACCAATTATCATAGGAGGAAATATCTAATATTTGCCTCAGGAGCCCAGGCCTACTGTTTATACTTATAATAACTTCATCACTTTGTTAAGAAGTGATCTTGTCATTGCAGGATTTTCCTTCCTTAAGAAGCTGAAAAATAAAACTCAGTCAAGATAGTTGAAATTCCTATATTTATAGAGATGAACCTAAAGAACAGTCAAGTAAAGCCAACAGAGATAAAATAATGCTACATTCCTAGTGTTACTTAAATCGAACTTGACTGGAATGAGCAAGATAAAAAGGGGAGAATAGAATATGTACTTGTGAGGAAACTTGGTGTTATAGTTAGCAGTGGACTCCAATTGGAGCATTATGTTATTCATAGGTTGTGGAAACAATTCAGAAGAAAACCCAATATTGTTAGCAGTTTTTGAAAGTAAGATATACATGAAAAAATTAAAGTGATTAGATTTCCTTAACCTGGTAGGTAGTGACATCATACAAAACTATTAATAACAAATTAGGTAACCCATTGAGTTCATTTTATTTTTTGCTACTGTAAAAATCACTTCGAGTTTTTGACTGCATCTTTTTAATGTCGCTATATTAATATTTAACTATAATATTAAAAAACATAACATATTTCATAAGTTTATAAATGTTTCATAAAATATTTCAAGCATACCAAAAAAATAATCACAGGCTACAAGGTAGTCACCACCTTTATATTATGAGGTGGGAACATTTTTTCATATTTGCTGCAGAAGTATAAAACCTGCATGGGAGTAATACATTCCTATTTCCTGATAGGGGCTACTGTTGGAGAGGGAGGGAGCCAAAAAGTATAAGGGGTAGGCTTTCATCACCTGGGGGTTTCACTCCCATTGTTACAAACCCCAGGTATTGCACTCTCTGCCCAAGAGTTTAAGAGGGAATTGTTCTTAATATATGCAAATAAAACTTAAAGTGGGGCTGGTAGATAATCCCAGCTCATGGTTTCAGTTGAGGGAAGGGATTTAAAAGTCAAACTATTCTCTCTGAGATCCTCAAGAATGAAGATGACTTCAGGGCAATAAGAACTGCCCATCTAGGAGACTATCGATCCTTGGAACAGAGCAATTAGAATTCAGTTCATTTCAATGCTACTGCTTATTGGGTCACTTTCTAATTGTCTTTTTCTTAGCCCAATTAATTCCAGTCACCTTTTTCTCAATGAAATGCAGGACTCATATAAACCACTGTTTGTTGATTTAAGTCATTACCAGAACTATTCTGACTGGTTGGCCTATGTTGTATGAATTGCTAAATATTTTGACTCTAATCCTAGAGAAAAGTGCTCAGTCCAGATTGGACAGGTATCTTAGTTTGTTTGGGTTCCTATAACAAAATACTACAGATTGTGTAGTTTATAAACAGCAGAAATTTATATCTCACAGTTCTGGAGGTTGGAAATCCAAGAGTAGAGTGTAGTGCGGACCCTCTTCTGGGTCACAGGCTTCTTGTTTTATCCTCACATGGTGGAAGATGTCAGGGCACCTCTTTTATAAGCGCACTACTCCCATTCATGAGGGCTCTGCCCTTATAACCTAATCTCTTCCCAAAGGTCCACTTCCTAATATCAACACCTTGGAGATTAGGGTTTCAACATATAAATTTTAGAGGGACACAAACATTCAGACCACAGCAAAGGGCTTAGGAATTCAGTGGGTTTGACCACTATTCAGCTCATTTTATTTGGCAATATGTTGCCCTTTAAGCTAGGAATAATCTTCAAGTAGTTCTTTTATATTCCAATGTAGTAGTCAGGTACAGATGAAGCTCCTATACAAAGACACCCCCAAATGGGTGGCTAAAATAGGAAAGAAGTTTTGATTCTATCTCACATAAAGTCAAGAAAAATGAAATTTGTTCAGGGTAGATAGGTGGTTTTGCTACATGAGGTCTTCAGGAACCCCTTTGGGGAGCAAACTTTAGTACTCCAAAATATACCTCTTTAGCATATTGATTATTTTAAGCTGGTTATTTTTAAGAAACTGTGGGTATAATAGAAGTTCTGAAAACCAAATAGAAGTTACCCTTTTGTAGGAGATATTTACATGTATAAGGGAAATCTCCATTTGTAAAAGTGTCTCCCTGGCTATACCAAGATAACTCTAAAATCTCTAGAAACTGTTATCAATGGAGAAGGGATGGATTTAAATCCACTTAACAACATTACCCTTCTTTACTGTGCTTTTCCTGGTAACCTCCCATAACTTACTCTCCACCCCCAACATCTTTTCTTTAGCTGGAGCTATTTACAGTATGGTTCTGGCCATTTCAGAGACTTAGTTTTCCTTGGTCTCTCCCATGTATACAGGAGGTATACAGTTTATTAAATTTTTGTTTGATTTTTCTCCTATTAATCTGTCTCATGTCAATTTAACTGTTAGACTAGCCAGGGGAAATTTGAAGGGTAAAGAAAAATGTTTTCTCCCCAACAGCCCCATTCCACAGAGTGTTGTCCTCATCTGTATGGTGGAAGCTGTGTCACCAGCATCATATCCACTGTTTTCTATTAAAAAACAAAAGTTTTGACCAAATAGTTTGTACACATCGCTTCTGCTTACATCCCATTAGCCAGAGCAATTTTCAAGAGAGGTTGACTGGCCATATGCCCTCCCAAAGCTGGATTTCTACTGCTAAAAGGAAGAAGGGGAGAATTAAGTACAGGGGACAATCAATGGTCTTTGTCACATGATGACCAACTCCACTGAGCAGAGAAGAAAATGAGACAGACTTAAACTGCGGCACAAAGATCTAAAGTTATAGCTGAGGGTATAAGCAGTGATGGGTGGAAGGGCAGGTGAGGTCAGGAGCCAGGATGTAGATGCTGGGATCGGGATTTACACTCTCATAATCAAAGGGGCCATCTTTTGCAATACACCTAGATAGTGGAATCAGTGGTAACTAAATATTCTAGTGAAGATGAGCTAATATTTCACTAAGCCACATGGTAAGTTTACGGAACAAGTTAGCTTCAATTAATGATTTTTTAAAAATGAGAAGAAACATATCCAATATAGACCAATCTCAAAAAAAAATCACTGAAATCATTATCAGCTATTTGAGATAAATCAGCAGTGTTTGAAGTGCAAGTAATACTATTCTATAGAAAGCCAAAAAACCTCAGATTTTAACCAGCACTTGGCACAGAGGGAGCTAGTATGTGGCCCTCAGTGTATATGTTAGCACAAGGGGAATATGCAGGAGATTACAATCTCCTTTTGCATGCCTGCCAGAACACGACAGCACAAGGTTAAGAGCAGGCCTTATGTTCAGTTGTTCAGTACTAGGACAACTGGACTTCTTGCTTACATTACAGCCTGTGGCCCTGCTGATTGGCTGATATGCATGCCTGATTGGTCAGTGCTGCCTTACAGGTCATTAAATATTAACAACATTACTTATGCTTTCAGGGTCTATTCAAAATTTCCTTGAGAGATGAGAAGACCACAATGGGCCAAGGAAGAAGATTCTTAAGAAAAAAGTAGTAATTTATTCTCCAATCTGCAAAAACTCTCCATATAGGACAGATAAAATAGAGAAAAAAAGAGACAACACTCAAGTTGATTTGTCAATCCATCTTTGAGATAGTAGTGTAGATTTCCCATACATTCCAGATGCCATATATCTACTCTATTTACAGCGTATGAAATGTTGAGACAGATTACAAAGGAAGTTGTGAACTTCCTACTCTGGAAAAATTTAGAAGTAGCATTTCCTCTGATCTGAAATGGCAAAGGCAGGGGTCTGTAAGCAGGGTGATGGATAAGGTATCTATCAGTTTGTTTAGCCTTTTAAATAATTACCTTGCAAAAAGGAAATGAGATCAGGAAGAAAGGCCCAATATAGCCTGATGAATCAGTGGGTGATAAAGTACATGGAATTTTGACATCCAGCCTTTTACATTTTCTTTTGAAAAGTTGCCTCTATGTCATAAACTAAGTATCAGTTAAAAGAGGAAATACAGGGACGCCTGGGGGGCTCAGTTGGTTAAGCGTCTGCCTTGGGCTCCGGTCATGGTCCCAGGGTCCTGTGATCGAGCCCCGCATCGGGCTTCCTGCTCAGCGGGGGGCCTGCTTCTCCCCCTCCCTCTGCTTCTCCCCCTGCTCATATTCTCTCTCTCTCTCTCTCTCTCTGTATCTCTGTGTCTCAAATGAATAAATAAAAAAGCCTTTAAAAAAAAAAAAGAGGAAATTCAGCAGGGTTTGTCTTTTAAAGTGGCAATAAACTATAAAGGTTAAAGCATAGACTCTGGAGCCAGATTTAGCTTGGGTTTAGATTCTAGCTTTGCTTCTGAGTAGCTGTGTGACTCTGGGCCTTAGTTTCATCACCTATCAAATGAGATACTATAACTTACCTCATAAGGTTGTTATGGGGATTAACAACCTGTAAACTGACTTAAATATAGTAAAAAACATTAACTATGATATTTTTCATACTGTTAATCCTAAACCATTTTCTCCTACCCATTACTCTACCCATATTCTTTCCTGCTTTCCATGCACTTGACATCTGATCTTATTGAATCACTTCTCCCTTTTTTGTATTTTCCTTAGTGGGGTCATTTGATATTCAGGGCTGTCTGCCTGGCTTCCTCCCATTAACATTCAGGTAGACTTTCTTCTGATATCTCAAGCCTCCTGTCGCAAAACTTGCAGCTCTCCTGGCACATTTCCATTCCTCCTGTGGTAACCTAGTGTTCTATGGCATAAACTTGACCTCGACCTTTACATAATATTCATAGGGTCTTTTTGCTACATGAAGAAGTAAATTTCCTTAAATAGTGTAGAAGAGATAATGTTATGGGTTCTCCAGATTTGATCTTTCTCACTCACTCTCTCTCTCTCTTTTTTTCTGAGCACCCAAGAAGGCTACATATCTCAGCCTCCCTTGCATTTAGGTTGGGTCCATATGACTGGGTTTACATCCTGGTATATTGGTGGAAATTATGTGCTCCACTGGTCATAAGACCTCTTCATTGATTGTCTAACCTCTCACTTCCCTTACCATGAATGCCTGGGAGGTCTCAAGTTTAGGATGGCAGTATCATAGTATGGAAGGAGATTGGATCCCTGAGTCACCTCTTGGAGGAAATCTACCAAGGAGAGTTGCCTGAACTGCATTGGACTGTGAGTGACAAATCTTTATTGTCTGCAATCCATGAAACTTGTGTTCATTGCCCTAATTAATTTAGATAGGACAGAATATAAGTCTATAGTGAGTATTATAGTGAAGTTTGAATGTATTTATACTAGGATGTTTCCTATATTCATTATTACCAAATTCATTATGGAGTTTAGGTAGCAGAATATTGTAGAGAAAAGGATATAAACTGTAGAATCTCCAGAACCAGATTTGAATTTTGTCTTAAACATTTATAACTTTGACTTTAATATGTTCTTTCTCTGGAATCCAAATAATACTTGCTTTCTAATAGTGTTATTGGGTAAGTTAACTAAAACCTACTAGGTAACTATCTTCTACCCCTATACCCTTTCCAATATTCCAGTATTTCCAATCCAGAATTTAATTTCTGTAATTTTCCCTTCTAAACTGTTTTTCATAAATTGTACTTTATAGCAGTGCTGGACTAAAATCTTGACAATAAAAGGTAGTAATTTGGTCTGGAGAAAGTATCCATATCCTTAATTTGTGCCCAAATAAAAGAAAATCATTATAAAATTTTATGTGTTGAAAATAGTACTTAGTAGAGAACAATTTTCCCTTTATTTAGTGCATTATTCAGAAAGTTCCCAACTAAGAAAGCCTATGCCATGCACCATAGCACAATTTTGAAAATATTGTATTTAATTAAAATGGGAATTTCTGAAATTATTACTGTAGAATTTATCTTTCCAAACCTCACATAAAATTTTTGACCATGCAATATTTATGAGTTAATATTCCTTTTCCCTATCTCATCTTAACAATCAGAAGAATAGCCTCCATTTCAAATTGCTGAGGGCGGTCCATTGGCAGAATGTGCACCAGCAAAGACAGAGATAAGTAGTGACCACCTATTTTTCAACCTCACTGTTTACACACATGAAAAGCCATTTGTACACACAATATAAACACAGACTTCAAAGGCACACCTGCAAGAGCTGCCTTGTTACTTGTTTAATATTTAAATAAATTGTTTAGAATTTATGCCATATACTTGCTGGCTTTTTAAATTAAGAAACAAGCTAACATATAACTTATTAAATTAAACGATAAATATGACAATATTGTACATTAGGCATACAAGAAAAGAGAGTTAACAATTCAATAGGCATTACATTAGTTTACAGACCTTGATCGTACATTCCACAGTAATGCCTTTAAAAGATCAATATTGCAACAAACTAAGCTCTCTGTGGCACAGCTTCCCTTTTATAACATCTGTAAACTTCCTTTCAATTATCAAATAGATGTGCCTGAAAATTGATGGAGTAGCTATGTGCTCTCTCCATCTTCTCTGCCTTTCTGATCTTCACTCGTCATCTCTTCTTTTCTTTTCTTTTTTTTTTCACCATCCCAACCTCTAATTACCCTCAAATCTATCCCAAGACCTCTACTTCCCACCAACTCTCCTCTAATGTGGAGTTGCATTTTACATAGAGCTTGATTCTTAAGTCAGTGAGCAAGGTGAAAAATCATACCAAGTCAGAAATACCCCAGGAAAAAAAAAATCCCTTAAGGCATAATTTACATGGCCATTTTTGTGCACATTTGAGGCTGATATAGCATCCAACTCAGCCAGTTTTTCCTCCAGCATTGGAACAGATTGCTGTTTTCTCAGCTAAACACCTGATGAAGTAGTTGGCTTGCATTTAGGGGCCATGTTGTACCAAAAAAAAAAAAAAAAAAAAACCGTATCTTAAAACACTTGAATCACACTCAGCATGGTAAGATGCTCATTCTATGAGAGCAATTCAGGAACTGAGACCAACTGAAGGAACATCAGATTCGCATCTCCCATCCTGCGCTCCTCAGGGCATATGCTCTAGTGGAACGTGGAACAGAATCACCCACACTATTTACATTCTTCTCTTTCTCTCTTTCTCTTTCTGGCAGAGTAAGTAGAGTTGAGTATGGATAAGAACTTTATTCTCTACATATTAAGGAAAAATTCTATTCAAAACCACAAATTTTTTCTAAGAAGGGCAGCTTGTGTTAGAGGACATTTCAGGGTCTCTGTTGCTCTTGTGGGCCATAACGGTCCCCTTCAATTTAATGGAGGGAACCACCTCATAGGTTATGGACATAAGATTGAAAGACATGGAGTTTGAGGGTATGGAGGCTGGAGAGAACAGACTTACTCCACGTCATGTTCTCTCAACATTGGCTCTATTGACATTTTGGATTGACTAGTTCTTTGTTGTGGGGGGCTGTCGTGTGAATGTAGGATGTTTAGCAGCATCCCCAGTCTCATCTCACTAGGTGCCTATAGTAAACATGCCCTCAAGTTGTGAAAATCAAAAATGTCTCCAGACATTGCCAAATCTCCCAAAGGGAACAAATCACCCTTGATTGAGAGTCTGCTCTGTATAATACAGTAGAAAGAGTTTGAAAATCTTGGGGGTAAATTCTGAATGGAAGAAGTAAAATTAAAATATGGGATGGGATAGAAGGAGTTTTCTAGATAGTGCAAGGCTGAGCACAGTATGAGGTAAAGTGGCTTCTGAAAAATCCTTAGTCATGGGACAGCTGAAGGCTTTTAAAAAAATATGTCTAAAATCCCATTCGAAGCTGTTTTTTGTTATATGAACCCCCTTCCATTTCCCCAAACCTTCAATAAAGTCTATTGTCAGCAATAACACCATGTGAGAGCAGTTAGTCTGTGGCTACCAAGGAAGGGAATGAGTTCCCTAGCTGGGCTGACATGGAATAGGGAGCGCCCACATGGAAAAGTCTCTTAATTCAGAGGAAATGGCACCTTAGAACCGAGGTAAGCATTCACAACATGGATTGTGCAAAAATCTTTGGATTTCCACAAGGACTAGATTGTGGGTTTGAACAACTCTTATCTAGATCTTAAAGGGCAAAGACTTTCCAGTGGTGCCATTAATTAGTGGCACTGTGAGGTTTTACAACGTGTGGGTTCCATAGGCCACACAGAGCCACCACCACCTCTGGCAAGTGTTAGTGTGGAAGACAAAGAGACTTGTCTCCATGTCTCTCAGTGGGTTAGGAATCTGGGGCCTCCTGAAATGGGAGGTGATCTCTTCTCATTGTGAGAATGGTCTTTACTAGGTAACATAAATCTGCACAGGACACTGCTAATTCCCCGATTCTGTCACCCTCAAAATCTGTCTCTTTTGCCTCTCCTTCTTAGCTGCTTCTCTATTAACTGTCACAATGTCCCATACATCTTTCTATAAAAAATTTTTAGATGTATTTTTTTGTCACCTTCCCAAGGCTACCTTGCTTTGATTGAGTACAGATTTAGAAGGGTTCCACTTCTGGTGGCCCACTCCCCTTTTAGGATCAAGTCCATCCTGTCAGATATAAACTGTTTACTCAACATATTCTGCTCTTTACTACTTCCATGCTATTCTGGTCTCAGGCTATTCCTCACTATAGAAAGTCTTTCATTGCCATTATCTTTGGGTCTTAATTTGATCTATTCTATTCTACTTAAAAATATCGGTTCAATAATACTACTTCTTATAGTAGGGTAAACTCTGAACTCAGAACTTTATCTATTCTTTTTAGTAGCATTTATAATTTTCTATCTGCTGTAAGAGCTATTTGCGTACATGGTATTTTTACTTTTAGACTAAGAGCTCCTTGAAAACAGGAACTGTGTCTTAACATAATAATTGGTTCATAACAGCTGTTAAGCAGTTGATTTTAATTTTTTTCCATTTTTCCCAAAAAGAATTTAAGATGCCTTAGAAGGACACAACATATTGGCTGATGACTTAAACTAGAAGAAAATGAGAAAAAAATAAGAGAGATATGATAGCAACTTAAGAATAGTAGTTTATCAGTAAATGCTTGCTGAAAAATAAATCAATTTTCTTTACATAAACATTTCCAGTGGGTCCAATCATAGACACAAGCTGCATTTGCTTCTTCACTCACAACTCTCTCACAGTGATGACATCCATGCTTCATCCCCTTCTTTACTCCCTATTTTTTCCCTTTCTCAAATCTGGTCATATTTTATTATGTGGTCCATTAGAAATTACCATCTTCTTCCACAAACTTTACCTTCCTGACTGCAATGCTCATTCTAGGCATGGGCACTTGATTTAAGCCAAGCCAAATAGAATCCTTATCTTAGATTTTTGGAGCTGGAGCAAGAGGTAAGAGTCTTTTCTCCATGGATGGTAAGCCAGGAATCTGCTGAATCACCATACTCCCTGGGTAAAAAAACCTGATTTTCAGGAGAAGAAATTAAAGCCAACCTACAGAAAGAAGCAGAAATTAGAAACAAAGAGAGAATTCTGATGACATTTGTACCCCCAGTTCTTATTTCTGAGGACCCACCCCCCAGCTTCCACCCCAAAGTTTCACTTATCCTCTGCCTTTCAAAGCATGTCTGTTAGAGCTCCTTTGATTTTTATTGGATTAAGTCCAAGCCCTTGAGTCTGACAACCCAGCATTTCCAGCACCCAGTCAGCCTTATCTTGCTTCTAAATTCTCAGTTGAGAGCTGCCGTCACCCAGATGCCAGGCTCATTCTTTCCTCTGTGGTTTTCTTACAGTTATTTCCTTACCTTGAATGACCTCTTGCCTCCTCTCTCTGCAATACTAATTCTAGCCTTTCTTCAAGGTCCAATTCAAGATCTATCTCCTCCATTAAAACCCTTCTTGATTGATCTTTTCCTTCGCTGAACTACTGTAGCCCTTATTTCCCCACTTTTTACCATGCTGTCTAAAGCACATTTATTTTTCTGCCTTAGATTGTTCTATTATGTGTTTTCTGTGTAAGAGAATGTTTTGGTTTGTTTATTACTTACAAACTTAACTACCTTTAAGAAATGGTATCTCCCCTTTTGTTTGTTGGCACTTTAATTTGTTTGGGTACGAGAGTTTGGGATGAGGATTCAGGGAGCACTGCATTGGTCTACCTTAAAAAAAGAACTGAGAATATGAGGTTCTTGCAAGCAATTCAGAAAAGGTGAAATGAGGAGCAGAGGGGGAGACTGGGAGGGAGGGGAGAGTAAAGCAGTGAAGAGAAGAAGTTGTACATAGCCCAATAGGATCATTTCCCATGATCCTCAATTGCTCAGGAAATTAAAATAAACTCATAAAATGCTTGGAGAGCATGCATATTTTATGGAAATTGGTGAAGGGATAGAGTTTTGGGTGAAGGCTGTTAAGGGGGAAAACAGAAGCGACACACATGGATGCAAGTGCTATGGACAGAGTGACCCTGAAAGATATGAGCCCCTGGGGGCTATGCAAGATATAAATTGCATTTATAGTTTGGACCATGCCACATAGCACTGATTATTGCTCTAGTGATTTAATGATGGTTAATCTTCTCATAAGCACCTTGAGGACTGAAAGAATGATTTATGTTTTGTTTTTTTTTTTGCAGAAAGCATGAAAAAAGTTTTGAAATACAGTCAGGTGTGGGTGCAGGGGTTCAAGCCAAAGGGCAAGAGGTTACATCTGGGGCAAACATCTGGGTTATAAGTGTTTATTAGTTTAGTAGTAGACACATTTGCTTTGCCTTCCTATGTTGATTGTAAGTTTCACGATGTAGGGACCATCCTGTCTTCTGTCTCAGAGCCTCTCATGCTGTGTCAAACTCAAGATAACAGTTTCCATCTTTTGTCTCTTCACTTTCCAATGCTTCCTGCATATTATTGTAGGATTAATAAATCTTATAATTTTGCTTTTATCACATCAGTTCTCTGATACATGAAAAAAGGAGGAGGAAGAGAAGGATGAGGAGAGTAAAAGGATAGTCTGTAATTGGTCTCTGCAGCCATGTTATACTGCACTGCTGGTGGTCAAAGTCCTTTGCTGTCTGGCCTCATCTGATTTATCCAAACTCACTTCTTACCCAACATGAATCTCTTTTCCAGGAATGCTGAGTTCCTCTCGTCTACTCACATGGCACAAAGAGTCTCATCCCAGTGTCTTTTTTTATGCAGTCTCAGTCTCCTCTCTACCTATCAAATCCTACTTGTCCTCAAATTCCAGCACAAAACACAGTTTCTCCAGGAAATCTATTTTGTCTCTCAACCAATCTCTAAGTATCTTTCTACTCAGAACTTTAATTGCATTTATAGTTTGGACCATGCCACATAGCACTGATTATTGCTCTAGTGATTTAATGATGGTTAATCTTCTCATAAGCACCTTGAGGACTGAAAGAATGATTTATGTTTTTTGTACAGTGGGCAGTCAATACTATTGAGTGTAAAAGAAGTCCCTCTCCTAAGTGGATTCACAAAGAGCACGGGTTTTACTTGGTTTTCTATTCTTTCCCCAGTGCCAGAACATTGCCTGGAAAATAGTGGTTACTCAGTGAATATTTGTTTAATGAATGAATGAATGAATGAATAACTATTGGTCTGCCAACTTTTATTTCTCCCAGTAGGAAAGACCAGTCTTTTCACTTTTCCATCACCTGTATAGGCCTTTACATAACTCCCTTGACTCTTATTACTATACTTCATCAGATTTCTCAGCCTTTCAAATAATTTCAAATGGTGCTTTGTAGCTACTTCAGTACGGCATCAGTCATTCTTAAAGCACTGCATTTATTTCAAATCACATTTGTGCCAAATTTAATCTATTTATACAGAAGGAGAAAACAGGAGAGCAATGCATATGCATAGCCTGCTCCTTCACTTCCATGCTCCCTTGGGTGCATCACAATATTGAAAAAGTGGGACTTGAACATGTATATGGTAAAAAGGAATCTCTTTAGAGATATACCATTTTCATAAATGGAAATGTTCAGTATCATAAAGATACCAGTTATAAAAAATATATAATGTATAAAAATATGATGTAGTTCCAATCAAATGCCAGCAGAGAATTTCATTTGGTGAAAGTTAACAGGTAGATTCTAAAACTCACTTGGAATAAAAAGTTGAGAATGGCCAAGGTAATTTTAAAGAAGAATAAAGAAAAGGGACTTGACTTTTCAGACACCAAAAGTTATTGTAAGGCTATAGTAATTAAATCAGAAAGATGTTAGTGCAGAAATAGACAAATAGACTAATGAAACAGGACGAAGGCCCCCCACACATGTGCACACATGTGCATACATATACACAGAAGTGGCATTACAAATTAGGGCTATCGGGTTAGAAAAAATAGTGCTGGGACAATTGATTGGCCATATGAAAAAGAAGTATATCTCTACATCACATACAAAAATAAAATAAATTCCAGTTGGTTTAATAGCTCAAATGTGGAAAGCAAAAACCATAATACCTTCAAGAAAAATACAGAATATTTTAAGACTCAGGGTAGGGAAAATTTTTGCACAGGTCATAAAGGAAAAAAAGATGAATAAATTTGGCTGCATTAAAATCTGAGGCTTACTTATAAAAAAAAGACATCATAAAGAAAGTTAAAAGGCAAATTACAGACTTGAAAAAAATATTTCAAATCATATATCTGACAAAGAATGGTATCATGTGTATTTAAAGCTCAGTTTAAAAAATCAAGATTCCAACAGAAAAAAAAAAATGGGCAAAGAGATGAATAGGAAAGTCCCAGAAAAAAAAATAAATGGCCATTTATTCAGGGAAATACAACATCTGCTAAAATTGAGAGTGTACAGACCCTATTTTATTGCAATTCTTATTTTAGGTATGTATAAATATATATTTTAGGTATATACATATTAGAGATTTACATATACATATATTATAATATATGTATATGTACTTTTACATATATTTTATGTGTAAGTCAGCAGATATGTACAAAGAATCTTAGCAAAATTATAATTGTAAAAAAATGGAAAAACCTAAATTCTCATTAATAAGGGAATACATTGTGGTATTTTCCAAAAATCAGTTAAAATAAATGAATTAGCGTTGCAGGAATCAACATGAATAAACCTCAAAAAACATAACTTGAAGGAAAAAGGCAAATTGTAGAATACGTATTACACAATAGTATTTACATAAAGTTTAAAAACACACAAAACAATATTTCATACTACTACTCTTACAGTAGACTGGGGTTCCCATAAAGCAGGTTCTGAGACAGAGATTATCAAGCAGAAGGTTCTTTAGGGAGTGCTTTTGGGAACAACATCTTGAGGAAAGGACAGGAAGGAAGCAGGATGAGACAGAGGGAGAGTTTGAGCCATAATAGTCTTAACAATGGCCTTACTCAACCCCTCTGAAAGCCTGTGAAACTAGGATTGCCCCTCAGAATTGTCCTGAGTTGGGATGAGGGCCCTGGACTTTACATGCCTTTAATCCCACTGGATATGGGAAGGTGCATGATCTTGGGGGAGGCAGCTCTCCTCAAACTCTGTGTAGTCATTAGGAATATTCACACAAATATTCTGACTTTCTTCTCCTGGACATATGATAACATTATATTTCCCTGTGTCCTTTGGGTTAGGTATGGACATGTAACACACTTTGGCCAAATTGAGTGGAAGCAGAAGCTGTACAGGTCACTTCTAGGGAGAAACTTTTTTTTTTTTTTTTAAGATTTTATTTATTTTAGAGAGAGAAAGAGAGAGAGAGAGAGCACACATGCTTGAGCGGGGTGGGAGGGTGGGCAGAGGGAGAGAATCTCAGGCCGACTCTGTGCTGAGTGCGGAGCTGAGGAGCTGACTTGGGGCTTGATCTCAGGACTCAGCTCACAACCTGATCTGAAATCAAGAGTCAGTCACCTAATCGACTGCGCCACCCAGACACCCCTAGGCAGAAACTTTTAATAGTCCACATGTGATCCTCCATATTCCCTTCCCACTGCCATGGTGATCTGTGACTTTGTAGATCTGTGGAAGCTCTTCCACCTGCATGTCTGAACGAAGACAAGGTGGAACAGTACACTCAGCCATCCTGTGATCAACAATAGGTGTAAAGAAGAAATAAACACTATCTGTTTGAAATCACTAACATTTTGTTTTGTTTTTGGTCACTGCCGCATAATAACCTAGGTATCCCAACTGATACCACTTCTTGATTCCAAATGTCATTTTTGCCATCTTTGATCTCTTCTTCTTGCCATATATATTTACTTAATAGCCTTTTTGTCTTGTTTCCTAGATTGGATTTCACAAAATATGTTCTGCAGAAAACTAGTCATGTGAGCAGCTCTCCAAAATCATGATTTTATGGTCAACTAGGTAGGAAACCACATACTTTATCACTCTTTACTTTATCACTCTTTATCACTCATAATTGCTCATTAGCATATTAAATTTCCAGAGCAGTTTTTTCATAAAGAAACCTGTTTTAACTAATTTTAATCTTCCATTTCACAAACTCATTTGACTATGGAACCCTAAAAATAACATCTATTAACATCTGACAGAGGAACATGTTTTTGGAAACTATGCCCTAAGCAATCTTCCTCTTTCCATTCCAAATTAAACACATCCAGCAGGTCTACTTGGAAGTAAAAAGAATGGAACTGGGACTTATTTATGATGGGCTTAAGAACTAAAAGCCTTTTTATAAATATAAAATTTCAATAGAACTGACTTGTAAAAAAAAAAAAGGAAACATTAAATTGACAGCAAGATCAATCAACACTCACATAGAACATACAAACTAGAAAATACAAGTATGTATTGGATGTACAGTTCTTAATCACCTAAGGATGGCAATATGTTTGCAAATATAACATGTAGGCACATAGAAAGCAAAACAAAGCACCTAATCACTGTCAAATGAGTTGGTATAGACAGAACCTTGAGGATATCTAAGATCACACAATGAGTGAGAGCCAGAGTGATATCTAGATTTCATTTATTGGATCAAAGAATCAAGGATTCACTGAATCACAGAACACTCATTCTTTGAATCTATTCTGAATCGCTTACCTGAAGTATGATGTATAAGAACTTAAATCTCAGGCACAAACAAAGAGAGTGATTAGAATTTCTGTATATTTCTGTCATAGCATCAGAAAACGAAAGAATACTTACCAGTTTCCCAGTCTGGCAAAGTCAAAAAATGCCTGCTTATCTACCTTATCAATGTAGCAAATTATAGCACTGCTTGTTGGCTAGAAAAAATGGCCCACTGAGAATAAGGAGGCAAGGCAGACAGCTGATTGTACATTTATAAATTTTATGTCTTTTGAATGAAAACTCCATATTTTAATAAATTAGATGATTGACAACCTGGACTGGATGGAGCAGAATGTTATACAATTTCTAACCTCCTCCTCTTCCTTTATATGTGTTCTGAATGAAGGGGGAACTATTTTAGCTGACAGAAAGAAAAGACAAAACTTTAAAAGAAATACAAAACTACCAAAGTCTTGCTTTTGCCTACACACATAAGAGTTTGAAATAGGAATAAAATTCACAGTGTAATGTATTAGAGACTCAGAATCCAGATATTTTGGGAGTAGATAGCTCAGCAAAAACATAAATTACTTTTAGACCCAATCAATTATTTATTATTTCAATTTATAAAAAATGCACCCAATGCATCTTTGGGATGAAGAATTCGAAGTCATTGTGATTGTTTAGTTGGCTTATTTCTGGCATATAGAAATCTGCATATTTTCTGTTGACTTGAAGTTGTATTCTATATGAATTGTCATGCTATCAAAACAAAAAGCTGGTTTTAAAGAATAAAATTCACAATGTTATCATACATATATTAATTACTTTTAGGTTACATATTAAATAATATCCTGTCAATAAGAGGTTATAATTAAATTATGAGAAATGGCCACTGAGATTTAGAGTGGGGCATTATTTTTATCACTATAGTTAATCATTCCTATTGCATTGAAGCCAGAATAAAAAGTCCTCCACAGAACTAAAATTGTGAACTTCACTATTTGTAAACTGAAGTAATTAGTTTCTTTAGTTGGATTATCAGTGGTTACATTAAATCACCATTTCTAACACCTTCCTTCTTCCTCCCTCCAATGTTTCACCCAGCCTCCCAACTTCCAGAAGTTTCTGGTCTGCTTAGTAGACCCAGTAGAGACCCAGTAGAAAAAGTGGTTATGCTGAGCTCAAAAGTTTCCCTTATCACTTAATTTTAAGTTTAGTAACAATTTTTAGAAGGTTTTAATTTTGATCCTGAGACTCGTCTTTCTAAAAAAATTTATGATGATGAAAATAGTGTTTCTTATATTAAAAATTAATTTTAAGTGGTATGTTTAATTGAAAAAAATTACTTTGAACTTAATTTCTTGCTTTTTTCTTAAAACATACAATATGTAAGCAGATAAGAAAAATTAAACTGTCTTATAAGAAACATTAGACTGTCCTTTGAAAGCTGAATTATAGATACCTCCTTACATAAATAAATATTCAATTCCTGAATGTGGGTTCTGTTTTCTACTTGATTTTCCAGTGTTTCTTTCTTGTGTAATATTACATATCTGATGTATATGTGCAACTACTTTCAAAAAAATAGTGCAACTATTTTCAAATACAGTAAAAGTAATCAGAGTTTAGCTATATAGTAAGTATAGTTTATTGCTCTCTTTATCAAAGGTGAAAGACTGTAATACATTCGTAAATTCATAAATAAGCAGCCAGTTTGGCAAACTTCTTATATTAAATTAGATAGCATTTAATTAGTAAGACAAGTAGGCAATGAATGCGTTGCTAAGGAAAGCCCCAGCAAAACAACTACTTTCCATTCCCGATTTCTAATTCAGTGTCCATCAAAAAAGTCAAATAAGGGTCACTGTATCTTCTGACATCTGAATATCTAGGAAAGAAATCTGGCTGTTGAGTCCAGCATCATAAGATCTAAATCTGAACTTGAAAAATTAAGCATGTAAAACAACCAGCCAAACAAATAAGCTAAAAAACTCCATAGCGTGAGATTTCAAAATTGACAAGGCTATACAACAAGCTACTTAGAAAAGTACATTTCACATTTTTGTGTGAAAAGTGAGAGCAATGCCTCATTTTCAAGCAGCAGGTAAATAGACATTTGTGTTGTTGCATCATGAGCTCAACATCTCCATAATAGGGTGAATAAAGCTGCGTGGTACAGAAATAGATTCTTAAAAATTGAGTTCAAGTTTTATCTTGCTCATCCTGTGAATGTGAATGAAAATAATTCAGAAGCTCAATCTGAACAAACTACTTATCATGGTGCTCTTAATGAAACACTGGTTTCAAATAGCATTTAGGATATAAACTACAGAATGAGGAATCTGAGATCCGATTTCCTGGTACAATGAAGTATTTTTGAAGCTACTTTAATTCTTTCAACCTCCAGTTGATAAGATGATTGGAGCATCTTACAGGAGGAGGCTGAGTGAGTCCCTCTGAGGTGGTTTACCTGGAAGTTTCTAGGGACAAACTCAGATCACAAATACTTTTGCTGCTTTCTCTGCATTGCCTTCAGAAGAGAACAAAACAACCATATGTTATTGTGAATGCCCAACTACCCAAAGCCTAAGGAAATGGGAAGTGTACATTTTCTCTAAGATTAAAGAGGGCAGGTGATATGATGAGCACGGGGTGGTATACTCAACTAATGAATCATTGAACATTATATCAAAAACTAATGATGTACTATACTTTGGTTAATTGAATTTAAATAAAAAAAGAAAAAGTTAAGTATTTACATCTTTAAAAAAAGTTTTCAACTCTGTGTTTATAGAATAGATTTAATAGGAATGAAGAAGTTACTTAGTTTGGTTCAGCTGGTTAATTATGGTAACCCTAGGGTGGTAGGGTCATTTACATTGATTGGATTAATTAGCCAGTCAAAAACCTTTTTTAGTGAAGCCAAGCTCTCTGCTGGGCACTGATAGAAGCCTACCTGTATCATCATTCCTACACCCCGCCCCCCGTCCCTCTTACTGTATCCATGCTCTTAGCCATGTGATTTCACAGATCTGTTCATCAAGAGGAGCAGTCTGGGACGCCTGGGTGGCTTAGTCCGTTGAGCGTCCACCTTTGGCTCAGGTCATGATCCCGGGGTAATGGGATCCAGCCCTGCATCAGGTTCCCTGCTGAGCCCCGCATCAGGATTCCCTCTGCCACTCCCCCTGTTTGTGCTGTCTCTTTCTCTCTCTCTCTGACAAATAAATAAATAAATAAAATCTTTAAAAAAAATTAGTTAAAAGGTGGAGTCCATATCCCCTTTCCACTCTCTTGGGACCTCTTCCTCCATGAGGTAAACAAGCCCTGGCTATATAGCTAGGGGATGAGAGACCACTGGGACCAGAACTTTGTCAGCTCTGTTGTCCTAACAGAGGGCCCCAGACACGTGAGGGAACCCAGCCAAAACCAAGGCCTGACCTGAAGCTTCAGATCTAACCTGAAGTTGATCTACAGCTGATTGAGGAATGAAGGAGCCCAGCTGAGCTCAGCCTAAATTGCCATGAGCTAAATAAATAGGTAGCTGATAAAAATATATTGTAAATTGATAATACCCCATTGTCCTCAATTAGTGATGTGACACCTAAGAATTGAATCAATAAATTCAGGGCCAAAAGACAAAAACCCATTCAGCCACATCTCTGTATGGACTATCATTTTTAAACTATCTGTCGACACCATTTATTTTGCAAGGCAGTACACAAATTAGATGGATAATTACTGCCTTTTGGTAACTTAAAAAATTATTTACCATATAAATCACATTTACATTCCATACATTGTGTAGAACTATTCAAAAAAAGTATATTCATGCTTGATTAATTGGCATATTTAATATATTAAATAATTTAACATTGAAAACCAAAAAGAAATGAACCTAAGAAGCCCCACATACCTACTAAAAAACAAACAGTAAAGTCAGTTTATGTACAGCTAGCCATGTATATGTAAATTATGAAAGCTCATCAATTCTCTCTTGTATCTGGGCCTTTCACATCAGTCAAGGACCATTCTCTCAAAGTACAGACATGAAGTCCCTCTTCCCCATCCCAAATCTTTCACATTATTATGATCTTATTTGGGCCATTATAGATCGATCCCCAGATTCATCATGAACCACAGAGCAGTCAAGTGGTAGAATCTTAAAGTTAGAAGGAGCTTCAGAGGTTACTGAATGTATTGGTGAAAAAAAGCAACAGTATATGCAGAACCCAATTTTATTCCTACCTGTGGCACTTGTACCTCTTTTAGATGATAGTTTTGATGGATCTGATAGTAAAATGAGAGTTTTGGTATATAAGACTTCTGTGTGTGAGAGGGCAACTAAAAAAATTAATTCTTCTCCACATTCTAAAGATGATCAAGAAATGCTGAATTGTCGAGGATAATAGAGAGGGTTTTCAAGAGGCCAAGCAAGGAAGGAGAGAGAGGAGATGTCACTAGACAAAGTAAGTCTAATGGAGGAGTTTGGGGAAGTTTCTTTTGTATGGTATGTGAGTTTCCCCATTCACCCTGCCAACACTTTTGGAGTTGGAATGTTGAAACAGGTTGGGGAGGCAGGGGAGACAGACTGAGGAATATAGCTAAGTACTCCAGGGGGCTCTAACATGGGCTAGAAGTGAGAAAAGAAGCTGCCCCCAAAAGCCCAGTCATACTTGAGTTACATAAGATTCCTCACATGTCTAAAAATCTCTGGCTGTGAAGGCTGCCTGCGCAGCATTTACACTAAATAACAGTTGTCTGTATTCTAAATTCCCTAACTCAGGATTTTTGATGAGCCTTTGGGACCCGGCTGATGTATAACTCTATGCTATATATAAAGAAAGGATTTGTCAAGGAAATAAATGGCATAAACAAGATCATAAAAATGACACTCAAAATGTTTGAAAGAGCAATTTTCAAACACCCTAAATACTTTAATAACATGATTTAATCAATTGTCCTCCATAAAATACATTAAAATTATGACCGATGATCGAAAAGGATGTATATGTTTTCCCTAATGTCGCAGAAGGATAATCGGAAGACATTGCCTTTTTAATGTGTGAATTATAACAAGATTTACAGAAATTGGCTAATAATATGGCAGGCTGATGAGAAGAATTAGTAAATTAACCCAAGCTGTTACTGTACATATGTAAGTCCTCTGAGATGGGAATTTTTAATTGATTCCTCAAGGGTGCTTGTTAAAGTAACAAGATGGCTGCTTGGCTGCTTGACTGTTCACGTAAATTAAAAAAAAAAAAAGCAGTTAGTTAACTAGTGGGAATGGTCTTCATACAGACACCACAACCACTGAATGTCAAAGTTGCAGTTGAAACTCAAGGCTGGTTAGTTTTATTTGCTCTCCTCCTGTCCGCCTTCCAACTTCCTACATCCCCAGTGCCATTGATCAGTAATGGTAAGCCCCTCTTGCCCGCTACCTTTGCTCATACTCTAATCTCCACTATCTCATTTTTTCTCATCTTTTGCCTCTATCCTCTACTAGTTCTTTGTGCATCATGCCAATGTTTTATATTCTCATTTCCCCTATAAAACACTGGTTTAATGCAATGAAGTGGAGTGGAAGGGGAATGAGATTTTATTTGAGTTGGGTTCAAATCCTGACTACTCTGTTTAATAACTGTGCAGTCTTACTCAACCACATTCCCTGTTTCCTCATCTGTGATCTGAAGGGAATAATATCCACCTTGCATGGCTTCTGTGGAAATTCAAGATGATATAGATAAAGCTCTCAGAACTTAGCACATAATTAGTAGCTAAAATGACTTTCTATTCCTGTTTCTTTTCCCTGAAACCCAGACTTGCTCCTAGTGACACTGCTTCTCCCTCAACACTCTAGGTGTTGCTCCTATAATTTGGCTTCTGGAAGAGGACTCAGCATTATCCTGGCTCCCTGCAACTTCTCCTGGCAATTTTATGTAGTTTTCAGTTAAAAATCTCTCCTCCTTTGAAGGACATGCTGGCTCTTTGTATCTCTTACCTCCCAACAAGAAAACATCTAATTACTTTTTATTTGATCCTCATAAGAATGTTGGGTGATAGCGAGAGCCAATATTATCTTGATGAAATATATGTCTTCTTGTTCCTGTTACCTCTGGGTCATTTTTTTCTTAATCCTCAAGGACTTTGCAAGTTGGCTCATACATCTGCTGTCATCCTGAGTGACTTCTCACAGTCTGCTCTCACACTGACATTTACCTCCATTTCCCTTTACCAATCCCATGCACAGAGAGGCACATTTTGGACCTTTTACTTGGTTGGAACTGCTCCTTGAAAATTAGAATTTTGAAAAAACTCTCTCTGCCCACAACTTTGTAGTCTTTCCCTTCTCAAACTCTCTCCCACTAAACCTGTTCTTTAGCCTCATTGCACGCTGCTGCTTCTCCAATCCTTCCTAGTCTCTCAGTTTATGAACATCCTCCCGCTTCATCTCCCACACGACCACCCTGAATGCCAAGTATGAGCTCATTCATACGTTCATTCATTCCATATCTCTCGAGCTCCTTCTATGTGTCAGGTCCTGTGGTGGGAATCATGATAGGTCATTACCTCAGCGCTGAAGCAGCTCAAGGTAGACTTGGTCAGTCCTTTACCTCATGTACTCATCAACACTTTTGGATTCTTCATCCTCTTTTTGCCCTTTGTTTCCACCAGGGAAAATGTCGGTTTTAGTTGTTTATTTTCCCCATTCTTAGACCTTCAGGCTCTAACCACTGCTAGAGAACATCCTATCTCCTTATGATTCCTTAACTGAGCTGGGTGTTCAGTGCAAATCTAATTTCTCACATTCCCCAGAAAGAGCCCTCTTTCTCTGCAGCTGTCATTCCAAAACTTGACTCTCTTCTCAAGCCTTTACCTGCTCTCTCACTGAATCACCTAGCCTGGCCTCATGAAGAAAATAAAGGCTGTCAGTTGTGAAATATCTCAGTATCTCTCACCATTCATCTCCACTTCATCTGTATTTTTCTTCTTCTTCTTCTTTTTTTTTAATGGGCAAGGGTAAGATCAAGCAAGATAAAATAATTTGCACAACTAGCTTCTCCATGGGTACTTTGGTCTCATTTCCTCTGACTTCCTCCTTGATTCCTTAAATTATGTGCTCTTTCAATCTTTCACTTCTTCTCCAATAGATTCTTACCTTCAACATCACAAACACCCTAACCAAGCTTTCTCTTAACTCGACCACTTAAGCTTCCATTACACAATTCCATTTAATATCAGCAATCTTGAGAAAGATATCTTCACTCACTGCCTTCACTCACGAACCTCTTCTTCACTCCAATGCAATGTGGCATCTACTTCCAAAACTAACAAAATTGTTTCAACAGTTAATTGCAAATCCCTAGTGATCCTTCAGGCCTCTTATTGCTGGAAATGGTTGACTATCTCTTGTGTTTAGCCATACCCAGTCTGCATCTGGCCAAAACTTGATAAGGAGCTCTGGCAAAAATCCTGGACCTTTTTGCCATTTTGCAGTCTTGTTCCCCCACCTTCCTAGTTGTGCATTTACTTGATGCTTTACCTCTGGCTCAATCTCTAATTTCCAGCCAGAATTTATCACTTGCCTCTGATGACAGATTGGCATTCTTTGGCAAATCTTTGGAACATGCCCACAGTGTCTGATGTAATTCCAAAATCTATAATCCTACTTATGACTAGTTATCATATTGGTTTCCCTGCTGGGTCTGGTCTGAACTCTTCTATGTGGGTGGGACTCTTAAAGTCTGTCCTTTCCTAGTTTTCATGATACCCTTCTCTCCTGATGCTTTTTATACTCCTCTAACCATTCTTTCAAGTATCCTGTGAAATCTCTTCTTCCTTCGCTTCTCACTCTATACACTTTTCTTGGCAGATTTCATCCACTCCCATGGCTTAACCATCATCTCTATGTTGCCAGCTCCCAAATTTATAATTCCAATTTTGAATTTTTTTTCTGAGTTCTATATATGTAATGCAAACTGCACACTGGATAGTTCCTCTAATTTGGACTCCAAATTCAACATATTTAAAAACAAATTCATCATCTTTTTCTTCTAACCTGTACTTTCTCTTGTGTTCCCTACCTCAGTTAAAGTTACTTTAACTTCTTATTCCCAGCACCTACTTGAACATTAAGCTTTAGGAATGCCTCCTCTGAATGGTCTCTTATATTTGTTTTTTTATCAGTTTCTTCTGATGCAGCCTAGATTAGCCCCTGCATTGTTTCTTGCCTAGATTTTTCCAGTGGTCTGGTGACTTGAGTCCCTCTCGTATTTGCTTCCTCTTTCACTGTTTTTCTCACTGCATCAGAGTTTACCTTCTAATGGAAGGTTTTGTTTATGCCACTTCATAGCTTTACAACTTTTTAATGTACCTGGAGCTTCCTGCAACTTAACCCAAGATTTTCACATCTGAAACTCTGTCTATGCTTCCTCCTCTATCCAAGGTGAATTAACTTTCTTTTCTTCCAATATAAACCTTAATTCCATGTCCATCTCTGATATAACAACTTCTGAAAACCCTTTCCTAAGACTTTCTGATGTGTTCCCATAGCACTTATTTCTCTCCTCCAAATGGTGACTTGGGGACCCAGGCTCCTTCTATTTTATGGTTCTGCTGTCTCCTGGGACTTCTAGAATTTGTTTGAAAGTGTTAATTGTGGATAAAATGGCAGTCAATGGAGAGTTTACTATTTCTAAGTGAGTTAAGCAAAATCAAGTTGTGTTTAGTATTAGACGTGTACTAGTGATCCTTAAAAGCCAGGGGAAAGTATAATCTAAAATTAGGTAAGGTCTTCTTTATTGCTATATTTACAATTAGGCTGAAGCATTGCAATTACAGGGTCCACTTGCAAAGACTGTGCTCCTTATCAGTGCTCATGCAGTAACACGTACTTGTCACGCTACTAAATGGTCCACCGCTGAGTAGCCAGGAGCTTTTGTTATCTTAATAGCATCATCTCTCAAGATGCTATTATTGTAGCAGAAATAACTATTTGCTTATTGACAAAGAGTACTTTGGAATGGTTCACAAAGGGTTTATTCAGGGACCATGTAAGATTAGCACCCAAGAAATGTGCGTCAGTTCTCAGTGTGGTGGAGATTGCTCTGTGAACACCACGGCTTAGAAGTGTTCTTACCATCCTATCTAGTATTAGTAAATGTGACCTGCTTTAATTTTTTTTGACCCAGATAACACTCATGAAATTGTAAGAGAAGTTTCCAGATATCACATTATTGCAGAAATTAATGCCCCTGAAGTTAATAGTGTCAATCAAGTTAGCACAATGTCTCTAGAGTAGTCCTAAAAATCTGGCAGGACTTGAAATTTACACTTGTGATCCAAAACCTAATCTGCCACTCATTAGGAGTGCCATGTTGGTCAAATCTCTTAAGCCTGCTGTTCCTGGCTCATTATTTATGAAATGGGACTAATGCATTCACTCGTTTATTTATTGAGAATCTACTATATGCTAGGCATTGTTGTAGGACTGGGAAATAGTAGCAAACAAAATTAATACCCACCCACATGGAGCTTACATTCAAGTACAGAAAGACAAACAAAAAGAAGATGGCAAAAGTGCTATTTGGGAGTGAGATACTATTTTGTTTGGGTAGTCAAGGAAGGGTTCTGAATAGGTGACACTTATGTGAAACTTGAAAGAAGTGTGAGTGAAAGCCATGTGTATATCAGGGCAAAGTATGTTTCAGGAAGAAGGGAGGGCACATGTAAAAAGCGTGAGAAAAGTAATCTCTTTTTTCATCTTCATTATAAAATTGCTGTGAGGATCAAATGAAATAATATATGCAACTTGTATATCATTGAGTATTATGTTAACTTTCACTACTGTTGTAGTCAGTGTTTTTGCATATAGGTTATTTTTGCAAGATGAACTATTTTATGTTTTATTAAAAGAGAAATTCTTAAAGGATATGCAGCAAATACCATAATCCTGAGGTTCACTGGTGAAAACACACTTCATTTCTATCTTAAAAGAATTTATAAACTACTAGATGGAGTCTGTAGGAAAAAAGCAGAGTGTAAGAAAAAATACTGCAAGACAAGTGTCAGGCTGATGCAGCAGTCTAGCGAACAACATCTGAGATTCAAGAATTCAGATTCTATGACATAAGAGATGGATTTCTCTATTTAGGAACACTCTTCTCTACATCAGGTTTCCCTCTTCCTCTCTCTCCCTCTCTTTTTTTTTTTTTAAATTTCTTTCCTTTCTTGTTTTCCTGCCTTTTGTACACAGATCTTCAGGTGGCTTACAAGAATACAACAATAAATAGCGGTTAAGAAAGAAGAACTTACAACATTCACATGAATATAGCTAAGAACACATTTCTTAATGCTAAATTCAAACACTGTTAGATATTCCCATGACAAGATAAGCAGCAGGGAAATTTTATAATTTCCTCAGATAAACAGGAGAAAAGATGGTTCTTTGCTTCTGGTCCTTTGATATTGAGGAACAGTTGGCTTGAGTACGGAAATACTTAACAAATATTTGTATTTGTTTCTCTATACACATGGAACAAATATTCAAAAATTTTTGTGAACTGAGGCAGGGTATATACAAACACGTAAACAACTAACTTTGAAAACAGAAAAACAGAACTGAAAGAATGTTCATAAAAGTGCACAATAAGAGAGAAATTCCATTGAGGGGTTTTTTAGCATTAGTTGAAACGCCGATTTCCAGAGTAAGTCACATAATATTTAGTCATGCGTGTTTATAGATAAAGCCATTATTTATTTTAAATATCATTGAAAATTTTAAATATATTCTCCAGGCTTGACACTAACCCCTACCATGATCTGAAAATCAGAAGCTCTTTTGTAATGAGTTGTAGACAATAGGTTCTATATTCTTTCATTTATTCATTTATTTAGCCACCTTAAGTTCAAGATTTGTCATGCTTTCTGAGCATCTGCTGTATAGCTTTGGGGTCATTGCTTCATAGAGTCTGGGGAAAGAAGCAGATTTGAGAGGTGAGGAACACTGGGGCTTTAATTACTTTAGTTGGCAAGGAGAAAAGGATTTCTGCCTGAGTCCTCCCAGATCGCTTTTCTCAAGTCTATGCCAAGAGCTGCTCCCCATCCCCCCAACCCACAAAATCCTTTCCAGGAGACTCGTGATTTTAAATTTGAATGTCTTAAGGCACACCTGGAGTGTTTGCTACAAATCTAGAGATCCTGATTCAGGATGTCTGGGATGCAGCCTGGAATCTGTATTTTCAATAAGGACCCAGGTGCTTCTGATGCAGATGGTCTGTGGACCACACTGTGAGAAACACTGTTTAGACAAATTTACTCAAAGGTAAAGAAGTCTTTAAAGAAGCTGAATGTTGTTATTAGAGACAAACGGTTGACAGGTGGTTCTGCCTGAGCAGGAGGCTGGGAGTCCTGTGAAACTGGTGGGGGCAGGGAGAAATTATTTCAACAGATCATTTTTAAAAATTTTTTAATTTTTTTCCATCACAATAAATGTACTCTATCCTTATCACCTATTTCATCCATCCTCGTACTCACTTCGCCTTTGGTAACCATCAGTTTATTGTCTATAGTTAAGAGTCTTTCTTGGTTTGCCTCTCTCTCTCTTTTTTATTTGCTCGTTTGTTTCGTTTCTTAAGTTCCACATAAGAGTGAGATCATATGGTATTTGTCTTTCTCTGACTGACTTATTTCACTTAGCATTATACTCTAGCTCTATCCATGTTGTTGCAAATGGCAAGATTTCACTCATTTTTATGGCTGAATAGCATTCCACTGTAAACATTTACCACATCTTTATCCTTCATCTATGTATGGACACCTGGGCTGTTTCCATAGTTTGGCTATTGTAATAATGCTGCAATAAGCATAGGGGTACATCTAGCCCTCTGAATTAGTGTTTTATGTATTTTTCGGTAAATACCCAGTAGTGTGATTACTGGATTGTAGGGTAGTTCTATTTTTAATTTTTTTGAGGAACCTCCATACTATTTTCTACAATGGCTGCACCAGTTTGCATTCCCACCAACAGTGCAAGAGGATTTTTCTCCAGGTCCTCACCACACTTGTTTCTTGTGTTTTTGATTTTAGCATTCTGACAGGCGTGCGGTGATAGTTCACTGTAGTTTTGACTTGCATTTCCTTGATGATGAGTGATGTTGAGCACATTTTCATGTATCTGTTGGCCATCTGTATGTCTTCTTTGGAGAAATGTCTGTTCACATCTTCTGCCCATGTTTTAATTGGGTTATTTCATTTTTTCGGTGTTGAGTTTTATAAAGTTCTTTATATATTTTAGATATTAACCTTTTATCGGGTATGTCATTTGCAAATATCTTCTTCCATTTCATAGGTTACCTTTTTGTTTTGTTGATTATTTCCTTTGCTGTGCAGAAACTTTTTATTTTGATGTAGTCCCAATAGTTTATTTTTGCTTTTATTTCTTTTGCTTCAGGAGATTTATCCAGAAAAATATTGTTATGGCCAATGTCAGAGAACTTACTGCCTGTATTCTCTTCTAGAATTTTTATGGTTTCAGGTCTCACATTTAGGTCTTTAACCCACTTTGACTTTATTTTTAGTTGAAGCAGTCAGAAGTCCACCCTGATTCAAGGAGAAGAGAATTAAACTTCATTTCCTCATGAGATAGTGTCAAAGACATAGAGTAAAAGAGCACATGGTATGAGGAATATGGATGTACCATCTTTGAAAAATAAAATCTGTCAGGATCTAGGGAATTGGGTGGCTGGAAGAATGGGAAGAAAATGGATAGACCAATAATGGATAGTAAGTTTATTCAGTGCAGTACCATATAGTAGTAAAAATGAGTGAACCACAGCTACACACATTAACATGGATGAAGCTTAGAAATACTGTGTGTTATTAAAAGTGCAAGTTGCAGAATACTTAACAGTATGCTACCATTTTTATAAAGTTCAAAATAGTTAAAAATAAGCAAAAGTTTTTTTATTAACATATAATGTATTATTTGTTTCAGGGGTACAGGTCTGTGATTCACCAGTCTTACACAATTCACAGCACTCACCATAGCACATACCCTCCCCAAAGTCCATCACCCAGCCACCCCATCCCTCCCACCCCCCTCCACTCCAGCAACCCTCAGTTTGTTTCCTGAGATTAAGAGTCTCTTATGGTTTGTCTCCCTCTCTGGTTTTGTCTTGTTTCATTTTTCCCTCCCTTCCCCTATGATCCTCTGTCTTGTTTCTCAAATTCTTCATATCAGTGAGATCATATGATATTTGCCTTCTCTGATTGACTTATTTCACTTAGCATAATACCCTCTAGTTCCATCCACGTCATTGCAAATGGCAAGATTTCATTTTTGATGGCCGCATAATATTCCATTGTATATATATACCACATCTTCTTTATCCATTCACCTGTTGATGGACATCTAGGCTCTTTCCATAGTTTGGCTATTGTGGACATTGCTGCTATAAACATTGGGGTGCACATACCCCTTTGGATCACTGTATTTGTATCTTTGTGGTAAATACCCAGTAGTGCAATTAAGCAAGACATTTTTATTGTTTAGGTTTACCTACATATGTCATATGACCCTAAAGAAAAAGCAAACCGGTGAGAAAAGGGAAAACCTTGGGACAGTGGTGACTTCTGAGTGGTGACTTCTATAGGTGGCAAGATAAAGGAATGCCGCAGAATATACAGGAAGTTTCTAGGTTCCAGTACTGCTCTACTTTTGAGATGGGGGTGGGTTTGGGTGTTTGTCCCACCCTTTATTAATTTACTGTGAGTTTGTCCATGTTGACTGGGTGGTTAATTTACGAATATATATTGAGAGCCTAGTATGTACCTGACGTGTTAAACCATGCGAATAGAATGATAAAGAGGACAGTCATGCATGGTTCCCACCTTTTCAGAAGGGATTTGTGGTGAAAAATACACAGTGGAGGAAGAGAGTAAAGAGGAAATGACATACAGTACAATAAGTCATCTCACAGGAGGACAGCAGAGACAAGGGCACGTGAGTCAGGAAAAAATCTCTGTAAGGAAAGAAACATCTTCATGGAGACCTGAAAGATGATTAGACAGAAGCAAGAGCATGGGTTTGGTGGGGGAGGGACCTAACCTGTTTGTGGTATTGAATGACTATTAAAGATGAAGCAGGGAGTAGGTAGAGATGAGCTTGGATAATTAAATCGGGCCTAGGTCATGAAAGGCCTTGCAAACCATTTGCATTCTAAAGGACTTTTGGTTGCAAGGGCCTGGAGCATACCTTGACCAACTCAAATGAGAAGGTGATTTTTATCATAAATATGCTATCTATAGAGCCTTTCATCTATAGAGCCCAAAGATCAGGGTGGGACCAGTTTACAGGGACACTTGAGACCAGGAACTGGAATACATTCAAGGCATCAACGCTCTCTTGTCTTAGTTCATCTTTGTGTATCTACATCTACCTTGTCTCTGCTGACACCTCTGATTCTAAGGGTCACATAACAAAAAACATGACCACTGACTTCCTCAGTCCCAAGTCTTAAAACCCAGGCAAAGAGACCTAGCAACTAAAGCTGGTGTAATAACGTAGCTCTCATGGAAGCCATATAGACAGATGGGAGCAATTACTTGAGAAAGGGTCCTCCAATGTCCTTAACATCTCTGTGTTAAAGACTGGTAATTTTCCTAAACGTAATAGAGTTTTTTTTTTTTTTTAAATAATTTATTTATTTATTTGACAGAGAGAGACACAGCGAGAGAGGGAACACAAGCAGGGGGAATGGGAGAGGGAGAAGCAGGCTTCCCGCGGAGCAGAGAGCCCGATGTGGGGCTCGATGTGGGGCTCGATCCCAGGACGCTGGGATCATGACCTGAGCTGAAGGCAGACGCTTAACGACTGAGCCACCCAGGCGCCCCAGTAATAGAGTTTTAATAGGAAGGCAAAAGAACCTGATTTGTATATTAGAGAGATGAATTTGTCCAGAATTTGGAGAATTGTTTTGGGTGGTGGTGATAAGGTCAAAGAGAGAAAAATGAGTTGGTAGCTTGCTGCAGGTAAGGAAGAATGTGGTGTGGATATTGGCAGTGGGAAATTGAACACATGTGGTGAATTTCTGTTTACTTTATGCTGACTTGAGTGTTTCAAACTGTGTCATTAGCACACTTTTCCGGAAAGTCTAGCACCCAAAGAGGGGTGGTAAATGTTTTCATGGCCAATAAAATGACCTTCTCTAGGAGGGGAGTAAGTTCTTTTTCCCTTTGTGATTCCTACAGAATGAACATGACTCACTGAAGCTCACTGTTTTGAGCCTCCTTAATGTGTGCATCTGTCCTTTTTGTTTTATTCTCATTGCCACAATAAGGGGATAGAACAAGGTTTAGGAAGCCCCATTTAGAAAAAAAAAATCAAACATTATAAATACAAAATTAGACCAGGAAGTTAATTTGCATTTAGACTGGTATAAGGAATCATAACTGATAAATACCACAAGCATTACAAAATCCATAAAAATAATGTAACATTTTTACTAATTAACTGCTTCATATACCTCACCAAAATTTTTTCCTGGTATATGAATTTTTTGGCTACATACTTGTGGATCACCTTTTTATAAGCTAAGGATCGTGTAATATTTTTTGAGAGAGACTAGAAAGACAATTCAATCTTTCTCCAACTTAGTGGATTGAAATTTTAAAAATTACTAATAGTTTAGAAAAGTTTGAGCATCACAGATCATTACTGTGATGTCATGTAAATTGTTCTCAGTTATGAACTAGTCTCAAACTTATGAAAAAACTATTAATTTTTTTCTCATAAATGAGTTGTGTTAGACTTTCTGTGAAGTGGGGCTAAAAGTACATATGTGTTTTGTAAACCTAAGTGTTCTGAAAAATTTTATTTTGTACTATTCCATTTTAAAAAGAAACAAAGTGTATTTATAACACAGTTAAACAGTTACAATGCATATGCTGCATTGTTGAATATATTCCCAACAGGAGAGGACATCTATTTTGATTAGTTATCAATAAGAAGCAAATCTTCCATGTCCAACTTTACATATCTGATGGTTGGTAGAATTTCCACAGACTTGGCTTCTGGCTCCATACATTTCAAAATGCCTTTCTCCTCTACCACCCACACCTTTGGGGCCTAAGGGTCTGAGGGCAGATTATATTGCAATACAAACTGTGGCCCTGCACCTTCATGTCCAGACTCTAGGTAAAATGGCACTGGGGCACAGGAGTATTTCTGAAACCATTTCTATGCAGGGAAAGATAGTAGTAACTTGACTATACAGGGAAGTGAAGGAAAAGCACATAAATATACCTTACTAAACCCAGACTAAATCTCTCTCCAACTCAAATTCCTCTTAGTTCATTCCCATAATGCCCGTAGACTCTCCAGAGCATAATGAAAAGAAAGTGATATGGAAGGAAAGTGTGCTATAGACTGAATGTTGGTAGCCCCCCTCCCCCACAGTCATACATTGGAGCCCTATACTCTGATGGAATGGTATTAGGAGGTAGGGTCTTTGGGAGGTGATCAAGGTTAGATGAGGTCATGAAGATAGTGATCTCATGATGAGGTCCTTATAAATGTCCTTGTAAGAAGAGGAAGAGCTCTCTCTCTCCCCCCATGAGGACAGAGGAAAGGCTGTGGGAATACATAGCACCTCACATGGCTGTCTGCAAACCGGGAAGAGGGCTCTCATCAGAATTCGACCATGCTGGCACCCTGATCTCAAACTTCCAGCCTCCAGAACTGAGAAAAAAAAATGCTTGTTATTTAAGCCACCCAGTCTGTGGTATTTTGCTATGGCAGCCCAAGATGACTAAGACAGGGTGGAAAGAGAGAGTGGTCTTAACTAATTAATAGTTCATTTTTGCAAAGTTCACAAAACCACTTGACTATGTGAAGGAATTGCTAGGGTCTTTTCTGAGGACTTAGATGAGGCTCATGCAAGTGTGGGGCCAAAAATTAAGCTTCATTAGCTTCAGGTAAATTCATCTTTGGCCACAACGCTAATTCTAGCCCTTAGCATTCTGTGCTCAGATCATCACATTAACCTTCTAATGAATCTCTCTGGATCGAGTCTCCCCCCTCAACCAGGTTGCATAACTACTGCAATAATCTTTCCCAAATACCTTCTCCGCTTAAAGCCATCAGACATCTATGGAATAAAGTCTAAATCCCTTAGTCTGATATTTGAGGTCTCTACACTATGGCTGCAATTTTTGTTTACAAATTTTTATCCTGTGGCTTCCTACAAACACACACACACACACACACACACACACACACCAATTATTGGGGGTCTATTTAGCAATAGGTATTTCCCCAAATGCTAGTATTTTAAGTTCTTATAACAACTCTGCACGATTTACAAATGAAAGAACAGAGTTCAGAGACAACTGCTGGAGTTGAAGGTGGATCTGATTGACTCAGTTCTCCTGCTCTTTCTACTGTATTATGTGCCTTTAGCTCAGTCCTTGACTCTCCCTTTGAATTTGGATATGGTTAAACCTCCATTTTAATCCCATCCTCTCAGGAAAGCTTTTCCAACTTACTCCCTCAAGTATGGGCCCTTTCCTACTTTGAACTGCTACAGTATTTGGAATCTGTATTATTCAGTGGGCATATAGTCTACACTGCCTTGTGTTTTTAACTTAATCCACTCTATGTGTACCAACTGTAACTTGGTTGTAAGCTCTTTGGAGGAAGAGAGAATGGTTGATGCTTTTGTGTATCCCTTGCAACACATGGCAAGGCTCCCTACGCCATTTAATACATAATTCTAGAATGAGTGTATCTGTTCATCAGTGGGACCCACAAAATTAAGGTCAAAGGAGGGGAATAGTCAGCCATGCTGCCTCTTACTCTTTCTCTACCCCATTATTAGATTATTAGGGGAAGGACAGTTGCCACCAGTGCTTGGTTTTAAACTCTTCTCAGAAGTACAGCTGCTGATTGACAAGACCTCAGAGAATATTAAAACAGCACGAGCACCAGTTGGCACTAGTTGACACAGTGATGCTATTCCCCAAAGCACTACTCTCAGAGGTGAATGACACACCCATCAGCCTTCACAATGGTGACAGAAGATAAAAGAGTTCAGTTCCCTGGGGACTCCAAACACTTTAACTGGAGAAAAAGCTGACATTTCGTGAATCACCCTGACACTTGTCTGTCTAGTGTTCTCTGGTAAAGTTATATCTACCTTTCTATCATATTTACTGTTAGTCTTTATTTTTTGTAAGGAGTACGACATTCAATTTTTACGTTTTACTTGCTTTTTTCAACTTTGTGTCATAGAACATTTAAAATATATACAAGGGGCACCTGGGTGGCTCAGTTGGTTGAGCCTCCAATGCTTGGCTTTGGCTCAGGTCGTGATCCCAGGGTTGTGAGATTGAGCCTCATGTGGAGCTCTGCACTCAGCGGGGAGTCTGCTTGAAATTCTGCCCTCCCACCCCGCCACCTCTCCCCCCCCACTCTCTCTCTCTAAAATAAATAAATAAATCTTTTAAAAAAATAAAACATATACAAAAGTAGAGAAAATAATAGGACAGATCCCCATGTAATCATCACGAAGCTCCTAATCATGGCCAATCTTGTTTCATTTCTCCTTCAACTCAGGATTTTTTTTTTTAAAGATTTTATTTATTCATTTGAGACACAGAGATACAGAGAGAGAGAGAGAAAGCATGAGCAGGGAGAGAGGCAGAGGCAGAGGGAGAAGCAGGCTCCTCGCTGAGCCAGGAGCCCGATGTGGGGCTCGATCCCAGGACCCTGGGATCATGACCTGAGCTGAAGGCAGACGCTTAACCATCTGAACCACCCAGGTGCCCCAAACTCAGGATTTTTTGAAGCACATCCCAGAAATCATATTATTTCATCCTTTATTCTTTTTAAAATTTGACTAAGTCTTGACAAACGAAGCTCAATATGGAAAAAATTAGTGATCACACTTTTAACATGACAAATTTTTAAAATTATGACATTTGATTTATATTTTATTTAACTTATGCAAAAAAATACTTATGTGAAATATCTCTATTTAAAAAATCCTGAGTATAGAAATCTTGAATAATAGTAAAAAGATAAAAATTAATCTTGTTCATCTTATTCAAATATGGGGAGCTAGCTAGCAGGAAGAAGTAAAATATCCAACTAGTACGAATGCTGACCTGGTGTTTTAGCTGGAAAATGTTTTCAACCCTGTTTACCTAATTCATATATTTTTATTCTGCCAATACAATTACTTAACAAGGCATATGTAGAATTTGTTTAACTTTGGAAGGGTCACTGGTTTATATTGAGGCATCCCCATGCGAGGGGTTTTGCAGCACTTTGGATCTAATTGGAACAACAGGGTCATATATAATGGGGAAGAATGTGTTGGTGGCAAAAGCCACTCCTCTTCCCTCTTCAACTCTCTCTTGATGTCAGTTTTCCTCCTGCCATGAAAGAGACTGAAGGCTCATTTGGACACTCTCAACGAAGTTAGAATGCAGAGCAAGTGAAGAAAGTAAAACACAGACAATTTAAAAGACATTTAAAGAGCCTATAATGAAATTCATTCAACTGCTTTATCTTTTTAGTTTCTGATGTCTCTCATTGTCTCTTAGAAAGGATTCATGCTCTCCTCTTGGTTGCTATGATGAGACACATGTGGAACTTTTCATTTTCCTGGATTGTGTAGACTTTAGCTGTCATCTTTACTGAATAAGCCAGCCTACAAGACAGCTCAGTTCAGGCCTTTTGTTATTTTTATTTTTTTTTGTAATAGTAAGAAAAAAATGACTGATGTAAAAAGAGGAATGCATTTCTAAACCCCACCGAGGGGACAGTATCTGCAGAACGGTAAATGATGAAGGAACTAGAAGTGCTAGTCTGGAAGAAGGTGTAGAGGTCTTCTTAAATCTGAGAAGGGGGGCAAATGGATAGTTTGGAGGCTCAAAGAACAGTAGAAATCTCTGCACTGTTCCCTTCCTCTCATTACTCTCCGGAGGCAGGACCCCAGGTGTCAGGCTCCCAGTCTCAGCAAAGCCCCACCCTGCACCTCAGCCCTGGAGCCACTGTGTGGTTTGGACAATAAGCAGGGACAATGACCAGTGTGAGCTGGAAAACAGCGGGGTTTCTCAGCCACATAAGACTTTCAGATCTACATTGAACCTGGACAAAAGCGGGAGATAGTCCCTGAATAGTAACCAGAGTCAATTTTCCTACAGCCTGTTGATTAGATTAAACATTATTTAGAAAAATAACAAATGTGCCATTTCTTAAATGTGAGATGTGAACTAAAATTTATGACAGCTGTGTTTTATATTTTCCCTAATTTACTTTCTCAGAGGACTTGAAAGAATCCTCAGAAACATTGAGGGAAGTTTCTTTCAATGGTATTATTTTATTTATGATTTTGAAGTTTTGTTTTTCATATGTTACGGACTGAACTGTGTCCTGTCCCCCTGCTCACCCCCCAAATCCATCTGTTGAAGCCCTAACCACCCCCTGCCATGGGACTGTACTTGGAGACAGAACCTTTAAAGAGAAAATTCAAGTTAAGTGAGGTCATAAGGGTGGGGTCCTATTTCAATAGGACTGATGTCCTTACAAGAAAGACACCAGGAGTGTGTGCACCGAGGAAAGGCCATGTGAGGACACAGCATGAAGGTGGCCATCTTCAAGCCAAGGAAACAGGCCTCAGGAGAAACAAACCCTGCTGACAATTTGATCCTGGACTTCCAGCCTCCAGAACTGTGAGACAATAGATTTCTGTTGTTTAAGCCACTCAGTTTGTGGTATTTTGTTATAGCAGCTCTGGCAGACTAATATACCATGTTTAATACTTTCATATATAGGTCCTTATTCTCAGAGAAAATCTACGATATTGTACCCTAGTAGACATCCTACTGTGGGGTGGCACTGGTTTACACTTGACCAGGCAAAATGATTCACTTTCTGAAAAGAGTGTTGCAAGGGTCTGCAGAACATACTGGCTGCCACCAAGCAAATACACGGAAAGTGAGTGCTCCCCACCCAGTGACTAACACAAGGAGAGAGTATGTGCAGGTGCCACGTTAAGTTCCACCGTAAATACTTGCCTCAGATACTGTGGTAAGGCTAGCATCACATTACCCTTTGTCAGTGTGAAGTTGCCCAATACATGTTAGTTAACCAGGGAGATGATATTAACTTATAAAAATTACTTTCTTACTCCCACATTTGCCTGTACACTGACATTAAAATTCCACTTAAAATCTTTAAAGATTGAGAGTCAATCTGCTTATGATTTTATAGGCCTCTAAAATTGCTAGTTAAATTTCATATGTACTGTCAAAAAAGAGAGCGAGGGGACAGGAAAAATACAAAGATAAGGAATACATATGGCTAAACCATAAGTTTCTAGAAGTCATGGATATATCATTGTAACCTTGAGGTCCTCAAACACACTATTTTACATGTGGCTGGCATTTATGATTGGTTTAATGCATGCAACTCTGAGAGAAAAGCATATAACTAATATGGCTGTAGAATAAAGATTAAATTTTGCATATGACATGCAAAATTCATTTCATCACTTTACAACTATATACTGTATATGAGTGAAAACATGTGAGTAGGTTTTAGCTGGGTCAATATACTGACCCAAATGTAGGTATTTCTGAATTTCTAGGTATTTCCAAATATCTATGGTATTAAATATTATTAAGAACAAACAAATAGCCTGTCTTAATCGGTCACTTTTTACTTCGTTGGTTTCCCTCTCCCCCACTCTGTTGAGGTGTAACTGACAAATAAAATTGCAAGATATTTAAAGTGTCCAACACGAAGATTTGATATACACATACACTGTGAAATGATTTCCACAATTGAGTTAATTAACACATCCCATCACCTCATATATTTACTTTTTTGTTTCTTTTTTGGTTTGCTTTTTGTAAAAATATTTGATATAAAAAACACTCCCCTAAAGGGGAACCTTACACCATTGATGGGAATGCAAGCTGGTGCAGCCGCTCTGGAAAACAGTATGGAGGTTCTACAAAAAGTTAAAAATAGAAATACCCCACGACCCACCAAATGCACTACTAGGTATTTATCCACAGGATACAAACATAGTGATTCGAAGGGGTACATGCAACCCAACGTTTATAGCAGCAATGTTCACAATAGCCAAACTATGGAAAGAGCCCAGATGTCCATCGACTGATGAATGGGTAAAGAAGATGTGGTATATATATACAATGGAATACTACTCAGCCATCAAAAAGAATGAAATCTTGCCATTTGCAATGACTTGGATGGAACTAGAAGGTATTATGCTAAGCAAAATAAGCCACACAGAGAAAGACAAATACCATATGATTTCACTCATATGTGGAATTTAAGAAACAAAACAAATGAACATTGGGGAAGGGAAGGAAAAATAAAATAAGATGAAAATTGAGAGGGAGGCAAACCATAAGAGACGCTAAGCTATAGGGAACAAATAGGGTTGCTGGAGGGGAGATGGGTGGGGGGGATGGTGTAACTGGGTGATGGGCATTAAGGAGGGCACTTGATGTAATGAACACTGGGTGCTGTATGCAACTGATGAATCGCTAAATTCTACCCCTGAAACTAAAAAAAAAAAGAAAAAGAAAAAGAAAAATTGCCCTCCTTATTTAAGAACAAATACTGGTAAAGATTAATAGTGTTTAAGTTCCTTAAATATATCAACCTGGTAATATGATCATTTGATTTATGATTTGTCATACATTAGTATGTATCATTACATTAGTAGCATATATCACATATTAAAACAAAAAGAAAACCATTATTTTTCGATCCCAGATAAACACAGGATTCTCCCAGGAGTCAGTGAGAATTGAACGAAAGTATCTGATTCTCTGTCTGCATAACCAAATGCAGGATTAATTTCCCTTCATTAATCTATCATTTTACCTCTAAGGATCCCCTGTGACAAGCAGAACACAGGAGAGGAAGAGAAGGAGCCAGGTGACCGGGGGATGTGGGATTGACCTACGTGTGCTGCCACATACATAAGCCCCGAGTGACCGTGCTGGCTAGAGTTTAGCTGTGCCCTCTGCAGGCCCTGCCCCCTAATCATAACAACAGCAATAACTTCAGAAAGCATTTATTTAGTGTAGACAAAACATAGAATCTTGTGCTAGGTGGTTTCATTTGTTATGTTTAATCCTACCAAAAACTCACAGCAAAAACAAAGTTTCACTTGGTTTCTGCTCACAGGGAGAAGTCTAGCAACAGTACAAGAAGTGCTAGAATAGAACTGTGCCCATGCCATGGATCAGTTTAACCAGTACCTAAGGAGACTTCCTTGAGGTGGTCACTTTGGAACTGGACCTTAAATGACGGCTCTAAATTTGCCAGGATAAGAAGAAGGTGCTGGGCGCTCAAGACAGAGAGAACCAACTTTGAAAAGCATTTAGGCATGATACAGCATGACACATTCAGGGAACACTTCAAAGAAACCTCAGAGTTTACCACAGCCCCAGTACATTTCTCTTTCTCTTTGAGAAGAGAAAACAAAAGCGAGCAAACACCCCAGTGACATAGTGATTATTTTTTACTGAGCCTTTTCTGTCAGCTGTTTGACTTGCTATTATCTTTGTAAGAGGCCCTACCAGACATTCTATTTTATAGAGCTGTTGGTGGGTGTAACTTTCATGTTCTAGCCTAGAAAAATCTCAATTAAGGTTTTTTTAAATCTGGAGGGAAGCCCTATTCAAAAGGCTATCATATTTTATATTTTAAAAATAAATATTTATACTTAAAAATAAACTAAATTAGAGATATTTTTTATATTTACACAAAACTAATTTATTTCCATTTTGTAATTTGTACAAGCTCTAAAGGATAGTGAACTTTGGTCCCCAATCAACTTGCTCATTTTTAAGACGACATGTAAAATGAGACGATGATTTGAGTTTGGACAATAAAAGGAAAACTTTGCCATAGATATATATATATATATATCTCCATGAATTACTGGTTTTCTTTTCTAAATTTAACAGAGATAGCAGCATCCAGCTTTAAACTGTTAAATAATATTAGGACACCCTAAATGATGAATTGCATTTAAGAGAGAATGTGATCTATGACTCATAAATGAAACCAATAATTTTACTATTGTCTATTAGAAAAAAGTCCACCTTCCTCTTAACTTTCAACGTGAACAAGACAAGTCTGAAAATTTTTATGTGAAGCAATAACGTCCCAAACAAAGGTATAGGCTAGCAATGGACTAAAGAGAGAAGTAGTGGAGAGTTTGGTTTCTTCTGCATGCAATGTGAGCATATTTACTTGTTTTAGACTGAAGGAATGTGGTGCATTTTTCAGTCACTTTGCAATATCTGGGTTTTTCTGGAATAGCTGGTTTTGGGGGCACATGTCCCTTTAAGAGGTTGCAGCTTTAATTAATTGCGTGGATGAGGTTTTGCCCGCAGGATGCTGTATTTTTGAATCTTTCTCTCTTGTCCCTTAGTGTCTTTCTTAACCCTTGAAGACTGCCTGGAAAAAAGGGCATCGTAGGAAGCACAGCAGCCTGCACTTCCACAGTTCTGTTTCATGAAGAGGGTCAAGGTCAGTTTCTGGCTATAAAATGTAGAAGCTGACCTGTAAACCAAGAGGAAGTACCAGCCTTATAGTTTGTCCAGGAACTCTAATCTTAATATTTCAAAGATGTACATGCTTGATAAACTATTAAACATCAACTAGGTCATCCTAGGTGACTACTTTGCATATTTCTACAATGCAATGTACTTTAGAAGTTACTGAATCAATGGAAAGAAAAAATTAGAATTAAGTAGAATTCTATATTGCATCTCAGAATTCAAAACTATGTTGGTCAGCAGTTGAAGGTGAACTTGGCAGATATGTTCTAGTTTAACTAATAAAGGCTTAAAAACATAGCAAGACCATTTGTTTAAATAAACTATTACGTAAATACGGTTACCTAGGAATGCTCAAAAGATCAGCGTTTAGTTTTCTTGGCTCAGTCAGATCTCCCTTTGCAAAATTTATTTGCTCCTCCAACTATACAATTTGGAGAACGTATAAATCATGCTATGGCTTTTTTTCTGGGGAAACTAAGTCATTTCCAGACTCACAACATGAGTTGAATTATATAGATTTTTGGTTTCAAGCTACAAAACACTTTCCCTGTTATATGTAGACACGTGGTTCATTATTGCAGAGCTTCCCCAACACTTTTGGTCATGACACAGCAAAAATTGTCTTAGTCACATGGCACACTGGAGTAAATGGAAGAGGGTGCTCCCAGTGATGGGGCCAGGGGTTCCAGCTTCCTCTGTCTCCTCCCCATAAGTCTGAAAGATAAGAGTCTTAACGTCTTGGTACACTTACAATCTATTCATAGGCATACAGGTTGATTTATTTAGAGCTACTTTAATAGCTCATCTAAGAAGTCCAAATACTCATCCACTACAGCCAATTATCACCTTTTAGAGTTGAATGGGGCCTAAGAAAACTTTTAGAGTGACCATTCAGCTCACAGATAAGACAACCGAGGAAGAAAGCAATGGCATGATAAAGTGAGGAAGGGATTTTAGTAAGAGAACTAGGTCTGAATCTTGGGGCTACTGTTGAGTATGTTTGTAATCTTAGGCATGCTACTGAGCCACTCAGAGTCTTCCATGTCTTCATCTGCAAAGCAAGATGATTTTAATTACCTTGCTATAATATTTTAAGATTAGAAATAATGTATGTGAATTACATACCTAACATGGTATGTGACACATAATTAATTGCTAATTTGCTAAGTGACTTTCCTAGTTTATAGAGCAATATATAGAACCTGAGTTAAAATTCTATACCTAACTTCCAGCTCACTGCATTGTTCATACATTGTGGTGTCCCAGATTTTTCAAAATATTCTGACCCATTATGGTTAGTATTGGATGTGTGCCCCCCAAATTCACTTATTGAAACCCTAACTCCCAATGTGATGGTATTAGGAGGTGGGGCTCTTGGGAAGCAATTAAATTTAGGTGAGGTCACTTGGGTAGGGCCCACATAGTAGGATTAGAGACTTTATTAGAAGAGGAAGAGACCAGAGCTCTCTTTACCGTGTGAAGATGCAGCAAGAAAGTGGCCAACTGCAAACCAGGAAGAGGGCCCTCACCAGACACCAAATCTGCTTGCACCTTGATCTTGGATTTCGTAGCCTCTAGAACTGTGAGAAATAAATGTTTGCTGTTCAAGCCACCCAGTATGTGATATTTTGGCATAGCAGCCCAAGCTGACTAAGACACTTCTATTACTTGAGCTCACTAATGTAGCTAATCAGTTTAGTGGTTATCAACTCCCATTTTATCTTAGCAAGTAAGCCTGGGGGGAGAAAGATCCTTTGGTGATAATCCTAAAAGCAACCAATAGGGACAGCTGGGTGGCTCAATCAGTTGGGCATCTGCCTTTGGCTCAGGTCACGATCCCAGAGTCCTGGGATCGAGTCCCATATTGGGCTCCTTGCTCAGTGGGAAGACTGCTTCTCCCTTGGCCTGCCACTTCCCCTGCTTGTGCTCTCGCACGCTTGCTCTCTCTCTCTCTCTCTGACAAATAAATATATAAAATCTTAAAAAAAATAAAAACAACCAATACTTGGGGAAAACTTACAGTTTTCAGAGTGTTGTTACAGACTTGGAGTTTCTGAATAACCTTGGGTAACTGCAATAGTCCCTGTTTTCACCACCCTCAATATACAGATGAGGCAACCTCAATCAAAGAAGCTAAGTATGGCTGTGAGAGGACATGAACAGAGTCTGTTCTGAATCCTTGTGTTTCCACTGCTCTAAGTGTTTCACTGCTGGACTTTGCAGTGGACTGCAGATGAATATACTGATGGTTCAGACCCCTAACCACACCTGGCAGATCAGTACACAGTGATGAAAGAGGCAGGAATAAGGCGTGCACTGGTGGTGGAGAAGGTAGTTCTGAAGGAGGAAGCAGAGACAGGAGGAGACCACAGTGTTGGAAGCTAAGAAGTGGATGAGCCTAGAGCTTCTCCAGATGTTTTCAAGCCATTAGGATAATTTCAATTTGCTAAAAGGAGTAGTGTGATTTGAGGTCTTTGTAAAGTGACAAGATGCCACCTAACAGTATCACACCTTGCCTTAGGCACAGACTAAGTTTTTCTGGTATTTTGTAAAGATGAGGAAGTATTTTACCAAACATTATTTCACTGTTTTTTTTTTTTTTAAGATTTATTTATTTATTTGAGAGAAAGAGAGAGCCACGCATGCAGAGGGGAGGGGCAGACGGAGGGGGAGAGAATCTCAAGCAGACTCCCCATTGAGTGCGGAACCCGCTTGGGCTGGATTTCACAACCTTGTGATCATGACCTGAGCTTAAATCAAGAGTCGGATGCTTAACTAACTGAGCCACCCTGGCACCCCTATTTTACTCTTAATTAAAACTTTAAAAAGTTGAAGTGATTTACTGAAAAAAAAATTGAAATAATCTAGTTCAACCAATATTCATGAAAATTTAAATTGGCATATGCTGCAGTCATTTGGAGAACTGATTCATCATGCACAAGTTTCTAAGTTTATTTACCTTGCTTCAAAGACAGAGAAGCCATAAAAATATAAGAAGATTAATATTAAGAGGTAGTAACTTATCCACCTATATTTAGCTTTGTGAGGCCTAGAAAAAGATATGCTGAATTGTGCCAAAATACATGTGCAATTAAAAATAGAGGACTGATCCAGTGAAATCTGCCTTCAAATCCTTCAGCAGGAATTGGTACAGACCCCCATTTCTCTGAACGCTAATTTTTGACCCTTCAGCAAGCCACTTGTTCTTTCTAGACTAATTTTTCTCATTTATGAGAGGTTGTACTAGGCTTTGGCTAAGGTTTTCATTTTAAACTTACTTTAATAGATGATCTAGGTATTAAATGGTAAAAATAATTTCAATTTATTGAACATATAATAAATATCAGATATTCTGCTGGACTCTGTGTACGTGTGTGTGTGTGTGTGTGCACGCGTGCACAGTATCTGTCATCTGTACTACAGCCAGGCAAAGTGAGCATCTCATTTTATATAAGGGGAAACTGAGGTTCAGTTCATTTGGTAATTAGCCTAGATTAGAACTCAGCCTTGTCTACCTCTACAGCCTACACTCCTTCTTCATCATATACATTCTGAAGATGTGTAGAGATGTTTGATTTTCAAGAAGCCAGTTTGAATATACAGTATAATTCACTCATTTATTCTACAAATATTTATTGAACTTTTATTATGTTCCAAGTACTGTGATAAGAACTGAGTTTACATTGATAAGCACAACCAACGAATGACTCCTACCCATGAGGACCTTCACTATCTTGTGGAAGAGTCTGTTACTTAACTATTCCAGCAAGGAGGAAAACATAAATGGTTGTTATTGATAGGTGTTAAGTCTCCAAATGCTTTAAGAAAAAGAAAAATAATAATTATAAAAAGTAAGAATATACTGTAGCCATTTCGATTTTTGCATTTTGTCTCTAAAGATAGCAAAGATATTTCTTTTTTGTTTTTTTAATTTTATTTATGTATTTACGTATTTATTTTTTTTCGAAGTTTTTATTTAAATTCCATTTAGTTAACATGTAGTATAATACAAGTTTCAAGAGTAGAATTTAGTGATTCATCACTTACATAAAACACCCAGTGCTTATCACAAGTGCTCTCCTTAATACCCATCACCCATTTAACCCATCCCTCTGCCCACCTCCTCTCCAGCAACCCTCAGTGTGTTCTCTATAGTTGAGTTTGTTTTATGGTTTGCCTCTCTCTTTTTCTCCCCCTATGTTAATCTGTTCTGTTTCTTAAATTCCACATATGAGTGAAATCATATGGTATTTTTCTTTCTCTGATTTATTTCACTTAGCATAATACACTCTAGGTCCATCCATGTTGTTGCAAATGGCAATATTTCATTCTTTCTTATGACTAATATTCATATGTATATATGAATATCTCACAACGTCTTTATCCATTCATCAGTTGATGGACATTTGGGCTTTTTCCATAATTTGGCTATTGTTGGTAGTGCTGTTATAAATATCAGGGTACATGTGTCCCTTCGAATCAGTATTTTTGTATCCTTTGGGTAAATACCTAGTAGTGCTCAAGCCTTTCGAAAGATAGTGATAAAGTCATCCCTCCCTATGTAAACGTATACACTGAATTCTTCTGAAGACTCACCATCAGTAGTTTCCCTTACTTCACTTCTCAAGAGACAGAGTCTCTGACTACATCTAGAATTAAAAATAATTAAGAATATTTCCACTTTTGCAAAAGAGCCACTTAAAAAATACAGATAGCATGAAAGTCATAGGCACACTATTTCTAGAAATTGACTTTTTTTGCTTAACATTTCTAACATTAATATTAATTAGCAGAGAATTAAACATCATCTCTGAGTGTTCATTTACTTTGGGAAATGTGAACTAATTAAGAGTAATGTATATGTATCTAATTAATTAAAACTTATGGTCCCTCCCCAATGCGTTTTCTTTCATTTCAAAATTAAGAGGATCTACTGTTCATGGTCTTAGGTACGGACTAATGAGATTTGTGGTATTTAATCTATTCTTGATCTCATCTCTCTGTCAACCTCTCTGCCTTACTCCTGCTAAATTTGGTTGTATCTTGAATCTAATAGTTGCTGCACTTTCTCCCCATTCATTACTAACCCCAGTCCAGTTTTGATGCACCTGTTCCTATGATAAATGAATCTCAAAGTGAAAGATAATCATATTCAATTTTCACTCTTCCTGAAAGTGAAAATCTTCCAGTCAAGTAGAGAACTTCATTGTGGAATTTTCAGTTTCCTTTAAACGGGGCTTAGTGTAACTAGACTCTCCTAAATGTGCCTGAGAAAGAGTGTCAATAGGAAAAGATCAAAATAAAGGCACTAATGAAGCCAAGAATAGTTGTCTATTGTTCTTGACTCTTAGATCATTTTTTAAAAATGAAATGCTGGACTGACAAAGATTCAAATGCTTGCCTTTCTTGACAAAGGCTAACTCAATGTGTTGACATAATTGTGCAAAAGTGCCTTACTAAAGTGCCAAATAAAACAAGACATAAGCTCCAGTAGATGTTGCACTGACAAATACAATTAAATAGTTCTTAAGATTTTGCAGATAATAAAAATTATTCCTAAGAGATTTAGAAATTCAAATCACCCAAGAGAAATCTTACCTTCCCTTCTCTTGATATTTTCACGTTTTAACTGTCTTTTGGACGTCATCTATTGTGGTATTATCAACGTTTCCATTATTTACCTAACTCTTATTGACATTTTTTTTCTTTAATACCCTGTTTTCCTTATAGCCTGAGGCCTGCAGGAATGGAAGGAAGCCTCACATTCAGACTTTGCTAAAGGGAAAGGTCATTTAAATAAAACTTTCAATAGCCCAAGTTCCTGACTCATAGGTTGGAGGTTATTCTGCCAACTTTCTCCAAGTATATGAAGTAACTTCAGAGCATAGAGACTATTGTCATTACATTAAAATAGATGACTCATGCTGTGTGTATTTCCAGGATGGAGAGTTAGTTCCTCCTGCATTTCTTTCCATGTAGCCAGAACAGAGGGTCCTCCTCCCAATCCTCCCTGACTTCAAAGGAAATATTATATTCCTGTTTCCTCCTTGTGTTGGAATAGGGGTGGAATTAGAGAATTTAGGCAGACAAGGTCTCTCCTTTCTAGAAATATCTATATGTAAGTAACATATACAGAAATTTATCTAGGTGTCTATACATAAAACATATAAGAAACTTATATGGAGAAATTTGTCTAGAAACATATATATATAGAGAGAGAAATTTTGAAAAAACTATGGCAGTAATCCAATTTAGTTTATATTGTAGAGGAAAGAATGCTGAACTCTGAGTTAGAAAACCTGCACAGTTACTAGTCATGGGCCTTCAAGCAACACATGAAACATCTCTAAACCCAGATTAGTTTACTCAATGGTACACAAATGATAATAACTCTTGTCTTACTTCCTAGGTTATTGTGAGCGTGAAATAAAGTAATATATGTGAAAGTGACTTAAAACCTGTAAAGCTCTATGCAACCACAGAGTGTTGTTATTGCATGACACCTTTTACTTGCCTGCAGTGGTCACCCACTTAGCTTATGGGTCCATGGACCTCATCTACAAAATTTATATTGGAGGCCAAAGAAAAATGGTTTGATCTATACAAATGCTTGTTTTATCTACAACATTTACAGCTTAAGGAGCAAAAAAAAAAAAAATGCATTTGTGTGAATAATTGTGCATAGAAAAACGTTTATAAATGAAGTAGAAGGAAAGGTTAGCATTGTGCCCTAGTCAAGGGAGTAATTACACATTTCAGGGTGAAAAGTGCAAGTTGCAGGAGATGCCTGTTCATTGGTGCCAAGACAGCTGTGTGTTTAATCTCAGTAGCCCAACCAACTGGTATCAGCTCTGTTATCACTCATCACCTGCTCCTACCTCTGCTGTTGTGTGAGAACCAGTGAGACTCCTGGCACATACTATAGCAAATTTTAGTTTGGATCTTCTCCGGTCAATATACTGGCAATCTGAAATGACCTCAGTTAAACTGAACACTAAGGCAGGGTAGTTTATCTGAACTGATTTGCATTCACCTCCTGAACATGAGGATTAGTACCTCTTTTCATGCCTATGTTAGCACATGCCATCCTTGATTCGCTATTAAATATACAGAGGTTCTATCCCCTCAAATCACCAGTGTTTTTTTTTTTTAAGATTTTATTTGATAGAGAGAGAGAGCGAGATAGAGCACAAGCAAGGGGAGCAGAAGGCAGAGGGAAAGGGAGAAGCAGGCTCCCCACTGAGCAGAGAGCCCTATGTGGGGCTCGATCTCAGGACCCTGGATCATGACCTGAGCCTAAGGCAGACACCTAACCGACTGAGCCACCCAGATGTCCCATAACCAGTGTTCTTGCAGTGTGCTCTGCTTTGGTCTGAGCCATTCACCTTAGCTTTCTTTTTTTCCTTCTTTGGCCAAAGACACCCAGGTGTGTTTTTTGGCACTTCTACATTTCTATAATTAGTCTGTGCAAGTGTGCATAACCTGCAGGCTACGCTCTTACCCCTGATGTTTCCCAGATACACCCAGACACCTACAAAGGTGAGTTACATGCTCTTCTTCAAGGCCGAGTTCAGAATGGCCAAGTGCCACTGTGCCTCCTACTTTCTCCTCTGCAAACATGGGTGCTGCTTGGCTCTGTATTGACATGCTGGTGTGAGTTTGCTAAACTTCTGTCCTTCTGGAGGTTGTGTTTTCTCAACCATGACTTCTGAGTCTTATGCTATGTGTATGTTTAGGGCTTGGAGTCAACAAGACTTGTTGGTATTTTTATAGTTTTCTGAAGTACTTCCTCCAAAATCCAGTTGCATATTAATATTATTCAGTCACTATGGATCCTAACTGGTGGCATTCTTTTTTTCTAAATATTCTGATATCTTTTTTTTTTTTAGGAAAGGAGATAGTTAAACATTTCTGCAATAGGTCAGTGTGCAGAGACCACTAGAATAAGTTTGTGACATTTTCCTGCCAAATAAGTACCAAGATGTGGCATATTGAAGTTTAATTCAGATTGAAGTTATTTTAAAATTAGCAGAACAGCAGCAAGTAATAAAATTATGGTAGCATTTTGGCACACGTTCTGGTATTCATATATTCACAAGTCCACCTTTGACTTGCTGAAATCGCAAATGGTTACTATATCTGTGATATATTAATCATATTTTTGTTTCCTAGAATCACAAATTCAGGTCCAATTACTCTTGGTTAAGTCTAACATCTTTCAGAGAAATAATTGATATTTTCAAAAATTCCCAGGTCAGAAATTTTGCATAACTTTTTAAAAATGAATCTCTATTTCATCTGTGATTAAAATGCAGTGGAAATTTTCAGAAAGGCCACATTCCAACTTAATGTTCATGGGTGGAATTCCTGGAATGCTGCTACATATCTTAAGAGGTATTTCTTAAAAACACGTTTAACATGTATATGTTTATAAGTACTAAGCTTAGTAGCAGTATTAGACATTAAGAGAAAAAAATATTAATAGCTGTGAAAAAAACTACCTTTATATAATATTTGTATTCTTGAAAATTTGCGTGTCCATATTTCTAGAATTGCAATATTTTTCCATTGACTTAATAGCAATTTCAGAAATATGTTTTCATATAGACTTATCTTTCAAGCACCATACAAGTAATTTTTCAGAATGTGGTAAGTCTCTTTTCTTCTTTGTGCATTTTCCTTGCAGAAGTCTTTGGTGAATATGAATTGCTTTTGTTGTAAGAAAATGAATTTTTAAAAAATTTTATAAATTTCAAATAATATCCAACACAAGATTAGCTAAACTTGTGTTATCTTCATACAGTGAATTAATATCCCATCACTAAAACTCATATTATAAAAGAATACTTGTGACATGAAAAAATAAATAATATATTACACAAAATAGCCTATTATAAAATAGTAAAAATTAAATTTTGGTAAGAAAACAGTGTGTGTATACATGGATAGAGAAAAATACACAATGGAATATTAACTGGTCGTCTCTCAGTGGTAAGAATGTGGACACTTTGGTTTGTTTTTAAACTTTTCTATATTTTTCAAAGTACTCTGAGAATTGTATATTATTTCATAAGCAGGAAATACATATATTTAAAAATAATAGAGTATGTAGTGCTTATATATATCTTTTAAAATTCTATATTTAGCAGGCATGACAAGGAGAGTGCAGGAGATCTAGATAGAGGGGCCAGAACAACAAAATTCACAGAAGTGTAACAGGACATTACATTTGATGAATGACAAGTAGATCTACAGAGCTGAAGAGGTAGACAGGGTCAGATTTTATAAGAGCTCACAAACTAAGCTAAGAAATTTAGATTCTATAAAGGGTGATCATACATATTGGTTTGCCTCAGAGAGTCTATTTTAGTCCTATTGTAGCAGCATAATTATTAATAGCATTCCCTATTATTATCAAAATTGTCTGGGTTTAGATGATAAATTATGTGGTCATCTTATACAGATACTAGGAAACCACTGAAACTTACTACTAGGAGCTTAACACAACCAGATTTACATTTTGGAAAGAGATCCTTGGTTGCATCGTGCAAAAATGAATTTTGGTGGGGGGCTAGGATATGCAGGAACATGGGCAGGGAGATCAACTAGGAGACTATTGCAAAGTTTATGGGAACTATGTCAGTGGCAATAGGGTTACTGTAGAGGAGACAGGAAGGAAATTTATATGGGAGAGCAGGTTTAAACATTCATATAAGAGACGGTTTAGATATTTTAAGCTAGAAATGTGTTTCTCTTGATTTCATTTGTGGGAAGTTCTAGACTAGCACTGTCCAATAGGGCTTTCTGTATTGATGAAATTTTTTTATATTTGTGCTGTCCAATATGCTGACTTAAAATTGAGTCGTAAATTATATTAAATTTTACTTAATTTAAATTTGAATTTAAATAGCTTCAAATATCAGGGCTTCTGTACTGGACAGAGTAGCTCTAGATTTTTGTCTGTGAATTGTGAGAGAGAGATCTGGCCTGTAGATGTAGCTTTGTGAGGGATCAGTTAGGTGCTAGCTGAGTAAATGCATTTGGTCATCAGTGCTTGTATATTGAGAAGAGAGGAGGGTACCATATTTCAGAGATTAGCAGAGGAAGAGGATTCTGCAAAGAAGACTAAGGATTAGTCAGAGGATTGGGAGAGACCCAGGAGCGAGAGTTGCTTTTGTAGTCAAAGAAATTGAGAGTGTCAAGAAGGGAGCGATTAATAGTAATCAAAGGCCTTATGCTGTAAGACATTCAAGTAAAATAGACACATTTTGGAAGGACTGAGGCTAGGAGATTATAGAGGTAGGGAGACATTTGGAGATTAGTAGAAGAGTCTAGGTCTCAAAGAGTTGAGCTGCTGTTGAAACTCCACTCTCAAAGGGAGGGATGAGGGAGAGGGTTCAGAAATAAAAGCAGTGGAATTTGATGACTGATTCAAGGTTCTGGGAGTCATGAGAGTGGGATTCAGAGTTGACCAAGAAAGACAGTGTTGGTGAAAGGCAATGCTGAGAGTGAAGTTACACAGCTTCTATAAAGGTTGAAACACAAAAATTCACTATGCCCCAATTCTTAAGGAGTCATAGAGCAGATTTCTTGATGCAGCTACTTTCATAAGCAATGATGGCTGTGCCAACAAGGAAGGAAACCTGTTTCATAAGTGAAGGAACTGCTTTTTTTTCTTCTTTGATGATATCAGACAAGAACCTGGAGGTTTGTTTATCGTTGCAGCAGGGCAACTGCAGCAAAGGCCCACAGATGAAAGAAAGGTGGAATCCAAGAAAGGAAGACAGAATCAAAACATCCTCTCAATAAAAAGAGTGATTATTGAAGAATAACTCAAAGTTTACTTTAGGAACATTAAGATGGGAAAGATGCAAATAGTTGTGTTCATCTGTAAGCTGCATTTGGGGAGACAACGTGATATAGTGGAATAAACAATTGAACTGGTAGACCATCCAGTAGACTTCAGTTCTAATGCTGGTTCCATTGTTAATTAACTATATGACCTTAGTGCATATACCATTTAACTCTTCTGGGTAACAGCTACTCATAAAAGTAGATTAGTGTGGAAGTTTATGTTTTTCAACTTTAAAATTCCATTAGTGTAAAGACCAAGGTAAAATTATATCTAATGTGCTATGATAAATCTGGATCCATGAAACTGTGCTAAATTTTGTTGACCTGTGTCACAAAATTTCAGTCACTGTTTCAGTGGATACATTTGAAATGGCTTTAATGGCTGTATTGGCCATCCATATGTAGGAAACCAATGCTAAAACAGATAATACAGGGATAAGCCGAGTTTTGCAAAGTTCAAAAATTATAAAATACATAAAGAGTTATTTTCAAATTACAAAAAAACAAATAATGAGGTTGTGTCTAAGATGAGAACCTGTACAACAAGTTTCAGTTCAAAGAAACTGTTGAAGCCTTCTTAATGGTGCCTGGAGGGGTAGACAGCATGGTGGGTTAAAGAATGCAATACTTTTAATCTTTGGTTTCAATACTTACTCAATTCAAAAAAAGAAAGAAGGAATGAAACAAGGAAGAAAGGAATGGAAGGAAGGAAGGAAGGAGAAGAAGAAGAAGAAGAAAGAAAGAAAGAGAAAGAAAGAAAGAAAAAAAGAAAGAAAGAAACAAAGAAAGAAAAAAGAAAGAAAGAAAAGGGAGAGAAAGAAAATGGAGAGAAAGAAGGAGAGAAAGAGAGAGAAGGAGAGAGAAAGTGAGGGAGGACAGGGAAAAAAAAGAGAAAATGCAATCTGTTGTTTATTGTTGCAAGAAAAGTTTGGTGTGGTAGAACATAACTACAGTTTCAATCCTAATCTTCCAGTAACTGTGTGTCCTTTGGCAAGTAATTACCCATCTCTGGGCCCCCATTTCTTCATCAGTAAAATAAGGGGTTTGGGCCAGAACATTTTGAAAGTACCCTCTAACTCTATGGTGTTACAACATTGACAATGTAACTCCCATGGCCCTGGATTGTGGGGTTTGTGTTACTCAGAAAGGAGTAAAGCATAGTATTGGGGAAAAGTTATCTATTCATTATTTCACTTTAATGCATATATTCAGTTTTAGGAAACTGTTTTCAGCAGACTAAAGTGAGAAAATTAAAAGCAGTCTTACCGGTTAATGATCCCTACTGTTGCACCTGTGATGGAGGGAGTGCCTGGAATCACTAAACCTGCCCAGGAGTGGAGTCCTGAGGATTCACCTCTTCTGTTCTCTCTGCCAGCCCCCTTCCAACATCAGTCCTAGGAAGATGTACTCATCTCTACTGCAGAAGACAAAGGCAAGCCTCTGTGCTAGAGAAAGAATGTGGAGGAGAGCTAACAAATACCCTGGGATACTGGACCTGTGGAAATTCATGTATTTTCTGCAACTAATAAGTGTTTAATGAAGATTTGTTATAAATTGTTAGCTTCTCTGCACTCATGTACTTTGATTACTCCCTTGAATTGCTGAGGTACTCTGCAAAGACATGAGAAATATCTTTGTTGGAGAGATGGCTTGCCCTGGTTTTCATGTGCCAAGCTCCTTCCTTGTACCAAAACAAAACAAAAAAAGATTTTCTTTGAAGTTTTTGTAAGTTTCCAAGGCGTAGAATTTTTATCCCCCCTGAAAGTTAAGGGTCTTCTTCTAAAAATCTTTCTGGAGCAGGGTTGGGCAATACATTCACTGTCAGAATCTTTAGACTTGAAGTGCTAGCTAAGATTCTGGAATTAGAAGGGTCTTACATGTTTAAGATTTCCAGAAATCACTTAAGTTTGGGCTGTCCTTAAAGACAGGGTGAGGGTAACAGAGTTCACTCTGCTTAGATTCCCAGCATGCACATTACTTCTCTGTTTCATGTAAACAGCTAAAATGACAGAGTGTGATGACTCCTCTCAGGATTGCTGTATTTTTTTCTTTTATTATAGAGATTGGCAAAACACTTTAAGTGATACAAAGGGACAGAAGAAAAGCAGTGCTTTTTAAAAATATTAAGCTTTGTGGGACTTTAAATATCAGATTTCACAAAAAAAGGGTTGTTATTTTGGTTATAATATTCTTGACCTTTGGGTGTTAGACCTGGCTCACTTTCAACTGCTTTTTATCCTTTTTGTATCTCAACCGGTGATCACGGTATAGAACTTAGCTTTTTTTTTTTTTTTTTCATGGAAACATTTTTAAATCTTGACTACTGGGCATTATAGCTATTCAGTATGGGCATTTCTTAGAAATCAGTGAAATGATGCATTATCCACATTTCTAATTGCTAACATTTACTACTTTACTGTTTTCTCAGATGTCATTCAAAAGCAAATGACCTTAGTCCTTATTCTCTAAGACCACTGTTCATATTGGGCTTGGCCTACCAACTCTTTGCTCTTGAAATTCTCCTTCTTTGACATGTCCAATATCAGCACTCAGGTTCTTCCCCTTACTTTTCATTTCCTAATTAATTTTTGTTGTAAGTTTCCACTTTACCTCTTCTTTGAACTTGGCACTTTTCTCTCTCCACGTTCTTCTGGAATATGAGCTCTTTCTTATGGCTTCATCTACTATTTCTAGTTTGTTAATTCAAAATCTAAATCTCTTGCTTTGATTTGGTATCAGAGTTGCACTCTTGAGTCTCCAGGTGCTTCTTAGATGTTTACAACTTGTGTAATTAGTGCTAGGTGAGGTGAAAGTTAATTGTGTTTCCTGTGAATAAATTGCATTGAAAAATTGCTAGTAGCTTTTAACTGTGGAGGCAGATATTCACTTTGGGGCAGATCTTTGCTTTCTTAAGTTACACAAATATAAGGCTAATATTTAATCTTGGGCCGGCCCTGAAGTTACCCATTTCAGAGATGTCTAGTGTTCTTTTTTTTTTTTAATTTTTATTTATTTGTCAGAGAGAGAGAGAGTTCACAAACAGGGGCTGCAGCAGGCATAGGGAGAAGCAGGCTCCCTGCTGAGCAAGGAGCCAGATGTGGGACTCGATCCCAGGACCCTGGGGTCATGGCCTGAGCCAAAGGCAGATGCTTAACCGACTGAGCAACCCAGGTGTCTCAGAGATGTCTAGTGTTCTGTTTAAGAAGATAAAAATATTTTCTTGCATCAATATGGATACTACAGACAAAATTTCATGACAATATATTTGAAAATTCAGAATAAATAAGCACCTTTTATTTTAAGTTCAAAAGTATATCTTTTTAAAAATTAATTAATTTATTTTTATTATGTTCAGTTAGCCAGTGTATAGTACATAATTAGTTTTTGATGTAGTGTGCAATGATTCATTAGTTAAGTATAACACCCAATGCTCATCACAACATGTGCCTTCCCCTTCCCCCACCCTCCTCCCCTCTGAAACCCTCAGATTGTTTCCTGGGGTCCATAGTCTCTCATGGGTCATCTCCTTCTCTGATTTCTCCCCCTTTGGATTTCCCTCCCTTCCCCTATGGTCCTCTGTGCTATTGCTTATGTTCCATATATGAGTGAAACCATATGATAATTGTCTTTCTCTGCTTGACTTACTTCACTTAACATAATCCCCTCCAGTTCCATCCATGTCGATGCAAATGATGGGTATTCATAATTTCTGATGGCTGAATAATAATAGACTAATGGAACAGAATAGAGACTCCAGAAATGGACCCTCAACTCTATGGTCAACTAATCTTTGACAAATCAGGAAAAAATATCCAATGGATAAAAGACAGTCTCTTCAATAAGTGGTGCTGGGAAAACTGGACAGCTACATATACAAGAATGAAACTGGACCATTCCCTTACACCATACACAAAGATAAACTCAAAGTGGATGAAAGACCTCAATGTGAGACAAGGAATCCATCAAAATCCTAGAGGAGAACATAGGTCAACATTGGCCACAGTAACTTCTTTCAAGATACATCTCCAAATACAAGTGAAACAAAAGCAAAAATGAACTTTTGGGACTTCATCAAGATAAAAAGCTTCTGCACAGCAAAGGAAACAGTCAACAAAACTAAGAGACAGCCCACGGAATGGAAGAAGATATTTGCAAATGACATTACAAATAAAGGGCTGATATCCAAGATCTATAAAGAACTTCTCAAACTTAACACTCAAAAAACTAATAACCCAGTCAAAAAATGGGCAGAAGACATGAACAGACACTTCTCCAAAGAAGACATACAAATGGCTAACAGACACATGAAAAAATAAGCACCTTTAAAACTATAACTTATTGGGGCATGTGGATGGCTCAGTCGATTAAGTGTCTGCCTTCGTCCCAGGTCCTGATCTCAGGGTCCTTGGATTGAGCCCTGCTTGGGGCTCTCTGCCCAGTGGGGAGCCTGCTTCTCCCTCTCCCTCTGCTGCTCCTCCTGCTTTGTGCTCTCTTTCTCTCTCTGTCAAATAAATAAATAAAATCTTTAAAAAACCCCAAAAAACTATAACTTCTTGGGGCACCTGAGGGGCTCAGTCAGTTAAGCATCTGTCTTTAGCTCAGGTTATGGCCCAGGGTCCTGGGATCAGGCCCCACGTTCAGCTCCCAACTCAGCGGGGAGTCTGCTTCTCCCTCTGCCCCTTTCCCTGCTCATGCTCTCTCTCTCTCTCAAATAAATAAATAAAATCTTTAACAAAAACCCCCAAACCCTCCTATAACTTATTAAAACCAATGCAAGAAAACAAGATGAATAATTCTATTTAGGAAATGAAATCCTTTTTAAAAAGTCTTCTCAGAAAGAAATATCCAGACCCAGCAAATGCTCCAGATATTTAAGGAAGAGATATTGCCAATGACAAATTATCAGGTGATTACAAAAAGAGGATCAATAGGTCAACGTCACTCATAAACATAAAAGCAAAATTCCCAAACACAGTATTAGCAAAGAGAATCCCACAATATGTTAAAAGGATGGTATGTCACCAGTGTTGCAGATGTGGCCTGTGGGAGGGTCAATGTTACCTTTCAGCATATTCATTTCTTGCCTGAGGGCTTTCTCTGGACCACATGCACGGAGGCCACAGATACCAGAGAATTAACACTTTCCAGAAGCAGTTTTCAACAAATGATTGATTGATGGGTAAGGGTGGGGTTATAAGTATTCCAATTCCCTCATCTCTCAGGTAGGATAACTCTGACATATGTGCCTATGCCATTTCCCAGAGTTTCTTGGTAGGCTTCAGCTCCAGTCACCGACCATGGCCACTGGCTTGATAATTCACCCTTTCTGGCTTCCTTTTCTTCCTTGTCTCACTTCTCCACTCCCTTATCAGAGTTTTCTTCAACTCTTCAATAAACTACTTGCAACCAAATCTTTGTCTCTGGGCCAGCTCTGTGTGTGTATGTGTCTGTGTCTGTGTGTTTGGGGGTGGGAGTGTGGGTGAGGGAGGGAAATCAAGCTAAGAAAATAACCAAGTTGGATTATTCCAGGAAGGAGGAATGGAAAATGTTTTTGACATTCAAAAATCAGTCAATTTAATCCATCACATTTACAGAATAAAGGAGAAAAAAAGGCCATAGGTTTATCTCAATAGATGCAGTAAAAGTATTTTCTAAATGTCAATACTTGTTTATGGTAAAAATTCCTACCATAATAGGGAATTCTTCAATCTGAAAAATAATGGGTACAGAAAAAGGAATTCCTCAATCTGAAAAATATGTATGTACAAAAAAATCCTACAGGAAACATAATACTTAGTTATGAAATATTTAAATTTATATCCTTAAGATAAGAGACAAAGATATTTGCTACCACTACTTCTATTTAACATTGCACCAGAGGTCCTAGACAGTGAAACAAGGCAAGCAAAAAATCATACACCCTGGGAAAAAAGAAACAAACTGTCATTATTCATAAACAAAATAATTATTGGTATAGAAAATTTAAAAGAATGTGCACATAAATTATTGGAATTAATAAATGAATTTAGTGAAATAACTGGACATAATAGGGTTAATATAAAATAAATTTTATTTCTATATACTAGAAACTAATAATTAGAAAATGGTGTAACTGGGTGATGGGCATTCAAGAGGGCACGTGATATGATGAGCACGGGGTGTTATACTCAACTAATGAATCGTTGAACATTATATCAAAAACCAACGATGTACTATACCTTGGCTAATTTAATTTAAATAAAAAAATAATAATAATTAGAAAATAAAATTTAGGGGTGCCTGGCTGGCACAGTTAGTAGAGCATGTGGCTCTTGATCTCTGAGTTGTGAGTTCCAGCCCCACATTGGGGATAGAGATTGCTTAATTAAATAAACTTTAAAAAAAAAAAAAAGAAAAGAAAATTAAAAAAAAACACACAACAATGCTATGGACAATAACATCAAAAGCAACAAATACCCAGGAATAAATCTAACCAAAGATGAAAAAAAATCTCCACACAAAACTATAAAACATCACTGAGATGAGTTAAATAGCTAAATAAATGGAGAGATTTTGTATATTCATTAATTGAAAGACTCAATATTGTAAAGATATCATTTCTTTCCAAAATTGTCTGTAGCTATAATGCAAGTACAATGTAATTTCAATCAAAAAGTTAAAAAAAAGGTTTTTTGTTTGTCCTGGAAACTCTGACAAGGTGATTTTCTATTTATGTGGGAATATGGTCAAGAATAGCCAGGATAATCTGAAAAGAAGTATGGAGGCCTTACATGAGGTATTAAGACTTACTATAAAGCCACAGTAATTAAAATAGTGAGATATTTTGGCTATTGTGGACATTGCTGCTATGAACACCGGGGTGCATGTGTCCCTTCGGATCACTACATTTGTATCTTTGGGATAAATACCCAGTAGTGCAATTGCTGGGTCGTAGGGTAGCTCTATTTTCAACTTTTTGAGGAACCTCCATACTGTTTTCTAGAGTGGCTGCACCAGCTTGCATTCCCACCAACAGTGTAGGAGGGTTCCCCTTTCTCCACCACCTTACCAACATTTGTTGTTTCCCATCTTGTTAACGTTAGCCATTCTGACTGGTGTAAGGTGATATCTCATTGTGGTTTTGATTTGTATTTCCCTGACGCCAAGTGATGTGGAGCATTTTTTTCATGTGTTGGCCATTTATATGTCTTCTTTGGAAAAATGTCTGTTCATGTCTTCTGCCCACTTCTTGACTGGATTATTTGTTTTTTGGGTGTTGAGTTTGATAAGTTCTTTATAGATCTTGGATACTAGCCCTTTATCGGATAAGTCATTTGCAAATATCTTCTCCCATTCTGTTGGTTGACTTTTAGTTTTGTTGACTGTTTCCTTTGCTGTGCAGAAGTTTTTATCTTGATGAAGTCTCAATAGTTCATTTTTGGTTTTGTTTCCCTTGCCTGTAGAGACATGTCTAGCAAGAAGTTGCTGTGGCTGAGGTCGAAGAGGTTACTGCCTGTGTTGTCTATAGCCAAACTGTGGAAAGAGCTGAGATGCCCACTGACAGATGAATGGATAAAGAAGATGTGGTATGTACATATACAATGGAATATTATTCAGCCATCAGAAAGGATGAATATTTACCATTTGCATTAACCTGGACGGAACTGGAGGGTATCATGCTGAATGAAATAAGTCAATCAGAGAAAGACAATTATCGTATAGTTTCATTCATATGTGGAATATGGGAAACAGCACAGAGGATCATAGGGGAAGGGAGGGAAACTGAATGGGAAGTCATCAAAGAGGGAGAAAAACCATGAGAGACTCTTAACTATAGGAAACAAACTGAGGGGTGCTAGAGGGGAGGTGGGTGGGGGGACGGGGTAATTGGATGATGGGCATTAAGGAGGGAATATGATGTTATGAACACTGGGTGTTACACACAACTGATAAATTGCTGAACACTAAAAAAACAAAACAAAACAAAACAAAAAGAATAAAACAGCGAGATACTGATGCCAGGATACATACCAGGTGAAGAATAGAATAAAGAGTCCAAAACTTACCACAAATATATGATAATTTATATTAAATCTGCTCCTAGGGCAGCAGGAGTGGCAGAGATGGGAAGAAAAGCCTTTTTAACATATGGCACAAGATAGATTGGGTATCCAAATGGAAAAAAGGTAAATATTTATCTTTACCTAAGTAGTACTGATGCAAGAAAAGGAAGTATGAATAGTTCTAGTCAAGAAATGGAATCTCTGGGGCACCTGGGTGGCTTAGTCTTTAAGTGTCTGCCTTCGGCTCAGGTCATGATCCTGGGGTCCTGGGTTGGAGCCCCGCATCCGGCTCCCTGCTCAGCGGGAAACCTGCTTCTCCCTCTCCCACTCCCCCTGCTTGTGTTCCCTCTCTCACTGTGTCTCTGTCAAATAAATAAATAAAATCTTTAAAAAATAAAGAAATGGAATCTCTGGGGCACCTGGGTGGCTCAGTCGTTAAGCGTCTGCCTTCGGCCCAGGTCATGATCCCAGGGTCCTGGGATCGAGCCCTGCATCGGGCTCCCTGCTTAGCGGGAAACCTGCTTCTCCCTCTCCCACTCTCCCTGCTTGTGTTCCCTCTCTCACTGTGTCTCTCTCTGTCAAATAAATAAATAAAATCTTAAAAAAAAAAAAAGAAATGGAATCTCTAATTTAAGACCTTTCTGGAAAGAAATATCCAGGCCCAGTGAATGCTCCAGATATTTAAGGAAGAAATATACCAATAGCCAATTATCAGGCCATTACAAAATAAAGATCAACAAGCTAATCTCAGTATGAATGTAAAGGCAAAAGTCCTAAACACAATATTAGCCATGAAAATGCCACAATTATGTTAACTATAGAAAGCATAACACCATACAAAAAATAAATTAATTCCAAATAGACTGTAGACCTAAATGAGAGAGGTAATCTGATAAAGCTTCTAGAAAATAACACAGAGCATATTTTAATGACTAAGATATTCTTAAATAGGCAAAGATCCCCCCAGCTTAATTGAGATATAATTGGCATATGACAGTGTATAAGTTTAAGGTATTGATTTGATACACTTATATATTGAGACATGATTACCACTGTAGTATTAGCTAACACCTTTATCACTTTCATGATTATCATTTTTTTTTTGTGGTAACAATGTTGAAGATTTACTCTTAGTAACTTTCAAGTATATAATACAATATTATTAACTATAATCACCATTCTGTACATTCCATCCTCAGAACTTATTCATCTCAAAACTGGAAGTTTGTACCCTTTGACCAACATCTTCGCATTTCCACCCCCACCACCCAGCCTCTGGAAATCACCATTCTACTCTCTGTTTCTATGAGTTTCTGTTTATGGATAGCTTATATAATTGTTTTTCTTTATGGAGGGGAACAAAGGCCAGCATTTCCTATGTTGCCATTTTTGTAAAGATTTCTTAAATAGGTTGTAAAAAGCCCGAACCAAAAAAGAAAAGCTTGCTAAATTAAATTATATTTAAATTAAGACTTTTATTCACTGAAAGATATCCTTAAGAGAGTGAAGAATTGTTGTTAAATTATGGACTTTAACATAAAAGTCATAAAGAATGCTATAGAAAACATTCATGATCTCATGGCTTAAGAATAAAGCCTTTATATGATATATATTACACATATAGTTGCTATCTCTGTGTCTCCTATTTACCAATCCCCACTGTAATTACTCTCCCTCTCTTCCCATCCCCTGGGGTTAACCACTTTTCAGAATGTTGTGTTTCTCTTTTCCCTGCAGGTCTTTTATAGTTTTATAAGACATGTACACCCAAATAATATATAATACTTTATTAGTCAGGGTCCCAGCAGAAAAGTGATGGCACACTCAAATGGGTAAATAGAAGAAAGTTTATAAAGACACTTCTTGGCAGAGGTGTGATAGACTGCAGGAAACCTAAGTAGTACTCTGGGACTAGTGGCTTTGGCGTTCCACTCTTATCCCTGCATTTCGAAGCTAAGAAAAGTTATCAAAGAAAGGATATGGGGAGAATAAGGCTACCTGACCAGAACCGAACCCTTTGATCAAGGTAGGCTTCAGTTCATGAGACCTTGCATGGAGGGAGCCAAGAGAATGGACTTCTCTGATCTCACACTCCTGCCTCATGAAGCTCCTCAGTGAACCCAACTGAAATCCAGAAGGTGGGGGGTGGTGGGGGTGGGCAATGATGCAGAGGGCAAAAGTCAGCCTCCCAGGGCACAAAGAAGTGTAGAGAAAGGAGTAGAATGCAGCTGGGCACAGATGAATGTACCCTCCTGTCAAATATGAATTAGCACCTTTTGCATATTACACTATAATAGTAAATTTATCATGTTCTCTATGTATCCTTTTGCCATTTGCTTTTCGTCCTTGTTTTCTAAAACTTGATCTGAACTTGTATTTTTACTAATATATATATATTTCTTTCTAGACAAATATTGATTCAAGAAGCATATTTTGCTTTCACCAGTTTGATCTCTGTTAAGGTTTGTAGTTGCAAACAAGAGAATCCACCTGCACTATTTTAAGCAGAATAAAATTTATAAAAGGATACATTTTACACCCTAGAGTCTCTGTAATGGCCAGAGAGTCAAGCTTGACGGCCTTGTGCTCATAGTCTCCAAGATGCAGTATTTCGCCACCCCACTGGGCAACTTGCTATGGGCTCCGAATGCTGCAGGAGACACTATTGTGCCAGCATCAATTCAATCCTGTGGGCTTTCATTCACTCCACCCTCTTCCAAACTCATGTCTCATATGAGGTGCACTGGAGACGCCTAGGTCATGAGCCCATACTCTAGCTTCAAGGGAAGTTGGGAAAACAATTTTCTAGGTTCTACGTTGGGGAGCTGAAGACCTTCTTGTCTTTAAATTCCTTTAGTGCTAATTAGTGGTACCATTCAATTAACCATTGATTTTGCCTTTTTAATGATATTTGTGATTTTGCTAAAATAGTATGAAATGTCATTTTATTGTTGGCCATGCATCTCATTATTTAACTTTTTCTCTTCATTAAAATTTTAGGATCTTTGGGGGAAGATGATAATCTTTTCATTTTCACAGGACTAGTATATTACTGTGAACATAGGAAGTGTGTAAAATAAAAGCTTGTTTTATGATTGTTCCATGGTTTGAGTCTTGAGGGACTAGAGATCATGGTCAAGTAATTTTTTAAAAAACATATTCATGTGCATTCTACTGTCCAGACCATGATACAACTCAATTCACACAATTCCTATTCTTAGTTATCCAGGAGTATACTAGTTGTTTATTAACACATTTTTTAGTTTTCTTTCCCTTCCACTATAAATTTGTCTTAGACTGAATAGAGGGCAAAAGCTGGGAAATAACATGGTATTTATAAAAGTCCAAAGGGAGATGAAACTTGGGTAATAAAATGTTTAACCTTTTAGGAGTATAACCAAGACCTTTTGGGTGGGGGGAGAATTTTTACTGAGTAAGAAACAAGAAGTTGGGTATAGGTAGGATTTGTCAAAGAACTTTTAAAGTAGGAATATGTCAGTAGCTCTTTTGGGGATTCCTAAAATATGGTCTTGGGAATAAATAACCAATTGGCCAACAAATTTCTAAGATGCTTGAAACCATAGGGTCCAGAAAGAAGGTAAGTGAATGCTAGACTTGTGTTTATATTTACTACTCACTTGTTATGTGTCTTATCTCCATCTGATGTGGGTGTGTTGATGAATATTGGTGTTTGAAAAACATGGAGGGAAGGTGAGGCAGCATGGCAAGCCCCATACAAGACTCCATGATGAATCCATGTCATGAACCCATATTTACACACCTAGAATACAGTTGAGGCACTCTGGAAAAATGCTAATAAAATATATGGAAATCTTGGCAGAATAAATATATGACCACAAACTTCGTATAAGTCTGGGAAGATCAAAATCATATCCCAGCTTGAAAAGAGAAAACAGTGGTAGCCAATTATTTATTTTGATTAGCAAAGGATATCTAAAAGCTGTCATGATCTTTGTTACCTAGGCTGTATGGAGATCCATGAGATCCAGGAAGCAGGAGTGGAAAGGGGAATCAATCGGAAGTCCAGTGTCCTCCAAGGTTTACTGGCATTTAAGGGGTATGCGTGTGTGTACATATATACATATGTATATATGAATATACATATATATTCAGACTCTAGCACAGAATGGAGTTTTCTGACCTGTCTTATAAGCATGTATTAAGCACTTATTAGGCGTTAAAGAGTTGTCTAAATGATACTAAAGAAGAGAGGTTATCTCTGCTCTGTGGTGGGAAGAACAATGTGCATTACTGTGATAAAACTCTGTTGTGGAAGTGACTCTGTTTATTGCTTTATTCTCAGCACTGAAAACAGCCTGGTGCTTCAATAAATAAGCACTAAGTAAATGAATAAATTATTTCTTGAATTGGTTCATCAGTTCCTCTGATGTGAGTGATGTTTAACTTTAAGTAGGCAAGTCAGACAGGGAAGACCTAAACTTAACTAGTCTATGTCATTTTGACGGAAGCATGAGGCTTTGAGACTGGGCAGGTGTGAAGAATGTATGACAATAGGAGACTCACATAGATGCTGTTTGCCAAGCTGGAGGGTGGCAAGCAAACACAGAGTGAGTGGAAGAAAAGCTGTAAAGATCCCACGAACTAAAACTTCATATGACTCAGTGTAATCCTGGAATTCCAAGTGATAATAGGCAGAGCATCTTTATTTGCACCAGTTAGAAGTCTAGCTATATATGAAAAATGGTAACTGGCAGAGGAAGACTTTAAATTGTGGAGTCACAAATAGCTGTGGGCTCTGCAAATAGGGTTACAGCTGCCATCCATAGAATAGCTTTTATGTGTGTACAGTGTGGAAAGAACAGTTGGTCAGGCAAAGGTTTTTTCAGCCACACCTGTTCACTCAGATAGAAATTGTCAGCACTGGTATCTCTAAATATAAAGATAAATATATATTTTATATATCGATAACTATATACACATCTGCAAACTAAGTGGAAATTAGATTGGCTGATTTTGCTCTTTGCTCTTTTAAAAGAAGAATGCAATCCATTTTAGATGCTGAGTTGAACCTGATAAATCTAACATCATGTAGAGGGATCTCTTAGTTGAGATGATTCTTTCAGAGTCATTAGTGTGGTTTCATTTATGAATGGTTCACAAGTAGAACCTTGTTATGAGTGACTCATTAATTATATCGAGTCAGATATATCATGCATCAAATCACTTCTCCTGAAGTACAACTACATATAATAAAGCCTGAAACAATGCAATTGGCCTATTAACCATTCACTTACTCATTTAACAATTACATACCAAGTAACTCCTAAACTGGAAGAATTATGGGTGATATAAAGATGAATAATTCATAAACCTTGTCCATAATTATCCTAAGAAAACTAGGTTTATCTTGTGAGGTGGGTACTTTAAAATAATTCTTTCAATGTTTTGTGGCAATATTAATACCTGTTATGAAATCTTTCCATCTGGGATTTCTTGAGAAATGTCCATGGTGTCCTTCTCAAAGTAGTTTTTTAGAACATCTATTGAATTGTAAACAAAAATAAAATAAAAGGTAAGTAGCTAAATATCAATGTGCTATTTGGATAAAAACCTGATTGTATGTCTTCATTACAATTATAAAGTTTAAAAACGTATAGCTACAGGGTAAAAACTTGTGAGAGCGCTTGTCTCTCAACTCAGACTAATCCAGGCTATTAACTATGATTAAAATTCAAGATACTTAATTGTCATGATTTAGAATAAGTCTATGCACTCTATAACATGCTTAAGTGGAATATGTTTTTCTGGTTAAAGTCATAGAGGATGTAATGTTTGCCTGCTGTGAGATTCTCTTCCTATATCAGAGATTATAATTTACAAATTATTTAAAACAAATTAAATGATTTCTTATTCATCTCTAAAAGGTGGTAATGTCAGGTATCCATTGCTGCATGACAGGTCATCCCAAAACTTTGTGACTGAAAGAATAATCATTTTATTTGCTCACAGTTTCCCAGGTCAGCTGGGAGGTTCTTCAGTTCTGAGCCAGCTTTGTTCATCTCTATAGGCAGTGGGCAGCTCATCTGAAGGGGGATGGTCTGGGATCATTTCACTTGCATGTTATGAGCTGGAAGGTCGGATAGTCTAGAGCCTTTCAGCTGAGATGGCTCATTTTTGTCTACATGGTCTCTCATTTTCCAGTAGGCTAACCTGGGCTTCTTCTTTTTTTTCTTTTAATTTTATTTTATTATGTTAATCACCATACATTACATCATTAGTTTTTGATGTAGTGTTCCACTACTCATTGTTTGTGTATAACACCCAGTGCTCCATTCAATATGTGCCCTCTTTAATACCCATCACCAGGCTAATCCATCCCCCCACCTCCGTCCCCTCTAGAACCCTCAGTTTGTTTCTCAGAGTCCATAGTGTCTCATGGTTCCTCTCCCCCTCCGATTGCCCCCCCTTCATTTTTCCCTTCCTACTATCTTCTTCTTCTTCTTCTTTTTTTTTTAACATATAATGTATTATTTGTTTCAGAGGTACAGGTCTGTGATTCATCAGTCTTACATAATTCACAGTGCTCACTATGGCACATACCCTCCCCAATGTGTATCACCCAGCCACCCCATCCCTCCCACACCCCACCACTCCAGCAACCCTCAGTTTGTTTTGTGAGATTAAGAATTCCTCATATCAGTGAGATCATATGATACATGTTTTTCTCTGATTGACTTATTTCACTTATCATTAATACCCTCTAGTTCCACCCATGTAATTGCAAAGGGCAAGATTTCATTTTTTTGATGGCTGCATAATATTCCATTGTATATATATACCACATCTTCTTTAGCCATTCATCTGTTGATGGACATCTAGGCTCTTTCCATAGTTTGGCTATTGTGGACATTGCTGCTATAAACATTGGGGTGCACGTACCCCTTTGGATCACTACATTTATATCTTTGGGGTAAATACCCAGTAGTGCAATTGCTGGGTCATACGGTAGATCTATTTTCAACTTTTTGAGGAATCTCCATACTGTTTTCCAGAATGGCTGCATCAGCTTGCATTCCCACCAACAGTGTAGGAGGGTTCTCCTTTCTCCACATCCTCCTCAACATCTGTTGTTTCCCGACTTGTTAATTTTAGCCATTCTGACTGTGTAAGGTGGTATCTCATTGAGGTTTTGATTTGGATTTCCCTGATGCCAAGCGATGTTGAGCACTTTTTCATATGTCTGTTGGCCATTTGGATGTCTTCTTTGGAAAAATATCTGTTCATGTCTTCTGCCCATTTCTTGATTGGATTATTTGTTCTTTGGGTGTTGAGTTTGGTAAATTCTTTCTAGATTTTGGATACTAGCCCTTTATCTGATATGTCATTTGTAAATATCTTCTCCCATTCTGTCAGTTGTCTTTTGGTTTTGTTGACTGTTTCCTTTGCTGTGCAAAAGCTTTTTATCTTGATGAAGTCCCAATAGTTCATTTTTGCCCTTGCTTCCCTTGCCTTTGGTGATGTTTCTAGGAAGAAGTTGCTGTGGCTGAGGTAAAAGAGGTTGCTGCCTGTGTTCTTCTCTAGAATTTTGATGGATTCCTGTCTCACATTGAGGTCTTTCAACCATTTTGAGTCTATTTTTGTGTGTGGTATAAGGAAATGGTCCAGTTTCATCTTTCTGCATGTGGCTGACCAATTTTCCCAACACCGTTTGTTGAAGAGACTGTCTTTTTCCATTGGACATTCTTTCCTGCTTTGTCAAAGATTAGTTGACCACAGAGTTGAGGGTCCATTTCTGGGCTCTCTATTCTGTTCCATTGATCTATGTGTCTGTTTTTGTGCCAGTACCATACTGTCTTGATGATGACAGCTTTGTAACAGAGCTTGAAGTCCGGAATTGTGATGCCACCAGCTTTGCTTTTCTTTTTCAACATTGCTCTGGCTACTTGGGGGTCTTTTCTTGTTCCATACAAATTTTAGGATTATTTGTTCCATTCCTTTGAAAAAAGTTGATGGTATTTTGATAGGGATTGCATTAAATGTGTAGATTGTTCTAGATAGCATTGACATCTTCACAATATTTGTTCTTCCAATCCATGAGCATGGAATGTTTTTCCATTTCTTGTGTCTTCCTCAGTTTCTTTCATGAGTATTTTATAATTTTCTGAGTACAGATTCTTTGCCTCTTTGCTTAGATTTATTCCTAGGTATCTTACGGTTTTGGGTGCAATTGTAAATGGGATCGACTCCTTAATTTCTCTTTCTTCTGTCTTGTTGTTGGTGTATAGGAATGCCACTGATTTCTGTGCATTCATTTTATATCTTGCCACTTTACTGAATTCCTGTATGAGTTCTAGCAGTTTTGGGGTGGAGTCTTTTGGGTTTTCCACATAAAGTATCATATCATCTGCAAAGAGTGAGAGTTTGACTTCTTCTTTGTTGATTCGGATGCCTTTTATTTCTTTTTGTTGTCTGATTGCTGTGGCTAGGACTTCTAGTACTATGTTGAATAGCAGTGGTGATAGTGGACATCCCTGCCGTGTTCCTGACCTTAGGGGGAAAGCTCTCAGTTTTTCCCCATTGAGAATGATATTCGCTGTGGGTTTTTCACAGATGGCTTTTATGATACTGAGGTATGTACCCTCTATCCCTACACTCTGAAGAGTTTTGATCAAGAAAGGATGCTGTACTTTGTCAAATGCTTTTTCTGCATCTATTGAGAGGATCATATGGTTCTTGTTCTTTCTTTTATTAATGTATTGGATCACATTGATTCATTTGCGGATGTTGAACCAACCCTGCATCCCAGGAATAAATCCCACTCGTTCGTGGTGAATAATCCTTTTAATGTACTGTTGGATCCTATTGGCTAGTATTTTGGTGAGAATTTTTGCATCCATGTTCATCAGGGATATTGGTCTGTATTTCTCCTTTTTGATGGGGTCTTTGTCTGGTTTTGGGATCAAGGTAATGCTGGCCTCATAAAATGAGTTTGGAAGTTTTCCTTCCATTTCTATTTTTTGGAACAGTTTCAGAAGAATAGGTATTAATTCTTCTTGAAATGTTTGGTAGAATTCCCCTGGGAAGCCATCTGGCCCTGGGCTCTTGTTTGTTGGAAGATTTTTGATGACTGCTTCAATTTCCTTAGTGGTGATAGGTCTATTCAGGTTTTCTATTTCTTCCTGGTTCAGTTTTGGTAGTTGATACATCTCTAGGAATGCATCCATTTCTTCCAGGTTATCTAATTTGCTGACATAGAATTGCTCATAATATGTTCCTATAATTGTTTATATTTCTTTGGTGTTGGTTGTGATCTCTCCTCTTTCATTCATGATTTTATTTATTTGGGTCCTTTCTCTTTTCTTTTTGATAAGTCTGGCCAGGGGTTTATCAATCTTGTTAATTCTTTCAAAGAACCACATCCTAGTTTCATTGATCTGTTCTACCGTTCTTTTGGTTTCTAGTTCTTTGATTTATGCTCTGATCTTTATTATTTCTCATCTCCTGCTGGATTTAGGCTTTATTTGCTGTTCTTTCTCCAGCTCCTTTAGGTGTAGGTTTAGGTTGTGTATTTGAGACCTTTCTTGTTTCTTGAGAAAGGCTTGATGTGCTATATACTTTCCTCTTAGGACCACCTTTGCTGCATCCCAAAGATTTTGAACAGTTGTGTTTTCATTTTCATTTGTTTCCATGAATTTTTAAAATTCTTCTTTAATTTCCTGGTTCATTCTTTAGTAGGATGCTCTTTGCCTCCATGTATTTGAGTTCTTTCCGACTTTCCTCTTGTGATTGAGTTCTAGTTTCAAAGCATTGTGGTCTGAAAATATGCAGGGAAAGATCCCAATTTTGGTACCAGTTGAGACCTGATTTGTGACCTAGGATGTAATCTATTCTGGAGAATGTTCCATGGGCACTAGAGAAGAATGTGTATTCTGTTGCTTTGGGATGGAATGTTCTGAATATATCTGTGAAGTCCATTTGGTCCAGTGTGTCATTTAAAGTCTTTTTTTCCTTGTTGATCTTTTGCTTAGATGATCTGTCCATTTCAGTGAGGGGGTGTTAAAGTCCCCCACTATTATTGTATTGTTGTTGATGTGTTTCTTTGATTTTGTTATTAATTGGCTTATACAATTGTCTGCTCCCATCTTAGGGGCATAGATATTTACAACTGTTAGATCATCTTGTTGGATAGACCCTTTAAGTATGATATAGTGCCCTTCCTCATCTCTTATTATAGTCTTTGGTTTAAAATCTAAATTGTCTGATATAAGGATTGGCACGCAGCTTTCTTTTGGTGTCCATTAGCATGGTAAATGGTTTTCCACCCTCTCACTTTCAATCTGGGGGGTGTCTTTGGGTCTAAAACGAGTCTCTTGCAGACAGCATATTGATGGGTCTTGTTTTTTTATCCAATCTGATACCCTGTGTCTTTTGATTGGGGCATTTAGCCATTTACATTCAGGGTAACTATTGAAAGATATGAATTTAGTGCCATTGTATTGCTGGTAAGGTGACTGTTACTGTATATTGTCTGTGTTTCTTTCTGGTCTATGTTACTTTTAGGCTCTCTCTTTGCTTAGAGGACCCCTTTCAATATTTCTTGTAGGGCTGGTTTCATGTTTGCAAATTCTTTTAGTTTTTGTTTGTCCTGGAAGATTTTTATCTCTCCTTCTATTTTCAATGATAGCTTAGCACGATATAGTATTCTTGGCTGCATATTTTTCTCATTTAGTGCTCTGAATATATCATGCCAGTCCTTTCTGGCCTGCCAGGTCTCTGTGGATAGGTCCATTGCCAATCTAATGTTTCTACCATTGTAGGTTACAGATCTCTTTTCCCGAGGTGCTTTCTTTTTTTTTTTTTTTAATTTTATTATGTTATGTTACTCACCATACAATACATCATTAGTTTTTGATGTAGTGATCCACGATCCATTGTTTTCGTATAACACCCAGTGCTCCATGCAATATGTGCCCTCTTTAATACCCATCACCAGGCTAACCCATCCCCCCACCTCCTTCCCCTCTAAAACCGTGTTTGTTTCTCAGAGTCCATAGTCTCTCGTGGTTCATCTCTCCCTCCGATTTCCTTCCCTTCATTTTTCCTTTCCTTCTCATAATGACCTCCATGCTATTCCTTATGTTCCACAAATCAGTGAAAGCATATGATAATTGACTTTCTCTGCTTGACTTATTTCACTTAGCATAATCTCCTCCAGTCCCATCCATGTTGATGTAAAAGTTGGGTATTCATCCTTTCTGATGGCTGAGTAATATTCCATTGTATATACGGACCACATCTTCTTTATCCATTCATCTGTTGAAGGCCATCTCGGCTCTTTCCACAGTTTGGCTACTGCAGACATTGCTGCTATGAACACTGGGGTGCATATGGCCCTTCTTTTCACTACATCTGTGTCTTTGGGGTAAATACCCAGGAGTGTAATTGCTGGGTCATAGGGTAGCTCTATTTTTAATTTTTTGAGGAACCTCCACAGTTTTCCAAAGTGGCTGTACCAACTTGCATTCCCACCAACAGTGTAAGAGGGTTCCCCTTTCTCTACAACCTCTCCAACATTTGTTGTTTCTTTCCCTGTCCATTTCTGCCATTCTAACTAGTGTAAGGTGGTATCTCAATGTGGTTTTGATTTGGATTTCCCTGATGGCTAATGATGATGAACATTTTTTCATGTGTCTGTTAGCTATTTGTATGTCTTCTTCAGAGAAGTATGTTTTCATATCTTCTGCCCATTTTTTGACTTGATTATTTGTTTTTTGGGTGTTGAGTTTGAGAAGTACTTTATAGATCTTGGATACCAGCCCTTTATCTGTAGTGTCATTTGCAAATATCTTCTCCCATTCTGTGGGTTGCCTCTTTGTTTTGTTGACTGTTTCCTTTGCTGTGCAGAAGCTTTTTATCTTGATGAAGTCCCAAAAGTTCATTTTTGCTTTTGTTTCACTAGCTTTTGGAAATCAATGCACAGAAATCAGCTGCTTTCTTATACACTAACAACGCAACTGTAGAAAGAGAAATTAGAGAAACGATTCCATTTACAATAGCACCAAAAACCATAAGATACCTCGGAATAAACCTAACCAAATAGGCAAAGGATCTATACTCTAGGAACTACAGAACACTCATGAAAGAAATTGAAGAAGACACAAAAAGATGGAAAAATATTCCATGCTCATGGATTGGAAGAATAAACATTGTTAAAATGTCTATGCTACCCAGAGCAATCTATACCTTCAATGCCATCTCGATCAAAATTCCAATGACATTTTTCAAAGTGCTGGAACAAACAATCCTAAAATTTGTATGGAATCAGAAAGGACCCCGAATCGCCAAGGAAATGTTGAAAAAGAAAAACAAAGCTGGGGGCATCACGTTGCCCTATTTCAAGCTATATTACAAAGCTGTGATCACCAAGACAGCATGGTACTGGCACAAAAACAGACATATAGACCAATGGAACAGAATAGAGAGCCCAGATATGGACCCTCAACTCTATGGTCAAATAATCTTTGACAAAGCAGGAAAAAACATGCAATGGAAAAAAGACAGTCTCTTCAATAAATGGTGCTGGGAAAATTGGACAACCACATGCAGAAGAATGAAACTCGACCATTCTCTAACACCATTCACAAAGATAAACTCAAAATGGATGAAAGACCTCAATGTGAGACAGGAATCCATCAAAATCCTAGAGGAGAACATAGGCAGTAACCTCTTTGACATTGCCCACAGCAACTTCTTTCAAGATACATCTCCGAGCTGCTTTCAGGATTTTCTCTTTGTCTCTGAGACTCGTGAGTTTTACTATTAGATGTCAGGGTGTTGACCTATTTTTATTGATTTTGAGGGGGGTTCTCTGTGCCTCCTGGCTTTTGATGTCCATTTCCTTCCCCAAATTAGGGAAGTTCTCTGCTATAATTTGCTCCAATATACCTTCTGCCCCTCTCTCTCTTTCTTCTTCTGGGATCCCAATTATTCTAATATTGTTTCATCTTATGGTATCACTTATCTCCCAAATTCTGCCCTCGTGATCCAATATTTGTTTATCTCTCTTTTTCTCAACTTCTTTATTTTCCATTATTTGGTCTTCTATATCACAAATTCTCTCTTCTGCCTCATTTATCCTAGCAGTTAGAGCCTCCATTTTTTATTGCACTTCATTAACAGCCTTTTTGATTTTGACTCGGTTAGATTTTAGTTCTTTTATTTCTCCAGAAAGGGTTTCTCTCGTATCTTCCATGCTTTTTTCAAGCCCAGCTAGTATCCTTAAAATCGTCATTCTGAACTCTAGTTCCGACATCTTACTAATGTCCGTATTGATTAGGTCCCTGGCAGTTGGTACTGCCTCTTGTTCTTTTTTTTGAGGTGAGTTTTTCCGTTTTGTCATTTTGTCCAGAGGAGGATAGATGAATGAGAGAACAAAATGCTAACAGGGTAAAAACGACCCCAGAAAAATATACACTAGACAAATCAGAAGAGACCCAAAACCAGGGGAAAAGAAAGGGATAGAAAGAAAAAAGAGGGGTGCCTGGGTGGCTCAGTCGGTTAAGCGGCTGCCTTTGGCTCAGGTCATGATCCCAGGGTCCTGGGATCAAGCCCCGCATCGGGCTCCATGCTCGGCAGGAAGCCTGCTTCTCCCTCTCCCACTCCCCCTACTCTCTCTCTCTCACTGTCTCTCTGTCAAATAAATAAATAAAATCTTTAAAAAAAAAAAAAAGAAAAAGAAAGAAAAAAGAAAAAAAAGAGAACAAAAAAAGAAAATGATCAAAAAAGAATATGATTAAATATGATCAGGCTGGTGATTAGATCAGTGCCACACACTGGATTTTGGGTGTATTTTGGTCTGTTAGAAGAAACTACCTCCCAAAATTTTAAAAGAAAGTAAAACTTATATATGTACAAAAATAAGGGTAAATATGATGAAGGGATGGAATATGAGTGTAAAGATGAAAATTATAAAAGATTTTATAAAAGGAATTGATAAGAACTTGGTTGCAAAAGAAAGAAGAGATATTAAAAAGAAAAAAGAAAAAAAAAGGGAGAGAATGTGATCAGGCAGGAGACTAGAACAAAGCCATACACTAGAGATTTAGGGTATATTTTGGTCTGTTAGAAGAAACTGTATACCAAAATTTTAGAGAACAACTTATATATATACCAAAAATAAGGTTAACTAAAATGAAGGGATAGAATATGACTCTAAAAATGAAAAATAAAAAAAATATTTTTGAAAAAGGGATTGATAAGATGTTGGTTGAAAAAGGGAAAAAGAAGAATTCAAAAAAAAAAAGGAAAATTAAAAAAAATTAACTTTGAAAGACTAAAGAATCAGGGGGAAAAAAGCCATGAATTCTAGGTGCGGTATTCCCCTAGTGCTGGTGTTCTGCCGTTCTCACTGATTGGTAAACTTGGTCTTGGCTGGTTATTCTCGCTGATCTTCTGGGGGAGGGGCCTGTTGCCGTGGTTCCCAAATGTCTTTGCCGGAGGCGGAAGTGCCCTGCCCTTGCCTGGTCTAGGCTAAGTAATCTGCTCGGCTTTGCTCTCGGGAGCTTTTGTTCCCTGCAAGCTTTCCGTACAGCTTTGGAGGATGAGAGTGAAAATCGCGGCCTCCCAATCTCTGCCTCAGAGGAGCCAAGAACTTGGGGCCCCGCTCCTCAGTGAGCCCCCAGAGAAAAGCAGTCAATCACTCCCGTCTCCCCGGTCTCCGGCCGCACTCCATGCTCACCTGGCCTGTGACCGAGCGTTTCTATCTCTGGCACACGACCCCGTGTGGAGTCTCCAAACCCAGCAGATCCCTGTGGTGCGCTCCTGTGCCACTCCTCCTGGGGGAGGAAGGGGAGTCTCCCCGGATCTGCCGCTTGTTGGGTCCCTGCTGGAGGAGCAGTCGCCCGACTGTGCCGCAGATCACGGTTTATGGCAACCCCGAGCTGAGAGCCCTCTCCTCAGCTCCGTCTCTGTAGCCAGCTTCCCCACTCTGATACCTGGGAGCTCTGCCACACTCAGTCACCCCCAGTCTTTCTGTGACCCGTGAGGGTCCTGAGACCACACTGTCCCAGAGAGGGTTCCACCCCCTGCCTAGCCACTGGAGTGACATCCCTCAGCAGAGCAGATTCTAAAAGTTCCGATTTTGTGCTCCACTGCTCTATCACTTGCCAGAAGCGGCCGAGGGAGGCCCCCTCCCCCGCCATCTATCCTCCCAAATATTGCCTCAGATTCACTTCTCCGCATGTCCTACCTTCCAGAAAGTGGTCACTTTTCTGTTCAGAGAGTTGCTGCTGTTCTTTTCTTTGGTCTCCTGTTGAGCTCATAGGTGTTCAGAATGGTTTGATCCCTATCTAGCTGAATTCCTGGGACCAGATGAAATTTAGGTCTCCTACTCCTCCGCCATCTTGCTCCTCCTCCTAATCTGGGCTTCTTTATATGGTGGTGGAAAGTTTCCCAGATGCAAGAGAGTGAAGTTCCAAGGTACAAGTGCTTTTTAAGTTTCTGCCCACATTCATGTTTGCTGATGGCTTTTTGACCAAACCAAGTAAAAAACCCCAAACCCCCAAGCAACCCAAGATTCAAGGAGTGGAGTAAAGATTCTCCCCATTGTTGGGGGGTCAAAAAAGTCACATGTGTAGGGGTGTTATTATAGAAATGGCAGGAATTTATAATCATTTAATTGTAATCTATCATAGCATGTTCTACAATAAGTTTTCCTCTCCTCTATCAATGAATGCCAATGAACATAATATTATGTAAATATTAGATCATTTGTAGATTGATTCAGGTTCTTGAAGTAAAAAAAAAAAGAACCAATATTATTTCAGGAGCTGTTTTTAAAAAATAACATTTACTTATAAGCAGAGATTAAGAAACTTACTTTATCAAGAAAAAACATAAACATTTAAGAATTATTTGAGTAGAATAATCAGGACAAGTTGGTTAGTATAAAGACAAGCTGACCTCTGCCTTAACTCTAAGGTGAAGACTTTTTAGCTCCACTAAGTAGGACGCTCACAATCTTTTAGTTGGTATAATGTGTATAGGTCTCTACTGTTTTTTCTTTGCTTTTCTCTTTGTTCCACTCTCAGTGGTCTATACATTCATCCACACACCATCACCTACATTATAATGATTCCCAATCTATATCTTCAGCTTTTCAGTGACAGAGCTATTTAATTATTTGACTCCTTGATTATCTCTAGAAGGCTTTGCTCATGGGTATTCTAAACTCAGCATGTCCAAATCTGAACTCATTGCTACCTACCCAAACCTTTTTCTCCTACTGCAATCTCTAACTTAGGGAGTGGTAATGCCAAAATTCATTCCATGTCCAAACTAGAGACTGGAGAATTGGCAGAGTTTCTTCCTTCCCTCCCATCATCACCTTTTTGCTCCTTTAATATTTCTGGATTTCAGCTCTTCCAATTCCACTGCATCTGTCCCAATCAGACTCCTCAGCTCATCTCCCTGCTTTCAAGTTTTTCTCAAATGCTTCCAATACATTGAATTCCTAGAGAATTCAAACTAGTTTTAATATTTGCCTAAGTGAGGCAAATTAAGAATATAAATTTAATGTAAATAATTATGTTTTCAAAACCCAATTTCTAGAAAAAGTGTTTTAAAATGTGAATTTCATCATGTCATTCTAAAGCTTCCATCAAAAAAATCCCTCTAACCTTCAGGATATGATCCACTTCCTTATCTTGACATACAAATTTCTACATGATCTGACCCCTGTGCTCCATCTGAGGAAACTGCAAAGATGCTTTATGACATCTCTCACTTCTTTGTCCAAGCTGATCCCCTGTCTTTATTTTCCTTCCTGATTTCTTTCCTTCTTCACATGATTAACTCTTGCTCATTCTTTGAAAACCCTAAAGCCATTTTCCTTGGGAAGTATTCAGAAGTTAACACCAGACCTAGGTGGGTGGTCCACTGCTTTCACTTATATAGTACACAACTATCATAAGTCACATCTCATAGTTTTTAATTGGTAATTTACTTAGATCATCTCTGTTGTTGATCTGTGTGTTGTTAGCAGTTAACACAGTCCCTGACACAGAGTAAGTTCTCAGTACTTGAATTATTACTGAGATTGAATGAATTGATTGAATGAATGAGTGACTGGATGAGGGATGTGAGGAGAGTATAATTAGATTAGAGTTGTCCACCTGCCCTGGCTATCTCTCCACCCTACACACATGGTGGAACTATTTATTATTCAGAGGTAATTTACATAAGCCTAGGTGTTGGAAGGAATGCACCTGGAGTTTAAGTCAAGATTCAGCTGAAGGTACAAGTGGGATAGGTTGAGAATGGGAACAGCTCTGCTTGTGAAAATTTAGAAGTCATTTATCAGTTATTTAATAATTGAAAAAGGAGCTCTGTTAGACATTTGTCTCAATACAATTGAGAGGATTCATTTTCTTTATTATTTGTTGCTAACTCTTAATCTCTGTTGGGATTCTTTGTAAACTCTAATCCTCTTCTACCCCTGATATCACTAAGTATTTTCCTAGAGAATTTAAACTAATTTTAATATTTGTCTAAGTGAGGCGAATTAGGAATATAAATTTAATGTAAATAATTGTGTTTTTCAAAACCCAGTTCAAATCATTTTGGAATATCTGCTGTTTTAGATTATTCAGATCAATGCTTTCCCCATCTAAACATGGATAATGGAGTTGTAGATGATTAGTAAATTGAACCTGATTCTCTGTATTTAAAGCAAGTTTGGTGGTGGCAATAGATTTTCCTGGGCTCTCATTTTGGGTGTAATCTGCTTTTAAGGAGAGATTATCTTCTATAAATGGAGTTCTTTTGATTTGCATCTTTATAATACATCAAAAGTAGTGTTAAGAAGATATTTCTATTATTGGTGTGTGTGTGTGTGTGTGTATATATATATATATATATATATATATATCATCCCCTGTCAACAGAATAAGATTATCCTACAAGTAGACTAAGCACATGCTTGAGGCTCTTGCAAAATCAAAGAAAAATGGAAGAAAATTAGCTTCAATGAACTTACCTAAATCCTTCAATTAGAAGTTTAGAAAGAAAGTATTTTAATTTCAGCATATGTGTTGGTTTCATGCTTCATGAAGGGACAGATATATAATATATAATAATTTATTTTTCATATACATATATAAAATATATATTTAGGTTTTAATTTCCTATGGGAGAGAGAATACCACAATCTTTTAATGTCTCTAAAAGCCTTAAACTAGCTCTCACTTTCTGGAACTCTCTTCTGTTACTTTTGTGATACTATCAACTCATAGTTTCTCATGAACATCTCTTACTGCTGTCACTTCCTCTGCAGGGACTTCAGATGTTGGTGTTCTCTGGCGTTCTGTCCTGATCTGTCTTCTTTTCTCATTCTAAACATACTCACTGGATGAGCCCATCCACATCTAAGTTTCAATTTTTCTTTCTGTGATGATGCCTCCCAAAACTACATCTGTGTGTTAGATCTCTTTCCTGAGTTCTTCATTAGTATACCATCTACTAGAAGTCACTGCTCAGATACATATCTTGGAGATGATTCAAGTTCAGTGTGCTCCCAAATGATCTCAATGTCTTTCTCCACGACTCTCTCCTTTCTCCTCAGTGCTCATCATTTTGATGAATGACACTACAGTCCAAATCAGAAACCTGGGATTTTGACATAAGTCCTCCCACTCCTTTATGGTTATAACCAGTCAATCACCAAGTCCTAGGATTCTGCTCCCTGTTATGCCTTGATTATGCTTACTTCTCTCCACAGCCAATAACACACTATCACAGGCCACCATCATTTCTCTCTTTAATTGCTATGATAATCTTCTGATGTATATCTCTCCAGTCTGTTCTCTAATTTAGAACCAAAGTGATTTTTTTTTTTAAACAATATCATCCTGTTTCTCTCCTATTTAAAGTCAATACTTTTAAGTTGACTTAAAAATCTTTTGTGGGTACATCCAGACAATGGAACATCATTCAGCACTCAAAAGAAATGTGCTATCAAGCCATGAAAAGATATGGAAGAAACTTACACTTTTAGCATATTACTAAGTGAAAGAAGGCAATCTGAAAGGGCTACATAGTGTATGATCCCAACTGAATAACATTCTGAAAAAATGGAATGCAAAACTATGGAAATAGTGAAAAAGATAGATGGTTGCCAGGGGTTAAGGGGGAGGGAAGAATAAATAGGTAGAGCACAGAGGATTTTTAGGGCAGTGAAACTATTCTGTATGATACTAGGTGGATACATGTCATTATGCACGTGTTAAAATCCATATATGGTACAACACCAAGAGTGAAACTTAATGGAAACTGTGGACTTTGGGTGATAAATATGTGTCAATGTAGGTTCATCCATCAATAAATCTACCACTCTCATGCAGGATGTTGATAGTGGCAGAGGCTATGTGTGTATAAGGACAGGGGTATATGGGGACTCTCTGTATTTTGTACTCAGTTTTGTTGTGAGCCTAAAATTGCTTTAAAAAATAAAATCTATTAAAAAACCCACAACTCTCCATGGTGTGGCTCCTTTATATCTCTTTAAAATAATCTCTTCCTCACTCTGCCTTTGCCATATGGTTTTTTGTTTTCATATCCACCTTCTTTGTTTCTTTGAACTAGCCATATTCTTGTTCATCTCTGAGCCTTTGCCCATTTCTTCTTACTTTTCCTCTTTGCTTGCTGTCTGCTTGTCATCCTTGATCATTTATCATACTACATTGTTACTGTTTTCACTTTTCTGTCTTCTTTTGCCAGACTCTACATTCTGAGTCCATCTTGTTCACTATAGTATTTCCAGTGCTGGGCATACAAAATACTGAATAAATGAATGGGTGGCATAGGGTTTGGAAGAATTTTCTCCCATTCTTTATCTAGATCTACCCTGGTTTTGTTTTCAACTGCTCTGAGCTCTTGGTAAGAAAACACTTTAAAAAAATTTACCAGCCTAGGTTGCCAGAATTAATAAGAACTACAAAAAGTACAGGACACTCAGATAAATTTGATTTTCAAGCAGACAATGGATAGTATTTTACTATGAGTATGTCCCCAGATATGTAATTTTTAAAATAATATTTAATTTAATATTTATATAATATTTGGGGTCATTTATACTAAAACTCTGTTCATTGTCTGGAATTCAAATTTAACTGAGCTTCCTGTATTTTATCTGGCAACACTACTCAGGCCCCAAGAACTGTTTCCTGGTTACTAGAATCATTTGTTTAAACATAGATAATAGAATTGGGTAACTGCCTCCATCTTAAATTCTCTGTAGTAAATTTCTGCTGAGGACTCCCCTTTTCCTTTGCAAATTTTTATTTTTCAGTGCTTGCAGCAGGACATTTTCATCTCTACCCATGGAGAAAGTTTTTGCTATTTACTAGGAGGAAAAAGTTTTGCCTTTGAGCTATTGTCTTTTGAAATGGTGTTATTCACATATAATTCACACACCATACAATTCATTCCCTTAAGGTGTACAGTTTAAGGGGCACAATTCAGTATATGCAGAGTTGTACAACTGTCATCACAATCTAATTTTAGAACATTTTCATCACTCCAAAAAGGAACCTAGTACCTATGAGCAGTTATTTCCCATCTGTCACCTACCCCCAGCCCTAGGCAACAACTCATTTACTTTCTGTCTCTCTGGATTTAGACATTTCATTTAAATGGGATCATATAATATTCAGTCTTTTGTGACTTGTTTCTTTCCCTTAGCAAAATATTTTGAGGGTTCATTTATGTTGTAGCATGTATCCTACTTCATTCCTTTTTTTCCTTTGCTGAATACTATTGCACTGTATGGGTATACGATATTATGTTTATCCATTCATCAGTTGATGGACATTTGGGGTTTTCCACTGTCTTTTGTAAAGGTAACATTCTAAAATTGATTTTTGTCAATTTTGTGCTTTTTGTCTATGGTCAAGCTTTAGAGAAAAGTAAAAAAAACCCACTATGTTTGTTTTAATAGTTATAGGATTTTATTTTGCTTCTGAAATTTCTTTGGATTCATTGATCTATCCCTGTTTTTATCTAAATCTTTTCTTTCACAGAAGAATTGTTTAATACAAAAGGTATATTGGATGTTGTGATAAGCAATGCAGATTTTGTCAGACTATACCCTTCTGAGATCTCAGAAACTTCAAATTTGAGAATCCATGGTACAACAGGTCTGTCTAGTGTGGTATTTTCCATGACTACAGAGAATATTATAGACTAGGGCATCTGCAATTGATTATAGTCTTTGGCACGGAGGTGTGAAATAGTGGTTGTGAGGCTGGAGTTTTTATGTTATATGTTTTTAAATAATATATTATGGTCTAATCTATGGATAACTGCACCCAAGATGGTAAATCAAAATATAAAACCAAAACACATCAAGGTAATAAGGATTTTTGAGTCTTCACAGACACAGAAATGTCAATTTAAAAACAAGTAATTTCTTAGAGAATATGAGTACATGAAAATCAACACTGACCATTGAACTATACAAGAGTATTAATTATAGCCCCATGGGGGGCTCACATGGCTATGTTTACATTAACCCAAAATAATGGAAGATTTGTAAAATTAAATATCAACTTGCTGTGCTAATGTTACCAATGCATGACTTATGACTTCCTTCCCCCTTTCCTTCCTTCCTTTCCTCCCTCCTTTCTTTCCTCCTTTCTTTCTTTCTTTCTTTCTTTTTTCTTTCTTTCCTTCCTTCCTCCTTCCCCCCTCCCTCCCTCTCCCTCTCTCCCTTCCTTTTTTCCTTCCTTCCTCCCTCCCTCCCACCCTTCCTCCCACCCTTCCTCCCTCCCACCCTTCCTCCCTCCCTCTTCTTTCTTTTTCTTTCTTTCTTTCTTTCTTTCTTTCTTTCTTTCTTTCTTTCTTTCTTTCTTTCTTTCTTTCTTTCTTTTTCTTTCTTTCTATTTCTTTCTTTCTTTCTTTCTTTCTTTCTTCTTTCTTTCTTCTTTCTTTCTTTCTTTCTTTCTTTCTTTCTTTCCTTTCTTTCTTTCTTTCTTCTTCTTTCTCTTCCTTTTATGATATCTCCCAGGTCACCTAAGTAGAATAAACAGTTGGAAATTGCTTAAAGAAACCATAGTACTTTGGGCATTTTAACATAAATATTGATGAATAAGAGGTAGGGACTTTCAAACTTAGGTTTTGTGATGACCTAGGCAATATATAATTATTTTCAAGGGGTATGAGCAAATCTCAAAATAAGATGAATATATATTCACTTTAGTTTTTACAAGTACCTATCTTAATTGTTGTTTAAAAACAACAAGATGTGAAACAAAAACTGCTAGGATGTCGACTCTTTATAAAACTTGAATGAAGTCTTAATCTATTGGAGGTTGTGCATTAAGCAGTTTGAAGCACACTCCTTTTTACACATGCACCTTATTCAAAGTTGTCTTTTTAAAATATTCCTAAAGTCGATGCTCAGAGACTAAATATCTACGAAGTAAAATAGATCACTCTGATCCACTAAACTGCATATTTGCTGTTTGACTTTCAATCAGAATTTACTGAGTGTTCATTGTCTGGAATTCTATGTGTTATTCTATATGTTAACATTTTAGTGAATCTAAGATTCCATCACATATCTACCACCAAGAAAGAAGAGACTAATGAATTTCAATGAATTGTAAGCAATATCCTGATTTCAGAGATGAAAAAATACATTGTAGAATTAATGAAAAGTACTAGCACTATTGAAAGTATACAAATATACTCAAAAGGCAGCTGCACTTTAAAATCTATAAAGCACTAGTCAATTTCATTCAGTTATAAATTAATTAAGCACTTTAAATATGCTTAGCGCTTGTCTCAATCCTAGTCCATAATTGGGCTGGAACCATTTAATTATCTAGAAGTTTCTGTTTGTTAATCACCTTCTATGTGCACCACATTATACCAGTTGGAATGGGTGGAGTAGGTAGCTGCCCATGAAGTGTGGGTTAAAGTTCTCTGGGAAAGTCTTTATACCTACTATTCCTTTACTGATGCCAGAAAATTTCCTGTAAACATTTTCTTCCTTTGGCCTTATGTCCTTTGAACATGTGGATATATCCGGAAGGATGCACTGAGTATTTTAATCATTAACTCTCCCGTGTGGAATCATTGGTTACATTTCCCCAATGGGATAGCAACTAGGGCTTTCCTTTTTTTCTTTTTTCTTTTTAAAGCATGTTATCATACCTAATGAGGAATCAGAGCTTCAGAGACCTTGTGTCACTTATCCAGGACTGCACAGCATGTAGGTGATTGAACTGGGCTTTCAACTCTGTGCTGTTTACTGGGTCAGACTGTCTTTCATGAACACAGAAGTGAAACCTCCCATCTAGCTGACCTTTTGAGAGAGAAGAGCCTAAAGAGAGAAGTGGAGAGCTTGAAGTATTGCCTGAGAGCATCAACCCTAAGTGGGGACAGGATTGGCTTGGGCAGTGAGAAGGCCAATGTTTCTAAGGAGGAAAATGGAAAGATGCTAGAAGTGGACTGGTTGGTTCACAATTTCCCCTGTGCTTGCATCAGAACTACTGATTCCCAGAATGGAGCTCAACCACCTTTCTCATTTGTTAGGTTTACTTCAATTCAATATTTTACTGTAGTTCCTCAGAAAGACTTTAGGACTCACTTAGGAACTCTGGCAAAATTTTTATCTTGACTCTAAAGCTGGAATTATTGCATTTTTCACCCATATTTAATGCAAATTTTTCTGACCAATATTTGAGACATTGGAGCTTCCTTTTCTCCATGTTTTCTATGATTGCAGTGGAAAGACAGCTGAGAAACTGCACTAAATATTAGTGTACAAATGTTTGAACACACCCATCTGTATACGAATCTTAATGGTGGTGTATAAGACTCATGGAAAGATAAGAGATATTAGTATCATTTTTTCTTAACAAGGGTAATATTGTCTCTTTGTCCTTTAATAACACTGAAAAGTAAGCCGTAGATTTTGATATGAACACAAAGATGTCATGTAGTATTATTTGTGCAGGAGATGCGTGACATGCATATAAGATACCGCTGCACACCCTCAAGTCTAATCATCAGATTGAACTAACCAGAATTCCTAGTTAGAAGCTTTAAAGCAGAAATAACAGAGCTGTGCTGAATTTATGCATTCATTCCACAAATACTTATAGAACTCCTACTGTAGATCACCATGTATGTACTTTTCTGGGAGATGGATACATAGCAGTGCACTAATCAGACAAATCTTCCACCCTGAATCTAGTGGAGGGTAGGTGAGTACAGTGAGAACAATGAAGTGCTTAAGGTCATTAATAGATGCAGTAATTTTCACACTTGCTATTCTGTTTGCTTCAAAAACTTCTCACCCAGACTTTCACTAATTCCTATTTACCCTTTATGTCTCCATTTAGATGGCTCTTCCTCTGGAAGCCTTTCCTGACCCCAAAATTCAGTATATCTGCCCTTCCCTTTACTCTCATGAAACTTTACTCATTTTTCAGCTCTTATGCTATATTGCTTTCATTGTGTGTGTTCTCTACCAGATTATAAATGCTGAGACAATAAGAACCATGAATTTTTTTGTCTATATTTGTACCCTCAGCAACCTGCATTGTGTCTGGCACAGGATGGGAACTACTGTTTACTCAGTGAATAAATGATTTAATGAAATGACTTCTTCTTACACATCAGTCATTTACAGAGTACGGTTAAAGTTCATATTTTTACTTATTACAGATTATTAGATGGTTGTTTCAGGAGAACCCTCCAAGGGTGTGAGATCCCAGTTTACCAGTAGTCTAATCACTGAGTTCCTAGTCCATGGGTCAGTGTGGTAGAGTGGCTGATAAAATTTTCAAATGTTCTTGTCTGGGATGTGGTGTGTGTGTGTGTGTGTGTGTGTGTATGTGTTTGAAGATGTTAACTTTGATTTGCTCCATCTTGGTGTATGAATCCCAAAGTGCACTTCATATCTCAACCCCTGTGAAAATATAGTATAAGAGCATTAATGGCTTTAAAAAATTAAATGCTAGAGAGAGAAGCAAGATGGTGGAGGAGTAGGAGACCTGGATTTCATCTGGTTCCAGGAATTCAGCTAGATAGGGATCAAACCATTCTGAACACCTATGAACTCAACAGGAGATCGAAGAAAAGAATAGCAACAACTCTCTGAACAGAAAAGCGACCCTTTCTGGAAGGTAGGACATGCAGAGAAGTGAATCTGAGGCAATATTCGGGAGGATAGACGGCGGGGAAGGGGGCCTCCCTCGGCCACTTATGGCAAGTGATAGAGCCACGGAGCACAAAATCGGAACTTTTAGAATCTGCTCCACTGAGGGACTTCGCTCCAGTGGCTAAGCGGGGGTGGAACCCTCACTGGGAAAGTGTGGTCTCAGGACCCTCGGGGTCACAGAGAGACCTGGGGTGCTTGAGTGTGGCAGAGCTCCCAGGTATCAGAGCGAGGAAGCCAGCTGCAGAGACGGAGCTGAGGAGCGGGATCTCAGCTCGGGGTTGCCCTAAACCGTGATCCGTGGCACAGTCGGGCCACTGTTCCTCCAGCAGGGACCCAACAAGCGGCCGATCTGGGGAGACTCCCCTTCCTCCCCTGGGAGGAGCAGCGCAGGAGCGCACTGCAGGGATCTTCTGGGTTTGTAGACTCCACACGGGGTCGTGTGCCAAAGATAGAAATGCTCGGTCACAGGCCGGTGAGCACGGAGTGCAGCCAGAGACCAGGGAGATGGGAGTGATTGACTGGTTTTCTCTGGGGCCTCACTGAGGAGTGGGGCCTGAGTTCTCGGCTCCTCGGGGGTGGAGATTGGGAAGCCGCGATTTTCACTCTCGTCCTCCAAAACTGCACGGAAAGCTTGCAGGGAACAAAAGCTCCCGAGAGCAAACCCGAGCAGATTACTTAGCCTGGTCTGGCAAGGGCGAGGCAATTCCACCTCCGGCAAAGACATTTGGGAACAACGGCAACAGGCCCCTCCCCCAGAAGATCAGCAAGAACAGCCAGCCAAGACCAAGTTTACCGATCAATGAGAACGGCAGAACTCCAGCGCTACGGGATACTGCACCTAGAATTCATGGCTTTTTTCCCCCTGATTCTTTAGTTTTTCAAAGTTAATTTTTTTTAATTTTCTTTTTCTTTTTTTTGAATTTTTCTCTTTCCCTTTTTCAGCCAACATCTTATCAATCCCTTTTTCAAAAATCTTTTTTATTTTCATTTTTAGAGTCATATTCTATCCCTTCATAGTAGTCAACCTTATTTTTGGTATATATATAAGTTGTTCTTTCTTTAAAATTTTGGGATACAGTTTCTTCTAACAGACCAAGATATACCCTAAATCTCTAGTGTATGGCTTTGTCCTAGTCTCCTGCCTGATCACATTCTCTTCTTTTTTTTTTTTTTTTAATTTCTCTTCTTTCTTTTTTCAACCAACCTTATCTATCAATTCCTTTTATAAAATCTTTTATAATTTTCATCTTTACTCTCATATTCCATCCCTTCATCGTATTTACCCTTATTTGTGTACATATATAAGCTTTTCTTTCTTTAAAATTTTGGGAGGCAGTTTCTTCTAACAGACCAAAATACACCCAAAATCTAATATGTGGCACTGATCTATTCACCAGCCTGATCATATGTGATCATATTCTTTTTTTTTAAATCTTTTTCTTTTTCTTTTTTCTTTCTTTCCCTTTCTTTTCCCCCAGTTTCAGGTCTCTTCTGATTTGTTTAGTGAATATTTTTTGGGGTCATTGTTACCCTGTTAGCATTTTGTTCTCTCATTTATCTATCCTCCTCTGGACAAAATGACAAGATGGAAAAAATCACTTCAAAAAAAGAACAAGAGGCAGTACCGACTGCCAGGGATCTAATCAATATGGACATTAGTAAGATGCTGGAACTAGAGTTCAGAATGACGATTTTAAAGATACTAGCTGGGCTTGAAAAAATCATGGAAGATATTAGAGAAACCCTTTTTGGAGAAATAAAAGAACTAAAATCTAACCAAGTCGAAATCAAAAAGGCTATTAATGAGGTGCAATAAAAAATGGAGGCTCTAACTGCTAGGATAAATGAGGCAGAAGAGAGAATTTGTGATATAGAAGACCAAATGATGGACAATAAAGAAGCTGAGAAAAAGAGAGATAAACAACTACTGGATCACGAGGGCAGAATTCGAGAGATAAGTGATACCATAAGACGAAACAATTATTAGAATAATTGGGATCCCAGAAGAAGAAAGAGAGAGAGGGGCAGAAGGTATATTGGAGCAAACTATAGCAGACTTCCCTAATTTGGGGAAGGAAACAGGCATCAAAATCCAGGAGGCACAGAGAACTCCCCTCAAAATCAATAAAAATAGGTCAACACCCCAACATCTAATAGTAAAACTCACGAGTCTCAGAGACAAAGAGAAAATTCTGAAAGCAGCTCGGGACAAGAGATCTGTAACCTACAATGGTAGAAACATTAGATTGGCAATGGACTTATCCACAGAGACCTGGCAGGCCAGAAAGGACTGGCATGATATATTCAGAGCACTAAATGAGAAAAATATGCTGCCAAGAATACTATATCCAGCTAGGCTGTTATTGAAAATAGAGGAGAGATAAAAAGCTTCCAGGACAAACAAAAACTAAAGAATTTGCCAACATGAAACCAGCCCTACAAGAAATATTGAAAGGGGTCCTCTAAGCAAAGAGAGAGCCCAAAAGTAACATAGACCAGAAAGGAACACAGACAATATACAGTAACAGTCACCTTACAGGCAATACAATGGCACTAAATTCATATCTTTCAATAGTTACCCTGAATGTAAATGGGCTAAATGCCCCAATCAAAAGACACGGGGTATCAGATTGAATAAAAAAAGCAAGACTCATCGATAGGCTGTCTGCGAGAGACTCATTTTAGATCCAAAGACACCTCCAGATTGAAAGTGAGGGGGTGGAAAACCATTTACCATGCTAATGGACACCAAAAGAAAGCTGCGTGCCAATCCTTATATCGGACAATTTAGATTTTAAACCAAAGACTATAATAAGAGATGAGGACTGACACTTTATCAAGCTTAAAGGGTCTATCCAACAAGATGATCTAACATTTGTAAATATCTATGCCCCTAAGATGGGAGCAGACAATTGTATAAGCCAATTAATAACAAAATCAAAGAAACACATTAAGAACAATACTATGATAGTGGGGGACTTTAACACCCCCTCACTGAAATGAACAAATAATCTAAGCAAAAGATCAACAAGGAAATAAAGACTTTAAATGACACACTGGACCAAATGGACTTCACAGATATATTCAGAACATTCCATCCCAAAGCAACAGAATACACATTCTTCTCTAGTGCCCATGGAACATTCTCCAGAATAGATCACATCCTAGGTCACAAATCAGGTCTCAACTGGTACCAAAAGATTGGGATCATTCCCTGCATATTTTCAGACCACAATGCTTTGAAACTAGAACTCAATCACAAGAGGAAAGTTGGAAAGAACTCAAATACATGGAGGCTAAAGAACATCCTACTAAAGAATGAATGGGTCAACCACGAAATTAAAGAAGAATTTTAAAAATTCATGGAAACAAATGAAAATGAAAACACAACTGTTCAAAATCTTTGGGATGCAGCAAAGGCGGTCCTAAGAGGAAAGTATATAGCAATACAAGCCTTTCTCAAGAAACAAGAAAGGTCTCAAATACACAACCTAAACCTACACCTAAAGGAGCTGGAGAAAGAACAGCAAATAAAGCCTAAATCCAGCAGGAGATGAGAAATAATAAAGTTCAGAGCAGATATCAAAGAACTAGAAACCAAAAGAACGGTAGAACAGATCAATGAAACTAGGATGTGGTTCTTTGAAAGAATTAACAAGATTGATAAACCCCTGGCCAGACTTATCAAAAAGAAAAGAGAAAGGACCCAAGTAAATAAAATCATGAATGAAAGAGGAGAGATCACAACCAACACCAAAGAAATACAAACAATTGTAAGAACATATTATGAGCAACTATATGCCAGCAAATTAGATAATCTGGAAGAAATGGATGCATTCCTAGAGATGTATCAACTACCAAAACTGAACCAGGAAGAAATAGAAAACCTGAACAGACCTATCACCACTAAGGAAATTGAAGCAGTCAGGGCCAGGGCCAGATGACTTCCCAGGGGAATTCTACCAAACATTTAAAGAAGAATTAATACCTATTGTTCTGAAACTGTTCCAAAAAATAGAAATGGAAAGAAAACTTCCAAACTCATTTTATGAGGCCATTACCTTGATCCCAAAATCAGACAAAGACCCCATCAAAAGGGAGAATTAACAGACCAGTATCCTTGATGAACATGGATGCAAAAATTCTCACCAAAATACTAGCCAATAGGATCCAATAGCACATTAAAAGGATTATTCACCACGACTGAGTGGGATTTATTCCTGGGCTGCAGGGTTGGTTCAACATCCGCAAATCAATCAATGTGATCCAATACATTAATAAAAGAAAGAACAAGAACCATATGATCCTCTCAATAGATGCAGAAAAAGCATTTGACAAAATACAGCATCCTTTCTTGATTAAAAGTTCAGAGTGTAGGGATAGAAGGTACATACCTCAATATCATACAAGCCATCTATGAAAAACGCACAGCGAATATCATTCTCAATGGGGAAAAACTGAGAGCTTTCCCCCTAAGGTCAGGAACACGGCAGGGATGTCCACTATAACCACTGCTATTTAACATAGTATTAGAAGTCTTAGCCACAGCAATCAGACAACAACAAAAATAAAAGGCATCCGAATTGTCAAAGAGGAAGTCAAACTCTCACTCTTTGCAGATAATATGATACTTTATGTGGAAAACCCAAAAGACTCCACCCCAAAACTGCTAGAACTCATACAGTAATTCAGTAAAGTGGCAAGATATAAAATGAATGCACAGAAGTCAGTGGCATTCCTATACACCAACAGCAAGACAGAGGAAAGAGAAATTAAGGAGTCGATCCCATTTACAATTGCACCCAAAACCGTAAGATACCTAGGAATAAATCTAAGCAAAGAGGCAAAGAATCTGTACTCAGAAAACTATAAAATACTCATGAAAGAAACTGAGGAAGACACAAGAAATGGAAAAACATTCCATGCTCATGGATTGGAAGAACAAATATTGTGAAGATGTCAATGCTACCTAGAGCAGTCTACACATTCAATGCAATCTCTATCAAAATACCATCAACTTTTTTCAAAGAAATGGAACAAATAATCCTAAAATTTGTATGGAACCAGAAAGACCCCGAATAGCCAGAGGAATGCTGAAAAAGAAAAGCAAAGCTGGTGGCATCACAGTTCCGGAATTCAAGCTCTATTACAAAGCTATCATCATCAAGACAGTATGGTACTGGCAAAGCAGACACATAGATCAATGGAACAGAATAGAGAGCCCAGAAATGGACCCTCAACTCTATGGTCAACTAATGTTCGACAAAGCAGGAAAGAGTGTCCAATGGAAAAAAGACAGTCTCCTCAACAAATGGTGTTGGGAAAACTGGACATCCATGTGCAGAAGAACGAAACTGGACCATTTCCTTACTCCACACACAAAAATAGACTCAAAATGGATGACAGACCTAAATGTGAGACAGGAGTCCATCAAAATCCTAAAGGAGAACACAGGCAGCAACCTCTTCGATCTCAGCCACAGCAACTTCTTCCTAGAAACATCACCAAAGGCAAGGGAAGCAAGGGCAAAAATGAACTATTGGCACTTCATCAAGATAAAAAGCTTTTGCACAGCAAAAGAAACAGTCAACAAAACCAAAAGACAACCGACAGAATGGGAGAAGATATTTGCAAATGACATATCAGATAAAGGGCTAGTATCCAAAATCTAGAAAGAATTTATTAAACTCAACACCCAAAGAACAAATAATCCAATCAAGAAATGGGCAGAAGACATGAACAGACATTTTTCCAAAGAAGACATCCAAATGGCCAACAGACACATGAAAAAGTGCTCAACATCGCTCGGCATCAGAGAAATCCAAATCAAAACCTCAATGAGATACCACCTCACACCAGTCAGAATGGCTAAAATTAACAAGTCAGGAAACGACAGATATTGGCGAGGATGTGGAGAAAGGGGAACCCTCCTACACTGTTGGTGGGAATGCAAGCTGATGCAGCCTCTCTGGAAAACGGTATGGAGGTTCCTCAGAAAGTTGAAAACAGGTCTACCATATGACCCAGCAATTGGTATTTACCCCAAAGATACAAATGTAGTGATCTGATAGGGTACGTGCACCCTGATGTTTATAGCAGCAATGTCCACAATAGCTAAACTATGGAAAGAGGCATGATGTCCATTGACAGATGAATGGCTAAAGAAGATGTGGTGTATATATACAATGGAATATTATGCAGCCATCAAAAGGAATGAAATCTTGCCATTTGCAATGACGTGGATGGAATTGGAGTGTATTATGCTGAGTGAAATAAGTCAATCAGAGAAAGACGTGAATCATATGATCTCACTGATATGAGGAATTCTTAATCTCAGGAAACAAACTGAGGGTTGCTGGAGTGGTGGGGTGTGGGAGGGATGGGGTGGCTGGGTGATAGACATTGGGGAGGGTATGTGCTATGGTGAATGCTGTGAATTGTGTAAGACTGTTGAATCACAGACCTGTACCTCTGAAACAAATACATTATATGTTAAAAAAAAAAAAAAAGAAGATAGTAGGAAGGGAGAAATGAAGGGGGGGAATTGGAGGGGGAGACAAACCATGAGAGGCTATGGACTCTGAGAAACAAACTGAGGGTTCTAGAGGGGAGGGAGGTGGGGGGATGAGTTAGCCTGGTGATGGGTATTAAAGAGGGTACGTATTGAATGGAGCACTGGGTGTTATATGCAAACAGTGAATCATGGAACACTACATCAAAAACTAATGATGTAATGTATGGTGATTAACATAACATAATAATAAAGAAAAAGAGTATCAATGAATGACATGACATTAAAGCAGTGATATGGGAAGATTATAGTCATAGTGATAGCAGTGTATACTTATTTGATCTAACTATGTGCCAGGCAATGTTATAAGCATCTCATCCATACTTACTCATTTAAATAAACCCACAACTTTATGAGGAAACTGAAGCCCGGGCAGGGAGGTGGTGGTTTAAATGACTTGACTACATACTGAGTAAATAGTGGAAAAGGATGTGAACTCCAAAGCTAGGCTCTCGAGTTCATTTTTTTTCTACATTCTACTCCTTCCATTTGAAAAAACAAAACAAAACAAAACTACTGCTCTGAAAAAACTAAAGAAAACTGAAAATAAGAGAATAAAACAGCTCAAGAAATGCCACTTGAATTGGACCTAAGCATTCTCTTGATGTGTTAAAAACTGATATATTAAAAGCTACCACTGATGCCTATTTTTTTTTGCCAGGGGAATTAATTGCTTATTAGACAGATGGAAGAGTTCAGTTGAGGGGGAAAGCGCTAAAGTATGTAGCCAATGTGAGAGAAAGGGCAAGCTTGGCGCACAGTGATATGCCAAAAATACTTGCAAAAATATGTCAGAAAGATAACAGGCAGGTGACTAGCATCCCAAAGTCCACATGACTGAGGCCAACATGGGAAACGAAGAGAAGGCAATGAAAGGAAAGATGACAGGTGAACAAAAACCTTTTATCTTTTAAAAGAAGTCTTGTGCAATGAGACAGAAGAGATGAGTCATAGTGCTGTAATTAGATAGGGAGAACATTGTACATCACAGATTATTGGTAGAGTAAAAAATTTTAATGACTTAACCAATTAATATCAAATAATATTTTTGTGAAAAATAATTTTTGATAATCACCCTTTTGATGAGGGCTTTACAGCACCAAGGCAGATTTATTAATAACTTATCTATAAATGTTGAAGCTTTTTCCACGGTCCGGGGCTAGATCAGGTTATGGGGAAAAGGAAAGGAAATTTGTAAATGCCTTTGAGAGATCTTAGAAACAAATGGGTATGATGAATTAAAACTTGAACATAGGCAATATGGGTTTTAGGGTAAGGATGCAATATTTTATTGTGAAATTCTGAAACAGAATACAGACATCTCTTCTGCTATTGAATGATACACACTTTTCTGAAAAACCTCATGTTTGGCAAAATCATCCCTAAAAGATAACAAAGCTTAATGGGAAAATAGAATTGGAATACATCATTCCAAACCTGTACAACTTATAACCTGTGCATGACAAAAAATACCAATCATAATTATTAACTCTAATTTAGTTAAAAAGACATGCAAACTCTTTTAAAAAATAACCCTACAGTAGATTTTAGATTTCACCCTTGGGGGGAAAAGGTGAAAGCAACTGGGTCGAGGCAAATGTTGGAGAGGGTTGAAGCATCTGAATTATGGAAATAAGGGAAGAGAGATAAGTTGCAGGTTGAGGAAGAGTTTCAGGTTTTGCACAAAAGAAGAGGAAAACCTCCCAACAAGTGCTTCTAAGACAGTGCTTGGTTCCCTGGGTCTAGTATTGTGTCTGTTTGCAGCCTGCTCCAGTTACTGTGTTACTCTATTGTGTTCAGCTATTGTTACTCAGGTGACACAAAATATTAAGGGGCTGGGAAAGTTCACTTATGAACCAAGAAGACTTTTGTGTACAAGCTGTCACATTATAGAGAATCTATGAATTGTAACTTGGTTTCAATCCATCCATCCATCCATCCATCCATCCATCCAGCTATCATCCATCCATCTACCCATCTATCATCTGTCTGTCTGTCTACCTACTTAGCTACCTACCTACCTATCTGTGCACCTAGTTAGCATGAGGGACTGAGGATGTCCTTAAAATGAGTCTTTCCCTCTCAGTACCCAGAAAAGTGTGATCCTTTTTTGTCACTATAGCACCTTAGAAATCCCATTTGGATCTTTTATTGATCTTGAAGCTGTTCTTCATATTTGTGACTCTTTGCCTCTATTGTTGACTTTGGAGCTCAGAAATCATGTTGATATTTTTCGATTCAAATAAATTCAAAATTGAAATTCTTGACTCAAAAATTTTAAAATCTCCAAATATTTTTCATTACAATAAAATTAGTCTCTAAAATCCCCCCAGTTTCTTAAGAATATGGCAAATCTGAAATATATATTTATCCTATGAAAATTAAAGTAAACACAGGCAATTTTCTCATTTGTATTGAACTAAATTGCTGTTAGTGCTTTTCTAGTTCTATTTTTGTACTGAATGACTAGGTTATATGAATTTTTATTGCATGCTGCTTCCTTTGCATTGGTAAAAATCATTTTGAGTGAAGAATTACTTCTTTCAATATAGTTTAATTATTTCTGAGGAGTTGGCAGATGAAAAAATGACAGGAATATTATTGCTTGTGTTTAGCTTTTAGCATATTTAACATGTGTAACTAAGATAATTAGAATGAAAAGAATGCTCTTTTTATTTAACGAATTAATGGAATGGGCATCCAGAAGTTGCACTGCAAAAGTTCAACCGAAGCTGCTTAAACCTTCTTCCATAAATCAACTGAGTTGGTTCAGTAATTTCATAGCCAATAAGATAATAATGTCTTCCTTTGCCTTACTTTTATCTTCTGCATTCAAGTTACATGCACACCCTTGTTTGATATACAACTTTACTTTTAAGTTTATATGAAAGATGCAACATAATTTTATTCTAAATATGAACTTGACAATATGGATTCAAATTTGATTCACTGATGTGCAACCTTGCATGTGATATCTGAAACCAGAAATTGTCAAATGGTATATCAAAAAGGTAAATTAGCATTTTCTCAGTGCAACCTGACATGACAGATGGGTAGGAGGAGCATTGTTATCTCTGAGAAGAGACTAAATATATTATAATTTGGACATATACACAGACCAGATAAAGACTTTCATAAAAGAATTTTCAATGCAAAATCTATTTTCCACACTCATATTAGTTAAGCCCCCTCCATCACTCACTTCTTTCTATGTTTCTGTGAATTGCTTTGCAAAGCATCCATGCATAAAAATTACTTTAGAGGATTTATGTTTATTGAGCACATACTAATTCCAAGACACTATGCTACGCTCTATAGAGTACATTGGTAGGTCATTTCCATGACAATAATATTAGTAGTAGTAATAATAAGAATACTCATACGGATAATTGCTAATAGTGATTGAACACTTACCATGTGACAGGAACCACTCTAAGCCCTTTACATGTATTTTGATTTTCACACACAGATACACACACTACACAATCAACTAACAATAAATGACAAGTGAGTGGTGTGGGTAATATTTGTTTTTAAAGATCAGAAGAGGCTTAACACCTGAAGGGTCACATGGAGAAGGTGGACTGAGCTAGGGTCAGAAATGAGCCAGAGTTGGGTAGGTAGCATGAAGATATAAGGCATTTTTGGGCAAAGAGATGGGGAGAAGCCCTGTGGGCACAAATTTAGTGGTGGGAAACTGCAGTCTGGAGGAACAGAATTTATATTAGGAAGGAAGTTATGGTAGAGAAAGAGGGGCCAATGTTAAGAATAAGGCTCTTGAGGGCAAAGCTGAGGGGTTTAGATTGAATACAGGATGGAAATGGGAATCCACTGAAGTTTTTGGATAAGGGGGGTGATTTGAAAGCAGTAAATTAGGAAGACATATATGGTGACAGGCAAGTTGTGTTGAAGGGAGGAAAGGTGGAGTTAGAGGCTGATCAGGAGGCTGTGTTTGTCTAGGAATTGACATAAAGTGTGATGATAGGAAGCTTCACTTGCCATCTGTCAGAGGTGAGGAAAGAGGAATCGATGATGACCAATTTTTCTTGGTCTAAATGACTGTCAGGATGAGGACCTGTTTATGGGAGGGAGGTGATGAGTTGAGTCTGAGGTGTCTGTGCACAGAGGGCTGCAGAACATGGTCTGAAATTTACGGGAGGGGCTCAGTTTGGGGAGCCATCAGCCTGGAGCTGAGAGCTAGACTGAAGAGAAGGACAAATTCTGTTCTGCAGAGATAGAGAGAAGTGTGAGAGGCTAAGGAGAAAACCTGACAAAAAGTGGAGGGAGAAGAAAATCCCTGCAGAATAGGACTAAAACAAAGATAGCATGCCTATGGGAAGGTGGGGGAAGGTGTCCAAGAACGAGGGTGTCTTCCATACCATCTGATGTTGCAAAGGTACATGGAGAAAAGGGACTGCGTACAGATGAGTGCACTGTCGTTACAAAGTCGCTTGGCACCTGTAAGCACAGCGTTAGTGAATTGGGCAGATTAAGACCTTAATTAGACTGTATATTTTTATTGATCACAAAAGCTAGTTGATGTTATCAGTTGCCTGCGTTATGATAGTTTCCAGGTAGGCTAGGTTGTCTAGAAAAAATACCATTTATATCTTTAGGCTTCCAACAATGATATGGGCCATAGATAAAGAAGCAGGACAGGGCACTGTTGGGGATTCTTGATATTACCAAATTAGAGAAACAAAATAATGTGAGAGGCTTAGAGTTATTTAATCATCTGCTTAAAACTATTCTTTCTAAGGGAGACAGAGAGTAAGTGAAGGTTGCTATCAAAGCATATATTTAGTTTTTGAGGAAAGTCTTCCTGTTCAAGAGGCCTTTAGTTTTTGTTTATGTTCTTAAAACTTTTTATTTTTTTAAAGATTTATAATTTATTTTAGAGAGAGAGAGAGAAAGCACACGCGAGTGAGTAGGGGGAGGGGCAGTGGGAAAGGGAGAGAGAGAGAAAATCCCCAAGCAGACTCCCCGCTGAGTGTGGAGCCCGACAGGGGACTGGAACCCAGGACCCTGAAATCAGGACCTGAGCCAAAATCAAGACTTGGACGCTTAAGCAACTGAGCCACCCAGGTGCCCCTATTCTCAAAACCTTTTAAAAGGAAATATGGCTTGTTTATGACTCTTGGAATGTTGATAGATTTAAAAGCAGGAAAGTTTTTCTATATACTAATAATTACACTCAATGGGATTAAAATTCAAATGCCAGCATTACCCAGAAAAATCATATTCTGCCAACCCCAACCAAATAATGAAAGAAAAAAACCAACAAAAAATAATTCTCTTAGGAGACAGAAGTTAATTTCTATGATAATTGGTGATGAAACTATAGGCCTGTTTAATACAGTATTCCAGAGTGGCCAAATGTGGCTATTAAATTAAAATTAATTAAAATTAAATAAAGTTATAAATCCAGTGCCTCAGTCTCACTAGCCACATTTTAAATGCTCAATGGCTAGTGCAGATGAAGAACCTCTTGGTACTGCAGCAAGTTCTATCAGACAGCACTGGCATAACCTATAAAACCACCTAAAGCAGAGCCTGGTATCATAGCCAGATGTGGAGTGCCATACATAGATAATAATTTCATTTTAAAGGATACAACAATATTTCAAGACTGCTTTTGTGTTTGTTAAATCTTGTTACAATGGGGCTTATTTGCTACACAGCCTTGGGTTAAAATTTCTTTTATAAGTAGCGTTTGCACATAGCTACAAGCTGTTTTCCAAATAACTATGAATGGGAGTGAGAGGTAGAGGAAACCGCAGAAGATGTTTGGAGGACCTCAAAGCATTAATTTCTTGGGATGGGGCAGGGTGTCACTCTCTCTGTGTTTATTCTCTCAGCTGTTTCCCCTTCAGTTCTCCCCATGTTCTGATCTGTACGGATAGTGAAAGCTTCCTTGAGTGCTGAAGCTAAGTCTGTGTCTGGAGGAGCCCAGTTTACAGAGTCGCTTAGTGATGTCATGGTGTCCTGAACGGGGAGGAGTTAGACCCGTGAGGGGAGGAAGTGTGTATTGGAGATGGAAGAACAGGGGCACCACTTGTTTTCGAGCAGGGATTTTCTTTGGGTAGCAAAGAGTGGAGGAGCCCAGAGGGGAAGAAAACTGTGACAGGAAGCCCCAGGCAGCATCCACAGCAGGGGGAGATGGCAGAGTGGGATAACATGGATACAGGTACTTAGCAAGTTACATATCACAACATCAATAGCACTTGCTGAGGAGGACACGATAAGGTTGGGAGCACAAGGAATGGACATTTCATTAAGTCATTGCATCAGATTTAAAAATGCAGTTTTCTGGTGATAGCTTGGGTGTGGGTTTGGGATTTCTTGAAAGAAGAAGCTGCAGTGGGGCAGTGGGAGAGACAGTTGACTTGAGAGGTGATCTCAGGAAGCTGGAGAGAGGGAGTAAGAAATATGAGCTAGAGAAGAGGAAGACAATATGAGGATAATTATTATGGTCCCTGCTGTGGGCAAGGGACCTCTATTCTGCTGGAACCTCCACAGTTCTCCTTCTGAAAGACAAGAAACAGCTGTCTGCCATTTGTTGAGGGTTGTTTCAGGGGTCCGAACTCCCTTGCATTCCTGGGCTGCATTTCCATTTGGCCCAGCAGCATTCCCAGGGCCTGGGACAAAATGCAGAAAGACCCGAAGCACCTTCCTGAGATGGCATGCTGTCAGTGCCTCGAGAGTCCGAGGCACACAAATCTGTCCACGCCATCTGTGGCCGCAGTCAGAGTGGGCCCAGGGGATGACGTTGGGCACCAGAGACGTCTTCTACAGCTACCGTTTTCTTAGAATAATCATATGTGCCAAACACTGTGCTAAGATGAAGCATATACATTTTCTCATTTAGCCATACAGTTCCCCATGAAGTGGGTGTTATGTGCCTGCATTTCATAGAAGAAGATATGGAGCTGAGAGGTTAAGTAACTTGTTCAAGAAACAATATATCAAAAGCCTAAGATTACAAATGGCTGACCTAGGATTTTTACCCTGGCTTTTGTGGCCCACGTACCTAATTCCACTAATTCATGCTCCCTCAATGGCTCTAAACTTCTGTCTTGCTGTTTTTTAGAATACCTCTCCTCACACATTTTTTCCCCATTTGCTCTTTGTAGTGCAGCATTTCTGCAACTTTTGGCAAATATATACATCCCTGTAACTCCCATCACACCGTCATCAATATATAGAATAATTCTATCACCCTGAAAACTCCCCCTTTGCAGTGAGCTCCTTGCCCCATTTCTAGCTTCTGACAACCACTGATTTCTTTTGTTTCCCTGTAGTTCTGACTTTGCAAGGATGTCATATAAATGGAATCATACCATTTAAAGCCTTCTAAGTTGGTTTCTTTCACTTAACACTGGGCATTTGAGAATCAGTCCAATTGTGGTGAGTGTCAGTAGTTCATTTCCTGTCTATTACAGAGTAGTATTCCATTGCATGGCTGTACCATAGTTTGTTTCTTCATTCCCTAGTTGGGTTGTTTCCAGTGTTTGGTGATTAGAGGGAAGCTGCTATAAGCATTTGCATAGAGGTATTTGTATGAATGAAAGTTTTCATTTCACTTGGGTGAATACCTAGCAGTCAGATTACTGACTCTTCCTGTAAGTGTATGTTTAACTTTTTCAGAAATTGCCAAACCATTTTAGACACTGACTTTACCACTTGGCATTCCCACTGTTAATTGCTCCACTTGCTCACCAGAACTTGATGTAAAAGAAAATATTTTTTAGCTAACCTAATAGGTGTTTAGTGTTGTATCATTGTAGTTTTAATGTATTTCCCTAGTTACAAAAGATGCTGAACATCTTTTCATGTATTTACTGTATCTGTATATCTTCCTTGGTGAAATATCTATTCAGATCTTTTGCCCATTTATTTTATTGGGCTATTTTCTTTCTTATTATTGAATTTTGAGAGATCTTTCTATATTATGTATATACAGGTTTTTGAAAAAAAATCAGATGTATGTATTGCAAACATTTTCTCCCAGTATATGGCTAGTCTTTTCATTCTCTTAATAGTGTCTTTTGAAAAGTAGTTCTTAATTTTTGTGGTGTCCAATTTGTCAGTTTTATATTTTTTAATTTTTAAAAATTTTTATTTTTTTAAAAATTGAAATTCCATTCAGTTAACATATACTATATTATTAGTTTCAGAGGTAGAATTTAGTGATTCATCAGTTGCATATAACATACAGTGCTGGGGCGCCTGGGTGGCTCAGTCGGTTAAGCGGCTGCCTTCAGCTCAGGTCATGATCCCAGGGTCCTGGGATCGAGCCCCACATTGGGCTCCCTGCTCAGCAGAGAGCCTGCTTCTCCCTTTCCCTCTGCCTGCTGCTCTGCCTACTTGTGCTATCTCTCTGTCAAATAAATAAATTTTAAAAAAAAGTAAAAATAAATTAAAAAAAAACATACAGTGCTCATTACACCAAATGCCCTCCTTAATGCCCATCACCAGTTATCCCATCCCCCCACCCACTTCCCCTCCAGCAGCCCTCAGTTTGTTTCCAATGAAAGTTTGTCTCCCTCTCTGTTTTCAAAGGCAACCTATGGAATGAGAGAAGATATCTGCAAATGACTTATCAGATAAAGGGCTAGTGTCCAAAATCTATAAAGAACGTATCAAACTCAACACCCAAAGAACAAATAATCCAATCAAGAAATGGGCAGAAGACATGAACAGATATTTCTGCAAAGAAGACATACAAATGGCCAACAGGCATATGAAAAAGCATTCAACATCTCTTGGCATCAGGGATATACAAATCAAAACCACAATGAGATTCCACCTCACACCGGTAAGAATGGCAAAAATTAACAAGTTAGGAAACAACAGATGTTGGTGAGGATGAGGAGAAAGGGGAACCCTCCTAGACTGTTGGTGGGAATGCAAACTGGTACAGCCACTCTGGAAAACAGTATGGAAGTTCTTCAAAAAGTTAAAAATAGAGCTACCCTACGACCCAGCAATTGTACTACTAGATATTTATTCAAAGGATACAAACATAGTGATTCACAGGGGTACAAGCACCCCAATGTTTATAGCAGCAATATGCACAGTAGCCAAACTATGGAAAGAGCCTATGTATGTACATACACACACAATGGGTGATGAACATAGGGGAAGGGAAGGGAAAATAAAATAAGACAATTTGTCATTTTTTAAAATGGTTTGTACTTTTGGTGTCATGCCTAAAAATCTTTGGCTACCCCAGGTGACAAAGATTTTCTATTGTTTTCATCTAAAACTTTCATGATTTTAGGTTTAACTGCAGGTATATGAACCATTTTGAGTTAATTTTTATATGAGATACAAGGTATAGATCAAGGTACTTAAAAAAATGGATAGCTCATTGTTCCAGTCCATTTGTTGAAAAGATTATCCTTTCACGATTGAATAGCTTTTACACCTTTATTGAACATCAATTGACCATGTTAGTGTGGGTCTGTTTCTGTACTTTTTACTGTATTCCCTTGATCTACGTGTTTATTGTTTCTCCAATACATTGTCTTAATTACTATAGCTTTATAAAAAGTCTGGAAATATAGTGTTATTTTTCCAACTTTGTTCTTTTTTAAAAATTATTTTTGCTATTACAATGCTATTTTATTTTGCTATTTTCATATACATTTTAGAATCAGCTTTATGATTTCCCCCCAAAATAATTCTGCTGGACTTTGATTGGAATTCTAGTGAAACTATAGAACAGTTTTGGGGAAAACTGACATTTTTTTTAACATATAATGTATTATTTGTTTCAGGGGTACAGGTCTGTGATTCATCAGTCTTACACAATTCAGAGTGCTCACCATAGCACATACCCTCCCCAATGTCCATCACCCAGCCACTCCATTCCTCCCACCCCCCTCCACTCCAGCAACCCTGTTTGTTTCCTGAGATTAAGATTCTCTTATGGTATGTCTCCCTCTCTGGTTTCATCTTGTTTCATTTTTCCCTCCCTTCCCCATGATCCTCTGTCTTGTTTCTCAAATTCCTCCTATCAGTGAGATCATATGATACTTGTCTTTCTCTGATTGACTTATTTTGTTTAGCATAATACCTTCTAGTACCATCCACATCATTGCAAATGGCAAGATTTTGGGTTTTTTTGATGGCTGCATAATATTCCTATGTATATATACACCACATCTTCTTTATCCATTCATCTGTTGATGGACATCTAGGCTCTTTCCATAGTTTGGCTATTGTGGACATTGCTGCTATAAACACCGGGGTGCACGTGCCCCTTCGGAGCACTACATTTGTATCTTTGGGGTAAATACCCAGTAGTGCAATTGCTGGGTCATAGGGTGGCTCTATTTTCAACTTTTTGAGGAACCACCATACTGTTTTCCAGAGTGGCTGCATCAGCTTGCATTCCCACCAACAGTGTAGGAGGTTTCCCCTTTCTCCACATCCTCGCCAACATCTGTTGTTTCCTGACTTGTTAATCTTAGCCATTCTGACTGGTGTGAGGTGGTATCTCATTGAGGTTTTGATTTGTATTTCCCTGATGCCGAGCGATGTTGAGCACTTTTTCATGTGTCTGTTGGCCGTTTGTATGTCTTCTTTGCAGAAATGTCTGTTCATGTCTTCTAACCATTTCTTGATTGGATTATTTGTTCTTTGGGTGTTGAGTTTGGTAAGCTCTTTCTAGATTTTGGATACTAGCCCTTTATCTGATATGTCATTTGCAAATATCTTCTTCTATTCTGTCGGTTGTCTTTTGGTTTTGTTGACGGTTTCCTTTGCTGTGCAAAAAGCTTTTTATCTTGATGAAGTCCCAATAGTTCATTTTTGCCCTTGCTTCCCTTGCCTTTGGCGATGTGTCTAGAAAGAAGATGCTGCAGCTGAGGTCGAAGAGGTTGCTGTCTGTGTTCTCCTCAAGGATTTTGATGGATTCCTGTCTCACATTTAGGTCTTTCATCCATTTTGAGTCTATTTTTGTGTGTGGAGTAAGGAAATGGTCCAGTTTCATTCTTCTGTATGTGGCCGTCCAATTTTCCCAACACCGTTTGTTGAGGAGACTTTTTTCCATTGGACTTTCTTTGCTGCTTTGTCAAGGATTAGTTGACCATAGAGTTGAGGGTCCATTTCTGGGCTCTCTATTATGTTCCATTGATCTATGTGTCTGTTTTTGTGCCAGTACCATGCTGTCTTGATGATGACAGCTTTGTAACAGAGCTTGAAGTCGGGAATTGTGATGCCACCAGGTTTGCTTTTCTTTTTCAACATTCCTCTGGCTATTCGAGGTCTTTTCCGGTTCCATACAAATTTTAGGATTATTTGTTTCATTTCTTTGAAAAAAGTGGATGGTATTTTGATAGGGATTGCGTTGAATGTGTAGATTGCTCTAGGTAGCATTGACATCTTCACAATATTTGTTCTTCCAATCCATGAGCATGGAATGTTTTTCTATTTCTTTGTGTCTTCCTCAATTTCTTTCATGAGTATTCTATACTTTTATGAGTACAGGTTCTTTGCCTCTTTGGTTAGATTTATTCCTAGGTCTTATGGTTTTGGGTGCAACTGTAAATGGGATCAATTCCTTAATTTCTCTTTCTTCTGTCTTGTTGTTGGTGTATAGAAATGCCACTGATTTCTGTGCATTGATTTTATATCCTGCCACTTTACTGAATTCCTGTATGAGTTCTACCCAGAAAACTGACATCTTAACAATATTCCTCTTATTTTATTACATATTAGTCATCACACAGAGAGACTGAACATAAGCAACATAATGAAAGGAAGACATGTTTATTAAGATGTGACTGCTAAATTGTTAGAAAATTGTGAACACTTCTATTTCCATGTTTACATATAAAATAAATATGAACAAAATAATACAGTCTTGTGTTGTTGGCTAGGAGAAGGAAATAGTGTCTGTTGCTCAGGAGAAACTGATATTTGAGTTTTGCTGTCGCCCCCTCTAACTTTGATAGTTTCCCCTCCTGTGTGGCTGAAATATCCATATCTGCCAAATATAAATTCTATATCGTTTGTCTTTATGGAATCCAGTAAGTTGTTAAAAAAAATCATTACTTCTTCAAATATGTTTTCAAAGGGAAACATTCCCTACTACTAAAACAAAAAATTGGGACACTTATAGGAAACAAATGTAGTTTATTATTATTTTTAAAAATGTAGAACAGGCATGGGGCACGTGGGTGGCTCAATCAGTTAAGCGTCTGCCTTCAGCTCAGGTCATGATTTCAGGGTCCTGGGATTGAGACCCAGGTTCAGCTCTCCCTCAGTTGGGAGTCTGCTTCTCCCTCTGCTTCCCCTACGCTAGGCTTGTGCTCTCTCTCTCACTCTCTCTCTCAAATAAAAACTAAAATCTTTAAAAATATATAAATAAATAAATAAATAAATAAATAATAAATAAAAATGTAGAACAGGCAAGTAAAGATGATCTTTAATGCAGGTCTCTGGCAGAAAATTTCAGAATTTCTTAAGTCTGCATGCTTTTCAGTGGTAACTCTAATTGTTGAAATTTTCTAAATGTCTGTGCATGGTTTTTAGTTGATAACTGAAAAAAGCATAAATGTTTCTGATACAGAGGAGAGGCTTTTTTCAACAGTGGTAACTTAGATTCTGCCACCTTTACCTCTGGGTGTCAGCCCTCCTTTCTGTTGTTCATGCTCCAAATTCAACCTTCAAAACATTGTTACTTGCCAGCTCAGTGTTTTAACCTTCCCCAGCCTATTGCTGGCTCCTTGGCAGAATGTCAGCCCTGTCCAGGCAGGACGTCAGACCAGTCCAGATTCAACTAGTTTGATCGAAGAAGCAAGCCAGTGCAAAACAGCAAGATCCTCGTTAATCTTAATTAACAGTTCCAAACAGAGTTGCACAACAAGGTCATTTTCCCTAAATGAATTATTAGAGATAATATAAGAAGTAGGCTTCTCCAAGCAGTATTTTTTAACCCCAGAAGTTGGCAAAAACTGCCCCAGAGAATTTCTCTCTTTTTGAGTCAGTTCACTCTTAAAAAATTGAGGTGAATATTCCCTTGAAAACATTGAAGTCATGGTCTATACCTGTTCCCCACCCCCTTTACCCTAAAAGTCAAATTACAAAGTTCAAAGCTTTGGAGAGAATGCTATACAGTGATATTTCTCACCTGGAAAAAAATGATTAGAAAAATCTAAACAGACCAGAAAATATTTCCTTATAAATTGAAAATATCCAGTGTCTTCCAAAGAACTCTAAAAAAATCTTCTCTACATGTCCACTTGCTTGTCCATTTTATTGACTCTTTCACTTATTAAAAATTAATTGGGCACATTTTTCGTAAATTAGGGCCTTTTTTTTCATATATTTTGTCTTTCACTTACTTGTATGTGATTATCTTATTCTTCCCAAAAGCAAACAATATTGTTTCTATGAAAACACTTTAATTTATGATGAAATATACAGAGAATGGTATTTTTCTAAGCATTTGAGATCCTACCTTTATCAAAATACTATCTAAATATCCAAATAAAATTATTGGTAAAAAAAATGCTAAAAAGTTTAACCTGGACACATAAATATAAATGTCAGAGTAGACTGACAGTTTTTCAAACTTCTCAATAAACTCTCAAAGTATTTGTAAGTAAATATAAACATGCATGGAAGTACTTGTAAGTAAATATAAATATGCATAAACATCGTTGGCTTCTTTGGCAGTCTTATACCCTAGTGAAGAGATAAAAGCTCTTAGCTTCAAAGTTTATCTAAGAAACTCAGATTCAGAGTTACTGTAACAATTCTTGTGAAAAATCAAAACACTGCCAAAAGCAGTTGAAGCCGCTGACCTGGCATCCTGAATCTGAAAGAGGTATGCACTAAAAGTTGTAGGGGTTGAACTAAACATATGGTATTGGATTACTATTAATCTGGAGAAACAGACCATCAACAAATTGAGAAAAGAATCTCTTATTGCAGTGATTTGTCAAGGCTTTGAGTTTTCATCCTCATTCTTCCTTTCTGACTTGTCTTCTGGTGCTTGCCTTATTGTCTTATAGGGGTAACGGTTTTCATAATGAATAGATTTCCCCTGCAATGCTTATACACATGTTCTCACCAATAAACTGTCAATTTCAAACAGACACTGACATATATGCCCATATATATGTATCTATATTGGTAAATGCTATTACAGCTATATATTTATAATATTTTATATATAAAATATATGTATATTTGTATGTATTATATATTGAAGACATTATATATATATATAAAACCAGGTAGTTCTTTTTGAATTTTTAATTCATGTTTAAATAATTTGCTCAAGGTGATATAATAGTCTATGCAAACTATAAGAAGATGGTGTGTAGACTTAGACACAGCTTGGTGATAACGGTTGTTTCATTGTGCAGATTGCTTTACCAATCAATGCACGAGTAGAACAAGTTGATTGTTTTGTTTCTGGCCTTCCAACCTCATTAGATGCAACTGTTTGAATAAGTTTTTGAGATATGTGAATATATAAAGATATGAGGAGAAAATAAAAGTTTCTTACCCTGATTTTGGCATAAGATGTGTTAGAGAACAGAAAAGAGGCTACATTTTATTGAGAACAAAGTAACTTGATGGTTAATGACATAAAAAGAACAAACCAAACTAAACCAGCAAATAAATTTGTCTCAACACATTCAAAGATCAAATCAATCAAAGTGAGTTCAGTTAGTAGCTCTACAGAAATACTTTTATTTACATGTGGCATATTACAACATGATGATAATATGTGCATTCACTAAACCACCAAAGTGCCCAATATTTACATATTATATACCTTGTCATATTATGTTGAAACACACTGTCTTGTGCTTGTATCCTCCATCAGTCCCTTAAGAGTAGGAAAAGTCTGTTCCCTCCCACCATATTTCCAGTGATTAGCTCAGTGCTCAGCAAATTATAGGAAGATCTTTGCAGGAGTGGCTGGTGAACAAGGTGGCAATAGAACAAACAGTGAGTTGATGGAAGTGACTGAGATAGGACATGTTTCAGAAACCAGAAGCTGCAACCCTTGAGATATTTGTGATGTGAAATCCTGCTCTTTCAGGAGGGTAATCATGTAAATATTGAAATGAAGTTCTTTGCTATAATTGTCTATTCCCTCCCGAATTCCTCTAGACTTATGGGGAGTTCCCTCCCCAATTCCTCTAGACTTATGAATCTCTGAACCTATTATATAAATTTACTGTGAATGTAATTTCCCCTTTATTTTTTAATTTCTTCTGCCTGAAGGTATGGTCTTTAAAAATGTAAAAGCTTTAAGCAGGGACCCATATAAACTCTATCAGTCTTCTATTTGATTATAAGCCACTACTTAGCAAGAATAGATTCTTCTCTGTAGGATGAATAATTAGGAAAAACCATCAGACTTATGAAAAATCACTGAAGCTTAGAGAAGAGAGAGAATATGAAATATGGATTTGGGGGCCATTATGGAAAAAGAAAATCTAACAATCTATGTTCTGAAAGTACTGCATGTATATGGGAAATTTAATCGTTTAATGAATAGATAAAATTGAAATCAGTAGAAACAAAATGATGAAAGTTGAATTGATGAAATAAAAAATAAATATAATCACATATAATTAAGAGCTTAAGAGGAGAAAAATAAGAGACATAGATGACTCATCAAAAGGTTAACTTATATAAAATAGAATTCTATAAATAGAAAAATAGAAAGAATGAATCAAGAGCAATGATCCAGAAAAGGAAAACTCCATCATGGCGAAAAGGCTGACCTCAGCCCCAAAAGCTAGAATACATTGTATATTACAGGTCAACTTCATGAAAACAGAACATTAACTAAACATATTCTAATGCAATCCTTTAAAATCCCAGTAATCAATGTGTGAAAGCAACAGAAAGGCATTCTTTGTTATGTGTGAATTAAAAATATGCTATCCTGCATCATAAATACATAATTTGAAAATCTGAGTTGTAACAATATAAATAGTGTCAAAGTATAGAATTCTTGACAAAGGAAATAGTGGCTACAGAAAGCAACTAGTCTAAGGGTGCCTGGCTGGCTCAGTGGGAGGAGCATTTGACTCTTGATCTCAGGGGGTCATGAATTTGAGCCCCACATTGGGTGTAGAGATTAAAATAAGTAAAAAGTTTTAAAAAAGCAACTAGTCTAAATCATTGGTAAAAACTATTAGACTAATATCTAAATTACCACATGGGTCACAAAATTTGGCTTTTATTGTGTAAGATATTAAAGAAGGAAAAATACAGGAAAAATTAAATTAAGATCTAGAAATTGGAGAATATTCAAAAGCAAAGGCACAAAGCATTTTTTTCTCTATCAGTGGCAGTTAACAAATGATTACTTTGCCCTAACTCTTATGGTTACTTTAATATCATTTACAACAGTCTTTGAAAAGTTTAAGGTAGTTACTTAAGGGATAAGTATAGATATTTTCCTTTGCAAGTCAAAGATAATAAAAACAGCAAAAACAAACAAACTAACAAAAACCCCAACCAAACCTCTACTTAGGGAAAATAAATAAAGGTAAATCAGGAAGCAAATTTTTTTTTTTTTAATTTCTTTATTTGACAGAGAGAGACACAGTGAGAGAGGGAACACAAGCAGGGGGAGTGGGAGAGAGAGAAGCAGGCTTCCGTGGAGCAGGGAGCCCGATGATGCGGGGCTCAATCCCAGGACCCTGGGATCAGGACCTGAGCCGAAAGCAGACGCTTAACAACTGAGCCACCCGGGCACCCCGGAAGCAAATATTTTTAAAAGGATAAAAAGAAAATACATATTGGTAGAACCATGACAAAGTATTAGTTAGACCAATAAATGTATATTAGTTAATATACTATAAAGCTATAGTAATCAAAACAGTGTGGTATATGCATAAAAACAGACAAATATATCAGTGGAGCAAAATAGAGAGCCCAGAAATAAACCCCTGTATATATGGTCAATTTATTTGCAACAAAAGAGCCAAGAACATAAAATCTTCCATTTGTGACAACATGGATGGATCTTTTTAAAAGATTTTATTTATTTATTTGAGAGAGAGAGAGAGAGGGAGAGAGAGCACGAGCAGGGGTAGGGGCAGAAAGAGAGGGAGAGGAGAAGCAGACTCCCTGCTTAATCCCAGGACCCCCAAGATCATGACCTGAGGAGTCAGACACTTAACTGACTAAGCCACCCAGGTGCCCCAACATGGATGGATCTTGAGGGCATTTTGCTAAGTGAAGTAAGAAAGAAAATCAAGTACCATATAATCTCACTTATATGTGGAATCTTAAAAAAATGAAATAGATACAAAGAACAGACTGATGGTTGCCAGGGGTAGATGAAATTGGTAAGGAGGTCAAAAGGAACAAACTTTCAGTTATAAAATAAGTAAGTCATGGGGATGTAATTATAGCATATATACTATATGACTATAGTTAATAATACTGTATTATATGTTTGAAATCAAAAGAAAGCAGTATTAGTACTAGATAAGGTAGACCGTAAAGCAAAAACATTAAATGCTATAAAGAGGTTCATTTTAATCCAGAGATGGTAAAATTAGTAACAAAGATAAAAACATTAAAAAATCCTCATGCATGGAATGGTATAGTATCACTAATATGGAAAGTGAAAGCTTTTAGAAATTCAAAGTAGTTTTAGCAAAATTTAATTATCGTGAGAGATTTTCACTACCATGATAGATCAATTAGACAAATAAATTATTAAGAACATTAATACTTAATCTCAATATCATTAGAAATAAAAGAAAATAGGGGTGCCTGGGTGGCTCAGTCAGTTAAGCATCTGCCTTTGGCTCGGGTCATGATCTCAGGGTCCTGGGATTGAGCCCCGCATCAGGCTCCCTGCTCGGCGGAGAGTTTGCTTCTCCCTCTTCCTCTGCAGCTCCCCCTGCTTGTGCTCTCTCTCTTGCTTGCTCACTCTCTCAAATAAATAAATAAGTCTTAAAAAAAAGAAATAAAAGAAAATGAAATTAACACGAGAAACCTTTTTGTAGCTATTAATGAGCAAATGTTTTTTGAAAATAGCCAATGTTAACAAGTGTTTGTTGAAATGGACCCTCTCATGGCTGGTGGATGTGTAAATGTATATGAAGTGATTAGAGAAACAGCTTGGTCATATCTTTCAACAGCCTTAAAAAAGCTCATATTCTCTGTTAGAGTATTTTCACCTCTTGGAGACAGATTGCACAAAGATTTATATTTGTGCGTGTTAATTTTGCAGAATTCTTTGGTAGAAAAACACTGTAAATAAATATCCATTAGTAGAAGAATGGTTAGGGAAATTCTTTTTGTTGTGCATTTAAATATTATACTTGAGATTATCTATAATATTTTTGAAGAATATTGTTTGACACGAGGAAAAGGAAAAATAATATTTACTATTATTAAGAAAATTTATTACACAAGATTCAATAAGAGAGAGAGAGCTAGCAAGCAAGGGGAGGAGCAGAGGGAGAGGGACAAGCAGACTCCACGTTGAGCATGGAGCCGGATCTGGGGCTTGATGCCTCGACCTTGAGAGCTGAAACCAAGAGTCGATGCCCAACTGACTGCACCACTCAGGCACCCCTCTGCTTAAGTTTTTATTAGGTTTAAGTTTTTCTTATTTATTAGGATACACGTGGCATTGCTATTGTGTAGACCCACCTAACAAAAATGGAGAAAGATTTTATTCCTAGGAGTGACATACTATAAAAAGCTAATGTTACAAACTTTCTTGGTTACCAAGAAAAATTCATATTCATTTTGTTTTACTTTTCATTTTGTTACCAATTTTGAGGCACCTAGAATCAACTTATGGTTGTAAATTTATACCTATTATTTTTTTTAAAGACAATTTTTTAATAGCAATTTTAGATTCACAGCACAACTGAAGGGTAGGTACTACACTTGTTATCTTCATGTCTCTGCACATGCTGCAAGTCACATTTGATGGTGTGCACTTTTGTGACTGAATCTAATGCTACATTTATTAGGCACTTTGGTCTACATGTAAAACTCAGCCAGGCATTAATGGGTATTGAAAGTGAGTATATTCAGCATTTTGTCTGGGCTGGAAGTCAATCAGAATGCAATCATTCATTAAGGCTCCTGCAAGCACTAGCCACTGTGCTGTGCCAACATTCATCAAGTTAAAGGCCAGGAAATGTGAGTGTCAGGGCAGACCTCACAGAGACAGCACAGAAGTCAACTCATCTCAATTATAACGGAGCAATGGCTGCCTTCCTCAGAGCTACACCCTCAGAAGGGAATCTGGGAGGCAATTCAGTCCTTTTTCATTGGGTTCATTCCCAGCAGGGATACCCTATAAGATTATAAACAAACTAGGATACTTATTTTCCTGTTCTTGATTTTCACAAGACTGGTTGGAAGACAGTGCCTGTGTCTTGCTGACTCAAGAAATCAAAGGAGCAAGAAATAAGAGGAGCAGTGAATATTTGGTGTCATGTTGAGGGAGAATATTGAACTGGGAACCCTCAACAGCTTTTCAGGAAGACGGTTAAAATCTTAGCTCTACCTCTTGCTGATCATGCATCCCTAGGCGAGTTCTGTAAGTTTTCTGAATTTTAGTATTCTTATCTGTAAACTATCTAATCCATAGGATTGTTGTAATAAATACATAAAATAATGTAAATAAAGTACCTGAAAAAAGTGTACCATATGTGGTAGTTATTATGATGAGGGCAAAATATCACCAAGATTAGAAAATTCTCTTTCTTTTGAAATTTGGATGGGGATAGCTATGTTTTTAATAGTCAAATAAAGAGTTAAACTTTGGAAGCAAGTGACAGTGATCAGGGATGTAAAGTAAGTCCTAAGAGTTCCTTAGAGTATCTTCAACTCCCATGGCTCTCATTATGAAATAAGATCGACGTATGCTTCTCACATAAGCCTAAAAAGATGTTTGAAGTTCACCTGTCAGCATGGAGACATCCACAATGATTACTGAAAACAAATGGAGCTTTTATAAGTCCGAGATGTTTCCAGTGGAGGAAATGACTAGAAGCATGCTTCAGTTTTGGTAACACTCACTCATCTTCACGGTTTCGGTGTGAATGGTTATGTGTGTTATGAGGGGGCTGAATTATACAAACTCAACTGTTCACCTAATGTTCCTTAGACTTAAATGTAAATATGATGTAGTGTCTTATATATTAAAATGATATAAATATCATAATGATGTAAATGCTCCTTATTACCATGATAATGTACTTTGTATCTATTCTCACTGTGATTTACCATGTATCAGTAAATGGCTCTGCATCATCCCTGAAACAGTCATGTGGCAATGAGAATTGTGTTTGATCTCATGGTCAGTTTCTACTACTGTGTGTGAGGAAAGCCCATGGGATAATTCACAATCAGAGTTTCCTCTTTCACTCAGAAGCCTACGGCATGCAAGCCTGTGATTCTGGTATGCATGACTCCATGGATGAGGAATTGGAGTCTTGCTTCAAGGGTTGGGCTCGATGTTACTGTAAGGCACATGGCCACACTGTTGCTGGGCAACGGGATTTGTTTTCCTGCTGCTGGGATTCCCACTACTGCTTTCATAGATGCATGCTACATAGTTTATCTGTGTGATGTGTTCTAATTCTGTTTAAGGAGGGTGGCTGCCAGCAACCCAGGCTTGGCAAGAGGGGACTTTGGTTATATAATATCTCTTTTGTTATAAGGTTAAGAAATAATATGGATCTTCCATTATAAAGATGAGCTGTACTGTCACACTCTGGCAGGCCACCACCTGTTCAAAAATCTCCAACCACTGGCCCCTGTCCCACTCTTCTGTGAGTGTACTAAGTTTTAATTTCTGAGGAGTCCATGTAAAAGTAGCTGAGAGCGGATAAAGGAATGACGTATGTCCCAGCAAAGATGGTGTTTACGGGAACCGTATTTCAAACTGACAGGGGAAGCTGCTTACTGGTTTGACATAGATGTGACAACGTTCTTTAGAACAGTAGTCATCTTAGCCAAAAATAAGCAAATCTAGAACTACTTTCAGATACTAGCCTGTGGGGGAAACTGGAGCTATTTCTACTGGATGGGATTATCAGTAGTTGCAACTGGAGAAAAAAATAATTAGAACTTTCTACCAGCTAGGAAAAGCAGTATCACATAAACATAAAATGTTTGAATTGTCTCCTTTTGCTTCTTTGCAAATATTAGAAATGTTTTGTTCTACCCTCAGATTTCTATACTTGTACAGCAACATTGCTGAAGATACCTTTCTATTTCTTTTGCTTCAACTTCTACTCTTCCCCAACATTCTTTTTAGTGTTTTAAAAGTTTTTTATGGATGAATTTTAGTGTGCTAGGAATAATAATATTTTGATTTGATTTTATGGATTATAAATGAAGAATATAACAAATTTAAAATTATTGAGGACAATCAGATTCCAATAAAACAAAATAATGTAACGCAGAATTTCTTGTGTCCTAGAAAATGTTGAGTCTGCTAGAGTGTTGTGCTGAAAATTGCTTAACAACTGGCTCTGGGAGTAGGTGGAGTCTTGATTTGTAATGTTTGCTGATTTCCATGGTGTAAATACCCTTACTGTAGCTGATTTCAAGCTACCAACTCAATGTGTCTGAATGCAGAGATGGGAAGAGAGGAGCACAACTGGATCTCTGTACAAGCTGGCTCCAACACACCATGGCTGGTAGATATTAATAGGAATTTGGGATAGAAAGCATTCATAGCTTTTTTTTAAAAAAATGGAAAATACTGGGTAAAGCTAAACATGTGGAAACTCTTATAACACTTAGAATATTAATTGGTATTTTGAAATTATAAGATATTCTTTAAACTTTATTGACCACTGAACTTTTTTTTATTAACATATAATGTATTAACTGTTTTAGGGGTATAGGTCTGTGATTCATCAGTCTTACACAATTCAGAGTGATCACCATAGCACATACCCACCCCAATGTCCATCATCCAGCCACCCCATCCCTCCCACCCCCCTCCATTCCAGCAACCCTCAGTTTGTTTCCTGAGATTAAGAGTCTCTTATGATTTGTCTCCCTCTCTGGTTTTGTCTTGTTTCATTTTTCCCTCCCTTCCCCTATGATCCTTTGTCTTGTTTCTCAAATTCCTCATATCAGTGAGATCATAGGATAATTGTCTTTCTCTGATTGACTTATTTTGTTTAGCATAATACCTTCTAGTACCATCCACGTCATTGCAAATGGCAAGATTTCGGTTTTTTTGATGGCTGCATAATATTCCAAAGTGTGTGTGTGTGTGTGTGTGTGTGTGTGTGTGTGTGTGTGTGTATACACAACCACATCTTCTTTAGCCATTCATCTGTTGATGGACATCTAGGCTCTTTCCATAGTTTGGCTATTGTGGACATTGCTGCTATAAACACCGGGGTGCACATGCCACTTCGGATCCCTACATTTGTATCTTTGGGGTAAATACCCAGTAGTGCAATTGCTGGGTCATAGGGTAGCTCTATTTTCAACTTTCTGAGGAACCTCCATATTGTTTTCCAGAGTGGCTGCACCAGCTTGCATTCCCACCAACAGTGTAGGAGGTTTCCCCTTTCTCTGCATCCCCGCCAACATCTGTCATTTCCTGACTTGTTAATCTTAGCCATTCTGACTGGTGTGAGGTGGTATCTCATTGAGGTTTCATTTGTATTTCCCTGATGGCGAGTGATGTTGAACACTTTTTCATGTGTCTGTTGGCCGTTTGTATGTCTTCTTTGCAGAAATGTCTGTTCATGTCTTCTAACCATTTCTTGATTGGATTATTTGTTCTTTGGGTGTTGAGTTTGATAAGTTCTTTCTAGATTTTGGATACTAGCCCTTTATCTGATATGTCATTTGCAAATATCTTCTCCTATTCTGTCGGTTGTCTTTTGTTTTGTTGACTGTTTCCTTTGCTGTGCAAAAGCTTTTTATCTTGATGAAGTCCCAATAGTTCATTTTTGTCCTTGCTTCCCTTGTCTTTGATGATGTTTCTAGGAAGAAGTTGCTGCGGCTGAGGTCGAAGAGGTTGCTGCCTGTGTTCTCCTCAAGGATTTTGATGGATTCCTGTCTCACATTTAGGTCTTTCATCCATTTTGAGTCTATTTTTTGTGTGTGGTGTAAGGAAATGGTCCAGTTTCATTCTTCTGCATGTAGCTATCCAATTTTCCCAACACCATTTGTTGAGGAGACTGTCTTTTTTTCCATTGGACTTTCTTTGCTGCTTTGTCAAGGATTAGTTGACCATAGAGTGGAGGGTCCATTTCTGGGCTCTCTATTCTGTTCCATTGATCTATGTGTCTGTTTTTGTGCCAGTACCATGCTGTCTTGATGATGACAGCTTTGTAATAGAGCTTGAAGTCCGGAATTTTGATGCCACAAGCTTTGCTTTTCTTTTTCAACATTCCTCTGGCTACTTGGGGTCTTTTCTTGTTCCATACAAATTTTAGGATTATTTGTTCCAGCTCTGTGAAAAAAGTTGATGGTATTTTGATAGGGATTGCATTAAATATGTAGATTGCTCGAGGTAGCATAGACATTTCCACAATATTTCTTCTTCCAATCCATGAGCATGGAACATTTTTCCATTTCTTGTGTCTTCCTCAATTTTCTTTCATGAGTATTCTCTACTTTTCTGAGTACAGATTCTTTGCCTCTTTGCTTAGATTTATTCCTAGGTATCTTATGATTTTGGGTGCAATTATAAATGGGATGAACTCCTTAATTTCTCTTTCTTCTGTCTTGTTGATGGTGTATAGGAATGCCACTGATTTCTGTGCATTCATTTTATACCCTGCCACTTTACTGAATTCCTGTATGAGTTCTAGCAGTTTTGGGGTGGAATCTTTTGGGTTTTCCACATAAAGTATCATATCATCTGCAAAGAGTGAGAGTTTGACTTCTTCTTTGCCAATTCAGATGCCTTTTATTTCTTTTTGTTGTCTGATTGCTGTGGCTAGGACTTCTAGTACTATGTTGAATAGCAGTGGTGATAGTGGACATCCCTGCCGTGTTCCTGACCTTAGGGGGAAAGCTCTCAGTTTTTCCCCATTGAGAATGATATTTGCTGTGCGTTTTTCATAGATGGTTTTTATGATATTGAGGTATGTACCCTCTATCCCTACACTCTGAAGAGTTTTGATCAAGAAAGGATGCTGTACTTTGTCAAATGCTTTTTCTGCATCTATTGAGAGGATCATATGGTTCTTGTTCTTTCTTTTATTAATGTATTGGATCACATTGATTCATTTGCAGATGTTGAACCAACCTTGCAGCCCAGGAATAAATCCCACTTGGTCACGGTGAATAATCCTTTTAATGTACTGTTGGATCCTATTGGCTAGTATTTTGGTGAGAATTTTTGCATCCATGTTGATCAGGGATATTGGTCTGTAATTCTCCTTTTTGATGGGGTCTTTGTCTGATTTTGGGATCAAGGTAATGGTGGCCTCATAAAACGAGTTTGGAAGTTTTCCTTCCATTTCTATTTTTTGGAACAGTTTCAGAAGAATAGGTATTAATTCTTTAAATGTTTGGTAGAATTCCTCTGGGAAGCCATCTGGCCCTGGTCTCTTGTTTGTTGGGAGATTTTTAATGACTGCTTCAATTTCCTTAGTGGTGATAGGTCCGTTCAGGTTTTCTATTTCTTCCTGGTTCAGTTTTGGTAGTTGATACATCTCTAGGAATGCATCCATTTCTTCCAGATTATCTAATTTGGTGGCATAGAGTTGCTCATAATATGTTTTTATAATTGTTTGTATTTCTTTGATGTTGGTTGTGATCTCTCCTCTTTCATTCATGATTTTATTTATTTGGGTCATTTCTCTTTTCTTTTTGATAAGTCTGGCCAGGGGGTTATCAATCTTGTTAATTCTTTCAAAGAACCAGCTCCTAGTTTGGTTGATCTGTTCTACTGTTCTTTTAGGTTCTATTTCATTGATTTCTTCTCTGATCTTTATTATTTCTCTTCTCCTGCTGGGTTCAGGCTTTATTTGCTGTTCTTTCTCCAGCTCCTTTAGGTGTAGGGTTAGGTTGTGTATTTGAGACCTTCCTTGTTTCTTGAGAAAGGCTTGTAATTGCTCTATACTTTCCTCTTAGGACCGCCTTTGCTGCATCCCAAAGATTTTGAACAGTTGTGTTTTCATTTTCATTCGTTTCCATGAATTTTTAAAATTCTTCTTTAATTTCGTGGTTGACCCATTCATTCTTTAGTAGGATGTTCTTTAGCCTCCATGTATTTGAGGTCTTTCCGACTTTCCTCTTGTGATTGAGTTCTAGTTTCAAAGCACTGTGGTCTGAAAATAGGCAGGGAATGATCCCAATCTTTTGGTACCAGTTGAGACCTGATTTGTGACCCAGTTTGTGATCTATTCTGGAGAATGTTCCATGGGCACTAGAGAAGAACGTGTATTCTGTTGCTTTGGGATGGAATGTTCTGAATATATCTTTGAAGTCCATCTGGTCCAGTGTGTCATTTAAAGCCTTTATTTCTTTGTTGATCTTTTGCTTAGATGATCAGTGAGGGGGGTGTTAAATTCCCCTACTGTTATTATATTATTGTCGATATGCTTCTTTGATTTTGTTATCAATTGGCTTATATAATTGGTTGCTCCCATGTTAGGGGCATAGATATTTACAAATGTTAGATCTTCTTGTTGGATAGACCCTTTAAGTATGATATAGTGTCCTTCCTCATTTTTTATTATAGTCTTTGGTTTAAAATCTAATTTGTCTGATATAAGGATTGCCACCCCAGTTTTCTTTTGATGTCCATTAGCATGGTAAATGGTTTTCTACACCCTCACTTTCGATCTGGAGGGGTCTTTGGGTCCAAAATAAGTCTCTTGCAGACAGCATATTGATGGGTCTTGTTTTTTTATCCAATCTGATACCCTGTGTCTTTTGATTGGGGCATTTAGCCTATTTACATTCAGGGTAACTATTGAAAGATATGTATTGCCTGTAAGGTGACAGTTACTATATATTGTCTCTTTTCCTTTTTGATCTATGTTACTTTAGGCTCTCTCTCTTTGCTTAGAGGACCCCTTTCAATATTTCTTGTAGGGCTGGGTTGGTATTCTCAAATTCCTTTAGTTTTTGTTTGTCCTGGAAGCTTTTTTTCTCTCCTATTTTCAATGACAGTCTAGCTGGATATAGTATTCTTGGCTGCATATTTTTCTTGTTTAGTGCTCTGAATATATCATGTCAGTCCTTTCTGGTCTGCCGTGTCTCTGTGGAGAGGTCTGCTGTCAATCTAATGTTTCTACCATTGTAGGTTACATATTTCTTCTCCTGAGCTGCTTTCAGGATTTTCTCTGTCTCTGAGATTATAATTTTTACTATTAGGTTTTGGGGTGTTGACCTATTTTTATTGATTTTGAGGGGGGTTCTCTGTGCCTCCTGGATTTTGATGCCTGTTTCCTTCTACTGATTAGGGAAGTTCTCTGCTATAATTTGCTCCAATATACCTTCTGACCCTCTCTTTCTTCTTCTCCTTGGATCCCTATTATTCTAATATTGTTTTGTCTTATGGTATCACTTATCTCTCGAATTCTGCCCTCGTGATCCAGTAGTTGTTTCTCTCTCTTTTTCTCAGCTTCTTTATTGTCCATCATTTGGTCTTCTATATCACAAATTCTCTCTTCTGCCTCATTTATCCTAGCAGTTACAGCCTCCATTTTTTCTTGCACCTTGTTAATAGCCTTTTTGATTTCGACTTGGTTAGATTTTAGTTCTTTTATTTCTCCAAAAAGAGTTTCTCTAATATCTTCCATGCTTTTTTCAAGCCCAGCTAGTATCTTTAAAATCGTCATTTTGAACTCTAGTTCCGACATCTTACTAATATCCATATTGATTAGATCCCTGGCAGTCGGTACTGCCTCTTGTTTTTTTTTTTTTGAGGTGAGTTTTTCCGTCTTGTCATTCTGTCCAGAGGAGAATAGATGAATGAGAGAACAAAATGCTAACAGGGTAACAATGACCCCAGAAAAATATACACTAAACAAATCAGAAGAGACCCGAAACCGGGGGAAAAGAAAGGAAAAGAAAGAAAAAAGAAAAAGAAAAAAAGAAAAAAAAGAAAAAGAAAAAAAAGAGGAAAAAAAGAAAAAGAAAATGAAAAAGAGAAAAAAAAAGAATATGATTAAATATGATCAGGCTGGTGAATAGATCAGTGCCACACAGTAGATTTTGGGTGTATTTTGGTCTGTTAGAGGTAACTGCCTCCCAAAATTTTTAAAGAAAGAAAAACTTATATATGTACAAAAATAAGGGTAAATACAATGAAGGGATGGAATAAGAGTGTAAAGTTGAAAATTATAAGATTTTATAATAAGAATTGGTAAGATAAGAAGTGGTTGCAAAAAGAAAGGAGAGAAATTAAAAAAAAAAGAAAAAAAAGGGAGAGAATGTGATCAGGCAGGATACTAGAACAAAGCCATACACCAGAGATTTAGGGTGTATTTCAGTCTGTTAGAAGAAACTGTATCCCAAAATTTTAGAGAACAACTTATATATATACCAAAAATAAGGTTAACTACAATGAAGGGATAGAATATGACTCTAAAAATAAAAATAAAAAAGATTTTTGAAAAAGGGATTGATAAGATGTTGGTTGAAAAAGGGAAAAAGAAGAATTAAAAAAAAAGAAAAAGAAAAAAAGGAAAATTGAAAAAAATTAACTTTGAAAGACTAAAGAATCAGGGGGAAAAAAGCCATGAATTCTATGTGCTGTATTTCCCTCTTGGTGGCATTCTGGTGTTCTCATTGATCAGTAAACTTGGTCTTGTCTGGCTGTTCTTGCTGATCTTCTGGGGGAGGGGCCTGTTGCCGTGGTTCCCAAATGTCTTTGCCCGAGGCGGAATTGCCCTCCCCCCCCCCCCCCCCCCCCCGCTGGGTCTGGGCTAAGTAATCTGCTCAGATTTGCTCTCGGGAGTTTTTGTTCCCTGCAAGCTTTCTGTATAGCTTTGGAGGAGGAGAGTGAAAATTGCGGCCTCCCAATCTCCGTCCTGGAGGAGCTGAGAACTCAGGGCCCCACTCCTCAGTGAGTCCCCAGAGAAAAGCAGTCAGTCACTCCCGTCTCCCCGGTCTCCGGCTGCACCCGTGCTCACCCGGCCTGTGACTGAGCATTTCTATCTCTGGCGCATGACCCCATGTGGAGTCTCCAAACCCAGCAGATCCCGGCGGTGTGCTCCCGTGCCACTCCTCCCGGGGGAGGAAGGGGAGTCTCCCTGGATAGGCCACTTGTTGGGTCCCTGCTGGAGGAGCAGTGGCCTGACTGTGCTGCGGATTATGGTTTAGGGCAACCCCGAGCTGAGAGCCCACTCCTCTGCTCAGCTCTGCAGCCGGCTTCCCTGCTCTGATACCTGCGAGCTCTGCCGCACTCAGGTACCCCCGGTCTCTCTGTGACCCCGAGGGTCCTGAGACCACACTGTCCCGTGGGTGTTCCACCCCCCGCTTAGCCACTGGAGCGATGTCCCTCAGCGGAGCCGACTTCTGAAAGTTCCGATTTTGTGCTCCGTGGCTCTATCACTTGCCATAAGCGGCCGAGGGAGGCCCCCTCCCCCACCGTCTATCCTCCCGAATATCGCCTTGGATTCACTTCTCCGCACGTCCTACCTTCCAGAAAGTGGTCGTTTTTCTGTTCAGAGAGTTGCTGCTATTCTTTTCTCCCATCTCCTGTTGAGTTCCTAGGTGTTCAGAATGGTTTGATCTCCATCCAGCTGAATTCCTGGGACCAGACGAAATCCAGGTCTCCTACTCCTCTGCCATCTTTCTCCTCCAAGCCGACTACTGAACATTTTAATTGGGATATCTATTCACATCAGGTAAGATACTAGCATTCTAGGAAACACAATTTAGAAAATGCTTAAGTTAGAGTTGTAGCTTTTGTGTTGTTAATCTTTTAAATCTTATAGTTATTTTAAGTTATGAAATTGACATTGAACTCAAATCAATAAATCAGCAATAGAAATTTAAAGAAGTTAAATTATCTCTTTTAATTCCACTTCTCTGCATTAATTAATACTAGGAATTTGATGTTTTTCCTTTCATATTCTTATCATATCAACACATAAAATTTGTAACTACATATATAGCAGAAGTTCCCCCCTTGAATTGCTAAAAAACCCCACTTGATTCTGCAATTAAAAAAATCTTTCAACCTTCTTATTGTAAAATAAGATGTAGAATCAATAAACTACCTAGAACAAATGTAGGACTCAGTGCAATGATTCTCAAACTTCAGCATGCATCTGAAAACTTGGACAGACTGTCAAAACACAGATTGCTCCTTCTATCTCACGTGTTTCTGATTCAGTAGGCCTGGGCAGGGTCTGAAAATGTGCATTTCTAATAAGTTCCTGGGTGAAGCTGATAATGCTTATTTGGGACAAAACTTGGAGAACCACAAGCTTGGTGAACTATTTATATGAACACAAGGCAGGTAAGAAAATAGAACTTTGCTACCCCTGAGAAGACCCACTATGTAGCCCATTCTAACAAGAGTTCTCTCCCTTCCAAGTAACCACTATCCTGACTCTTAATCACTTTCTTGCATTGCTTTGTTGTTGTTTTACTTATGAACATATTTTATTAAACAAATTAGGATCATCCTGGACACACTGTTTGTATATGCCCACAACATGTTTCCATGTCAATAAAATAGTAATCTATATTATTTTTAAAATTAATAAACTTAATTTTTTTAGAGGAGCTTTAGATTTATATCAAAATTAAGGGGAAAGTCCAAGGGAGTTACCATATAACTTCTGCCCCTGGCTCCCTTTTCCACCACCACAAACTTACTTACTATTGACATCCTGTACTACAGTGATATATTACATTAGTTATACCTGAAGTCCATAGTTTGCATTTGGGCTCCCTCTTGGTGTTGTACATTCTATGGGTTTGGACAAATGTATAATGATATATATCCACGATTATAGTATCCTACAGAATTGTTTACCTGCTCTAAAAGTCCTCTGTGCTCTGCCTGTTCATTCCCCTCTGCCGTTTTTTTTTTTTTTTTTTTTTTTTTTTTTTTTTTTTTTTTTTATGCCCTGCAACCACCCATCTTTTTACTGTCTCTGTATTTCTGCCTTTTCCAGCACATCATGTAATTGGAATCATACAGTATACATATATAGTCTTTTCAGATTGGCTTCTTTCACTTAGTAATATATTAGAAATGTGAGATTCCTTATGACTTTTCATGACTTGATAGACCATTTCTTTTTAGTGCTGAATAATATTCTATTGTCTGGATATACTACAATTTAGTTATCCATTCACCCACTGAAGGATATCTTGGTTGCTCCTAAGTTTTGGCAAATTATGAATAAAGCTGCTATAAACATATGTGTGTAGATTTTTGTGTGGACATAAGTTTTTAACTTGGCTAACTACCAAAGAGAACAATTTCTGCATTGTGTATGTTAAGAAATGTTTAGTTTTACAAGAAACAGCAAACTTGTCCTCCAAAGTGGCTGTACCATTATGCATTCATACCAGCAATGAATGAGACTTCCCATTGCTCTATATCCTGACCAGCATTTGCTGTTAGTGTTTTGTATTTGGGTCATTCTAATAGGTGTTTAATGGAATCTCATTCTAATTTGTAATTCTCTAATGACATAGAACGTTGAACATTTTTTTATATATTTATTTGACATTGGTATATCTTCTTCGATGGATATTTTGTCCATTTTTAAATTGGATTGTTCATTTCCTTATTGTTGAATTTGAAGAGTTCTTTGTATATTTTAGATAATAGTCCTTTACCTGATGTGTCTTTTGCAAATACATTCTCCTAGGTTGCGGCTTGTCTCCTAATTCTCTTAACATTTTTTTTTTTTAACAGAGCAGAAGTATTAAATTTTAATCAAGTCCAACTTATCAATTATTTCTTTTTTAAAAAAATTGTATTTTTTAATTTAAATTCAATTAATTAACATATAGTGTATTAAGTTTCAGAGGTAGAGGTCAGTGACTCATCAGTCTTATATAGTACCCAGTGCTCATTATATCATGTGCCCTCCTTAATGTCCATCACCCAGTTACCCCATTCCCATACCCCTTCCCCTCCAGCAACCCTCAGTTTGTTTCCTATGATTAAGAGTCTCTTATGGTTTGTCTCCCTCTCTGATTTCATCTTGTTTTATTTTTTCCTCTATTCCCCATGATCCTGTTTTGTTTCTTAAATTCCACATATGAATCAGATCATATGATAATTGACTTTCTCTGTTTGACTTATTTCACTTAACCTAATACCCTCTAGTTCCATCCACATTGTTGCAAATGTCAAGATTTCATTATTCTGGATGTCTGAGTAGTATTACATGTAGCACATCTTCTTTATCCATGCATCTGTTGATGGACATCTTGGCTCTTTCCATAATTTGGCTATTGTGGACATTGCTGCTATAATTATTGGGGTGCAGGTGCCCCTTCAGATCACTACATTTTGGGGTATCTTTGGGGTAAATCCCTAGTAGTGCAAGTGCTGGTTCATAGAGTAACTTTTTGAGGAACCTCCATATGTCTTCCCGAGTGGCTGCACCAGCTTGCATTCCCACCAACAGTGTAAGAGCGTTCTCCTTTCTCTGCATCCTCACCAACATCTGTCATTTCCTGATTTGTTAACTTTTGCCATTCTGACCATTGTGAGGTGGAATCTCATTGTGGTTTTGATTCGTATTTACCTGATGCTGAGTGATGTTGAGCACTTTTTCATGTGTCTGTTGGCTATTTGTATGTCTTCTTTGCAGAAATGTCTGTTCATGTCTTCTGCCCATTTTTTGACTGGATTATTTATTTTTTAGGTGTTGAGTTTGATAAGTTCTTTATAGATTTTGGATAATAGCCTTTTATCTTATAAGACATTTGCAAATGTCAGTTGTCTTTTGGTTTTGTCGACTGCTTCCTTTGCTGTGTAAAACTTTTTATCTTGATGAAGTCACAATAGTTCATTTTTGCCTTTGGAGATGTGTCTAGCAAGAAGTTGCAGCAACCGAGGTCACAGAGGTTGTTGCCTGGGTTCTCCTCTAGGATTTTGATGGATTCCTGTCTCAAATCAGGTCTTTCATCCATTTTGAGTCTGTTTTTGTGTGTGGTTTAAGGAAATGGTCCAGTTTCATTCTTCTGCATGTGGCTGTCCAATTTTCCCAATACCATTTGTTGAAGAGACTTTCTTCTATTGGACTTTCTTTCCTGCTTTGTTGAAAATTAGTTGACCAAAGAGTTGAGAGTCCATTCTGGGTTCTCTCTTCTGTTCCATTGATATATGTGTCTGCTTTGTGCCAGAATCATACTGTCTTGATAATTACAGCTTTGTAACAGAGCTTGAAGTCCAGCATTGTGATGCCCCAGCTTTGGTTTTCTTCTTCAACATTCTTTTGGCTATTCAGGGTCATTTCTGGTTCCATACAATTTTAGGATTATTTGTTCCAGCACTGTAAAAAAAGTTGATTGTATTTTGATAGGGATTGTATCGAATGTATAGATTGCTCTAGGTAGCACAGATGTTTTAACAATATTTGTTCTTCCAATCTATGAGCATGGAACGTTTTTCCATTTCTTTGTGTCTTCCTCAATTTCTTTCATGAGTATTCTATAGTTTTCTGAGTACAGATTCTTTGCCTCTTTGGTTAGATTTATTCCTAGGTATCTTATAGTTTTGGGTGCAATTTTAAATGGGATTAACCCCTTAATTTCTCTTTCTTCTGTCTCATTGTTAGTGTATAGAAATGCCACTGATTTCTGTGCATTGATTTATATCCTGCTACTTTGCCGAATTCGTGTATGAGTTCTAGCAATTTGGGGTTGGAGTCTTTTGGGTTTTCCGCGTAAAGTATCATATTATCTGTGAAGACTGAGAATTTGACTTCTTCTTTGCTTATTCGGATGCCTTTTATTTTGTTTTGTTGTCTGATTGCCGAGGCTAGGACTTCTAGTACTATGTTGAATAGCAGTGGTAATAGTGGACATCTCTGCTGTGTTCCTGACCTCAGGAGAATAGCTCTCAGTTTTTCCCCATTGAGAATGATATTTGCTGTGGGCTTTTCAAAGATGGCTTTTATGATATTGAGGTATGTTCCCTCTATCCCTACACTGGAAAGAGTTTTAGTCAAGAAAGGATGCTGTACTTTGTCAAATGCTTTTTCTGCATCTATTGAGAGGGTCATATGGTTCTTGTTCTTTTATTAATGTATTGGATCACATTGATTGATTTGCAGATGTTGAACCAACCTTGCAGCCCAGGAATAAATCCCACTTGGTCGTGGTGAATAATCCTTTTAATGTACTGTTGGATCCTATTGGCTAGTATGTTGGTAAGAATGTTTGCATACATGTTCATCAGGGATATTGGTCTGTAATTCTCCTTTCTGATGGGGTCTTTGGTTTGGGGATCAAGGTAATGGTGGCCTCATAAAACGAGTTTGGAAGTTTTCCTTCCATTTCTATTTTTTGGAACAGTTTCAGAAGAATAGGTATTAATTCATCTTTAAATGTTTGGTAGAATTCCCCCAGGAAACAATCCAGTCTTGGACTCTTGTTTGTTGGGAGATTTTTGATTACTGTTTCAATTTCCTTACTGGTTATGGGTTTGTGCAGGTTTTCTATTTCTTCCTGGTTCAGTTTTGGTAGCTTATACATCTCTAAGAATGCATCTATCTCTTCCAGATTGCCTAATTTGTTGGCATTTAGTTGCTCATAATATGTTCTTATAATTGTATTTCCTTGGTGTTTGTTGTGATCTCTCCTCTTTCATTCGTGATTTTTATTTATTTGGGTCCTTTCTCTTTTCTTTGTGGTAAGTCTGGCCAGAGGTTTTTCGATCTTATTAATTCTTTTAAAGAACCAGCTCTTAGGTCATTAATCTGTTCTGTTCTTTTGGCTTTGATTTAATTGATTTCTGCTTTAATTTTTATTAATTCTCTTCTGCTGGGTTTAGGCTTTATTTGCTGTTCTTTCTCCAGCTCCTTTAGGTGTAAGGTTAGGTTATGTATTTGAGACTTTCTTGTTTCTTGAGAAAGGCTTGTATTGCTATATACTTCCCTCTTCAGACTGCCTTTGATGCATCCCAAAGGTTTTGAACAGTTGTGCTTTCATTTTCATTGGTTTCCATGAATTTTTAAAATTCTTCTTTAATTTCCTGATTGGCCCATTCATTCTTTAGTAAGATGCTCTTTAGCCTCCATGTATTTGAGTTCTTTCCAACTTTCCTCTTGTGATTGAATTCTAATTTCAAAGCACTGTGGTCTGAAAATATGCAGGGAATGATCCCAGTCTTTTGGTACCAGTTGAAACCTGATCTATGACCCAGTTTGTGATCTATTCTGGAGAATGTTCCATGGGCACTAGAGAAGAATGTGTATTCTGTTGCTTTAGGATCGAATGCTCTGAATATATCTGTGAAGTCCATCTGGTTCAGTATCATTCAAAACCCTTGTTTCCTTGTTGGTCTTCTGCTTAGATGATCTGTCCATTGCAGTGAGTGGGGTGTTAAAGTTCCCTACTATTATTGTATTATTATCACCATGTTTCTTTAATTTTGTTATAAATTGGTTTATATAATTGGTGGCTCCCATATTAGGGGCATAAATATTACAGTTGTTAGATCTTCTTGTCAGATAGACTCTTTAATTATGATACAGTGTCCTTCCTCATCTTTCATTACAGTTTTTGGTTTAAAATCTAATTTGTCTGATATAAGGATTGCCACCCCAGCTTCATTTTGATGTCCATTAGCATGATAAATGATTTTCCATCCCCTCACTTTCAATCTGGAGGTGCCTTTGGCTCTAAAATGAGTCTCTTGCAGACAGCATATTGATGGGTCTTGCTTTTTTAACCAATCTAATACCCTGTGTCTTTTGATTGGGGCATTTAACCCATTTACATTCAGAGTAATTATTGAAAGATATGAATTTAGTGCCATTGTATTACCTGTAATGTCACTGTTTCTCTTTATTGTCTCTGTTCCTTTCTGGTCTATGTTACTTTTGGGCCCTTCTTTGCTTAAATGATCCCTTTTAATATTTCTTGTAGGGCTGCTTTAGTGATCATAAATTCTTTTAGTTTTTGTTTGTCCTGGAACCTTTTTATCTCTCCTTTTTTGAATGACATCCTAGCTGGATAAAGTATTCTTGGCTGCATGTTTTTCTCATTTAGCACCCTGAATATATCATGCCAGTCCTTTCTGGTCTGCCAGGTCTGTCCTTTTGTCCCAAGCTGCTTTCAGGATTTTCTCTTTATCTGTGAGATTTGCAAGTTTCACTATTATATGTTGAGGTGTTGGCCTTTTTTTAATTGATTTTGGGGAAGTTCTCCACTACAATTTGCTCCAGTATACCTTCTGCCTTCCAGCCTTTCTCTCTTTCCTCTTCTGGCATCTCAATTATTCTAATATTGTTTTGCTTCATGGTATCACTTATCTCTCGAATTCTCCCCTTGTGATCCAGTAGCTGTTTATCTCTCTTTTTCTCAGCTTCTTTATTCTCCATCATTGGGTCTTCTATATCACCAATTCTCTCTTCTGCCTCATTTATGCTAGCAGTTAGAGCCTCCATTTTTGATTGTATCTGATTAATAGCCTTTTTGATTTTGACTTGGTTAGATTTTATTTCTTTTATTTCTCTAGAAAGGGATTCTCTAGTGTCTTCTATGCTTTTTTCATGCTTAATAATCATTATTCTGAACTCTAGTTTTTCCTGAGGGCAGGCCTTGTTAAAAAGAAAAGAATAATCCAGCATATTTCAAGATGGTTACCTTTCCCCCCTTCATAATGGAAGCACAGAGAGGATTCTTCTCTGATATTTACTGTGAGGACCTTGTAAAACTCGTGGAGGTGAAACTCACAAAGGTGTGAAGGCTGATTTGTGACTGGGTCCCCTTGCAGTTTTTAACTCTCAAAGTTGTCCACGCTAAGCCTCCAGTAATTTCTCATTTACTGTCTAAATTTTTCTCCCCCAGCACTCATTCCTCTGGACATTTCTGCTCATGAGTTTCTGCTCCAGGAAGTTGTGATTCTCTGTATCTGCTTCTCTTTCTCTCTGATTTGGGGGGCAACAGTTTCCTCTGTGACCTCACTTCTCTGATGGATATAAGAAGAATTATTTTCCAGTTGGTTCAGCTTAGTACTTGTTATTATGGAGTGGTGACTTCTAAGCTTCTTACATGCTGGGTTGGAATCTGGGAGACGGCTTTGTGTTTTTATTAGCCAAGTGTGAATCCTTATACAGTACTGACCAAGCTTGCCCACCCCCCCCCATTTTGTATGTCTTAAGTCTGTAAAACTGTCTGTTGAAGAATCCTGGCCATTTGACCTGTAGAGTTTTCATAATCTGGATCTTGTTGATTTTATAATGTTGGTACAATTTAACACAGTCATTTGTCTTTTATATTCCTTCAAATGAACAGGTGGATCCAGAGGCTTACTCAGATCCACATCCAAGAACTTTGGCAAATGCATAAATAGTTTGAATTTCTTCAGCATGAAAATTCTGGTTTACCCTCTATTTTTAAATCACTTTTAGTGTGGTATAATTTATATACTATAAAATTCACCCATTTTAAATGTGATATTTGATGAGTTTGATAAATATGTATAGTCAAGAAACTGTAACAATGATGAAACTAAACATTTCCATCACTCAAAAAGTTCTCTAGACTTCTTTGCAATAGAACTCCTGTGTCCATCCACTATATCCTGAAAATCACTCTTTCTATTCTATAGTTTTTGCCTTTTCTATAACTTTAAATAAATGAACTATTACAGTAGGTAGTCTTTTGTATGTGTCTTATCTCACATTGCATAATGCTTTTGAGATTCACTTCTGTCTGTATGTGGATCAGTAGTTTGTTCCTTTATTATTACACAGTAGTATTCCATTGCGTGGATTTACCACAACTTGTTAATCTGTTTACCAGTTGTTGGACATTTGAATTTTTTCTTGTGTTTGGCTATTAAGAATAAAACTGTGCTGAATGTGTCTGGCTCCCAGATAAATTCATGCAAATGGAAACCAGTACATATAACTCTTCTCCTTTGAGCATTGTCTCCTCACAGAATATGTCAGTTTTTGTTCACTCAGCAGTGCTTTCAGGCAACCTGCTTTTTGTATTTTTATATTATGTATTTGTATTATAGTTGTTTTTTGATCCATTAGGAAATTAGTTTGCCATTACCCAAAGTATTTGTTCTCAAAATGATGATATTCTTATTCTATTATTTACTTTTCATTTATTGTTTTATTTGTTCAAAATATATTATTTACCAAAGAGCCAATCCCCACATCTACTATTTAATTACCTAAGAGTAAAATTTATATTGGAATGACAGGAATAATGCTTGATTCTGTCTTTTTATTTACCCAGTTTTCAAGATAATGAATTGGATTCTAGTCACCCTCAGAATATGACTAATTAGTTTTTAAAAATAAATAACTATGATAAATAACTAATAACTTTCCAAAACAGAAAGTGCCAGGTCTAAATGGGTCCACTAGTGAATTCTACCAGACATTTAGGAAAGAAATTACACTAATTCTCTACAATCTCTTCCAAGAGATTAGAGCAGAGGAATAGTTCCTAACATTATATGAGGGCAGCATTACCCAAATACCAAAACCAAGGGCAATAGAAGAATAGAAAACTGCAGACTAATGACTCTCATAAACACACACAAAAATCCTCAACAAAATATTAGCAAATTGAATCCAGCCATGTATAAAGAGAACTATATACCATGACCAAGTGGAATTTATCCCAGGGATGCAAGGCTGGTTCAATATTTGAAAATTGATTAATGTAATCCATCAATAGAGTAAAGAAGAAAAATATCATGATCATATCAATAGATACAGAAAAGGCATTTGACAAAATCCAATACTCATTCATGATAAAAACTCTCAGCAAATCTAGGAATAGAAGAGAACTTCCTCAACTTGATAAGGAGTATCTGCAAAAAAACCTAGAGCTAATTGTTAGCAACTTGAAGCTTTCTCACTAAGATCAGGAGCAAGGCAAGATGTTCCCTCTCACCATTCTTTTTCAACATTGTTCTACAATTCCTAGCTAATGAAGACAAGAAAAGGAAAATGTTATGAAATCATGTATTTAAACATATTTGTTGAGTTTTAATACAGTGCAATTCTTATTCTTACTGAAGTTCAAAATTTCTGTCTTTGGCTAGTGGACTTTTCTTCAAGCTGGTTCTTAGAGATATATAATAATAATAACTGGTTTTAATAGTTTCATGCTAACTGGTATATTAAGATATTACATGCTCTTTTTGTTCATCTCCTTTCTCAGACCAGAATCAGTTATGTTTCCAGGAAGCACCACCCCTTTCTGTTCTTAATTGGGAAATAGCATTTCAAGGCCACATTTCTGAGGCCCTATTGATGCTCCTTGCTATTGGATTGATGATTGTTTCTAGACCTTTTCAGTGGACAGATAGGATGCACACACACATATACTCTAAAAATATCTCATATGTTTTTAATATTTCAAATTAAAATTCAGAATGACATGGTTTTTACTTAATCTGGTCTGTGTTACACTGCTATTTTTTTCTTGCATTCTGAGAATCCTGCAGTCATAGGAAATGTTACAATTAGAATAGCCCATAAATATCCACTTGTTTTACTCTATACATGAGTTTTATCAAAATACTAATACTATTACCACTAATTATGATTACTGGAAATAGTTAAAACTTTTTAAATATGCTATCTTATTCTTTTTCTCTTTATAGTTATAATACATCTACATGTGAGATTCTATAATTTGTTTTAATTTTAATTAGTTCTATATGTATTTATATATTTACTCCTTATCATCAGTCCTTGTGTAAATGTCTCTTTGGTCATTTTGGTTGGTTTAAGTTACTTTTCTAGTAGATTTCTTAAGAAGGTCCCATGGGAACAATAGTCCCTAAATTCTTGGCTATTGATAACAATTAGTGCTTTTTAATTTTAAAGATCCATTTCATTGGGTAGAAAGTACTTGGCTCATATTTTATTTCCTTGACTACATTAAATATATTACTTATTTCCTTCTGGCATAAAGATAAGATGACAAAGAGTCTGATAATAATATACTTTTATATTTTTTATAAACAATGTGCTTTTTTCTCTTGAACTTCAAAGGTTTTTAATTTTCTATTATAAGCCTAGTAATTTCACTAGAATGTCTTAGTTTGGTTGCTCTGAGTCTATATACTCAAGTACACATTGTGCTCTTTCAATATATAGTTGCAAAAATTTTTTGTTATTATTTTAGGAAAGTTTTTATAATCTTTTAGTTATGTTGATTTTCCTTGTTAGGGCTCCTCTTATCCATATATTGGACCTTTTTTTTCTTGCTATATGTTACTATCTGAAATCCTTTTCTTATTTCCTCTTGATTTAAAAAATCCTTTCCCTTTTTCATCATTTATATTTAAAGATAATTTTGGGGTGCCTGGGTGGTTCAGTCAGTTAAACAGACAACTCTTGATTTCGGCCCAGGTCTTGATCTCATGGTCATGGGATCAAGCCTTGCATCAGGCTCTGTGCTCAGTGGGGAGTTTGCTTGAGGATTTTCTCTCTCCCTCTCCTTCTGCCCCTTCCCCCACTCATACACTCTTTCCCTCAAATAAATACGTAAATCTTTAAAAAAGAATAAGGACAATTTTTGTTGTGGTTAATCCACTCCTGTTTCCTTCTAGGTTAGTCTTCATTTCTGAAATGATTTTATATCTTCTTTCTAATTTGTGAATTCTCTCATCTCAATTTGTAATTTTTATAATATTGAATTATACTTTTTTTCATATTTTGTACATTTTTAAATGTCTTTTAGCTTGTTTTGAAATAGTATTTTGCAATATTTTACTGTCTTTTGAATACATCTTTCTGGCAAGTTTTTATTGCTTAAGAGATGTCATTCTGGTTCTTATTCTTTTTTATGTAGTATTTTTGAATGGGATTTGATTTCAATAATTTATATTGCTCATTTTAATATTAATAATTTCAGTTCTTCTGAATTTTTATAAGGAGCCTGGCTCATATAGCCTTCTGCCTTCACAAAATTTCCTTTTCTGCTTCTGTGTAGTGTTAAAAATATGACATAATGCTTTCTAAGATTTCCTGACTTTATTCACTTTGCTGAAAAAAATTTTTTTTTGACTCTTCTCTTTTCTTTGTCCCTCTTATCCCAGTAGGATCAGTTTTCATTTTGTTCCCATCCATTTTTCCTCAATTTATGGCCCTGTACTACAAAGGAGCCCTGCAAATTCAGTTTCAAGAGTTCACAGGGGCTAGACTGATCCAAATTCTTTAGTCCTTACCATGGCTCTTTGCATTTATACACTATTATAGGGTACAAAACCCTTCCTAGATGCAGCTACTGTTCTTGAATTGGCCTCCCAGAGTTTAAGGTGACTATTCCATATTATACCATTCTTAGATCAGTCAGGTGCACCCTTGCTTTCCTCTGCTTTCTTTCATACAGATGTCAGTAACATTTAGATCTTATAGTTATTGGTGGTTTGTCTGTATCTGTTTGTATTTTGGGGTTCACTTGTTACTGATTTTGTTGTAAATAGTTTGTTTTCACTCTCTAGGCACTTTGACTATTTTTATATAAGAACTCAGAAATATCCAAAAGCTGGGCTACTGCCATCATTTTCTCAGAATGCACATTTTTTCCTTCTTAAAAGACATGGCCATTTTCCATGTCAATGCATATAGATCTAATGCATTCTTTTTAATAGTTCAGTAACATTTAGTTTTGAAAACACAATTTATTCAGCCATTTTCTTTTGTTACAAACTTCATCATATATATTGCAAATATATTCTCTCAGTCTATCTTTGAATTTTGACAGAAAGTTTTGAGATTTTTATGTACCCAAATCTGTTGATAATCTTTTTGATGGCTTCTGAGCTTTACAATATTCTTAAGTCATCTTCCATTTCAAAGTTACACAAATGTGATTTTAAATATTCTACTACTTATTTTTTTAATATCTAGTTTTTAAGTTTATGTGTGATTTAGTTTCACATGATACCTAATAGGGTGTAATTTTATTTTCCTAGATGGATAGTAATTGAAAAAAGTGCATTTTATTCAATATATTGTAAAACCATTTTTATTGTATGTAAAATTCATGTGTATTGGGATAAGTTTGTAGACTCTATATTCTCCTATTTGACTATTCCTGTGCCAAGATAGTCTATTAAGATTATGGTAACTTGAAACTAATGCATTGTGTTTAGTAGGACAAGCACCCCTTTGCCATTTTATTTTTAATTTTTAGTTATTATCAATTTTTCATAATTGGTTTTGTGCATGAAATTAAAATATAATTTATACATTACAAAAATCCCTTATTAGAATTTATTTGGAAATGCCTTAAGTTTATGTATTAGTTTTGGGGAAAACTGACATTTGTATGATATTGTCTTTGTATCTAGGAATATGCTATCTTTCCAAGGTATTCAGGTCTCAATTTTATGAATGCGTGTATGTATAAACAAACATAGATTTTACAATTTTTCTTTTATATCCTTGGAATATTTTAAATTGTTGTTCATGTACCTGGTCACAAAAAAATTTTACCTTCCAAATTGTAGACATTTTTCAGAACATGTTCTCTGAATATAATCAAATAAAGATAGGAAGCAATAATAAAAAGTTGTCCAGGATAGTTTTCATATACTTCTAGTGAAGATCTAAACTGGTTTAACAACTTTGAAAACTATCTGATAGATTAAAGCTCAACATTGAATATACACATACCCAACAGTTTTACAACTAAATATAAGCCCCATGGACAGATATGTACCAAAACATGAATGTACATAGTATTACTATTTATAATAGCCCAAACTGGAAACAACCCAAATATCCTTCAACAGTAGACTTCACAAATAAATTTTGGTATCTCCAGACAATGGAATGCTATATAGTAATGAGAAAGTACAAAGAACTATTACATAGAAAAACATCAATGATTTTCATAAAGATAATAGTAAATAAAGGAACCAGATAAGAAAGAGTACATACTGTATATCATTTATATAAAGTTTAAAAATAGGCAAAACTAATTTATGGAAGTTGGGATAGGGGTGTCCTTGGGCGACATAATGACTGGGAAGGAATAGGATGATCACTGCAGTATTGATGATGTTCTCTGTTGATCCCTTTGTGAAAAGTTATTAAGCTGTGTGTTTATGATTTCTGAATCTTTTATACATGTGTTACACTCTAGGAACAAATACACTTAAGAATGTGTTCAGGATATATTGTTAATTGTACTTATTTTTAAACAAACAAGCGAAAAGCCTCTCCCAAACCACACAACAAAATAAACACATATATCAATTTCAGTACACAAATAAACATTTTTCTTCAGATGGAACAGACGGTTTTTGTTGTTGTTCATCAATTATTTTTTTAATCTCATTTTTTACCGAAAGAGGTTTTGACAAATGACTTTGGAAGAATTACAATGTTGAGAAAAGATGAATATTAATGCAGAGGAAGAAAGTATCTGGTCCTACCTGCTTCTTTTAAAGCTATCAGGCTGACTCAATGCCATGTAAGCAGTACCCATAAAAGCAGAATTTCCAAAGACCTTGCATTGTTTAAGGTTTTAAACCTGAAGTTTTTGCTCTAATCCATTTCAAATCTTGTGTCCCAATTTCCTGCAAATCTGAGTGGCTTCTGATTCCATGATTCTTTTCACATTGAGGGCTCTACATATCTCTTGTACTTCTTTTCTTTTCTGACCATGACTATACCCTTTTACCTAATCATGCTGCCATGGCCAGCCTGAGTAAATAGATGCTCGCTCTTCAGCATCCTACTCTTGGGTTAGCCTCTCTCACCCTTTTCCAGTGTCTCTAGGTAATTTTTGGCCCTGAAAAAGGGTTCTAGACAAAGGGTACAGGTTTGTTTGTTTTTTAAACATCATTTAAAAATTCAGACACAGAAAAGCTACAAAAAAAATAGAGTCTTCCTTCAGATTCCCCAAATCAACATTTTATCACTTTTGCTCTCATTTCTGTTTTTTCTCTATTGTCATTATTTGTGGTAGGTCTGTTCTATAAAGTCACAGCAAACACTGAATTAGCAAATACTGAGCTCCTGGGGGAAATACAGGATTAGATTCCCATGAGCCTCTGCTCACATTTCCCTCAACTGATCAATACAAAATCTTGTTTAATGTGTGTTTCTGTTTAAGACACTTTTAGAAACATGTAGTGTTGATTCATTAACATTGAACTCAAGGCCAACAGCACTATAACCCATGCCTGAAGGGAGCTTATCTAAGTATGTCTTTTCTCTATAAGGCACATCACAGCCTTCTTGCACTTAGGAACATTAGACAGAAACTCAGTGCTATGTTGGAGGCCACTTTAAACAGTAAATAGCCAACAAAAAAACAAAAATGAAAAAATAAAATGACACTGAATTAACTGTGAAAAGGACACTTATTTACAGTATGAGAGTTGAAACAAGAAGACAGGACATGACTTATTTGGCATCAATTGGGAAGTGTACATTGTGTGACTCAAATTTTCATTACAAGGCTCATGTCCATGAATGATTGCAAAAGTGCCACAAGTATTATTTTGTGGTTGCAAATAAATTTTAGTGAGTAAATAAATTTGCAAATATGGAACCCATGAATGAGAAATGACTATACGTAGGCCTATACATATACACACATATATTTCTGAAACATTTGAGAATAAGTTGCACATATAATACTTCTTTAGTCTTAAATATTTTAGTTTGCATTTACTAAAAACAAGAACATTATCTTATATAACTACATTACAATGATCAACACCAAGAAATTAACCTTGACGAAGTACTATTACAGCTACAGATTTAATTTGTATTTCACCAAATATTTCACTAATGTCCATTATATTTCAGGATGCAATCCAGAATCTCATGTTGCATTTAATTGTCATATCTCTTTAAGTTCTTTAATTTGTAACAGTTCCTTAGTCTTTATTTGCCTTTCTTTTTTTTTTTTTTAAAGATTTTATTTATTTATTTGAGACAGAGAGAATGAGAGAGAGTGAGCACATGAGAGGGGAGAGGGTCAGAGGGAGAAGCAGGCTCCTTGCTGAGCAGGGAGCCCGATGCGGGACTCGATCCAGGGACTCCAGGATCATGACCTGAGCCGAAGGCAGTCGCTTAACCAACTGAGCCACCCAGGCGCCCCTTTATTTGCCTTTCATTGATGCTGTCTTTTTAGTGGTATTGGGGCATGGAAAAACAAGGAGAAAATTATAAAAGATATAAATGAAGGGGGAGATGAGAGAATATTCTTCATTAAATATTGTTGGATTCTTATGATGATAATAAAGAGGAAATACAGTAATGGGAAGCAGGAACTAACACTCAACCACTTACCACACTATTTTCACTTTATTCTTTCTGAATTAATTGCTTGTGATTCCATCTTTATGCAAATGAGGACACTGAAGATCAGAGAAGGTAAGCCTTTGTGGAAGGTCATTTAGCTAGCACTGGTGGGATTAGAATTCAAACCAGGTTAATAAGACACTAAAAAGCAATGCTCTTTAAAATATACATCCTGGTATTACTAAGATGGCACCCAATGAAATATCAAGTAATCTCCTGTACAACATAAGTTTTATACTGCCCTGATTTTTTTATCCCTTATCTTCAAAAAAAAAAACACAAAAAACAAAAAAAAAACCCCAACAACCCACAAAAACAATATAAGAGAAACAGAATAGGCTTTAACAAAAGAATTATAAATCCAAACAGAACCATTAAAAACTTTCCATCAGGAGGTGGCCTAGAGGCAATCTCATTATCATTTTTCCCATCAACATCTCCCATGAGTATGCATTTAATTTTATTGTTAAACTTGACTTTTAAGATTTGTATAAAGCAGTATTTACAAAGTTGTTAGCACAGTCTCCCTTAAGGTAGGAGATATATGGATTTGATTAGTCTGTGTTCTCAGGCATGTTGGAAAGGGATCTATCCTGGGAGTTAGGTTTGAATTTAGGGACTGTAATTCCAATCCAGGAAAAGTCTGTCTGTTTAACTAGAATACTTGTTCTTGTCCCAGTGGTCTAGTGAATATACTACATGGTCAAATTGCTCTGAATATGCTGAAACTAACAGTATGTGAGAGCACCATATTGTAGATGGGATGTATGATGGCATTTGAACAACTACATAAGAGTTAAGTGTGAATTGTTTCTCTGATTCTTCTGTCTTTGGAACTGTAGAATCAGAAACAGAACTGGAGGGGATTTAAGATACCATCTTGACTAACTCTCTAATTTGCAGGACTTTTTCCCTATTAAAATAGATTTTTGTAAAAAAAACCACACAAACAAAACCCTAACATTCAATGAGGCCTTATGATGTACTAGATATTGTGTGTGTCATTACTTAATTTTCACAGTTCTCTGAGGTAGGTATTACTATTCACAGTTTGCAGATGATGAGACAAAGGCTCAATAACTTGTCGTAGGTCACACAGTTAACAAGCAGTAGACTGAAGTCTGGAGTCAGACCTTCAAAAAGTGTAGTGCTCATTTCATCACATCACTGATTCCCTGAGTATAATATTTCCATCTCTCTGAGGGACTTGTTATACTGATAGTTATTGATAACTACCGATAGTCTTAAAAATCTGAATTAGGTGAAATCTGTTCTCGGTATTTTCCTAGTCATCATCTTAAACCATCTCTTTACAAGTGTGGCTCATATGTCTTGGCCTGTGTCTTTAAAGATTTATTTCTATTACCTATCTGATTTCCTCAGATCCAAAGGTGTTACTGAGATAGTCAGATAAATTATACCTATGAACGTGAAAATGGGAAATAACTAGATGAGTACCTCTTGGAGAAAATATGCACTTTTTTTTTCCTAAGAAAGACTTAATATTGGTGTCTAATTCATTGAGATGAGATTTTTCAGGCCAATTTATAGAAGTTGTATGGGATTCAGTCTGCTAATGAAGTATAGAGGAGCACATCTGTGAAAATGGATTATTAGTGCTCAGATCTTTTTGTTATCTATTTCATAACTCCTGACATGTTAACAAAATAGGTATAGGAAATTAAAATTGTACATCAGGGATATAAAGGAAGCCTGAGTTCTGGGTTCAAACAAATAGGTTATTATTACAAAATTAGGCATAGAGTAGTTTAAGAATGTTTTGTTAAAAAGTTTTCATTATCTTTTAGGACTTATATTTGTAAAGAATATAAAATATAGTAACAAAAATATCATAGTATGAATAAAGTAGTAATGATATCTTCAACTGTATGTTGAAATCAGCTAGCAACCTCTAAACCCACAGAATTTCACTCATTTCGTGGTGCAGAAGAGCTTCAAATGGCTGGGGAGTTTTATAATGCCCTTACTTTATGAAATGGAAACATGAAAAAGTTTTCATTGCAATCATAATGTTTGAAGATTATTGCATGTCAAAGGAAAATTCACATCTGAATGCCATGTGTTTAACATCTGCAGAAGAAGGAAAAAAAATGGAATACTTGACAAATTTATTACAAAGCTCTAGATACAATTAGCCTACCCATGTGTAGAAACATGGAAACTTAGGAAATAAAATGGGAAATCACTGTTAACTAAATATGGTTGAGCTTGGCACAACATGGGTTTGAACTGCACAGGTTCACTTATACATGAATGTTTTTCAATAAATATATTGGAAATATTTTGGAGATTTGTGACAATTTAAAAAAAATCACAGATGAACTGCATGGCCTAGAAATATAAAAAAAAATTAAGAAAAAGTTAGGTATGTCATGAATGCATAAATACATGTAGATACTAGTCTATTTTATCATTTACCTTCATAAAATGCATATAAATCTATTATAAAAAGTTAAAATTTATAGAAACTTATGCATATAAATACTCATAGGCCATACATGACACCATTCACAGTTGAGAAAAAATGTAAAGAAATGTGAAGATGCCATATCAGAGCTGCATAAAATTAGCTATTGTACATGCTATGCTATTATAATAATTTCCTAGATACCTCCTGTTGTTATTACAATGAGCCCAAATGTTGTAAGTATCTGCTTGGAATGCCATGTGATGTTAATCATATTCATGTGAGCAGTTTGTCTCAAATAAATTGTGTACTGTAGTAAAAAGTGATCTCTCTCACTTCTCACGTATTTTTCACCGTGTTCAGTGTAATACTGTAAACATTGAATAACACCATGGGAGCCATACGAAATGCCACTAGTGATGCTAGAAGTTCTCCCAAGAGTCAGAGAAAAGTCATAACATTACAAGGAAAAGTTGAATTGCTTGATATGTACCATAAATTGAAGTCTGTAACTGTGGTTGCCCACCATTTCAAGATAAATGAATCCAGTGTAAGAACCATTGTAAAAAAAAGAGTAGAAAATTCATGAAGCCCTCACTGTAGCTATGCCAACAGGCATGAAAACCTTGCACTTTTTGTGAAATACTTTTTCTTTTATTTCATATTGAAAATGCAGCTTTTAGGTGGGTGTGGGTTGCTGTAAGAAAGGCCTACTTATAAACTGTAACGTAATTTGAGTAAAAGCAAAGTCATTATATATCAACTTAAAGCAAAAAGAAGGTGAAGGATCTAAAGCTGGAGAATTTAATGCCAGCAAAGAATGGTTTGATACTTTTAGAAAGAGGTTTGGTTTAAAAAATGTCAAGATAACAGAGGAAGTAGCTTTTGCCAACCAAGAGGCAGCAGATGATTCCCAGGTGCCATTAAGAAAGTCATTTAAGCTGGGTGATAGACATTGGGGAGGGTATGTGCTATGGTGAGCGCTGTGAATTGTGTAAGACTGATGAATCACAGACATGTACCTCTGAAACAAATAATACACTATATATTAAAAAAAAGAAGAAGATAGTAGGAAGGGTAAAATGAAGGGGGGAAATCGGAGGGGGAGACGAACCATGAGAGACTATGGACTCTGAGAAACACACTGAGGGTTCTAGAGGGGAGGGGGTTGGGGGGATGGGTTAGCCTGGTGATGGGTATTAAAGAGGGCATGTATTGAATGGCGCACTGGGTGTTATATGAAAACAATGAATCATGGAACACTACATCAAAAACTAATGATGTATGGTGATTAACATAACATAATAAAATTTTTAAAAAATATCAAAAAAAAAAAAAAGAAAGTTATTTAGGAGGAAAAATATCTGCCTGAACAGATTTTTCATGCAGACAAAAGTACCCTATTCTGGAAAAAAAAAGCCACAAAGGATATTTATTAGGAAGAAAGAGAAGTGAGCACCAGGATTTAAGGTAGGAAGGGATAGGCTAACTCTACTCTTTTGTGCAAATGCAATTGGGTTTATCACCAGGACTGCCCTTACCTACAAAGGTGCTAAACTCTGAGCCTTGAAGGAGAAAGATAAACATTAGCTGCCAGTCTTTTGGTTGTACATAGGAAGTCCTGGACAATAAGAACACTTTTTCTGGATTGGTTCCATTGATGCTTTGTTCCTGAAGTCAGTAAGTGCCTTGCCAGTAAGGGACTGCCTTTTAAAGTTCTCCTGATATTGGACAATGCCCCTGGCCACTCAGAACCCCATTAGTTCAGCCCCAAAGGTGTTGAAATTGTCTACTTATCCTCAAACACAATGTCTCTAATTCAGGACTTTTAAGGCTCATGGCACATGGTACTCTATGGAAAGGATTGTCAATGCTATGGAAGAGAACCCTGATAGAGAGAATATCATGAAAGTATGGAAGGACTATACCATTGAAGATGCCATCATTCTTATAGAAAAAAGCTGTGAAAGGCATCAAGCCCAAAACAATAAATTCCTGCTGGAGAAAACTGTGTCCAGATGTTGTGCATGACTTCACAGGATTTACGAGAGAGCCAATCAAGGAAATCATGAAAGAGACTGTGAATATGGTAAAGGAGGTGGGGTGTGAAGGGTTTCAAGATATAGATCTTGTGGAAATTCAAGAGCTAATAAACACCACACCAAAGAAATTAACAGAAGATGACTTGATGGAGATGAGTTCTTCTGAACTAGAGTCAGACCATGAGGAGGAAGACATAGAAGAAGCAGTGCCAGAAAACAAATTGACATTAGACAACCTGACAGAAAGGTTCTGATTATTCCTGTTACTGATGTCTTTTAGGACATGGACCCTTCTGTGATATGGGCACCAAAACTAAAGCAAACAGTAGAGGAAGGATTGGTACTGTATAGAAACATTTATAGAGAAATGAAAAAGCAAAAAAGTCAGACAGAAATTACTATGTGTTTCTGTAAAGTTACACAGAGTGTGTTTGCCTCTCCCTGCCTCCCCTTTCACCTCCTCCACCTCCTCCCCCTTTGCCACCTCTGAGACAGCAAGACCAACCCTCCTTTTCCTCCTCCTTGTCACCCTACTCAATGTGAAGACAACAAGGATGAAGACCTTTATGATGATCCACTTCCACTTAATGAATAGGAAATAATTATCATGCCATACAGTTAATAAACTTATCTGTTGTGTATGTGTGTGAGCATCTTCATGTAAAAATCTAGTAACTGTATGGCAAGAGCTGTATGAGACATTTTTGTGTCATTATCATCATCATTGCCTAAGTATTCATCCTATAGAACATGTGCATGCAAGACTTGTGTGGAAGTGGGCAGTCTATCTTTACATAGGCATAAAGTGAATGATATTTAATATAAAATTAATAATGTATTAGTTTTCTTACTGTTCTATAACTTTGCTTTCAAAGAATTACATTACCGTACAGTATGCTTCTCTCATAATTGGAGAAACTGTATATCAGTCTATCATCACAGGTGTTTTTTTTTTAAAGGTAACACTTTTTCCAATATTGTATTATAAATATGACTGCAAAACTGAATATCATAAAAATTTTATAATGATTCATTCATTAGTGTATCGGCTAGACCACAATAAAACAATCTTATTGCTGTTTCTTCATTATCAATGCATGAATCATTATACCTATAAACAAATATAAATTTTTCACCTTGTCTTTTCATTTCTGATGTCTAGTGTTAGTAATATATATAACATCTACAGTGTTTTTTAAAAATATTTTTAAAGATTTTATTTATTTACTGAGACAGAGAGGGAGAGAGAAAGAGAGCATGAGTGGTGGGGAGGGGCAGAGGGAGAGGGAGAAGCAGACTCCCTGCTGAGTAAGGAGCCTGACATGGGGCTCAAACCCAATACCCTGAGATCATGACCTGAGCTGAAGGCAGATGTTTAACCAACTGAGTCACCCAGGCACCCCAGTCTATAGTGTTTTATATCATATAGGACAATACTGAAATAGGTACTGACAGATAATTCATCTTATAAACAGATGATATAAACTAATGGCATTGATAAATACAGTACAGTAATTAATGTTTTTTTCTTTTTCTTATGATTTTCTTAATAACATTTTCTTTTCTCTAGCTTATTTTATTGTAAGAATCCAGTATGTAATACATATAACATACAAAATATGTGTTACTCAACTTTATGTTATTGGTGAGGCTTCCAGTAAACAGTAGGTTGTTAGTAGTTAAGTTTTTGGGGAGTCAAAAGTCATGTGGACTCCACATGACTTTTGACTACTTTGGGGGTTGATGCTCCAACCCCTGCATTTATTCAAGGATCAACTGTATATTTTCTAGTTAGTAATATCAAAGAAAAAAACATACACACACATTATATATATAATTTTTTCTATTATTTACTTCCAAATTCAGTGATAAACTATGGTAGAGAGTGCAAGAGTTAACTAGCTCCAAGGCAGACAGTGAAAGTAAACTGCTGTCCTTGCAGAGACAAGGTAAACTCCATCTAATCCTTCATAGTTATGGAAATTTTGTTTCATAAATAAATTCCAGAAGCTGTGCTGATCTGCTCTAGTAAAGAGATATTGTACACAGTAACTGTGACCTTGTTAAGTTTACAGAGGTTCACCCTCATTTGCTGTGATCCATCTTAGGTTTATGAAGGCCTAGATGAATTGATAGAGATTTGATACACCACCACTGCATCCTTCAGTGCTTTGATGGTGGTGGATATCTCTGCAATTCTTTATGAGATCTGGCATTTCTTCTGATTTACTTTGATTACTTCTTATTATTTACCTTAGGTAGGACGCAAATTTCAGGAACTTCCTTCCATAATATCTCTTGCCCCAACTTATGTGAGCTGCTACATATATCTGCATCAATTATACATTTAGAACCTGAGGGAATTACCAAAGAGTAGGCTCAAGGACTTATTGGACCCACTATCAGATATCCTGAGGTATAATTGCATTGATTACCTGGCTTCCATAAGCTCTCATTCAACTGGAGGACGGTGATAGTATTTTGCATCTCCTCAGAAGGTCTGAGTATTACTTGTTCCCTAGTGGCTCTTCTCCTGGCATATGACTTCAGGTTTCTTTAAAGCAAGAAAGAAGGTATGTTATAGTTAGTATAATATATAACCCATGGCAGCACTGCAGGGTCATTCTTCAAAGGGTTCTATCCTCCCCTTCAAATGATGTTGATAAATGTAGATCTGAAAACTGGGTGGAAGTGATGATTTTCCATTACAGTACTGACATCAAACTTCTCCTTACCAGATCTCAATTTTTTTAATACACAGATCAAACAACACTTTGGTCAGCTATTCTTGTATCTCAACTCTATAGACATCATGATCTATTCACCATCATCAGAGATCCCTGTGTGTCAAGCACACTTAATACCTCTCTGGTCTTGATGTCATGATGTTAATGACACCCACCCACCTTTAACAATAAAGCATTGATCTCTGAGGTTAACTCAGGGATGGACAATTGACAAGAGCCCAGAAGTAGATACATTTGGTATAAAACAGAAATAGATACATATTGGAGGATATGGTATAAATTGGTAGAGGAAAGGAAAGGATTTAATAAATGGGACTATAAAGATTGATTTGCCCTAAGAAGAAAATAATTATATCCCTAGATTATAACCCTATCTCATATCATACTAAAATATATTCTAGGTGAATATGTCTTGAATGTGAACAACAAAACTGAAACATTTTATAAGAAAATATAGAACAATAACTTCATGATTTTAAAGTAGGAAAAGGCTTCTTAAACAAGAACACAAGAAGACAAGAACATAAGGTATCAACTATAAGTGAAATATTGATAAATTTGACAATTTAACATAGAAAACTATAAAAGACAGAAAACAGATTTGGAGAAGATATTTGCAGTATTTTAGCACAGGATTCATAGCCCAAATATTCAAAGGCCATCTACCAATAGGTAAGAAAAAAACCTAGTATGATATAAATAATATGGATAATCAATTCATAGAAGAGGTTATCCAAATGTCAAGTAATAATGAAAAGTAAAGATAAAATGAATTACTATTTTATACCATCAGACTTCCACAACTCTAAATATCTTGCAATCCCAAGTGTTGGGGAGGATGTGGAGTAACAACAGTTTTATACACTGTTATTGGTAAAATATTTAGTAAAGCCGAATATATTCATATCCTACAATGTAGCAGTTCCATTTTTAGGATGATTATAATTGGAATCACACAGAAAATGTTTTTTTCCCCAGCTTGTCATTATACTTAAAAGTCCTAAAGATACATGCTTTTAGATTAAGTTACTCTTTATAAAAGTCATGATTGAAATGCAGATAGCTTTCATTGGATAAAATTAACCAGGAACATGGATTATTTTACAAACTTAGCTTTTCTCTCCTGGACGAGAGTACTGAGGAAGGACACATGGGAAGGACAAATAGAAATGTCTTAAAAGTGAAAGTTACTATTGAGAGGGGATTCAAGAAAATTGCAGTAGGCACATTGTCATCTTTTCTTCCTTGTCCAATTTTGATTTAACTGCATATTCTTAGTTAAACGTCTACTGAGGCCTATAGTCTTCTGGGTTCAGTGAAGCCCTTGGTTTTTGTGGGAACATTAGTAGAGAACACAAATGAAGGGAATTTTTTTTTCCCAGTGAGCTCAGTGAACACTTAGGAATCTGCATAGGGGAACTGGGATAAAGATCATAAAGTGAGCAACCCTGGAAAATAGCTTGATTTACAAGCATTGTGGATCAAGGAGGTTATAGGAGAAAAGTAATATTGGCTATATATCATGAATATGATTGGTCTCCCTGGCCTCCAATGGAGAAGTGGCTGAGTCATCCCAGTCCTGTGCTTGAGACTGTGAGGAAAAGGGAGGCTTCCTCTAAGCTTCTCAGCAGGGTTCTAGAGGCCCTGGTAAGAGTCATCATTTAATTCTATCATTTTGGGGAATGCTGCCTCTTAGACGTACTTGAGAACTAGATCATGTGCCTAGTGAATTAGAACTACTGAAACAGGCAGATAACAACATGGATAGAAAAATAATAAATATGCTTAAAGAAATTAAAGTTGAGCAACATATATTTGAGTCCTGACTAGCCAAACTGGAGTATCTTATTGAATTCTCAGGGCATCCAGAAGTCATGCCTTAATATTAGAACAAATCTAACTCCAGCAAAAAGACTACCTTAGGTTTATCCTAAGAATGTTTAAAAACAATCCTTTGGGGGACCAAGTAAGATGAGGCAGGACAATGTAATAACAAGGAAAAAATCAATCAATAGAAACAGATTTGAAAATGACAAGGATAGTGGAAATAAAAGAAACAGACTTTAGAAGAGTTATAGAATTTAAAGAGAGATGTGAGTATAATGAGAAGAGAAATAGAAGATATAAAAATGACAAATGATACTTTTAAAAGTGAAATATACAATATCAGAAATAAAAAATTTATTGGATAGGATTAATAGCAGTGTAAATTCCATAGAAGAAAAGATCAATGTATTGGAAGATATGGCAATAGAAACAGTTTCAACAGTGGAGAGAAAAAAGAGGTTGGAAAAAAAAATGAAAGAGCAGAAATTAGTTAAATAGAAAATGAACAGTGGGGCACCTGGGTGGCTCAGTCATTAAGTGTCTGCCTTCGGCTCAGGTCATGATCCCAGGGTCCTAGGATCGAGCCTCGCATCAGGCTCCCTGCTCCACGGGAAGCCTGCTTCTCCCTCTCCCACTCCCCCTGCTTGTGTTCCCTCTCTCGCTGTGTCCTTCTCTGTCAAATAAATAAATAAAATCTTAAAAAAAAAAAGAAAATGAACAAACAATAAAGAAAATAAGTGAAACCAACAGCTAGATCTATGAAAAGATAATCAAAATCAATAAACTATAGATATACAGATCAAGTGAAAAAGAGAAAAGACACAAAATATCAACATCTGGAATAAAAGAGGGAAAATTGCTACAGATTTTACAGACATTGAAAGAATAATAAGAGATTATTATGGTGAACTGTAGTCCAAACAAAATAGAAAAACTGAATTCCTTATATCTATTAAGCAAATTGAAATCACTCTGTAACTGAATCATACCACACCTTGCTTCCCACCCACCCCCCCGCCAAAAAAAAAAGAAATCCAGTTATAGGATATTTCAGTGGTTAATTTGATCAAATCTTTAAGTAAGAAAGAATATCAACACTTTATAAACTTTCAGAAAACAATGAGGGGGGAATACTTCCTAACTTATTTTGAGTCCATCTTGATGCCAAAAATAGATGAGACATTACAAGAAAAAAAAAGCTACAGATCAATATTCCTCATGAACATAGATGCAAGAAGCCTTTTAAATACATTAGCAAATAAAGTAATGAATACAGAAAAAGGATACTATATCATCATCAAATGTGTTTGTTCCCAAGAATAAAGTAAAATAAAAATGTTCTCAGGCAAAAAAAAGCTGCGAATATTTGTTGCCAGCACACATTAAGATATAGTAAGTGAAGTCATTCAAGTTGAATAAAAATAATCCCACATAGAAGCAGAGAAATGCAAAGCAGAATGAAGAGTACTAGAATGGTGAATATGTAGATAGATATAAAAGAATATTAATTGTTGAAAACAAAAATTATAATAGTGTCTTGTGGGCTTTTTAGCTCATCTAGAAATATAACAATAGCACAAAGGATGGGAGGAGGTGATTATTGTTAAATTTCTTCAATGTTCATATACTATTTGGAAAATTCTAAAAATTTAATTTAAGTTTGACTGTAATAAGTTAAGCATCCATATTTTAATTTCTAGGATAACTACTGAAGGAAAAAATACAAAATATTATTACTACAATGTTAGTGAATTAGGTAAAGTAGAATTTTTTTTGTAAAGTAGAATTTTTAAAAGTACTTGATTAATCTAAAAGAAGGCAGCAGGAAAGAAGAAATAGAGGAAAGAAGAGCAAATGGGATAAATAGGAAACAAATAACAAAATAGTAGACTTAAACAATACAAAAAATTACATGAATTTTAAATTGTCTAAAACCTCTAATGAAAAGGTAAAGATTATTAGACTGTATTTGAGAAAAATAAGACTCAACTGTATTCTATTTACAAGAGACAAACTTTAAATATAAGTGAAGGTTAAAGAATAGAAAAATATCTAACATGAAACACTAAGGTGGGGCCACCACTGATATCAGACAACATAGACTTTAAGGCAAGAAGCATATTTCATACTGAGAAGAAGAAAAACATAATTCTAAACTTCTTTGAAGATAGTAACATAGTTTCAAGTTGTATTAACCAAAACTTGGCAGAAATGGAAGAAAAAATAAACATATCCATAATCAGAGTTTGAGGTAAAACAAGCAGAGAAAAAATTAATGAGGCTATATCAAATGTGAACAGCATGATTAACCAATTTGACCTAATTGACAAAGAAAGAATACATAAATTTTCATGTGGCGATGGAACACTTAACAAAGAGTACCTATACTGAGCCATGAAAAAACTCTTAAGAAATATCAAAAAGACTGAAAGCATACAGAGTATGTTCTCCTACCAGATTGGAAGTAAGCTAGAGCTCAATAGAGGATATAGCTAGAAAATCTGCAAGAAATTTTGAATTTCAATTTTCAAAGCAATATCTTTCAAAATAGCTCATTGAGTCAAATAGGAAAGCTTGATTGAAATTATGAAATATTTTAAACTGAATAATAATACAAATATGACATATTGAAATTTACAGGATATAAATAAAGCTGTGCTTAGAGAAACCTTAAGCTTTAAGTGCACATATCAGAGAAGAAGGAAGGCTGAGAAGCTATGATCAAAGCTTTTATCCCAAGAGGCTAGAAAAGGAATTATAAATTAAACACAAAGAAAGTGAGGAGAAGGACATATAAATATATAAACAAAAATAAGTGAAGTAGAAAGCAAAGGGGTAGTCAAGAATATTGACAAAGCCAAAAGTTGTGTGATTACTAATGTGTCAACTTGACTTGGCCATGGGTGCCCAGATGTTTGGTTAAACATTATCTGGGTGCGTTTGCGAGGACTTCTTTGGATGAGATTAACATTTGCATCAGTAGATTGAATAAAGCAGATTGCTGTTCCTAAAGTAGGTGGGCCTTTAATTCATAAAGGCCTGAACAGAACAGAAAGGCTGGGTAAGTGAGCATTATTTTCTCTCTAATTGACTGTCCTCAAGCTGGGACATCCTGCCTTTGGAACTGGAGGCAGTCAGGAAATTATGCCATCAGCTCTCCTGCTTCTCAGGCCTTTGGACTCAGAGTGGAACTATACCATCAACTCTTCTTGGTCTCCAGATGCTGCCTGCAGATATTGATATTGATACTTCTTAGCCACAACCGTCATGGGAACCAATTTCTATCAGTTTGCTTTCTCTGGAGAACCCAGTACAGATTTTAGTGATTGTTCTTGGATTTTCTCAGCCTCCATAATCAATCATATAAGCCAATTCCTTATGATGAATCTCATATATATATATATATATATATATATATATATATATATATATATAATATATTAGTCTCCCATTATCTGCTGTTTTGCTTTCCATGGTTTCAGTTACCCATGGTCAACTGTGGCCTGAAAACTGACATATCTTCAGTAGCTTAACACTTTATCACAATGACTCTGTCCTTCTCCTAACTTCACCTCAGCATGCAGTCATTTTATCATCTCACATCATCACAAGAAGAATAAGATATTTTGAGAGAGAAAGGAGAGACCACATTTATAACTTTTATTATAGTATATTATAATTATTCTATTTTATTATTAGTTATTAATCTCTTACTGTGTCCAATTTAACTTTATCATCTATATATATATATATGTAAGAAAAAACAGTATATATATATGTCAGTATTATCCATGGTTTCAGGCATCTACTGGGGGTCTTGGAACATATCCCCTATCAATAAGGGGGAACTACTGTATTTCTTTTTGGGTCTGTTTCTCTGGAGACACCTGACTAATACCAGTTGCATCTCTGAATATTTCAATAAAATTTTGGCAATACTTAGCAAGACTGATCAAGGAAAAGAAAAAGAAAACAACAATTACTATTAGGTATGAAAAGTTTTTATCATCGTACACTTAGGAGGCATGAAATTAAATTGAAAATATAATAAAGCATATTTTGCACAACTCTATAACTAAATTTAACATTGAAAATGAAATGGAAAAATATCTTGAAAAACAACTTATCAAAAGTGACATGAGAAGTGATTGAAAAATCTCAAATTTTTAAAAATTTTAACATATAATGTATTATTTGTTTCAGGGGTACAGGTCTATGATTCATCAGTCTTACATAATTCACAGTGCTCACCATAGTACATACCCTCCCCAGTGTTCATCACCCAGCTACCCCAACCCTCCTACCCCCCTCCACTCCAGCAACCCTCAGTTTGTATCATATGATTTCACTGATAAGAGGAATTTGAAAAATCTCAATAGTTTTTACCTGTTAAAGAAATTGAATCTTCAAGTAAAGATCTTCCCACACAGAAAACTCCAGGAAGGGAAGGCCTCACTGGCAAATTCTTCCAAACATTTAAAGAAGAAAATGTATCAATCTAACATAAACTCTTTCAGACTCCAGAAAGAGGAAACACTTCCTGTTTTATTAGACCAACATAAACCCAACACCAAAATCTGAAAATAGCATTAAAAGAAGGGAAAATTAGAGACATTAATCTCTTATGACAATGGACATGAATTCTTAAATATAAGATTAGCAAATTGAATCTGGTAAAATGTGAAAAGGATAATAAACCATAACTAAGTTAAGTTTATCCAAGGAATGCAAAGTCATCTTAACATTATGAAATCAACCAATAAAAAAAATCAGTCTAGTTCATCACATTAACAGAATAAATGATAAAAAATGCATGATCATCTCAATCCATATTCATAAGAACTCTCAGAAAACAGAGTACAATGGAGCATCCTTAACCTGATAAAGAGTATATATAAAAATTATAGTTTCATAATTAGTATTAAATATTGAATGTTTGCCCCTCTACCCCAAGTCTGGGAAGAAGACCACAAATCCACTATCACTATTTCTACTTAACATTATCCTGGAGGTCATATTCTGGACAAAAAAGCAGGAGAAAGAAACTGAAATGTAAATAAGAAAGAAAGAAATAAAAAAGAAAGAAAGAAAGAAAACTATTATTTTTTTCAGTGGACATGATTATATATGCAAAAAATCCAAAAGAATCTACAAACTGTTACATTACATGAATTTAGCAAGATCTTTGGATGTAATGTCAATATAAAATTGTTTATATTTTGAATGCATTTCTAATAATAAATAATTAACACTTACAATAGCACAAAAAATCATTAACATTTCTAGGAATAAGTTAGCAACATGAAATATGTATAAGAGATTTACCCTGGAAATTACAAATATTGTTAAGATAAATTAAGGAAGATCTAAATAAATGGAATGATATACCATTTTCAAGGAATGGAGGACTCAATGTTTTTAAGATGTCAATTGTCCCCAGATTGGTCTATAGATTCATCACTTTCCCAATCAAAATCACCACAGGGTGTGTGTGTGTGTGCATATGTGTGTGTGTAATTTACATGTTATGTGGAATAGTCAAGGCGATTTTGAATAAGCAAAACAAAGTTTAAGAACTTATGCACTACCAGATATTAAGATTTACTAAAAGGCTATGGTAATCAAGACAGTGTGGTATTAACCTAAAGATAGAAATTTGTCCAATTGAAAAGAATAGAGAATTGAGAAATAATCCTACTTGTATCTGATCACCTGATTTACTACAAGAGTCCCACTGTACTCCAGGGGGAAAAGATGGTCTTTTCAACAAATTATGGTGGAATAATTAGGTATCTCTATGGGAAAAATAAACTCGGAGCCCTTACAAAAATTTCATTCAAGATAGGTCAAAGATTTAAATATAAATGGCAAAATAATAAAGCTTCTAGAAGAAAGCAGGAGAATATCTTATCTTGAGGCATGTAATTTTGTTAAATAAAAAATAAAATACTGAGAAGTTGAACTTCATTAAAATTAAGAACTTCTGTTTTTCTAAAGAGTGGAAAGGGAAGCCACACACTGGGAGAAGATATTTGTAATACATACATCCAACAAAGGCTTGAATCCAAAATATATAAGAACCTTCCAAATCATTAATTAAAATATAAATAACATGATTACAAAGTAGACAAAAGATTTGAATAGGCACTTCATAAAATTGGCTTCATAAAAACTAAAAAGGGCATTAAAAAAAAACTCAACATCATTACTCATCAAGGAAATACAAGCTAAAAGCAAGTAAGATCCCATTTCATACCAGAATGGCCAAATTAAAAAGACTACCAATCAGTACCACATATGAACTAGGATATGGGGCAACTGGAACTTACATGAATTCTTTGTGAGAATGTAAATTAGTACAAAGTCTTTGGAAAACTATTTTGCAGTAGCTAAACATATGCTTACCTTAGGACCCAGTAGTTATTGTCATAGGTATATACCCAAGAGAAATGGTTGTGTATATCTGCTAAAAGACACATAAAATAATACTTTTAGTAGCCCTATTCCTAATAGCCTCAAAGTAAATAGAACCAAATATTTAAATTGTAGAACATTCATATATAAAAAGCAATGAAAAGACTGAAGTACTTCCATTCTCTACAATATAATTGAATGTCATACATTAACATTGAGTAACAAAAGCTGACAATAATGAGCTCATTATATGAACTATTTACATGAAATTCAAGACCAATCAAAGTTAATCTGAGGAGATAGAAGTCAGAGCAGTGATTCCCTTTGGAGATGGAGTGAGGTAGCAGTACGTATAAGTTTGCAAAGGGGCACTAAGAAGACTTCTGGGATGCTGTTAATATTTTGTATCTTGATCTGGGAGGTATATACTTATGCAAAAATTCATCCAGCTGTACACATAAGGTTTGTACACCTTACTATATATATGTTATACCTCAATTAATGTAAAAATAAAAAGTAAACTGTAAACTCTTAGAAAAATGAATCCAAATGGCCAACAAAGGAAAATATGTTTAAATTTACAATAAGCAATTGCATGTTAAAGTAACATGAAACATCACTTTACACATACAATGTTGCCAAAGAACTAAAAAGCTGGTAACACATTGCTGGTAGAAATGTGAATTATCACAATAGATTGGAAGGCAATCTGGCAAGATCTATTAAAACAAATGAATCTCGACCATTTTCTAACACCATACACAAAGATAAACTCAAAATGGATGAAAGACCTCAATGTGAGACAGGAATCTATCAAAATCCTGGAGAAGACCATAGGCAGTAACCTCTTTGACATCGGCCACAGCAACTTCTTTCAAGATACATCTCCAAAGGCTAGTGAAACAAAAGCAAAAATAAACTTTTGGGGCCTCATCAAGATAAAAAGCTTCTGCACAGCGAAGGAAACAGTCAACAAAACAAAGAGGCAACCCACAGAATGGGAGAAGATATTTGCAAATGACACTACAGACAAAGCGCTGATTTCCAAGATCTATAAAGAACTTCTCAGACTCAACACCCCAAAAAACAAATAATCAAGTCAAGAAATGGTCAGAAGACATGAACTGACACTTCTCCAAAGAAGACATACAAATGGCTAACAGACACATGAAAAAAATGTTCATCATCATTAGCCATCAGGGAAATTCAAATTAAAACCACATTGAGATACCACCTTATACCAGTTAGAATGGCAAAAATTGACAAGGCAATAAACAACAAATGTTGGAGAGGTTGTGGAGAAAGGGGAACCCTCTTACACTGTTGGTGGGAATGCAAGTTGGTACAGCCACTGTGGAAAACAGGGTGGAGGTGCCTCAAAAAATTAAAAATAGAGCTATCCTATGACCCAGCAATTACACCACTGGGTATTTACCCCCAAAGACACAGATGTAGTGAAAAGAAGGGCAATATGCACCCCAATGTTCATAGCAGCAATGTCTGCAATAGCCAAACTGTGGAAAGAGCCAAGATGCCCTTCAACAGATGAATGGATAAAGAAGATGTGGTATTAAGAAGGGCACGTACTGCATGGAGCATTGGGTGTTATACGAAAACAATGATTCGTGGATCACTACATCAAAAGCTTACGATGTATTGTATGGTGATTAACATAAAATAATAAAATAAAATAAAATAAAAATATGTGGTCCATATATACAATGGAATATTACTCAGCCATCAGAAAGGATGAATACACAACTTTTACATCAACATGGATGGGACTGGAGGAGATTATGTTAAGTGAAGTTAAGTCAAGCAGAGAAAGTCAATTATCATATGGTTTCACTTATTTGTGGAACATAAGGAATAGCATGGAAGACATTAGGAGAAGGAAGGGAAAAATGAAGGGGGGAAAATTGGAGGGGGAGACGAACCATGAGAGACTATGGACTCTGAGAAATAAACTGAGGGTTTTAGAGGAGAGGGGTTGGGGGGATGGGTTAGCCCAGTGATGGGTATTAAGGAGGGCACGTACTGCATGGAGCACTGGGTGTTATGCACAAACAATGAATCATGGAACACTATATCTAAAACTAATGATGTAATGTATGGGGATTAACATAACAATAAAAAAATTAAAAAAAAAAAGAAAACAATGACTTGTGGATCACTAATGATGTTATTGCATGGTGACTAACATAACATAATAAAATTAAATTAAATTAAAAAAATAAAGAAAACACATAATACTTTTGACCAAAGATATCAGATCTGATAATCTCTCTCAGAAACAAAAGTTCTGGTACTCAATTCGTATTTATAAAAGTTGTTCACTGAAGCCTTGTTTGTAGAGGGAAAAAATGGAAACAAAGTTAATGTACAAATAGAGTATGCTACTGATTTCAAAAATTTGAATACATATACATTATGCCATAGCAAACAGCAACTAAACAGGGTGACTTAGAGCTGTATAAATGGACTTGGTAAGATATAAATGATAAATGGAAGATATAGAGAAATGGATATATTTTTATTATAGTTTGGTTAAAAGATGAGAAAAATCTACATGCATGTATATGTGTATAAAATTGTATATCTATGTATAATTCTACATGTCTCTGTGTGTTATAAGAGTATAGGAAAAAATAAAAAACAATATGTTAAAGTTTTAAACATGGATAACATGGTGGAATGGATGCTAAGGTTTGGAGGGTAGAGACATTGACTAGGGAAGCTAAATAAAACAGAAATATTATGAGTGCTCAAAAATTTCCATTGTATGTAGATATTTATGTCAAATTATGTATATAAATGTATATGTAAAAAGGAATTTAAAACAGGCATTTATAAAAATTACCCAAAATTAAACACATAATTATTTCACTTGATGCATCATAAGTATTTTTACTTATTTAGTAAATCTCTTTTACTTATTTACTTATTTAGTAAATAAATTAAGTTATATAATTATATATTTTTTCTCTTAATTTATCTGTAGACATTTTTTTGGTATCTCTATGACCTTCATGTTTCTACATTTAAATGACTTCAGATTTCCTTCTAGATAATATTTCATAATTTACTCATTTTCTGGATGCTGAATCATGTTATTTTTAAAATCAGAATTATATTAGCATTCTTGCCATAATCAACTTTGCCTATAAAACATTCTTCCCTTTGTTTTTTAAAAATCATCTCATTAATTTAAATTCCTGGGAATGTGGTTATTGGGTCAAAAGTTATGAACATTTTTATGACTCTTGCAATGTATTGCCAGATTTTTATTCCAAAAGAAGGAAACAATATATACTAATACCAGAAATGAATGGCCCTGATTCTTCAAATTATACCTGTTTTTATTTTTGCTAATTTAATTTAGATGTGAAAGGCATACTTTGTTGCTTTAAAGATTGATTTTTCTTTAATATTGAGATAATATTGTCATTTCATTTTTAAAAAAGATTTATTTATTTTTTAGAGAGAAAGAGAGAGATTGAGAGAGAAAGTGAGCAAGGGGAGGAGCAGAGGGAGAGGGAGAGAATCCCAAGCAGATTCCTCAAAGAGCATGGAGCCCAACCTGGGGCTCAATCTCAGGACTCCAAGATCATAACCTCAGCTGAAGCCAAGAGTCGGAGGCTCAACTGACTAAGCCACCCAAGCATCCCTTGTAATTCCATTTTTGTTGATGCCTTCAAATGACATTTCCCCTTGGGCTTTGGTATTGCTCTTTATAAATTAATATATCAATATATATCATATATATATATATATATATATTTAGAGAGGGAGCGGTAGAGGGGCAGAGGGAGAGGGAGAGAGAACCTTAAGCAGGCTCCCCACCCAGCATGGAGCCCAATGTGGGCCACGATCTCACAGTGCTGAGATCATGATCTGAGCCAAAATCAAGAGTCAGATGCATAACCGACTGAGCCTCCCAGGCACCCCTATAAAGTGATATTTAAAATGTATTTTAGATATTTACTGTCTTGAAAGCATATGGGAATTTTACAAGAAATAAGAGTGTACTGCAAATGTAGTCTTGCCTGGACACTCAGAACCAGGGACATAATGGGGACACTGGGCAACTTAGGGGAGAAGGGAAATCTGCAAGAGAAGTGGAATATGCGTTAGCTGAGTAGCTGTTTTTGAAGATGATTATTATGCAATGCATTATCCTTTGACTCTCTAGTGCTTATTCATCCTGTCCTCAGTTTTGAAGTTGCTCCCCCAACAAAGCTGCCTTGATATTTCCACACTTACACTTCCATGACGACATAGAACCTAGAAGTGTCCCTGCTACCTTCATTTAACATCCTGTTTTATAATATTTTGGTTACTTGTTTATCTCTCCATTGAACTTGAGAGGTATAAAGACTGAAACTGTCACCCAGTAGAGTACCTAGCACATAGCAGGCTGTCAATAAATAATAAATGAAGCAGTTTATCTCAAGCAGGAAGTAATTGTCTTATTTAGTATTATTGATAATTAAGGTCATTCTAATCATGATGAAAACTCTTAGGAATGAACATGCTTACTCTTTTATCATCTAAGAAAACTACAAATTTGGGAGGAATCTCAAGTTAAACATCCACGTAGACAGATAATTACATATAAGTGTTCAATGAAGGGGTTTCTAGAACTTGTTATGATAGTTCATTCCAGTGTATAACCAGTGAAAAATTGTGAGTATTTCATAAAATGGTCTGTTACAGTTGACTATGTGATTCCATGGGAAAATTATATAAAATAAGAAATATGTCATTCCGTAAAGTGATATATGCCATGTTTGTTTCCTATGTTTTTATGGCTTTCAGCCTTATATTTACTATGGCTATTTATCTGATATCCTAGGCCCTGAAAAAGTTATGAGTAGAATATTATCACCAAGAGCTAGCACCTAGAATGAATTGATTCTATCATCATAGAAGATTTAAAGATTAAATACTGACTGTTCATATAGAAACTGTAACAATAACAGTAATAGAAATAACAGTAATAACAGTAATAGCGAGATATAACAAGATATAATATATATATAATAATATATAATATATATATATAATATAATAACAAGAAATAACAGTAATAGCAAACACATAGTGTAGACACAGTATATGCTCGGCATTGTCTAAACGCTTTATTTTTAAATGCATTTAATTTTCACAAGAATGCTATGAGGTATTATAATTACATGTTGGCACTCCAAGATACTCTCACGTTAACCTCATTCAGTGAGGACATCAGCCACAGAGAGCTTAAGTGATTATAGTCACATAGCCAGTGTAATCCGAAGGCCAATGCTTGGTCACAGATTTCCTGAGTATTATTCTTCAGATCTACTTTCCCTCCACTAGTCATTTCTGGAAGTTTGGATATTATTTTATGTTTATTTTTATTTTCTTATGTTTTAGCATAATGTTACAAAGTCTTTTCTTGTTTGAAGTTAGGTGATTAAAAAGCAATATTTTTACTTAGAAAACAGCAACAGCAATTAAAAAACAAAACCAACAAGAAGTAATGAATAGTAACAATAATAATGATCATACTTAGCATTTTTTAATAATTTGCCATTAGCCAGGCACTGTGCCAACTTTTACATGGATTATCCTGCTTAATCCTCATACAATCCCTTGACGTAAGTACTATTATTTACATTTTGCCATTATCATTTCACAGTAAGTATATTTTATTGAAAAAATAAGTAGAAAGGACATGACTTTAGAATAATATTTAGTCTTTTAAATTGAAAAAAATTTAGCTTTTGAAACACAATTTTGTACGTGTAGATTTTTGGTGTCCTTGCTTGATTTTCTGTAAACTGTAAAACTAATCCATGGTATGATGCTATAATGGTGGGTAAATGTCATTATACATTTGTCTAAACCTACAGAATGTACAACACTGAGAGTGGACCTTAATATAAACCATGGACTTTGGATAATAATGATATGTCAGTGTAGATTCATCAGTCATAACAAATGTACCACTCTGGTGGAGGGTGTTGATAGTGGAGGAGGCTATCCATATGTGGGGGCAGGAGGTATATGGGAAATCTCCGTCCTTTCCACTTAGTTTTGCTGTGAACATAATGCTGCTCTAGGAAAAAAAAAAGTCTTAAAATACAAAAAAACAAAAACAAAACCTCTTAATCATAGACGAGTATTTGCTAACGCTGACGCCATATTTCTTCCCTACCAAAAGACAGAAAAAGTTGAGCAGCTGTTTGGAAAACTAAAGCAGGAGACTGCAGGTTCCAGAAGAAATGTTAACTTGACATCCTGAAATATAATTTAAAGCTTTGCTATATAGTTAAGATATTCTGGGTATAGCAGCAGCCAAAAGACCCACTTGGCAGTGAGTAAATCCATGTAGCTCTTTTAGAGTAAAGACATCAGTAACCCATTGAGCAAAGAGACAGAGTCATGAGAAATGATTTGTTCTAAAATGGTCTCTAGAGCTACAAAAATAGGACAGTCCTCCTATGCGTCTGCCCATGTGGCAAGACTGTTAGTCTCCCTCTGAGATTTTTAACCTTATCCATATATATGGCAAACAACTCCATTAGTAGTGTTATCTGTGAATGCAAACTACAACAATACATTATATATGTGCACTAACATATTTGCTGAATTTTAAAGTATGCAGCAATGTGAGAGTTGGAGTGAGGCTGTTGTTTATAACGTATATCATGAAATGAAGAACAGATGATCTAAGAATGAACATTTGTTGGAATGATCTCTCTGGGCTTAAATATTTATTTTACTTCCTCCATTCCCCTCCCTTTTTGACAAAGTACTATGTTTTCCAAAATCTACAATATGAAACCATGGAAAGTTTATGACAAAATCACCTCAAATTGCTACCATAAATTATTACCTCCTACATAGTCTTTTTTCTGCTATGTGCAATTAATCAAGGAAACAACTTATTCTTTCTAATTAAGGAACTGGTTCTAAGAGTTTTATTTTAGGTGTCGAAGGGGTGTTGAATTCTGGGAAAAAGAATACATGGTTGTCCTATAAGACACTGTGCTTTTATTTCTGTCTTCGGGGTTTTGAGAATGATCCCAAGGAAGGGATGTCCCTTGTCCTATTCCTCAGGGAAAATGGGAGTCCATAGCTGTAAAAGTTCAAGCTTTGGAAGATAGTTTTGAAGGAAACAGTGTCTCAATAGGTAGTTCACATGGCAGATTTTGGGGAGAAACACTGAAAACAGTGTTGAGGACCGAGATGTAGAACTCATTAGAAATAAGAAGATTTATTTTCTCTTTTAGCTCCTGCAGGGCATGATGAAGGTCCCACTGCCTATTTTATAGGGTTCTTAGATTATCTACTTGTTCCCAGGTTTTTTACTTGTTTTGATAAATTATTTCACCCAAAGCTCATTTATCCCTGAAGTGTATTGATTCATCTATCTATTCATCCATCTCTCCATTCATCTAATCATCTTCTAACCTACCAACCAGTAAATATTTACTGAGCACCTGCCAAATGTATATGGTGTAAGGTCCTAAAAATTCAAGTATGAATGAGAGATGATCTCTGCCTTTGAAAAGCTCACAGATCAACACAGTCATGCAAAAGGACATTTGCTTTACTCCTTGAATTATTCTAAAACTGGATCATGCCAAGGCTCTTCAAGGAGGTCTGCATATCTATCAGACTAGAACCAGTCAGTGTGCAGTCTGAAGTCTGGATTCATCCTCAGTTACTCTTGTAGCCTCACCGTGTACCACAGTTCTCAAGGCTCCCATTTTGGCCCAGTTGTTAACTTTCTGCTCCTTATACATTTGATCCTTGCATTTTCCTGTCTTCTTAACCTTATTCATGTTGTTCCATTGATCCTTTACAGCACCCAGGCCCAGCTCAAATTCTCCTGCTTCAGGGAATTATTCTGTTTTTCTTTACAATCCAACATTATGTTGTATCTTTTCTGAGGGGCTCCAGCCTCACTCTTCTACAACCAATTTTCAGAATGATCTTCTAAAGCACAAACAGGATTGTGTTACTCCTCTGTTTAAAACCAGTTCATGACTTTCTGTAGCCCCCTTAAGATAAAGTTCCAGTTCTTCAGCATGGCATGCAAGATCCTTTATGATCTGGCTCCTGCTCACCCCTTTAGTGATGTCTCGCTACTCTCCTGCCTCTGCCATACAGAATCATGTAACGTTCCTTGAGTCCAACGTGGTCTTCTGTGGGTATAATCTTTTGCACAAGCTATTTTCTTTCCCCAAAATGTACCTGTTTCCTTTTTCTACCTGATAATTTCCTGATATTTCGGGTCTTGATTTTGATGTCACTTCCTCTAGAAAACCTTCCTAATCCATGAAGTGTCATAATCATAGTCAAGTATCTCCTATGTGTTCCCACAGTGTCTTGTATTTCCCCTAGCAAAGCACAGCAGGTGCCTTGTCATGTTCACATGAAATAGGTACTAGCAATGGATATTCAGAGAATGTTGGTTTAGTTAAGAATATTGAATTGAGCCACCATAATTTCCCTCAGGAAATGTATAAGCTGGTTATCAATGGTAATGGTTTACCATGTGGCCAAGTGGCATGTAGGAACTAGAGGGAAGTTGGTGAGCCTAAATATTCCCACCCCAATATGCACAGACTAAAGTTTCTTTTTTTTATAGATTTTTTAAAAAAGATTTTATTTATTTATTTGACATAGAGAGAGAGAGAGACAGTGAGAGAGGAAACACAAGCAGAGGGAATGGGAGAGGGAGAAGCAGGCTTTCCGCGGAGCAGGGAGCCTGACATGGGGCTCAATCCCAGATCCCCAGGATCATGACCTGAGCCAAAGGCAGATGCTTAACGACCGAGGCACCCAGGAGCCCCCAGACTAAAGTTTCTTATGCAACTTGATTTGAAGCTTAGTTTTCATGGGGTAAGAATAACAATTCTCTTACAGATTCAAAGACCAAATCACTAAGAGCTATAAACCAATTACTGTTTGTGGCCCAAGCAGTTCTTTTTTGATTTCGTTTGTCCTTCGGGGAAGGGAACGACTAAACTCTAGGTTAATTGACAAAACTCTTTCATAGAAGCCATGTAAACAGTGAGCATGGCTCTGGGGACAGGGCCATTTCTGCAGTGTATTCAGGTTCTATCAATTACTGTTAAAGGAACCCAAGAGGTTCAGCAGGTCAGGCTCTCTGGAAGTCACCAGTTGTGGAGATCTGCACAGAATGTGTCTGATTCACAAACCAGAATAAAACAACCTGGAGATCCTCTATAATTTGTGTATGTGTATGGGACTGGGAGATACTATTACTATTCTGTGGATGGGGAGATAAGGGTCACTGTACACTGAATTTTAAAGGTAACACAATCATCAATTTGTGTAATCACAGTTTGGAGAAGATTGGAGACTGTTCCAAGCCAAATTTTCCCTTTTCAAATACTCCATAGTTTGCACATTTAAAAAACGAGAGAATATAAAACTATGGAGCATAGGCTGTTAAAAATACAGTTTGCTTTCTCTGTCTCCAGGCAGGTCTTCACTGAAGGAGTTGTTTACTTGACTTTTCAAAATCTTCAAAGGGGAAGATTCCATAACTTCTTCGGGTAACTAGTTCTTTTGGCTTCCTTGAAGTAATTTAGTTTACTTCTATAATAATTCCTCCTGTAGTAATTTGAAATCTTGTTTTCTTTCCGTGGTCTTGACTTAAAATGACAGCATTGCTTAGTGTGCTATGATATATGAAGAAAACTTTCAATTATCTATGCTAATGGGCAAGTGAGGAAGATCATGAATGAAGAACATCTAACATATTCTCCAAACCTCTGCTTAGCTATTAGTTTTGACTTTTTCTCCACAAAACTTTCTAAGGGTCTACTAAAAAGCAACACACTGATTTGAATTTTATGCCTTTACTTTTTCACTTGCATATTCTCTGGTGGAGGTGATAATGATCATTGAGATCCCCAAAGGAGAGGGAGACAGTGGAAGATGGAGAGGTCTGGGATGCAGATAAATTGGAGACTACATTCATGCATTTATAAAAACTTTAGATTTCTGGCTTACCAATCTGCTTTCTCCAATTGCTCTATAACTTCATTTAGCATTGTAAGTTGTGAAATCATTGTGCATGCATGTCATTTTAGATGTGCAAAATGTACACTCTTTTAAACAGTATTCTGCATTGAGCAATGGTAATGTAGACAGTCTGAGCTCAAAATCCATGAACTACATGACAATTAGGTGCTACAAAGGGAACTGAACATGCTATTTTGTAAAAATGGGAGAGTAAAATAATAATTGCTCCTTAGTAATTAAAAATGCAGCCAATTAAAGGCATGCGAATTTACATAAATGGAAGAACCTTAAGTTTTGCATTTCCTGACTGATAGGATTAAACTTCCAAAGAAAGTGTGAATTAATGCAAATGTTAACATGGCATCTCCTAAATCCTTTTCTACTTTTACCACCAAGAACAGAATATAGAAAAGTAAAATTTCATAATGAGGTACCAGTCTCTTCTTGTTTTGTCATTTACCCAAAAAATACTGAGCATCCTTAGAAACCATGGAAAACTTAGTAAGATTTCAGGTAGCAAACATCTATGCAGATCTATCTATATCTATATATCTGTAACTATATCTATATTTATATGGGAGAGACCTGATTTCATGTGACATAACCATGGATTTCAAACTTCCTGATAGGAAATGTCTGACTTTTTTTTTCAAAATCTGTTGTATTTGGTGGTCCCATTCCTTTAATGAGAACTTCCTCTTCCTTATCTTTCTAAGATGACTACCTGGTTCCCCACAATCTCTAGCAAAAAAGTTTCTTTGTTTCCTTCTTTTTCCCTCTGCTTGTTCCCTTTCCAGTGGGATCTAGGTTCTATGATGGCAGTCCATCTTCTTCACACATTTCTTCTTTCCAACTGGACTCCCACACTGATTGCCCTGGGCTGGAGAGGTGCAGGTCTCTACAGGGTTGCCTTTGTGTACCTGTGACCCTGTAAGGTCAGGCATGTTCCAAAAAAAGTCATCCCAATTGGACTCCGAGCCCCACAATGCTAGGTTTATGGCTACAACTATGGCTGTGTTGATTGTAAACTGCTTAAGACATTTGGACATTTGGATTTTTGGATTGATGCTTATTTACCAGACTTTCTTTGGTGATGGGTATAAGAAACAGCATTCCAGAGGGTCTCTACTTTTCTCTGCTTTGCCTGTTTGACATTGCTTAATAAACATTCATGTATATTTCTTTTCATCTTTACCTGCTCATTTATTGAGTATCTTGCTGACATTAAATATTTTCTAACTGACAAATGCAAAAGCTTATGCTTATTTTTATGAAGATTCATTTAAGATACAATTTTCAGAAGTGTTCTGCATTGTAAAAGCTGGAGTTATCTGTCAAAAATAAATGCCTATCTGCTAAACCAAAGATATAGAAAAATACAGTGTTTAAGAAATGAGTTTCCATAAGAACACCAGTTATAATGACCCATAAAACATTGTTTTGCATACCACCATATGCAAAGTCTTCATTCAGTTTCAAATAACTTTGAAATAGTTTCTGCAGCCCACCCTCTCCTGACAATAAGTATATTTAAGCTTTTATTTCTCACAGATGAAAATCACTTCTGAAATTTGAACTTTGATGGTTGTGCTATGTTGAGGTGACTCACTGCTAAAATTAGCCATGGTTAATGGCCTGTTGGTTCATAGTTTCACTCCCTTTTAAGGCACTGAAGGGTGTGCCCCAGGCTGTGACCCTCATTAACTTGAATTCCCACCAGAGTTTCTGAACCTCCACCCATCAAAGCAAGGACTCTGGTTGTACTCTCTCCTCTTAGAATGTCGATTTGTCATCAGAGATGTCTCAGTCTGGGTGGGGAAAGGTAAGAAGGGCAGCCTAGAACCTCAGGGTGTTGGGATTCTCAGCTCCTTCCTACCGGTCCACTCCTGTCTTTTCTTTTTCACTGACAGCTGGGACAACAGTCTCTTTCTTGGGGGGATTTGGACATCACATCTCCATATCTACTGCAAGTATTTTTACTGATGTGGATCTCAGGGTATGCTATAAGTAACCCACACTTTCCTTAGGTAGATATACGAACAGAAAAATAAAAGTGGCCCATAATTCCTTCTTGAGGTGGCTAGGGGCAGGAGGGGACTGCCCTATACATTGTTTTGTTTTTAAGTCTCACAATTTACTTCAGAGGAAGTCCTTTGTTGGTGTCCAGAAGGTTTTTAGAGTTGTAACAATTATATCATTTTTATTTTTTCATTTGAACAAGCCATCTTCAATGTCTCAGGAGCATTTTCAACTTGCTACTATAGCACAGTTCTTTATGCTTTAAGATGGAGCCCATGTCCACCGTCTTCTACCCTCAGCACTCTTCCCAAGGGGTTCTGTGGGCTCCACAAACTCCTTCCGGGTATATCCTACATAGTCATAGGGGAATGTATTTGTTGCCACGAAAACCTTTTTCTTAAGGTCTTCTCTCTTGTCCCAGGTTGGGCTCTTCAGAAGCAGATGCTGAGTCAGAGATTGGTGTGAAGGATACATTGAGTGAAGTATATTCTGGGTCAACGCCTTTGGCAAGAAATGGCACTGGGCAGAGGGAGAAGTTGAACTACATTACTGGCCAGATATCTTATTGGAGCTCTGGAGTTTATCTATTCCATCAGAATTGTCCCATGGGATGCTGAAATGGCCAGGCCTTTATATCCTTGCTGTAATCAGTCATTGGATGTGGACCCCTGGAAGGGCATACTCTGCTGAGGAGGGTCTCTGCTGCTGAGGCAAACCTTGAAAACCTAGCAGCTAGAGGCCCTTTGGTGACAGTATTTCCAGTAGCTGGGACAACAGTCTCTTTCTTGGGGGGATTTGGACATCACATCTCCATATCTACTGCAAGTATTTTTACTGATGTGGATCTCAGGGTATGCTATAAGTAACCCACACTTTCCTTAGGTAGATATACGAACAGAAAAATAAAAGTGGCCCATAATTCCTTCTTGAGGTGGCTAGGGGCAGGAGGGGACTGCCCTATACATTGGAGGGTATTTAGCAACACCCTTGGCCCCACCCACTAGATGTCAGTAGCAGTCCCCACCCCACCCCCAAGTTGTAACAACCCAAAATAATTGTAGACATTGCCAAATGTCCCTTGGAGGACAAAACTGTCTCTGGTTGACAACCACTGCGTGACAGGGACAAAAAGCAAAAGAGTAATTTTGCTTTTATCAATTAAATTAGCTGATATGCTTTAGCAGAAAGAAGGAAAAAACCATCTTCTGATAACATGAAGAAACATTCATTCATAATTATTGTGCCAAAAGAATGATTGCTAAAGTACTTAGAGAAAAAGGAATTTGGTACTTCAGGGTGGAGATTACTAGGCATTAAATAACTTTGCATGTGAATAGAATGCTACATTTTGTTTTTTCCCAAGTGTTCTGTAAATTTGCCTGGGTACTCTTTTCTTCTCTTTCTCTCTTTTGCTCAAAGATATGAGATTGCAGATTTCATCTTTCTCCTTGCTTTTCCAGTCTGGCTTTGGTATATAATTCTCACCTGGGCAAGTTCTATTCTGGGTGAGGATATTAGGTGGAGATGGCTTGTAACTAAATAGTGTGGTTACGACTGAAGTAAAAAAAAAAAAAGAAAAGAAAACTCAAGAACTTGAAATAAGACATTTTTATTTCTTCCTTTTTCCTCACCTCCAGATGTGGATGACTTCAATTTATGTCTAGGCATCATTTTAAGAACTCATCTAAAACTGATGTTGATTTCTTGTATATTTTTCCAAGGTTGCTCTGGGAGAGCAGTTGATGTTTTCTCCTTGTCAAGTGTAGAAGAATGAAGAAGAAAATAGGAATTCAGGTATATTTAAATGCTGGACATGAAGTTTTTGTGAATGTTTCTTTCATGACTGTTGAGGAACTGATGATTAACACAACAGAAAGTTTTAGGTATGTTTCAAATAATGGCATAAATTAGACACCGAGATATTCTCCCAAAAAGGAAGGACAAGATTTTGTCTGAATGGAAAATTCACATTTGAAATGTCTATGTGAAATATATAAGCTACAATATTTCCATTTTGGAGCAGGAGAAAGATTAAGGAAAAGAAAAATAAATTATGTAAAATAACTACAAAGAATTTTTATTTGGTAGAGAAAAATAGATTTCAATTTTAGAAAACAGATTAATGGTGAATTTTGAAATCTTATGTATTTATAAATATTTAAAATTGCTTTTCAATATGTGTCCCTTTACAATTGTTGGCAGGTATTTCTATTAGTGATTTGTGATTCTTTCTTGGAATTATCAAATCCCATTAAATTGACAGGTATTATGAAGTATGTTTAGTGCCAATGGAGATAAGACTAATACATAACACCTGCTCAAATTCTTGAGCTTAAAGTACTGCCAGAATAGTGATTGTTCAAGTGAAGTTTATAACAAATCTCTTTGAAGACTTCTCTGAGCATGCACAAAAGATCACTCTGTACCTTTTGCCTCTTTTCACCAATTTTGCCTACCCCCTCACCCTCTAACTCTGGCAACCACCAATCTGTTCTCTGTATTGATGAACTTGTTTTGTTTTGTTTTGTCTTAGATTCCACATACAATTGAGATCATATGGTATTTATTTCCCTGACTTATTTCACTTAGCACAATGCCCTCAAGGTCCACCCATATTTTTGCAAATGATAAGATTTCATTCTTTTTTATGGCTGAATAATATTCATATGTATCCACAATTTCTTTCATTTATTCATCCATTATTGGACACTTTGATTGTTTCCATATCTTGGCTATTAATAATGTCACAAGACTTGAACATGGGCATGCATATATCTTTTTGAGTTCATGGATTTTTTTTTTTTTTTTTTGGTGAAATTTTACATACTAATGAAGGTTTAACCCATCTGGATCTATTTATTATGAGTACCAATATATTTGAAATTACTTCTGTTGTATCATTTTTGTTTCTATTTACCATACTTTGCTTCTTCTTTTTTGAGTATTTCAATGAAGTGACTTATTGATCATTTTCTTTTTATGCTACTTAATTTTGTTGTTTATATAATTTTTAAAAAAATTGACTTAGAGCTGACACACAGTGTTACACTAGTTTCAGGTGTATAACATAGTGATTCAACAAGTTTATATGTTATGCTGTGCTCACCAGAAGTGTAGCTATCATCTGTCACCATACAATGAATGCTATTACAACACCATTGACTATATTCCCTATGCTGTACCTTTTATCCCTGTGACTTCTTCATTCTGTAACTGGAAGCCTGTATCTCCCACTCCCCTTCAACCCATTTTGCCCTTCCCCCTACCCACCTCCCCTCTGACAACCACCAGTTTGTTTTCTGTATTTATGGGTCTGTTTCTTCTTTTTGTATGTTTACCCATTTGTTTTTTAGATTTCACATGTAAGTGAAATCATATAGCGTTTGTCTTTCTCTGTCTGACTTATATTTCACTCAACATAATACCCTGTAGGCCCATTCATGTTGCAAATGGCGAGCTCTCATTCTTTTTTATGGCTGAGTAATTGTGTGTGTGTGTGTGTGTGTGTGTGTATTACATCTTCTTTATCTATTCATCTATCGATGAACATTTGGGTTGTTTCAATTCCTTGGCTATTGTAAATAATGCTACAATAAACATAAGGGTGCCTATACCTTTTTGGATTAGTGTTTTCATCTTCTTTGGGTAAATACCCAGCAGTATAATTACCAGATTGTATGGTATTTCTATTTTTATTTTTTTGAGGATACTCCATACTGTTTTCCATAGTGACTACATCAGTTTACATTCTCACCAACAGTGCACGAGGGTTCTTTCTTTTGTACTTCCTTGACAACATTTGTCTTTTTGGTAATTGCCATTCTAACAAGAGTGAGGTGATATGTACAGCATGATGACTATAGTTAATACTGTACTTGTAAGTTACTAAGAGTAAATCTTAGGAGTCCTCATCAGAAGAAAAAAATTCTGTAACTATATGTGGAGATAGATATTAACTAGACCTACTGTGGTGATCATTTCCCAATATATACAAACATTGCATCATTATGTTGTACATCTGAAACTAATATGTTGTATGTCAATTATACCTTAATTTAAAAAATAAAAAAACACTGTGATAGAAATAACATTCATTGCATCAATACAACTCCATTTATTACAGTTAACATACAGTATAAGTTGCAAACATTTTTATTCATGGATAAAGCAGGCAATTGCCCACAGAGTCTGGTTGGATTGGCCTAGAGAAAGGGATCCCCAGTGGGAGAGCATGTTCCAGTGCTAGACAATGCTTTGCTAGAAGTACTTTTGTGGGAGGATTAGTTTGTATTCTAGCCCGGGGGCCATGACCCCTTGGGAAGTTACTGCAAACACTGTTTGCACAGTTACTATTAATATGAGAGTTTGATAAACCTTTTTAGATTAGGAAGAGTCCTCATACTGAGAAAAGGTTGGCACTCCACAGAGATTTATGTAAAATTGGAACATTATTAACTTAGAACAATAAACCTAAGTTCTGTTTCTGTAGTTGACTTGCTATAGGAATCTGAACAAGAACAAGAATTGGTTGGATAATCGAATCAACTAGTGACCTCCAACCATGATGCCTGATTTAGCAATGCTTACCCTCTTCTCAGGACAGTGCCAGAGATATTCTTCAACTCCTTTCCTACATACATCTTGCAGACCCATAACGTTGAAAGCCAATGTTGGCCTGGGGAGAATCTTTTTAAAAGTTAATTCCTAGTAAGGGAAAATATATTTTGTAAAATATTTGTAAAAATATTTACAAGGGATTTGTATTGATAATATTGTTAGATGTCACTCCACTATTTTTTTTGGAATAACTTTTCTTAAAATATCCAGGCTATGTTGATTATATTTTGCATTCTTCTGAACCTCTTCAATCTCTTGCACTGTGTCATTTTCTTGATAGGTTACACATGCAGAAAAGTACATAAAAGTAAGTATATAGCTCAGTGGGTTTTCACAAACTGAACATACTCACAGAAACAATCTCTAACTGCTCACCAAAGGGTAAACATTATTCTGACTTCTGCAGTATAGAATAGCTTTGTTGAGGCAAGGATAGTTTGCTTCATCAGAATTTTGCTTCCCCACAGTTATGTTGATTTCAACCTTGCTGTTGCCCCATGCCCTGTATGTAGTCAGGACACTGCCTGAGGAAGGTCTATCCAAACTGAACTGGTCCAACAGTGTGCATGTTTTCTAGGCAATCAAGATATAGGTAGAATGATGGAGTATGGCAGGAGTGGGCATCATGGGAAGAGGGCTTAGACAAAGTGAGATGGGCAAAGGCTAACTAAAGAAAAACTTCCTTGTTTTCATTCTTCTACTTAGAAAATCTCTAACGGAGAAGAGTTCTCATTTCTTTTTGCAGTTTTCCTCTTGAGACCTCTGTATGGTTCTTATTGTTGACTTTGTCATTTGTGTTTGTAGAGGAAGATCAAGTGTTGCTTTTGACATAAAATAACTTGGTGAGTATTAAAGACATAAATACTGAGATTTATAAGAACATTGTGCTTACATGAGTATTTTATTTTAGTGCATTTCCAGGGAATGTCTCTTTCAAGGCTGAATAGGACCCATATTTTCAATTCATCAACAGAGCATTAGTCACTAACAAGAGGTACAAAGATCAGTCAAAGCATAGGATTGTATCTTAATGAGAAGGTGGAGGGCTAGAAGAAACTGATGGCTTCAGGTGTGGGTTCCTACTGGCCAGGAAGAACTGCTGAGAAAAACAAAACAAAACACTGAGTATCTTACAGGAACACCCACCAGCTCTCACTTGCCAAGGGCTGAGGTAATTAATTTTTTTTCTTTCTCTAAGAAACATAGGTCTAGAATGCCCCTTACTAGAGAATGGAGTAGTCAGTAGCAGTGTGACTTATCCAACTTAAGCCTAGGCTGAGTGCAGCACCTTCTTTTCTTACCAACAGCATAATTCTTGGAAGGTCCACTTCACAGAAGAGCATGACTCAAGGAAACTCTTAATAGCCCTGAATGCTTCCTCTCTCTTATTTAAGTCAGACTCCACCCTTCTGAATGCAAAAATAGTCTTATGTGTTAGAACATGTGACTTATTAAAGCAACTTAAGAGAGTTGTCTCTTCTGTCAGATCTACTTTTATGTGGTTCCCTGTGTTCTTCCCAGCACAGCTAGGGCTTAGACCAGAGCCAGAGGAGATAGAGAACTACATAAGGCTGGAGACCCACTGATCAGTTCCGCCACATGTGCAGGAAAACAGCTATACCTGCCAGCTGGAAGTAGGTTTGCATTTCCTGTCTTGATGTTCCCGAGGCTGGGAATAGAAGACCCCTTAAGTGTTAGGTCTGGATTTTCCCTTCAGGTTCATTTTGAGCCCTTCAAATCTCACTGAGACCCACATAAAAAGAATGTTCTGGAATGCATCCATAGTTTTTAAAAGATTTTATTTATTTATTTGTCAGAGAGAGCACAAGCAGGGGGAGCAGCAGGCAGAGCAGGCAGAGGGAGAAGCAGGCTCCCTGCTGAGCAAGGAGCCCAATGTGGGACTCGATCCCAGGACCCCGGGATCATGACCTGAGTTGAAGGCAGATGCTTAACCGACTGAGCCACCCAGGTGTCCCTAGAATGCATCGATATTTACAGCTGGCTTTATGTCATGTTTTCTACTCTTGAGTCTCAGTTCTCTTTGCCTTTTCAATTTTGATATCTATTTTTCCCCATTTTTGTCCCTATTCAAATTCCTCTAACTCTAATGGCCAGTAGGTTTCTTTTAACTTCTGATCTGACTCTATTCATCTAGCATTCAATTTAGCTTCCACTTTATGAAGTTGGTACTACCAAGGCAAAACTCTATTTGATGAATCCTGGTTTCTATGTCCTAGTTTTTTCCAAGAGAGATAGCAAAATCTGTGGTTTAGCACTGGGTTCTCTCTCTCCCTTCTCCACCCCTCCTTACCTCTTTCTTTTCCATCAGTGCCAATTTATTAATTTATAATGAAAAATACAAATGTCAAGTTATTGCTTCTTTTGTTAGATTGGTTTATATTTTTCCCCTATACATAAAAGAAAACTTGCTTAGTGAGCATGGAAAAAGACATAGGGTAGTAAATTATTATTTGATTGTTTCAGCCGTGCATCTCTGAAATAGGAAAGTACTTTCCACTTGGATCATATGCTTGAGCTTGGGAATCCTTCTACTATGTTGGATGGTATTGTACATGTTCTATGGAGCCTGAGGATCCTCCTTTTTCATGCACAAATGTAAGCAGCGTATGCAGTTACAACTGTTTTTTTTCCACCTTCTCAAAGTCTCCTTATTTCTCTGCTTTCTTTTTCTGCTGCTTTAATGATGCATTTCTACACTTCTCTCCTTTTTCCTCATCTTCCTATCTCTTGTTTCTTTTCTGGACACTCTTTTGCTGCACATCATATGTCTTTCTGAATACTCCTAGCACTGCCCCTCCATCTCTGTCCTTCTGCCCCCGGTTTCTGTTTTCATGTAGTGAAGGGACTGTTTTCTGTTGCCACAGAAAACCAGATCATCATTGGTATCTAAAGGCAGATATCCTTCCGAATCTATGCTTCTTTAGCATTTCCTAGAAATAGGGAAGTGCAATCACCATTACTTCTTAATTTCCCTATCTTAGTGATATGGCAGAGACTAAGGTACAGCAAAGGCTTTTGGACAATCTCAGCTGTTTGACAGCCATGGTAGTAGCCCATTAAAATGCCAATTTGGAACTTTTAATTCATTATTATTTATATTGAGTTTTATACAATAACATTTGCCTTAAAAATCTTATCTATTTATTTATCTTACCAAGGGTATGAGATGGGGGAGGCATATCTTAGGATCTGTTCTTAATTAGTCTCTTCAGGACTTGCTTTCAGCAGCATGTCTCTCTCTCTCTCTCTCTCTCCCCCTCTGTGTGTGTGTGTGTGTGTGTGTGTGTGTGTGTGTGTGTCTGTGTATGTGTTTTCTGAGTAAATGAGGAAGTAAGTAAATGGGGGACATCTCATGATGGGAAAATGAACCCAAGAAGAATTAAAGATGGATAATGATATTATTTTCTTTGGATTTTAGTTGTTCATTAACTAAAATGAAGGCACTATAAATGAATGAAACTAGAATGAAAAATTGGCAAGGTAAAAAATTTTTAAAGAAATCATATTTTTCATTTTTTAACAATGTGAATTAACTCCAATTAGCTGTTTACAAGATTTGCCAAGTAGAACTCCTACCACAACTGTTTTAATGCACAACAAAGGTCCATTTGTAAGTAATCATTTTTTTCCTCCAAGGATATTGTGAAAGTGTGTTTTTGGTTTGTTTATCATCCCCCCTGCAACTTGGCTTATACTGATTTTCTCAGGTCCTTGCAACTCAAAGTATGTTTGTGCCCGGCTAGCATAAGCATCAACAGGGAGCTTGCTAGAAATGCAGAATCTCAGGGCCCTGTCTTAAAGCTACTGAATCAGAACCTGCATTTAACAACATCCCCAAGTGGTTCCTATAAATATTGAAGTTTAAGAACCACTGACCTAGAAGATCTTTTACCTCAAATTACTTTAGTAATTTAGTCTAGGTAAAAGGTAAGTTTTAGTCTATTCTTCATGAAATCATCTCAGATTCTGAATTAGTAGAGTCAAAGCTAATCAACTTTTATTAAATTTCATTCCTAATGTAGATTAAATTTCACTGTTTTGATTTTACGTACAATTTTTATTATCTACTAACTTATTTCATAGGCTTGAGTTCTCTATTTCAGAGAAAAACATTTATTAAAAACTGGAGTCCTACCAAATCCTCTTTCAATCTCTTCAGCCTATCTGGGCTTTCCATAAGATTCTATTTGAGGGAGATTTTTGACATCTTGACATTTCCTTTTCCCTGGAGTATTGTATTCTTTCCTTTAATTGTGTGTTGGATAATTTCCTCTAGCCTCAGAAGAAACCTATGTATCATGTTTTTATTTCCTGAATTAAGAACTTAGAGAAGTCTTTTTTTATATGTTCAGTTGGCAATATTTGGAACTATTTGATGAGGTAAAAATTCCTTATATATTGTAAAACACATTTAAAGACAAGTTTCAGCTTTTGGTTCAAATAGGAGTGAATTTGTAGAGCGGCAAGAAAAAGGTCTGCTTATCATGGTATACACCTTATGTCTCTTACATCCACTTTATCTTTTATCTTTGTATTTCAAACAATAGCTTTAAGTGGTTCCAACATGTGTAAACCAAAAACTATAAGGCAAAATAAAAATAGGACATGTCACATTTGCCTGACATCTTTTTAAAAGGACAATTTATTGATCAATCTGAGAATCCATATTTTCTCTTTAAAGATGCATAATATTGTAACTATCTGGATGGCATCCTTAACCCAACTTATTTATATATACCTCTTACAGTAAGAAGGTATAAAAAGAAACTTCTTGGATATTAATTTATTTGCATGCGTATCTCAAATTATTGTAAAACTAGAATATAAACTTTCTGAAGGCTGACATTTTTGTGTGTTTTTTTCACCATTGTACCCTCCACCACCCAGAACAGTGCCACACATACAGTGTATGATAAACGCTTGCTGACAGAATGAATAAATAATGAGATTAGAAATGTAAGTTCTCTTCCAAATTAAACAGTTGGGATTCATTTTTTATTGGTTACATTTTGCTAAAAGTGTCTTTGGGTAATAAGATCCTCCCTGGAAATAAGATCTTATCTAAACAATTAATAACAGAAGCCAAAGATAATTGTGATTCTTGAAGGTATTATATAGGAATGGCCACAACAATATGCCCAGTTTACCTATCACTCATCTATTTCATGGCTTTTGTCTATGATGGTATCCCATCTGAAATGTTTTTCTCTTGAAGTGCTGCTTCTTCCCATTCCTTGATCTGACCCCATCCCATAGACTTCTGGTAACAAAACTATTCAGAGGGATTTTCCACCTATTACTTTTCTGGCCCTGAGATAGATGGAGCCTATTTTTCCTTCAACCTTGACCCTGATGTCTTTCTCTCTATTTGATTGGCTGATGGCATGGGTCTCCAGTAAGTTTATCTAACAGACTCATGACCCTTTTTCCTTATGCAAGAACACATTCCATGGGTATGTCAACAGGTATATAAGAAATGGTGGTATGATATTTTCCCTTTTGGGGAAGATTTTGGGTCAGAGTAACTTCAGTTCCCTCCAATTTCACTTCTATGTCTTATAAAAAGGCCCCCATAGAGACCTGGTCTTCCCATACCCTGCTGAGTTCTAAAACAAATAGGGTCTATATGGTGGTGGTTGTGAGGGAAGGACAATACAGAATCAGTGGTTCCATGAGATCTGTCTGTCCTTTCTTGGGCAAATGGAGTCCTAAGTGCTACCTCACAGACAGAAGAGCCAGGGTGACTACCTTGTTAGGGAAGCATGAACCATGGCAGTTACAGGATTCAGAGGAAGTCTTGGGGGCATGTCATTAGAACTTTATGTTGTGGCTGCCAGCTTTATGGAATGCCAGAGCCTGCTAAGTGTTGGGCTGAAGCTGTTGTAATTATTGTTGTTCCCGAAAAAATGACTCAAAAACTAAGGAGGGTGTGAGACTGTGAAGGTCAGCCAAAGTTGTGGACTATGTGCTATGAGAATCCTGTGTCCCAAGTAATCTGGTCTATTTTTCAATTCAATTTAATTCAATTTAAGACTTTATATATTTACTGGATACTTTGCTTGGTGCAGGAGATATAAATAAGATAAATATCTCATGATTCAATAGGAGAGACCAAGACATACACATGTAATTTAACCTGGTAAGCATTAGATTATGAATACTTAGCTAATGAAAAGGAAGGTAAATGATTCTACCTGGCTGGTCTGGGGAGAAAATATGGGGAAACCTTCACAGAACAAATGAAAATGTGCATCTAAAGTATCTAGATTGAGTTGATTCTTGGAAGGTGAATAGGATTTTAACAAAGAACATGATATGTTCAGTCATGATGAATAGTTTACATGACTAGAAAATTGGTTGAATTGGGTAAAAGGCTAGAGATGAGACAGAATAGGAAACTGAGAACCACATTGTAAAGGGTTTCAAATCCAACATAAATTGAACATCCATGAGAATCCAAGCACATGGCTATGTTCTGATGGTACAAAAATGAAGAAAAGCTAGTATCTATTTTTGAGATGTTCCCAGTTATATGCATGAGTCAGATTTGAAGTAGTGTGGGGAAGAATTGCAGGTACAGAGAACTACACATGCGAAAAAGAGGCTTGATTATGTCTGTGATTTCAGGAAACAATACTGGCCCAGCACTACTGGATGTGAGATAGGGATGGGTGGAGATAAATCTTAAAAAGCAGATTGAGATAAGATTGGAAGCCCATTGTGTACTGTAATTAGAAGTTTGGATTTTATGCTATAATTAACAAGCATCTATAAGGACTTTAAAGTGGAGATTAACATGATTCATATCTGATTTATAATTGATAACTTTGGTGGTGTTATACGAATTGTGACTTGACAGAAAGATGGGAAGAGAGATTGGAGACCAAAAAGCCAGGTAAGGACATTAAAGTGGTCTGGACAAGAGGTTTTCTGATCTAAAGCAGCTATGTTTTATCATTAATGATACGGTATTTTATGGGGCTTGGGAAGACAGGGAAGGATAATTTTCCTCTGCTTATTTTTCAGCGAGAGGAAGGAGGTCACCTTAAGTTTGAGGTATCTGGGTTATCCAAGTGGAGCAGTGAGATGGACAGTTGAAAATATGCAACTAGAGTATAGATGAGTCTAGATTTGAAATGTCTACCTGGTGTCAACAGCTTGCAGGGGATAGAGGAAGCCAAGTAAACAGCCAGAGATGAACATATATTAGGCACTCAGTCAATATTTGTGGAATGAATGGGTGGATGTACATTCTGGATTTACCCTGAGGGACACAAAAACTGGAGACAAAATTAATCTAAAAGGAACATGATCATATTTTTCTAGTTAAAAAGTAGACATTATTGTGCATGAAAAGGTTTTTACCCTCATCATTTTCAAATAAACGAGATATTATACATTAAACAATGAAAGATGAAATAGCACACAATTTCCTATGTCATCAGAAGTATGTTCTTTTTTGACCTTTACAAGTTAAATTCAAAAGTTAATTCAATTTTCCCACTAAAGGCTATTAAGGTTCCAAAGCAAGGGTTTAGGTTGGATTCAGAAAGATTTTAATGAGTTGGAAGTCGGTCAAAAAAAATTTACTACTTATTTTAAAAAATGCTCCTTGTTTATCATGACTTTCTCCCCAACATTTTCACAGTTTATCCTCTATCAAAATCAAGTCCTATTAGCTGATCCACTGCTATATTAATTTGAAAGTACAAATTTCTTTCAAGAGCCTAAATAACTTACAGAGCATTTAAAAATATATATCATCAGTTGGATGAACATCCCACTCTTGATTTTAGCTCAGGTCATGATCTCGGGGGTCCTGGGATTAAGATCCATGTCCAGTTCTGTGCTCAGCGGGGAGTCTGCTTGAGGATTCTCTCTCCCTCTCCCTCTGCCTCCCCCCACCTCAAATAAATAAATACATATTAAAAAAAAATAAAAATACATATCACTTGAAAGGAATTTGACTTAAGTTTAAGTAAAGAATCTCAAAACTGCTACAAATTGAAATATGATTTTTAAATCTCTGCTAATTTGTACCTTTCTAATTTTTAATGTGATATTCATGTTCAACAGTATGATGTTTCTTTTTGTATTCTCTTTGAAGGAGAGGTTTATGAAGGTAATTAGCAGACTATGGAATTCTAGTTGATTAATATAAACTAATTCAGAGAAAATTCTGTTTTTGAACATTACACACACACTACTAATTACAGATGAGTATGAAATGGAGATGGTGTTTAATTAGTGGTTTGAGCTACTGTCTTGGGTTAGTTTCTCCAGAACCAGGCTCAGAGTAGAGGATCTGTGGCCAGGTGATTTTTTAAGGAGATACTTTTTGGGAGAAGCTGGCAAAGGAGTGGGAAGTTGGGCAAGCCATGCAAAGGTAGGATTTTAAGCAATGTCTTTCTTGGCCTCAGATTGAGCCCAAAGGGTTACTCAAGAGTATTAGGCGCACCTCTGAGTTTCTTACTGTAGGCAAAAACCAGGACTGTCGTTCAGTGTCAGCTAGTCATTTGTTAAGGGCTATGGAGAGTAGGGGAAAAGGGGAATACATTTCTGGAACTTCTAATTATATAGGCAAAGTAGGCCTCTGAGGAGAGTCTGACCTTGGCCATCAGAATCCAAAGGAGTAAGTGTGGGGGATGGGGGGGCGGTGGTAGAAATGGTAGAAGGGATCTGAAGAGATCTGAGTGGAGCAATATATATGCTTTATATAGTCAAAACCTAATTTTCTTGAAGATATTACAATTTCCAAACTTGTCTAATTTCTCTAATTTCAGTTGCTGATCCAAAAGTCCACACAAACAAGGTTTTATGTAACTAGTTATAGTACATTTGTTGCTTGGTTGCTAAGCTAAAAATGTCCTCTTTTCTCTATACACAAAACCAGGTAGAAATACATTTAGAGACACACTAGCTGGCTAGAAGGAAATGTTCTTTATTGCTCCATTTTTATTTAAAGAGGCTTCCTTCCAGTCCTAGCACAAACTATTCCACATAATGTGTTTCTATAGTAGAAATAGGTATGTGATTCACCAAATAACTTCCATATTACATTTGACGAGTGACCATTTTTTTCATTCAAGAGTTTTTCCCGATCCAAAGTTTTGCTTTTGTTATGGGCAGTTGCTTTTTTTTTTTTTTTTAATCTTTGCCTTGCTAAGATATTTGTTGGTATAAGGATAAAGAAACCATATAAATGCATACGGTGACGTTCTAGCTCAAAAGCACTTCACAGAAATCTCTAAATCATTAGTTTTTCTTTATTAAATGTGTGTGAAGCTCGTTGGTACAAAAGTTACTTCCTGGTTGGGAGTAATTGCTTGAAAGATTAAGAGAAGTTGTTTAAAAGACATGTTAGCTTTGCTTTTTTGAAATGAGTGATATCCAAGATCCATTGTCCTCTAAAAAAAATTCGAATTTTGATGCAAGAAAATATCTTGACAGAGATCTTAAGATAATAGCTAGTATTTGTTGCTCCAACTGAAGGCACCTATGTTTTCAAAAATTTCACTATTACATTGACAAACCACGGTCAACAGGGAGACCATAGTGGAGACTGGCAGTCATTTTCATCACAGAAAGGCATGGTCATCTTCTCCGCCTTTCATTAAAATACAACAAACCTAAGGGGCACCTGGATGGCTCAGTCGTTAAGCCTCTGCCTTAGGCTCAGGTCATGATCCCAAGTGATGGGATCAAGCCTTGCATTGGGTCCCTGCTCAGCAGGAAGCCTGCTTCTCCCTCTCCCACTCCCCCTGCTTGTGTTCCCTCTCTCGCTGTGTCTCTCTCTGTCAAATAAATAAATAAAATCTTAAAAACAAAAACCCACAACAAACCTAAAATCAGTACTGATTTACCTTTCAGGGTAATTGCACAATCTCTCTGGCATTCTTCCCTTCCCTCACCCTCCCTCCTTCTTCTACTTATCCAGTGTGAGGAGAAATAAAGGAAAGGAGGTCAAATGGTTTCACTTCTGGAAACATGACCTTATCTTAGCTTCCAAGAGAATTTTTCTAGTTCGTTTTGTGAAGGTAGTTCAATCACTTACTTGAAGAAATAAGGTTATCTTTTTGTTTGTATTCTCTATAATTATTTTCCCTCCCCCTCAAATGTTAGCAAAATGACTTTTAAAAACACCCACACTCATACCTTCTTATTGCCGAAAATGTAGTAGGTACAAAGAAAGATATGTAGGGATAGGGCAGAATGGAGACAATTATAAAGAAGCAGAGGAAATAGAGGGAACATGCTCCCAGATATTTGATATGAGTGGTTTACTATAACTGGACAATTCGTTTAACTTCAAACTTCTTGTCACTTAAGGTGAAGGAAAACATATTTTGATTTCTCAGCTCATCTGTCATCAATATCAGATCACTCTGACACAGAGAAATGGTCCACAAGCTGAAAGGCACTTGGCCCAGTTTATCCCCACCAATTCTGTGTTCCTAAATTCCAGTCAGAAATCATAAATTTTAGAGGAAGTCTTTACATGTGAAATGTATATTATCTAAACGGTAGAAAATGAGGTCCAGAGTGATGTGACTGCTAAAGAATGTGTGGAATAATGGAAATGGACTTAGACATCACCCCTCACCCAGATCTTGGGCCACTGTATTTATCAACATTTTACTTTCACAGTGGAGTGAAAATTATGTTAGGAATGACAGTGGCTTCTCTGTACTCTGAAACTGGGGTGCGAGAACACTGATGGCAGAATGGTGGGAAGCCAGACTGAGGTGACAATCCCTTTCTTCCCCTGTTCTCACTCACTTTTTATTCCTTTTGATCTAAGCGTCTTATTTCTCATTTCCTTGTGGTGAGTTTTATGAGACATTTTTGAGCTCCATAATATCTGCTTCTCTGGCCAAATTGTAGTTTGACAGCAGACAAATCATTGTCCCTCTTGAACATCTGTTTTTATCCCTGTAAAGCAGAGAGGCTAGTCCTTGTCTTCTTGCTCCCTCGTAAGAGTTTAAGGAGAAGGAAGAAGAAAGAGTGTATAGAATGTTCTAGACATCCAGGGAAAAGGTGCTGCATACCAAGGGTTATCTACCTATCTCATGGTGCTCTTGTGAATTGAGATAATATGTGAAACATTTTGAGTTTCATGAAACACAAGCAGCATATGTATTTGAGCTGTTATGATTAATGTTCTGTGAAGTTATAGCAGCATTTTACTTAATATGTTTATTCACTGTTTCATTCATTCTATGGCAGACTCCACATGGGCAGTGATTCAATAGTAGAAAGTGAGACTGTGTTTAAAAAAATTCCCAAGGAAATATACAGTCGTCCAATAAATATTGTATCCCTTGTCTGCACATCACCAGGCTGTCTACTGTGATTCATATTTTCCTTCCCATGAGGAGGGGTGTGGGAGAGGTGGTAATGAAGGGAGAGAGCAAAGAAAGAAAATGTCAGAGAGGTTTATATTGAAGTGATTACAGGTCTTCTAACACTCAGCATGCTGAAAGTGCCTCTGAACATTAAGATACTAAAACGTCTCTTTTGGAATGACTCATCAGTGGAATGGATTTGAATTTCTCCGTTTGCTACAGAATGACAAGCTTAAAAAAAAATTTCCTAGAAATCTATTTTAAGAAACATGGGCCATACGGATCAACCTCCTCCATGGCCCATTCAATTCCAGAGCATCATGAAAATGTTTATTAAATGTTTAAAATTTATTGCAATTAACATATTACTTTTAGATAAGCTAACAGAAAACAACACAGACTAATTGAGTCAACAAAAATATTTTGGGGGAAGCTGAGCAGCCCACACAATTTAAGAAAGATTTGAACCAGCAGACTTTGAGAAAGACCAGAACATCTGCTTTTGCCATCTGAAGAGCAGGGATTCAGGACTCTCTCTCCTTTGGCTGGGCCATCACCCATATTAGTCCCTGTGCTCTATTTAAGATACAACTTCTTGGGAGAGGTATAATTGGATTAGTTTGGATCAAGTACCCAACTAGATGTTGATGATTATGAAGGGGTTCCAACGATTGACAACCCCACCAGAAACATATGGACCTGGGGAGGTGCAAATCTCCAAAGGAAAAGAGGTTGGCAGACAGAACCCAGTACATCTACTATCTCAAAATGATTCTCTATGCTATAGTTAAGTTGATTTCTTAAAATATGTGGTAAGTACATTTTACAGTATATTGGACTCCTGACAACTTTTATGCTCTGGTTGTATATATTGCTTAAAGCTTATGTAAAGGATGCAATGGGATGAAGTGGTCTGTATTTCTGGGTTTGCCTTGGAATGGCCATTAATTAGCTATATGACATGGGCAGGAACCTTAATCTCTCAGGGTCTCAGTTTCTAGAGTTGAAAAATGAGGGGATTTTTAGACATCTTTTTTTCCATTCGTTTTTGTTTTGTTGTTTTTCTGAGATACAGAATTGAATAATTGTACAACTCAGTGTATGGTACACCATCACATTCTTCTAAGCGAGGTGCCTCTTTTGTTTTACTTCATTTTCTACTTAATCCCTAATCTCCATTCTTTTTACTCCATGGATAACCAATCTAATACTTTCAATATATGTTCTTGTATATGTAAAATATATATTTTTTGTCCTATGGTTCTGCATATATATTATATACATATACATTTAAGCTGTTTGTGACTGGTATGGTCTACTAGTCTCATTCCATTTTTTTAAATTGTTTTCATGCAACATCATAGTTTTAAGAACTATCCACACTGGCTCCTGTATATCTAGTACATTATTTCTAATTGTTCTGTAGCATTTCATTATGTACCCACTATTTTTAGTTGTACATGTTTGGGTTCTTTTTTTTTTTTTGTAGGACTTGCAAAGGTTTCTTTGGGATATTCCTAATTTAGTATGGTTGAAATATGAAAATTCATAATTTCACTAAGTACAGTCAATTTTCCAGAAATGTCTTACCACTTACCACTCCTATCAGTTCTGTATAAAAGCTCTTACTTGTCTATATTCTTTTCAACACTTGATATTATCCAACTTTTTATGTACATTTATGTATATAGAAATAGATCCATGCACATATATATGTTTATGTATATGTGTTTTTTGCTTTCTAGGCACCAAGATATTCCCCCTACTTTTTTTCTAATTGTTTTATCATTTTAACTTTCACACTGAAGTCCTTAATCCATTTGAAATAAACCTTGTTTTTCATTTTGCCTTTCTGCATGTAAACACATTTTTTCAAGACCATCTACTAAATAAGCCATCTTTCATCTTTTCTCACTTATTTTTGGTGTCAACTTTATGATATAGCAATTCACATATAAACATTAGCCTCTTTTTAAATCTGTATTCTGTTTCATTAATATTTGTTTTTGTACCTATACCACACTGCTTCAAATTACTATAGCTTGTAGCATGCCTTAATATCTGAGAGGTTAAGTTCTTGCTCTTTTTCTTTTTTCAAAATTGGCCTACTGACCAACTAGTTATTCACATAGAAAGATAAATATACCATATTATAAACAAATAAATTCCAGATGAATAAGGGCATAGGAATAATTTAAAAATAAAACTTCGAAAATCTATGAGAATAAATGCACAATAGATGCATTACTGAGATCTTCCTAGCAAAACTGGAAATGTAGAGGCTATAAAATAGGAGATAGAAATAATTGTCTACATAAAAATTTAAAACCTTTTATGGCAAAACATTCCATAAAAGATCAATAGGCAACAATGAAACAAGAAAAACACATTTGTAACTCAAAGTATTAATTTCTGCATTATTCAGAGATTAACAACTCAGTTAACAATGGACATAAGATATGAATAGATAATTCAGAAAAAAACAAATTTAAATAGTTAACAAATGGGAAAAGATGGACAAATTTTAAAAAACAGAAATCCACATTAAAGAAACAATGAGATAAAACTTTATATTCATTGGACAGAGACATAGAGAAAAGAATAATGTGATACATATTAGTGGTAGGGATATTAAAATATGTAGCATTTTGGGAAGGGAATATGGCAATATCTATGGATATTAAAAATACATATTCTTTTCTATTCAATACTTCTAATCCCAGAAATCTCTCCATTACAAAAATATAACTACAAGTACAAAAGTAAAAGTACAAAAATACAAAAATAAAAGTACAAGTCTATATGAACATTTTACTCCCAAGGACCTTTACCACAGCATTGTATATATTCACCAAAAATGGGAAGTAAAGATGTACTAATGAGATGAATATAAGTGAATTATGGCTCAAACACTATGTAATGTTCTATAGTCCTAAGAATGAATTAGAACACATGTATGTATATTTACATAATATATGATTATGGAGAAAAATAGAATGTTAGCATGGCCACATGGAATTAGGGATGAAAGTGGAGAAAAGATATCCATGATAAAGAGAGAATGTATGATATGATCTCATCTCTATAAAAATATGTATGTATATGTATGCATAAGGAATGCAACAATGGATAGTTAGAATGTTAAATGTGGTTATCATAGGGTAGTGAAATTCCAGGTGACTTCTTCACATTTTTATATATTGTTATGATTTTTTAGTGAACATGTTTTATTTACATAGTCAGAAAAAATGTATTTTCATTGTGTGAAAAAATTTATACAAATGCAAAACAAATATAAAACAAAAATTGACAACTATTTATCAACCTTTATTCTTCCATGTAGTATTAGAAAGTTTGTAAGGTGTATAAAAAATTTCTACTGGTATCTTTATTAGCATTGCATTGAATTAAAGAAAAATTCCTTACAGATTTGATATCTTTATAATGTTACATCATATTTTATATTTATTTAGTTCTCATTTTTATTCCTTAAAAGAGTTTAAACATTTTCTTTGTAAAGGTCTTTTTCATCCTATATTAGGATAATTCTTAAATATATTGTTTTCATTGCTATTATAAAGGTTTTCTTATTTTCTCTTTTATTTTATAGTTTGTTTTGAGGTATAGAAGAAACTTTTTCACATTTATAAGTTGATAATTATTTTGTAATTGTGCTGAATTATTAGTTCATGTGGTATTTTTATTTGCTTGTATTTATTTTATAATTAAAATTTTTTATTGTGGTAAAATGCATATAACAAATTTACTATCAGCTATTTTTTGGTGCACAGTTCAGTATTATTAAATATATTCATATTGTTGTTTAATGATCACCACCATCTTGAACCCTTTTCATCTTGCAAAACTGAAACTCTGTACCCATGAAAGAATAACTTGCCTTTCTTACCCTTCTCCCAACCCCTGACAACCACCATTCTATTTTCTGTCTCTATTAATTTGATTGTTCTAGGTATCTCATATAAATGGAATCATATAGTACTTGTTCTTTTGTGACTTTTGTGACTAAGTTTATATATAAACTTATAAATGTTGGAATATGGTGGAATATATATATTATATATATAAAAAATGTGAGAGATATCTCCATTGATCCGTTGATGGACATTTGTTTCTTTTTTATTATTATTATGTTATGTTAATCACCATACATTACATCATTAGTTTTTGATGTAGTGTTCCATGATTCATTGTTTGCATATAACACCCAGTGCTCCATGCAGAATGTGCCCTCTTTAATACCCATCACCAGGCTAACCCATCCCCCCACCCCCCTCCCCTCTAGAACCCTCAGTCTGTTTCTCAGAGTCCATCGTCTCTCATGGTTCGTCTCCCCCTCCGATTCCCCCCCCTTCATTCTTCCCCTCCTCCTATATTCTTCTTCTTCTTCTTCTTTTTTTTTAACATATAATGTATGATTTGTTTCAGAGGTACAGGTCTGTGATTCAACAGTCTTACACAATTCACAGCGCTCACCATAGCACATACCCTCCCCAATGTCTAGCACCCAGCCACCCCATCCCTCCCACCCTGGACCACTCCAGCAACCCTCAGTTTGTTTCCTGAGATTAAGAATTCCTCATATCAGTGAGGTCATATGATACATGTGTTTCTCTGATTGACTTATTTCGCACCATTTGTTGTTTCTATCTCTTGGCTACTGAGAATAACGTTGCTATGAACATGGGTATAAAATTCTCTTTGAGACTCTGTTTTCAATTCTTTTGGGTATATACCCAGAAGTAGAATTGCTGGATCATATACTAATTCTATTTTTAATTTTTTGAGACACTGCCATACTGTTTTCCATAGCAGTTGTACGATTTTACATTCCTACCAACAGTGTACAAGGGTTCTAAATTCTCCACATCCTTGCCAACACTTCTCTGTTTTTTTTTTTAATAGTAGCCATTTTAACAGGTGTGATGTAGTGTCTCATTGTGGTTTTGATTTGCATTTTGTTAATGATTAGTAATATTGAACATCTTTTCGTGTGATTATTGCCTATTTGCATATCTTCTTTGGAGAAATGTCTATTCAAGTCCCTTGCCCATTTTTGAATTGAGTTGTTTGCTCTTTTTTGTTGAATTTTAGGAATTCTCCTTTCTCTGGATATTAATCCATTATCAGATATATGATTTGCAAATATTTCCCCCATTCTGTAGGTTGTCCTTTTAATCTGTTGATGCTATCTTTTGATGCACAGAAGTTTTAAATTTTCAAGAAGTCTAATTTGTCTATTTTTGTTGTTGTTGTTGTTGTTGCCTGAGTCATGCTGGAGAAATCATTGCCAATCCAATCTCTTGAAATTTTGTCCTATGTTCACTCCTAAGGTATTTATAGTTTTAGCTCTTACTTTTAGGTCTCTGATCCATTTTGTGTTAATTTTTGTATATGGTTATCAGGTAAGATTCCAACTTTATTCTTTTGCATGTGGACATCCAGTTTTCTCAGCATCATTTGTTGAAATCAAGAGTTTATTTTATTGTGGATTATCATATCATTTGTAAATAATGGCAGTTTTCTATTTTTCCCTTCACTTTACAACCCTTTTTCCTTTTCTTGTTGAATTGGCCAGGGTTATGAGATACCATGCTAAGGAGAGGCAAAGTGAGCATCCTTATCTTGTTCTAAAATTTAAATGGATGTATCTAAAGTTACTTTGCGAAAAAAATGAGACTTGCTGAAGGCTTTGGGTATATGGTCTTTTTCAAATTAAGAAAGTTGACTTCTATTTTTGCAAAGTTTATGAGATTAAAATATTGGTGTGTTGAACTTTATCAAATACTTTCATGGTACCTGTTGAGCTATCATAATTGTTTTCTTTTAGTCCATCATTTAGTTTCAACTAAAATTCTAAATTATTGTTTATATTTATTAATTCTCTTATTCATTAATTATGATATCCCCTGCCTCTGTTTAACTTTTTTCATGCTAACTGCAAGAATTTCTGAGAAGGTTTTGGTAAAATATCAAGCTATAGTTGTTGATTCATTTTTTTTTCTAGATGTCAATTCTATCAGTTTTTGCTTTATATAATGTGAAGCTATGTTCTTTGTTTCATTTATGCCTTTAATCTATTGTTATCAGCATATAATGGCCCCCCCCAGTCTTTTATGATTGTTTTTGATATTGAGTTTTATTTTGTCTGATATTAAAATTGTTATTCCAGCTTCCATGTTTTTTAAATAATCTTTTTATTTTAGAACAGCTTTATATCTATAGAATTATTGTGAAGATAGTACAGAGAGTTCCCATACACCCCCACACACAGTTTCTTCTATTATTAACATCTTATATTAGTATGGTATGTTTTTCACAATTAATGAACCAATATTGACACATTATTATTAAGGAAGTTCATACTTCATTCAGATTTCCTCTGTTTTTACCTAATGTCATTTTGCTTATCAAGGATCTCATCCAAGATTTAGTCACCATGTCCACTTAGGCGCTTCTTAGTTCTGACAGTTTCTTAGACTTTTCTTGTTTTTGATGACCTAGACAGTTTTGATGATCACTGGTTATATAGTATGTAGAATGTTCCTCAGTTGGGGTTTATCTGGTGTTTTGAAAGATTAGACTAGAGTAATGTCTTTTTGAGTGGAAGACACAGAGGTAAAGTGCCATTCTCATCACATCATATCAAGGGTACATACTATGAGTATAATTTATCAGTGTTGATATTAACCTTCATCACCTGGTTTGAAGTAGTGGTTTTCAAGTTTCTCCACTGTAAAGTTCCTCTTTTTGTCTTTCCCTTTCCATACCATAATCTTTGGAAGAAAATCTTCATGCACAACCCACATTTAAGGAGTAGAGAATTATGCTCTACTTCCTTAAGTGTGGAGTATCAACATAAATTATTTGGTGTTCTTCTGCATGGGAGACTTGTCTATTCTCTCCATTTATTTATTCAACTACTTATTTATATCAGTATGGACTCAAGATTATTTATACTGTGGGTTATAATCCATTTACTACTTTATTTTGTTAAAATAAAATTGGTCTAATGTTGACTATTGGGTACTCTTTCAGTCAGTTCCTGTATATCTTTGACATACCTTTTCATTGCAGGTTTTTTTTTTTTTTTTTTTTTTTTTTTTTTAAGGCATTTTCTTACTTCCTAGTGCTCTAAGACATTTCAGATTCATCTTGTCTATTTTGTGCTCCAGTTCTAGAATCAGTCATTTCTCCAAGGAACTCTGGTTTCTTTTATTGGAGAATGGTTTTAGAAACCACAGTTTTGGTGTTAGATGTTCTTTTTTTTTTTTCTTTTAGTTTAAATTCAGTTAGCCAACATATAGTACATCATTAGTTTCAGATGTAGAGTTCAATAATTCATCAGTTGCATAGAACACCCAGTGCTCATCACATCACATGCCCTGTTGTTGCTAATGGGTGTCATTGCTTCTTGGCCCTCTCAGCTGACAGAACAAGGAAATATATGTGTATATACTAACCATGTACACATATATCTATAAATGTTCCATATGTATGTTACCATCTGTATCTATATTAAGCTAAATATGAGATCACATTGATGTCTTCAATTCTAACTCATTACCACGTGATAATTCTAGAATTTCCCCCTTATTTGTAACCTCTCACTCTCACAGTGAGAAACCTGACTCTCACCACTCGCCATTCTTTGTCTTGCCTTATAAATTTTAGAATTAGTTTGTATATTCTTTAGGAAATAGCTTATGAGATTTTTTCTGAGATTTTAATTGGGATTGAACTAAATCAAGTTGTGAAGAAATTACATCTTAATAATAAGTCTTCAAATCCATGAACACAGAATATCTTGCCCTTTTAAAGGTATTCTTTGATTATTTTTTATTGGTAGTTTTGCATTTTTTTAGTTTTCCATATTTTCCATATATAATTCCTATACATATTTTGTTAGATTTATACCTAGCACCAATTTGTTGGGTGCTATTATAAATATATTAAAATCCCAAATCCCAGTTGTTCATTGATAGTATGGAGGAAAATAATAGACCTGTTTTTTATTAGCCATATATCCTGTGACTTTGCTATACTCTTATTTATTTTAGGAGATTTTTCTTTTTGTTAATTTTTAGAATTTTCTGTATAGATAATCAAATCATCTGTGAAGAGAGACGGTTTTATTTCTTCCATTTCCAATTGATATGGCTTTTTTTTTTCTTATTTTAGCACTCTCATTAAGAGTTCTAGTACAATATTGAATAGGAGTGGAAAAGATAACATTCATGCCTTGTTTCTTATCTCAGGAGGAAAGGATTCAGTTTCCCATAATCAAATGTAATGTTAGCTGTAGGTGTTTTAGAGATGTTCTTTATCAAATCGAAGAAATTTTCTCTATTCTTACTTTGCTGAAAATCTTTGTCATTGTATAGTTGTTGGATTTCTGATATGATCATATACTCGTTCTTCTTTAATCTGTTGATATAGATTACATTGGCTGATTTTTAAATGTAGAAACAGCCTTGCATGCCTGGAATAAATACCATTTGTTTGTGGCATGTAAATTTGTGTATACATTGTTAGGTTCAGTTTGGTAATATTTTGTTAAGGATTTTTGAATCCATGGGAGATTTTGGTCCTTTCCTTGCCTTTCTTTTAATGATGTATCTGGTTGTGGTAGTAGGCATCATAGAATGAATTAGGAACTACTCCCTCTGCTTCTATCTTCTGGAAAAGATTATGGAGAATTAATATCATTTCTTCCTTAAATGTTTGGTAAAATTTACCAGGGAAATCATCTGGGCCAAGTATTTTCTTCTTTGGAAGATTATTAAATATTAATTAAATGTATTTAATATATATAGGGTTATTCAGGCTACCTAGTTCTCCTTTTGTGGATTTTGGTTATTTGTGTCTTTGCAGAAATTAGTCCATTTCATCTAAAGCATCAAATTGGTGGTCATAGAGTTATAATATTACTTACTATCCTTTTCATGATGATGGGATCAGTACTGATGATCCCTCTTTCATTTTGGTATTGGTAATTTTTATCTTCTCTCTTTTCTTGGTTAGCCTGGCCAGAGGCTTATTAATTTCATTGATTTTTTTCAACAAATCGGTTTTTGAATTCATTGATTTTCTCCATTGTTTTCTTGTTTTTAATTTTACAGAATTCTGCTCCAGTTTTTATCATTTCTTTTCTTCTGTTTGCTTTAGGCTTAAATGTTCTTTCTCTATTTTACTATGATGAAAGCTTAGGTTATTGATTTTAAATCTTTCTTCATTAAAAAATATGCCTTTAGGGGCACCTGGGTGGCTCAGTTGGTTAAATGGCTGCCTTCGGCTCAGGTCATGATCCCAGGGTTCTGGGATCGAGCCCTGTGTTGGGCTCCCTGCTCAGTGGGAAGCCTGCTTCTCCTTCTCCCTCTGCCTGCCACTCCCCCTGCTTCTGCTCATTCTCTCTCTCTGTCAAATAAATAAATAAAATATTTAAAAAATATATGGCTTTAATGCTATACATTTTCTCTAAGCACTACCTTTATTGCATTGCACACATTTTTATAAAAATTGTATTTTCATTTAGTTTGAAATATTTAAAATTTTTAAAATTTTCTCGTGAGAGGTTTCCCCCGCCAAGTGCTATTTTGAAGTATGTTGTTTAATTTCCATATATTTGGAGTTCTTCCAGTTATCTTTCCTTGATTTTTAGTTTAACTCCATTGTAGTCTAGAATTTACCTTATATGATTTCTATTCTTTAAAATTTGTGAAAGTGTATTTTATGACCAGAATGTGGCTTATCTTGGTGTTTCATGGAAGCTTGAGAGGAATGTGTATGTAATCTGCTGATGTTGGATGGAGTGAACTATAAATGTCAGTTAGATCAACGTGATTGATAGTGCTGTTCAAGTCAACTATATCTTTATTGATTTTCTGTCTGCTTGATCTATCAATTATTGAAAGGGAGGTGTTGACCTCTCCAACTATAATTGTGCACTGTCTATTTCTCCTTTCAGTTCTATCAATTATTATCTCACATATTTTGACATTTTGTGTTTAGGTGCATACATGTTTAGGATTGTTATGTCTTTTTGGAGTATCAGTATTTTTCTATTATGTAGTTCTGTTCTTTATCTCCGATAAGTTTCCTCGTTTTGAAGTCTACTTTCTCTGAAATTAATATAGCTACTCCAGCTTTCTTTTGATTAGCTTAACTCTGTGCATATTTACCAAGGATTACTTTTCTCCTCTCCCAGCTAGAGCCACAAGGGGATGTTTCTTGAGTCTTTATCTTAAGAACCCGGTGGGTTCCTGGAGATAAACACCACATGGTGTTTAAAACACCACGTTTTTTAATTCTTAAGCTAGTATACACTGAGCCTCCAGCAATTCATCAAAATTGTCATGTACATGTCCAACTAATTTGAGGTCTCGGCAACTTCTATTCCAGGTGAGTAGATCTTGTCTTTGACTCTCTGGGTTTACCTTTCTCTCTAGATGTTGAGGTAGCAATTTACCCTGCAAGTTTAGATCTCTGATTTGTTCAAAAAAGGTCATTGATTTTCTGTTTGTTCAACTTTCTGTTGTTGTGAGGACAGGACATTGCATGTTGGAGCTGAAACAAAGTTCAGCTTATATATTACATTTTTATTTGCTGCATTCCCCACCCCCCTAACCATTTTGTTATTTCAACCTTTTCAAATCCCCCTGCTGAGTATGCCTCCTATATTGGATGTATTACTGGGTCTTATTTTTTTAGTCCAATCTAAAAGTCTTTCGATCTGTGAATTTAAACAATTGTATTTATTATAATTACTGCTAAAATATAAGTTCTTCCATGTTATTTTGTATTTTCTATGTTTGCTTCTTTTTTAAACTTCCTTTCTTGTCTTCTATCTATTGCATTTTTTTTTTTTTTTTTACTTTAAGGTTATACTCTTATTTTTATTCTTTAGGAGATTACTCCTACTAGGGCTCAACCCTAAATTTATTTTATTTTTCTTATTCATTTTTAAGTTTCTGTATCCTATCTCTTCCTGAACTAAATGACTGCTTGAATACCTACAACTACTTCTGTTTTATCATTACCAACTCTCTACACTCCACCCATTCATATTGTATGTTGGTATCTCTCCAGGTTTAAGTTCAGGTGGGAGAGCCATCAACCATGCTATTTGCCATCTTATCAGTTATGGAAAATCTTTGCTGTAACATTCAGTGGATAAAAACTCTAATTTATACCTCATGTATCACTTGTTAGGGACAGCAACAATGCACCTAGTCTACTTGGAATTAGAATCATAAAATTTTTGTGCAGAAAGTGATCTTAGAGATCATTTAGTAAAGTAGTATTTAATAGATAAAGGATCATTTTCTAGTGGTTCTCCAAGCAGGTTGCTCCTACCATGCCCATGTTATAGAAAATGAATGCAGTTAATTACAAAGCTTAGCTACTCTACACAATATATGTAGTGTCACTTCCATCTCTAAATAAGCTTCCAGAAAATTTCAGAAAAAAAGGCAAGCACCACTCTAATGTCATAAAGGCTAAGTGATTTAGGCTAGTTTCATGTTTTTCAGAGAAATAAACATAGAACTAGGTGGATTAGGTGACTATGGTCCAGGTCATATAGCATGTTAGAAGCAGACTTCTGTTCTCATGCTCAGTCCCTGGAACCATAATGGCTCCTATTTAGAATCTATTTTGTGTAGGAGTACATGAGGAAATAGCTACATTTGAGTACATAAGAATTCCATATTACAATACAATGCTGTAAGAAGGAGAAAGTAATTTTCATTATAAGCCTTTCCTTTCAGTTGTTCAAAGCCTTCTGAAATAATATCTTTTAGATTTAAATTATCCATGCTTGAAAAAAGCATGGTTGAAGACTGGAGGTAATTTTATTTTGAAAAATTTGGGCAGACTCTTTTTGAGATACATCAGATTAGTAGAAAGTTAAAGAAGGAAAAAATAGTAAAAATTCACAAACTTCGTAGCTTTCCTTTAACTCTCAACTTGCTGAATTGGTAACTTTCTTTAAATTAAATTCTTCATTTAATTGGAATAAAATCATAAAATAGTTGAATAATTTAAAAATGTTAGGCTATTTAATTTTTAATGTATTAATTGAAAGTACCAATAAACATTATAGCCCCAATTTTCTCGTTTCAGCTAGCACCATTTTTTTCTTTTAAGAACATCACAAATACCTACAATAGCAGAACCACACACACACAAACTTGTATTTGGGTGGATCATTTGAACACGGTAAAGTCAGGAGTTTTCAAATTAAAGTTTCTTTCTGAAATAAAACACAAATTCAATATTTTCTGCGATTTCCTTTTTCTTACTGAATATTTCATTAGGCATTTTTGCTTTGATTGAAAGGAACAAAGAACTGCTCTAACAACCAAGCAATGGAGTCTTATTGGAAGGACAGATATGGTCTGGAACCAGAAGAGGAAACTCATTGAGAACTGAATTGCTCCTTCTTCTTTTTTTTTTTTTTTTTAAAGATTTTATTTATTTATTTGACAGAGACACAGCGAGAGAGGAACACAAGCAGGGGGAGTGGGAGAGGGAAAAGCAGGCTCCCCACGGAGCAAGGAGCCCGATGTGGGGCTCGATCCCAGGACCCTGGGATCATGACCTGAGCCGAAGGCAGACGCTCAACAACTGAGCCACCCAGGAGCCCCTGAATTGCTCCTTCTTGATCTCACTAATAGAGTCTTAGCTTCTTTCTGGGTGTCTGTTTTGGCTCCTTTCTTCCTTCTAACAGATGTGAAGCCTCAGCTCCCTCCTGACTTCAGTGTGTACTAGGTTATTGCAATCTCTCTGACTTCCCTGTACATCATGACTGTCCATTTCCACCTTATCCATGGGGAACAGAACACATCCACCAACAGGTTGCAGTGGTGTTCACTTTGATGCACCTGGTTTTAGGTAGGCGTCAGTGAGGACATGTTGTATCAGCTATGGCTACCTAGGTTTCAAGGGCTGATGGAGGACATGCAGATTGTTATGTCTCTAGCACAAATATTTACTTATGTACATATTTAATCAGGAATGGCAAATGGATACATATACATTACCATGTCCATCTTGTCATCATAAATTATAGTTGTTGGTGACCTCACTGGAAATCTCCAAGGTGTCAAAAGTGACAGTATATATGGGTGCAACTGTCTAAAATACTTTCCAAATGTATTTATTATGAATCTTTTAGGTGGATATTATTACAGTATTTTTATATAATCCAGACACATTGCATGAATCTCAAAATAACATCTAAGGAGTTTCTATTTACAGTTTCATTGGGGTTGGGGTGGGGTAGACAATGCATGATTTTTTTTTAAAGTAACAAGAAATTCAAAATGTCAAATGCTTGTTCTATTTGATCAATGCATATATACAAAGATAGAAATATTTGGTGGGGCTTGTCAGATGATCTTTGAAGCCAGAGTTTCCTCCATTCACTGACTATTAGCAGATATTTCCTTGGGACTTTCTCCTCCTAGTTAACTATTTTCAGTTGCCTAGATTTGAAGCCCCAGGAATCAATGGCCTGAACACTGTACTTGTCCCTGGTGTAATTGTAACCATGCAACTGGAATTCATGGATCATGTTGTTCCAAACAGGCTGTAGGAAATGAATGCAGGAGATTAAGAAAAGTTCCTGCACCCTCCACTTTGTGCTTTCAAGGACATAGAGCTGCAAGGGAAATAGGACAAGTGGAGAGATACAGGAGGCCAAGCTCCTTCTGGAGTAGGGGGCTTCCATCAATGGAGCAGTAGAGGTCAGGGATCCAAACCATCAAGTCCTAGTCTACCTGCTTCCAAGTTCCTACAGTCTGCCTGATTAACCAAGTGGTTCATGTGGAAACCATAACATTATAGTTTGAAAAAAACTCCATTGAACTGTTAATTTTGTATTTATATGAATGCATCTGGTATTTGTAAATGTTCTTCTGCAATAGTAGAGGCTCTGGCCCAGGAATATTTCTATATCAGGAAGATTCACTGTGGTGTAATGGAAAAAACCCTGGAACAGGCATCAAAGTGTCAGAACCTGGTTTTGTCCTGACAAGCTGTTTGACCTTGGGCCTTCATGGGACTGGGTTCTTCATCTGGAAATGCAGGTGCTTTTTTTTTTTTTTTTCTTTTTAAAGAGTGGAACACCCATTCCATTTTCCTTCAAATGAAATTGTAAATGGAAACCTATTACATATAAGACTTCAGGCTGAGTTGGGATACTCATTAAGCTTTCTCTTTACTCCTACAGCAGTCTCTGAACTGTCCCTGAAGAATCCTAGGACTTAGAAAACAGAGAATGATTAGATTATCTCAGTGGTCCCTGGGCTCTAGAGATTCTGATTCAGAAGTGTTGGGGGCAGTGACTAAGAATCTGAATTTAATTGTCCCTTCCCTCAGATGATTCTGACATAGGCCTTGATGATTTATTTGTTCCTGAAAGTCTCTCAGTCTAAGTTACTTTAGCTTTGTGAAATTCCAGTTTGCTCATCTGCAAATATGAAGATTAAAAATATCATCCTACTTCAAAGGTTTTTATGTGTGTGTGTGGGGGGGATCAGATGAGATAATGTATATAAAATTATGACTTTTAAAATGACATCTGTTGTAATATGATTTAAATACCTGACAGACTACAGAATACTATGTTATTCTAAAAATAGCGATATGTAAAAATGCAATCCAGATAGTATAAAAAAGAGTCTTCAACTCCAAAACTTCTATATTAAGATCTTCTAGAAAGAACAATTCTAATTGGGTGTTTTTCTTCTGTTAGTGAAAAGAAAGTTATAAATGTACAATCTGATTGATTAAAGCAATATAGTTTTTAAAAGAATAGTACTTACTTTTGCAAGTGTTCTTTTAGGAATTTTCTATATAACAGGGGGATAAAAAGGAGAACTTTTCTATTAATGTGTACTCATCCCATAACAGATACTGAATTTGATAAGGGGTGGAGGGTCTGTGGCTGATTTTCACTGGATATAAAGAACATTCCTTCTTTTAGATGAAAACAGACTCGTGCATATTTGAAGAAGTTCAGTTCTGGGATATATTATGGTCAGCTTTATACTCAAAACACTTGTTCATTTCAAAAGTCCCTAGAACTTTATTCCCTCATCTATAAAATGAGCATACAGATGATCTCTATGTCTGTCAACCTAAGTATAAGCTCTTATAGTTTATAAACAGCATTCTAGAAGGGATAAGTTACCTCAAAACATCTATATAGATAGGAAGAGAGTGAGGCTATTGTTTGACTCATTGTCATGTTAAACTTTATTTTTGTAGCAGCTGATAGTTTCTGATGATTTTGTAGAATTTCCTGATTTAACAGGGTTGCTATTAATTAGCCTACAGCTAGAAGATACTCTGAGCCAGTAATCCCTAACCAGGCTCCTCTCAGACCTATTGAGTAGAATTCTAATCACCGACATTTGGAAACCACTGCACAAGAGAGCCACTTGTTGAAAACAGGATTTCTCCAGATATGACTCAATTCATTCTAGTTAGTCTATCAAACTCAAACAGCAATGGATGGTGAACTTTTCAGTAATTGTGCTGAATCCACTGTGTGTGTGTGTGTATGATTTGTCAATGGTGCATCCACTGTTTTAAATAGTTCTAGTAACTATTAACATGTAGGTACTTAAAAGTAAAATACAATATATCTTGCTGCAATATATATGTAATATGCCATTTTATGGGCTCATAAATTCCCCATACTTACTTTTGCAAGTGTTCTTTTAGGAATTTTCTATATAACAGGGGGATAAAAAGGAGATCTTTTCTATTAATGTATACTCATCCCATAACAGATATTGAATTTGATAAGGGGTGGAGGGTCTGTGGCTGATTTTCACTGGATATAAAGGGGAATTTAATATTTAACAGGGAATTTAATATTAAATAGAAGTATGCAAATAACTAGGGTCATGTTTTATTCCCAAATGAAATAAAATGAAAACCTTTTTAGGACTTTAGTCAATATGCCTAAATTTCTGGAGCATTCACTGCTTTATGCATATGCATATATATATTTGTGTGAACTCTCTATTGGTACCACATGACAGGTGCTGAGAGCTCAGTTATTCCACATTGACTCTAGAATTTCTTTGTAGATGAAGGAGAAAAATATTTTAAGAAAAGTAAAATAGAAAACTGTGGGAAAAAGCTGTTGAATTCATTATAAATTAGTTATATTTATATATATTAAACATATTTATAATTATTATAAATAGCCCTCTTTAAGCCCTGGTATGATGGAAAAAGACTGATGTAGAGTTTCTTAGATTTTTTTTTAATTGCCTTTGAATATCTTCTACTTTTCCTTGCCCAGCTTGGACATCTTCCTTACATCTGTGTTTTCTCTTATAACTGGCTTAGAAGATGTTTTTGTTGGTGGTGAGACAGCTGGTAACCTTAACTTTTACTTCATTATGTTCTTTTGAGCTCATTGTTTCGATTGCAACCAATGTCCAAGCTCCACTATTCTGTATCCAGTACAAATATGTACTATGGGCACTCTGAGAGTTTCTTCTGGTGTATTCAATACTAAATCATAATAAAATGTCATTTTCATGTATCTCATATATATTATCACAGGAATCATAAAGGAAAAACTTCAATCTGAAAGTTTGAAATAACTTTTATAGCTGATGATCTTAGGGATGGTGTGTGTTAGCAAAATCACAAACCCATTCAAGCTAGCATGAATGAAGGGGTGCATCTCAGGATCTTTCACTGGGAGCTAGAAAGTCAGATAGCTCTTCATTTCCCTTCTCCTTATTGCAGATGTAGTCTTCAGTCTCTCTGGTTGCCATTTCCCAGGAGAGAGAATTTGGTTGGCTCAGATGTCATGTAATGAGGTTATCCTTCTTAGGGCTGAGGGCTGGTAGGGAGCAGATACTACAAGAAATGTCATGGGAACTGGGCAGAAGTGATAGCCTTTCTAGTAAATGACTATTGCTACTTTTTGAATTTTGGTCATATTTATTTTATTTATTTATTTTTTAAAAAATAATTAAGTCCAGGATCTTTTAAAGTTAGTAAGACTTTTTTTTTTTTTAGGATTTTTTTTTCTTTTTAAATTTTATTTTATTATGTTATGTTAATCATCATACATTACATCATTAGTTTTTGATGTAGTGTTCCGTGATTCATTGTTTGCATATAACACCCAGTGCTCCATTCAATACGTGCCCTCTTTAATACCCGTCACCAGGGTAACCCATCCCTTCCACCCCCCCAGAGGGGTCATATCTATTTTATATCTATCTTCTTTTTTTAATGTGCTTTCAAGGTTAATGTATTTTAAAAACCAGGTTAAGTCCCTTCACTGGCATCCTTGTTTTTATTTAATTTTATTTTTTAATTAACATAATGTATTATTTGTTTCAGAGGTACAGGTCTGTGATTCAACAGTCTTACACAATTCACAGCGCTCACCATAGCACATACCTTCCCCAGTGCCCATCACCCAGACACCCCATCCCTCTCACCCCCCTCCACTCCAGCAACCCTCAGTTTGTTTCCTGAGATTAAGTCTCCTGTGGTTTGTCTCCCTCTCTGGTTTCGTCTTGTTTCATTTTTCCTTCCTTTCCCCTATGATCCTCTGTCCTGTTTCTCAAATTCCTCATATCAGTGAGATCATATGATACTTGTCTTTCTCTGATTGACTTATTTTGCTTAGCATAATACCCTCTAGTTCCATCCACGTCGTTGCAAATGGTAAGATTTCATTTTTTGATGGCTGCCTAATATTCCATTGTATATATATACCACATCTTCTTTATCCATTCATCTGTTGATGGACATCTGGGCTCTTTCCATAGTTTGGCTTGTGGACATTGCTGCTATAAACATTGGGGTGCACATACCCCTTCGGATCACTACATTTGTATCTTTGGGGTAAATACCCAGTAGTAGCACCCTTGTTTTATTACAATTATCATAATTATTATTTTTTCTTTTCTGATGGTATACTAGTTTTGGACCAGAGTGCTCCAGGCCTCTCCCTTCTCTCCCTCTGGTCTGTGTTACAGGGCAGCAGATCACTGCTGTCCCATTGCCTGCCTCCCATTATAGCTTGGTTAGCTAAGAAGCAGCACTCAAAAGAGACTGGTGTGAGTGGAAGGGAGAAGCATGGTCTTCCTTTCCCAGGTATCACTTATGTCAGTGTCAGTGCCTTCCCTGCCACCTCAGGTCCTATGGGCCATTGGGTTCCAGCTTTCTCTACGCCCCAGCCTCTGGCTGTCATAATTTGTCTTCCTCCCTTTGTCTTTTCAGCTTAGAGGTAGGAGCTGCTTCCTGCTATTGCAAATCACTAAGCTAGCCTCACTGTCTATACCCTCTTTGGTGTCTTATCTCACACCTCACCTATGTAACCAATACTTGATTGATAGATTGCTAACAGTTTAAAGTAGTGTTTGGACAAAATGTGATATAGTATAGAACTTATTCTGCTGGTCTTTTTAAAAAAAATGTAATGGACTTTATTTTTGTAGGACAGTTTTAGGTTTACAGAAAAATTGAGCAGAGTTTTTAAATAACCCCTGTCTACCCCCTTCAGTTCCCTCTATTATTGACATTTTATATTAATGTGATACATTTGATAAAGTTGATGAGCAAATAGTGATACGTTATTATCTAAAGTCCAGCGCTTACATTAGAGTTCACTCTTTGTGTTGTACATTTTATGTATTTTGACAATATATACTAACATGTATGCATGGTTGTAGTATCATAGAGAACTGTCTCACTGCTTTAAAAATCCATCCCTGTGTCCCACTTATTTATCCTTCCCTCCTCCTGGCAACTCCTGGTCTTTTACTGTCTTCACAGTTTGCCTTGTCAGAATGTCATATAGTTGGAATTATACAGCCTTTTCAGATTGGCTTCTTTTACTTAGTAATATGCATTTAATTTTCCTCCACATTTTTTTGTGGCTTGAATTCTTCAAATTGCTGAATAATATTCTCTTGTATAGATATGCCACTATTCATTCACATATTGAAGGACTTCTTGGTTGCTTTCAAATTTTGGCACTTATGAATAAAGCTGCTATAAACATTTGTGTGGACATATAATTTTTACTCATTTGCATAAATACCAAGGAATGCAGTTGCTGGATGATATGGTAAGAGTGTGCTGTTTTGCAAGAAACTGTCAGACTGTCTTCCAAAGATGCTGTGCCATTTTGCATTCTCACTAGCAGTAAATGAGAGTTCCTGTTGCTCCACATCCTCATCAGCATTTCAATGTATTGGATATTAGCCATTCTAATAGCAGTTTTTCCACTATTGATGATAACCCAGTCTTTTTCTTTTCTGGTGATGAAGAGATTATATCAGTGACTATATTATGACTATCTGTAAGCATGTTTTATTAATCGTTACTATTTCTTAAGGACTTATTTGTTTTGAAAAACTTGTTATCCGTTTGCTTCTTTTGGCTCCCATTGTTTGTTTGTTTGTCTGTCTTTTGGTCAATTATTCTTGTATTTTGTTTCTTAGTTGGCAGTAAAACCAGAAATTAAGAATGTGTGTGTGTATATGTGTGCGTGTGTGTGTGTGTATGTGCGTGCACATACTTGTGTGTGCAGTGTGCACCTAAGCATCCATACCCAAGGCAAGTGAATAAAAGATTTCCTGTATTGGCTACAGCATTATCCCTACCCATGTTTTCTTTGTTAGATACACAGACCAGGAAGCCTAAATCATTATTTACTATGGTGGCCTGTAATTCAGGAAGGAGGAACAAGATTGTGCCTTTTCATGATCATTTTGGAAAATGTTCTAGGACTTAACCTATTTCTGCAATGTCTTTTGTGTCCATTCCTAATGCTACAACCTCCATTCCAGCCCTCCTATCTCACTTGATTCACTGCACCAATCTGCTGAATGGTGTTCTTGCCTGCATACTCTCACTCACTTCATGAAGAACCTATTCTGTGTCAACATTGTGCTAACTGACAGGGATACACAGACAAGTGAGATATGATCTCTGCCATCAACATGTTACATTGTAATATTATATTACAATATAGTATTATATTACAATATCATATTATATTATAATATTTAAATATAATAGGAGAGAAAATTAGGTAATGACATGCTCAGAAGAGAGTTTGGTAGGTAAAACAATAGATATCACACAATAACCATATATTTATTCATGAATACCTCTAGGTAATTTGTTTCGGGTGGGAGACTATGCTATGCTCTGTGGCTATAGCATGATCTCAATAAATATTTGTTGAATCAGTGAAAGGATGAATTCCCCTTCTCTGAATGCCAGCTAGGCCTTTGTATTTGCAATTTGAGAAGGTATAATTCTTAGGGAAGCATAAATCTCACTGTCCTTCCCACCCAAAGGCCCAGATTTAACTGAACAATAATAAAACACACTTTCTCTGTTTCTACAGAAAGAAGCAAGTCACTGTTCAGAATATTGCTTTTTTTTCTCACGAGTTTTGATTCAGGGAGTATATAACACTCTATAAATATCCTACATCCTGACCTACAACTTAGCTACAATTGTTTTCTCCTCTGGCTCTTAGGGTAGCCTGTGTCTAGAAATTTTTGCACTGTAAAGTCAGAAGTCTTCCCTGCAAAGAGGGCTCCTTCTCGGGGCCTCTGTGGGAAGGAAGTAGTGAGCATGTGGAGTTACCACACAGAAATGGCAAAAACTGACCCACATGCATGTGTGTGTGATCCCACAACTGACAAAACTGCTCCTGTAGTCCCTAACAATCAAGCTGGGGTTGATATGTGAGTGGTTATTGAATGCTTTTTATGTGCCTGACCGGGAGCTAGGCACTTTTACATTTGTTATTACCTTGGAATAAACATGCTACCAAATTTGTCAGCAAGGAGATAGTGTGGTGAGAGTAGCTTTGGGGATGGCTGAGTACACAGAAGTCGTCCCTGCAGAGAAACTTGTATTTGAGATACAGGTAATAGGGAAACCTTCCAGTGAGAACAAAACCTAATAAAAGCAGCGCTTTGGGAAGACTTCCATGGCAGTGCTCCCCCCAACCCCAGAGAGGTTGACATGTGAGGTAGACCTTAGCAAAAAAGGCCTGTGCTCAAGAAGAGCTCAAAGGTTCTCTTTTGATCCCAGCACCTTGTTCCCTGGAACATCTTACAACCCTTGTGTGTCTGGCTTTTGTGTGTTCTGCCTTTCTAGTTTGGAGGTACGCTCAGCTCAGAAGGTAGAGATGAGGGGGTCAGCAGCACAGATGTGGCAGTTGACCCATGGAAGGGAATAAGGTCAAGACAAAAGAGCAAGGACTCTAGGACTAGAACCTGGGGAGGGAGACGGGGAGAGGAGTCAGCAAAAACCAGGGGCTTTGCAGCAAGAGCGAGACATAAACAATGAATCAGTGTACTGTAATATCAGCAAAACCAAGTTTTAAGAAGGAAGGAGTGTTTTTTGGTATCAAGGGCAGTAGTGCCTGTTAAGAACCTAGGAAGTCTATACCAGAACCCCAGTTAAAATGGATTACTTCTTCCTCTCTCATCACCCCATACAGCTATCATTTTTTTAAAAGATCAAATATATAATCAGTCCCATGACCTTTTTTACACATACTATCTCAATCATTATAGCAGGCTTAATAAGTAGGTATCATCAACATCATCATTTATTTATTCCAGATTGAAAGACACTAACTCAGAGACATTAAATGCCTTGCCCAGGTTTGCACAGCTAGGAAAGCTGGAATTACAAGCTGGGTTTGTCTGTTTCCCAAGTCTGAGGTTTTAGTATCAGCATTATTTTACAGTGCTTAAGACTTTGTATGTGTCCCCCTCTCAAAAAAAGTTAAATCTCTTTCATTGCTTTTTTTTCCTATACCACCTTACTCTCATAGTAGCAATACAATGCAGATTAACTGAAAGGCTGAGAGAAGTGGAATGAAAAAGAATAGGCTATAATAGAATAGATGATAGAGAAGTACTTGCTACCTCTTGAAATCAGATTGCAAGGAGTTACTTCTGACCTAAGTTTGGTTTACTATTCCCTTTCCTAGGTAGTTTGTAGGCATCTCCAGATTCACATTTCTATTTAACTGACTGGTCTAAGAATTATCTGGGGCGCCTGGGTGGCTCAGTTGGTTAGGCATCTGACTCTTTTTTTTGGCTCAGGTCATGATCTCAGGGTTGTGAAATGGAGCCACACGTCAGGCTCCATGCTCAGTCTGCTTGAGATTCTCTCCCTCTGCCTCTCTCCCTGCTTCCTCTCTCTCTCAAAATAAATAAATAAATTAAAAAAAAAAGAATTATGGCCCCATGACCATAACTCTTAAAGGTAACATTCTAAATCTAGAATAACTTTTGACTCACTGGTCCTTTCCATTTCCTGAACATGCTATCTAACAGAGCTCTTATTTGCATAGAGTTTTCTAGTTTTCTAAATGCATTACAGGCTGATCTTGGTAAAAGAAAACTCAAGGAGTGTTGAGTGAAATGGAATTATTTTGCTCATTCTGAATATAATATTTGATTTGTCCTTCCTTGTCATCTGAAAAGGAGACTACCTACAGATAAAGATAAATAGAGCGCAGAAGGCTGCAGATCCTTTAACAAATACGATATGCAAAAGGTCTGAATAGTCAACTCCATTTGCAGACACTCCTGTGCAGATTAGATAGTTGGATTTTCTCCTAGGTAAGTGAATGTTGGAGGATATTTAAAATCAGTGTGGTAGATGGCCTTGTTATTAAAATAAAAAAAAAAGGAGTGTGTGCAATAGAAGTTTGCATTTGAATGAACCACAGGGATCACTGGATTCGCATTGGCTCTCACAGATAAAGAAATTGAGATGAGCTAACTGGCCTTAAACATCACAAAACTAAGAAGGTGGTGAGTACACCAGACTCTGTCCTGGCCTGTTCTCTGGTTACTGTAGAAACCTGCCAACAGCTCTGCAAATCCTCCTCTCAACTCCCCTGAAACAAAATACTGAACTTTTCAAGTGTTCCCAATCTTGAGTTGTAAAATTTGTTTTGGGATATTAATACCAGTGTCCACTTCTTGATGCATATATAATAAAATATTTGGAGGTATAGAGAACATGGTTCTAGAGCTAGTTTGATTCACTGACTTAAGAAGTGTTTACTGAACTCCTGCTCTGTGCCAGGCGCTGTACAAGATGGGCTGGACCCAAACGGTGCAATGGTGAGCAAGACATGGGCCCTAAACTCCAGGAACTTCAAGGATAGTGAAACTGACTTCTCGTTCTGCCACTTAGGAGCTTTACATTGGGTTAGTTACCTAACCTCTCGGAGTCTCAATTTCCTCATCTATACGATGGGATAATAATAGCTCATAGAGTTACTGTATAAAGAAAGTGTTAATACAAAAGTGTTAATACACAGGAGCTCAGTAAATGGAGCTATTATTAGCAGCTTCATTTTACAAGCAAGGAAACCATGATCCAGAAAGGGCCAAGCAACATGCTGAAGGTCACACTGTTGTAGGTAATCTGATTCATTCATAGGTCCAGATTGATATGGCCTGGGGAATCCCTGAGCATGTTCAAGGATGTACCCTTCACTTAAATTTTGTTGACTATATCTTGTGTCATAGCTGATTTCTGTAGTACATTTTACATTGCAATCTCTTGGAATGGATGGTCCAATACCAAAGATGGTTTAACAGCTGTTAAAGGGGAAAATCCCTGATGTTCCTGAATTGAATTCTTCATTTCTCATAATGAAAGGAACTTCACAGTCCATTTAATGCATCCTTCCTATTTGGTCATTCAAATCAAGTCCTGTACTACTGGCTTTCTTAATTTTAAAGGATGCTTAAGTATCAGATAATCATCATATGAAAGCACACTCATGGTTACAGAGCTTTTCTGTTCAAATAGTATGTTCTCTCCAGACCAGCATGGTGTGTTTGCTACTGGGTAAGGGAAGGTGAAGACATAACTGGAGCCCATTCAATAATATTCAAATACTTTCAGAAAGATTTAAATTTAAAGGTGAATGAAATTTTAATAAGTACCAATATTTTCTATTATCCTATACCAAACTTCATTTTAGAGAAAAAATCTGTTACCTCTTTCAGGACTCAGTTTTAGTTCACTCACTCTGGAGAAAGGCGAGGAAGAGATCTTCATCATCGGCTCCACCTCTCTGCTCCTTCGTCCTCATCAGCCATTTCTTCCTCAGGGCTTCTCCTGCCTCAGGATCACTGGGAGCTTGTTACAAAGGTGGATTCCTAGAGTTCATCAGACCAACTGAATCTGGTCTTCTGGGGGTTGTGTGGAGTGGGTTTGAGAGAATCTACAATTTAAACAAGCTCTTCAGGTGACATTTTCCCCATAATAAAGTTTGAGAACAACTGCAGGTGTGTCTGTTTATTGTTTCACTCTGGTCCTTGTTTTTAACCAGTGGTTCTCAAACCTGGTTGCATGTGAGAACCACCTGGGAAGCTTTGAAAAAATACTGATGCCAGAACCCCACCCACGGTGATCCTGAAATAACTGGTCTGGGATTGAGCTAGCCGCCAGTATTTTCTCCAAGTGATTTTCATCTGAAGCCAGAGTTGAGAGCCACGGCAATGCTTCTGAGATCCCCACCTGATGCTTTCACACATCCACCCTCTATCTCCGTGTTCTGCCCCCTTTCTATTATGTTCCAATTTGCTGCTTCTTTTCCTTGTCTTGTACATCCCTAAGTCCTGACAGATGGAATTCACAGACCATTTGGCATATGAAAAGGGATACCGTAAAGCACAAAAAGCAGAAAGTCAATCAGTATTTAACGTCTGTATTGCTGCCTTTTAATATCCAGGAAGGTTGTGTTCCAGTCATCATCTTATAATTTAAATGCTGCCCTTTGCACCTGGCTCTGTGATTCTGATTATGGAGGTGACACACCTTAAAAATAAAGCAAAAGAAAGAGAGTGATTGTTCCCATTGCTATTGATGTTTCAATTTAGTATTATGAGATGGGGGACATACTGAACCAAATGGTGTATCTCCTGTGATCTTAGGAGACTCAGGTTGAAGACTGGAGTTGGTCCATTTCCTCCATTCCACAACATGTAGAGATTTATTTCCTCTTCTAGATTTTCATGATTATCGTTTCATTCATTATCTTCATTTAATAAATATTTATTGGGCACTAGTGTAATGAGAATGAATGATCTATAACCACATGCAACATTGTGGATGAATCTTACTAACATAATATTGAACAGAAGAATCCATACATAAAAGCAATGTCCTGTATAATTTATATGAAGTAAACACAAATACAAAATTAATCTATGCTATTATAAACCAGGATTGTGATTACCTATGGGGATGTATGGACTGAACGGGGCATAATGGGGGACTTCTGGTGAGCGTGCAATGTTCTATTTCTTAATCTGGGTGCTGCATACAGAGTATGTTCAATTTGCGAAATGTTATTAAGGTTTTTACTTATGATTTGGACATGTTTTTGTAACTATTTTATATTTTCACAGAAGTTAAAACTACATATAGAAAAAATATTTCATGGGCACTGCAAGACCCTAGAGTTTCAGAAGTGAATAAGTCATATATGTACCCCACCCTCACATAATATACAATCAAGTTGGGAACACAGGCAAGTTCCAGCACATACACTATGATAAGGTTTCCCAGGCAAAACGACAGCTAAGAGATTTGAAGTGTAAATACACGTTTGCTGTTATAAGTGGTAGGGAAAGGAAGTGTGCTCATGGTTGCAGGAACAGCATGGACAGGGCTCTGAAGGATGAAGGCACGGTGGGATGGACGAAATAAAATGGCAGGCATGCAAGATGAGACTGGATAGAAACTCGGGCCAGATTGAAAAGACCTTTTAAGCCATTTCAGAAGTTGGACTACATATCACACTGAGGTCATTGAAAAACAGTTGGAGGGGACATGGCAGTCTTCAGTCCTCACCAGATGTGGTTTTAGAAAAATTACTATCACCATAGAGGAAGGAATAGATTGGAGAGGGCAACTCTGCAGGGTGGGTGCCTGTAATCCAAGCAGGAGATAATGGAGGTCTAGCTGTGATGGTGGCAGTGGGGTGGAGTAAGGTATTGAGAAACACTTAGGAGGTAGACTTGCTAAGATTTCAGGCTAGATCGGAAGTGAGGGAGAAGAAGGGGTCAAGGTTGAGCAGCTTGATGGATGGTGGACACTGGTAGGAAGATGGTGAGTACAGTTCTGGACACAGAGAGAATGAGACTATCGTGATTCTCGCTGAGAACACTCTTACAAAGGTGTGTTTTCTTCCTGTGCCTGCAGTCCTCCCTAACAGCAAGGGCTATTTCAAAACAACTGCATTAATGGTGAAATGAAAAGAAGCTATTCGGTCCATTTGTTGGGCAACTTGAGGCATGTCTCTTAATCACTAGCTTTCTCAGCTTCTTTCTCTGTAAAATGATGACAATTAAGAAGCCCCACCTCCCCACAGGGAAGTAGAGAAGATAAAATGTAATCCTAATTGGAATCATGCTCCCTAACTGAAAGGAGCTATCATTATTACATTTTACCATATTTAGTCTTGGAGAGCATTTCCCTATACTTTCTTTTGCACCTGATGTTAGATGATATAAAATGTCTGTTCTCTCTAATGTCACATTCATAGGAAAGGCATTTCTGATATCCGTAGCAAAAGGACTGGAATCAGACCCTCCTTCATTGTTACCTTTGAGAAGGGATTTTTCTGAGTCTGTCTTTGCCATTTTGGCATTTTGGATCATTCTATGTTCCCAAAAGTTCGCTCCTGAAGGGTATGCTTCTCTAGGAGCTGCTCTCAGCATGTTTTAGTTAGAGAACTGGTACTACCATCCACAGGTTGTGTACCCAGCTTTGGTCTGCAGCCAGGAAATTAGTCTGGAACCTCAACCTCCTACATGGAAAGACCCAGTGATTACCCACAGACTCTCTCCTGCTTGATAATGAAGAAAATCACAGATGCCACTTTATGATTGCTCCCCAATTTTATTAGTTGTTTAAGAAGATAAATGAAAATCCTTTTAGCATGTGTGTTTGAAAATTGCTCCAGTAGGAAAGGCCAGGTTTACATGTAATCATTATTTAACTATTAATGAAACTGTAAAACTATAATCATAATTTAAACTATAAATCACAGAGTTAGATTTGACTTGTATGGCTGCTTAAATTTTCCACGTTATGTTCAGTCTATGGTATTTTGAGGGGAGGTTCTGCCTCAACCATGAACCCTCCGTCAATTCTGAAGTAATTTCTGTAATCATTATATACCACTATGCTATATATTATTTTTAATAGGCAAAATATGGAGAACCGTCTCATAGAAAATGTCATGAGGATCATTCATATAGCTTTGTCCAAGATAAAATAACCTGGTAGTTGCTGAATATATAGTAGTACATGGTGTTAGAAACAGTCTGAATGAAGAATTTATTACATATTTACTTTGCTTTCAGTATCTTGGGTATCCAAGTGCCTTCTAAGATTGAGTTTGTGCCATGATCTTTGAGTTCAGGGTTCCCAGGTGTGGGTTAGGCCATTCTCTTTCTCACGTCTATCCTTTAATTCTTTCCTTACCTGTGCCCAGACTGTTTTTAAATCCATCCACTAAGATTTTTTTTTGTGCTGATTGCACATTTTGCACTGATGTTTAGCTGCCTTTTAAATCTCCTTGCTTGATTTTGTTTTATAGATTATGAAATTTGTTTCTTTTAATGTTTAAAACAATCTTGGGTTGCTTTTTACCTGCAACTCTTTACCTGCAGTTATGCTCTTTGTTGCATCAGCAGATTCTTCTGTGGTGTTTTGTTCCCTTCTGTTTTTAAATTTGGACTGTGACCTCCTCTTCTATGCAGACTCTACCACATACTCTGGCTGAGGGACTCAACATTCAGTGAGACTCAGTTTCCCCCAAGACAGACCCTCTCTTGTACCTTCCTTGTACCTTCTCTTGTACCTTTCTATTTGTACTTTCCTATTTTCAGAACTGCCTTCACCTCTGCTTCCAGAAGTAATGGGTACCACCGATTTCTGAACCACTGTACTATGGAACTATACTCTTCTATTTTCATTTCATTCATATGATAAGAAAGAGCCATATTTGAATGGCTCAACTGAGACTACTTTAAAACGTACTATTATAAAATGCATTAAATATGACCAGTGGATGATTAATTGCTTTACTGTTCATACATTAATAAAGCATACATGTATTGATCACATACTATGTGTCAGGCCCCTTCTGGTCACTAGAGACCCAAAGCTGAGCAGAGCGTATCTAGCTGAGGAGATTGACAAGTTAACAATTATTATATGATCTGATAAACACTATTATAGAACTATGACAAAGAGTGCTGAAAGATCAGGTGGTATTAATTATCACAGCAGTGTATGGATATTTACTTTGTGCCAGGCACTGTATTAAAGATTTAATGTTACTGATAACCTTGAGAGGCAGCTGACAGTGATAAACACATATTAATATTCTCATTTTACAAATGAGAAAACAAGGGTCATCCCATGAACAGGAGTTATAGCCCTACTAAGTGGCAACACTGGCATTTTCAAGCATATCTCTCCTAACTCTAAACCATTCCTTAAGAGTAGAAGCTGGGGGGGCGCCTGGGTGGCTCAGTTGGTTAAGCGACTGCCTTCGGCTCAGGTCATGATCCTGGAGTCCCGGGATCGAGTCCCGCATCGGGCTCCCTGCTCAGCAGGGAGGGAGTCTGCTTCTCCCTCTGACCCTCCTCCCTCTCATGCTCTCTGTCTCTCATTCTCTCTCTCTCGAATAAATAAATAAAATCTTAAAAAAAAAAAAAAAGAGTAGAAGCTGGGGAGGGACTTCATGGAAGAGATAGCAGTTGAACTGGGACTTGGATGAGTAGATATTAGCTAGTCAGGTTTGTTCTTGGAAGAAAGCAGTCTCATAAGCATGGAATGGATCTAGGAATGGCAGCAGCCTGCTGTGACAGGGACATAGGGAACACTGAGGAGGTGGGTAAGCCATGGAAGATGAGCCTGGAAAGGGAGAGGGACCAGATCCTGCAGATTTTAAAGCCACCACCGTCTCTCATATGAGCCAGCTCTAGCACATCACTGGGTTTGGGGAGAGAAGTAAAGGGGTTGGGGATGGGATTGAGAGCTGGGATAAGTATATTATTGACATGTATTTAAATAAGGAAAATATAAAGTTAAGATATTGGCAGTGTGTGTGAATTCTCTTCTCCATTTGCCTCATGTATAATGGTACCACAGAGCTACCTTCAAATGAGCAAGGTGTACCTACCATCCTGATGAGGTGTTTACCCTGTAAACACTTACTCTCTCACTGCACCCTCCTTCCCTTACTGCACAGCAACTGTTCAGTTGATTACTAGACTCCACCTCAAAGGTTTCAACCAGTAACTTTTTTAAAAAAAATGATTTGCCTTGGCTGGAACTTTGCAAGGAAGAAAATCACCTCCCCCCTCCCCAAAAAACCCCCTTGTGTTCTGGAGAGTATGTGTTCTGTTCAATGACTTCAGGCAACTAAGCTAAAACAACAACAATAATAATTTGTGATAACATTTAGAGCAATGCCAGTGATCTATGGTGTTTTGCCCTTTGGTTGGCATATGCACATTTGATTATCACCTATGTAGAAATATCTTCCTATAACGCACATCACTCAGGTGATGGGCTGCATAGTGGGGTTCTCTTTCTTTTTCTTTCTTTCTTTCTTTCTTTCTTTTTCTTTCTTTTTCTTTCTTTCTTTCTTTTTCTTTCTTTCTTTCTTTTCTTTCTTTCTTTCTTTCTTTCTTTTTCTTTCTTTCTTTCTTCTTTCTTTCTTCCTTCCTTCCTTCCTTCCTTCCTTCCTTCCTTCCTTCCTTCCTTCCTTTCTTTCTTTCTTTCTTCTTTCTTTCTTTCTTTCTTCCTTTCTTTTCATTGCAACAGTGACAGGTTTTCAATTTGTGTGACGCATAATGTTTTGAGGCATTTTTCTGCATTCACAAAGAGATTCTTCTGTTTTACTAGTGTGTATTTTAGAGGAAGTGAAGACATAAAAAATTGCTACTTGCTGTGGCCCTTTGTTGAAAAAGATATTTTCCTCTCAGGTACATGTGCACAGTGATTAAATACAGGACATCTGAGCACATTATTTCATTTGAAATCCCAATTAAAGTGTCTCGTAACTATTACAAGTTTAGTTGAACTTGTGTTCTTGGATTGTGCTCACTGTCAGCCACTCTTTTTATCTCAGTGCTGGATAATCACTAAATTCTTGTATTTATTTCCATTTTCCCAATTAGCTTAAGTTGTTAGCGTAAATTTATATGTCCTAGTTCTTCTAAGTTCTTGCCAATTACTTTGCAACATTGAACACTTTAACTGTGCTTGCTCTGGGGTATTAGCAATGAAACAGTAATTAACTGAGATACTTGCCTCTTTTCTTTGAAAGTTAAGAGAATGGGATTATACTCCGATAAACTGGCTTAAAGCAAAATGATGGTAACCCTTTTCATAACAAATTTTTAATCATAGTTTATATGTAATTCATTTTTTTACATTAGTTAAAACTACAGAAATGAAAACAAACCAAATTAGGGTTTGTCAGATACAATAAAATGTTAATAGATCAAGTCTGGCTTGGCTCAGTGATACTCTACAATTTATATGATGTTTTAAATGAATCATAAAATGTTAATCAAGTAGAAATTCTGACAAAACACAAGTAGTCTGATTGAGTTCTGCTATAGATATGAAGCAAATGGAATTTTCTTATTGAATTTTTTATCTTTTAAAAATTCATTTATGGTTATTGAAGAACAGACTTAGAAATAGTTTTTAAAATATTCTAAAATTATTTTCTTCCAAACACCTTCAGGATTTTGGTCATTTTCCTGGGGAGAAAAGTGAAATCCCAAATGTCTCAATAGTTAAATTGAATTTCAGACATACTTAGGAGCAATGAATAGATTAGCAACATTTACTGAGATTCTAATAATGCATCTAGATAAAAATGCTAAGGAACTGAAAATATACTAAGGAATAAATGTGTGTGTGTGTGTGTATACAGTTGATCCTTGAACAACATGAGTCTGAACTGCATGGGTCCCCTTACACACAGATTTTTTTCAATAAATACAATACTGTGCTATAAATGTATTTTCTCTTCCTTAAGATTTTCTTAAATAACATTTTCTTTTCTCTAGCTTACTTTCTTGTAAGAATACAGTATATAATACATATAACATACAACATATGTTTTAATTGACTATCATGTTATCAGTTAGGTTTCTCGTCAACAGTGGGCTATTAGTAGTTAAGTTTTGGGGAAGTCAAAAGTTATATTTGGATTTTTGACTGTGCAGGGGTCTGTGGCCCAATCCCTGTGTTGTTCAAGGGTAAGCTGCATATATGTGTGTGTGTGTGTGTGTGTGTGTATGCGTGTGTGTGTGTGTGTGCATGTGTATACTCTCCAACTTATTCTGATTTCATAAGCTATTTTATATGGATCTAGTACCATAGAAGCCTAAAATGTAGAGATGATGTGAGAGGGTTTTTGTGTTGTGGAACTGTCAGATACTTGGTTTGGGGCAAAGATTGAAATGGAGATGAGGGAGATCTGAGTTGGGAAGTTCTGCAAGTGATACCAAAGGGTGAGATTCTGTAGCTATACGAAGGCATAGTGTCTTCAATAGGAGCAGCAACCATCTACTCCTTCGCTTCTTTAAAGTCTTCAACTCAGCTTACTGGGAGATCATTTCTTTTTTAATGTCAATATATAGTCAGTTTTATTATGTAAATTAAAAAACATTTAGTTTTAAAAAAAGATAATATGTTACTCTTACCCTCATTAGATTCTACTAAATTCTCTTGAGGCGGGGGTGGGGTTGTGGGGGACTGTGCACGGCCCATTGTTCTATACCCTGAACACCCCACTCCCATCCACTATCCAGTATTCCTAAACTCCTTACCCTGCCCTATTTTTATCCCCTTGGATTTATCATGATCTAATATTTCCCTATATATTATAAGTTATTGTTCATCTCCTCTTCCTAGAATGTATGCTCCATGAGGGAAGAGTTTGTTGTCTGTTTTCTTTGTTTTGTTTTCCAAATGTCTAGAGAAGTGCCTAGAAGTTAAGAAGCGTTGAGTAAATTAAGTGTTGTCTAAATTGTTGGGTCCCTAGTTAAATATCTTGGTTAGTTCCATATATCTATGGCTACGTTGTTCTCTTTCCCTTGCAAGTAGAGCTACAAAGCCAGATATTTAAATCAGCATAGTCTTTCTTCCTTTTTCTACGATTTGGGAGCAAATCATTGGCCTGAAAGGGAAAAAAGAACATGAACTGACACAGGACTGATCTGGGACCTGGAAAGATTGAAGCACCATAAAGAGGCTTTCTGCTCTGGTCTTTGCTAATTCAAAGAGGCCCAGAATTTGCCTCAGTGTCCTGAACTTATAGATAGGAGACCTTGGTTCTTGTTCTGTCCTGTCACTAATTTATTATGTGACATTGAACAAATCACTGTCTTAGTTTCATTGTTTATAGCATGGGGATAGTAATAGTTTTAAAAGTTTAAGATACTATATATTTGTAAACACATTATTATTGTTGCTTTTATTTAAAAAATATTTTCCTAAGATACCATATCTTTATGTGTGGAATAAGATTTTAAGGCATAATATATGATATATAATGATATATTTGCTTAATATGCATATGAAATATTTCCTGGTTTAGAATATCAATCATTTCTGTAAAGTATGACTTTGGGGGGTATCTTTTTCATTCGGATATGAACATCAGTCACTTTGTTGGCGATCAGAAAATGAAGTTTGGCTATTTGTGATCACTGCTTTTGGCTAAGAGAATAATGGATTCAAAGTGAGATGCTGCATGGAGGTTGCATGGAGGGCCCGTGAGGAAGGCTTAGGCAGGTAATGGGCACTGACGAGGAATGAGTTTGTCATGAACCAGCCCATCAGGCGCAAGGGCCATAAAATGAGGCCATGAGGGACATGGTGTTCCTGATGACAGTAGTAAATCCGTTTCAAATAAAGTGAACTGTTTGCTTAAACTTTCCTATGTTCTGTCAGACCTTTGGCTCTGAGAACCAACTCAATATAGAAATTAGCTCACCCAGAGGCTGCAGGGCAGAAAGACTCAAAGTACAGACTGTTGCATCAAAATTGTGTTTAGTAAAGCAAAACTATCATGAAATATTTGGTATGTTGTCTTTTTGAACTTTCTAGCTTGGACAGAATTGTCCCTTCTTATATTATTCTTTTGGTATAACATGTGGAAAGAACAAAGTTCTCACCTGATAAAATACATATATATTCAGCTCTCTGACAAATCTATAGGCTTTTAATTTTAATTTTTTATTAACATTATACAGGGAGAATTGTTTAGCATCCCAAGTAAGCATTGACTGCCCTTATCCTTGTGGACATTTCATGTTTTATTTTTATGTGAACTTTTTCTACTTTCTTTTCTCCAGTGAAGATGGTTTCAAATAAAGCTGTCTGCTATAGAAAGACATGGTTGCTAGGGAGCCAGAGTCACAACGGCTGATGTTACTAGGGAGGATACAGAGGTGAGTCCCTGATTATAGAAGAGAAACATTTTTCATTCTTCTTGAAAGTGAGTCTTTATATACAGATGACAGATTCGCTAACTCGGTTAGGAATAAGACTTCAGAAAGAAATATGAAATTTTAATATGTTTCCTCAGAGTGATATAAATCTAAAGATATTTTCCCCGGATGAATGAATGGGGTTTGTGCCCACCTCTATCTTACTATATGGTGAAAATGCTTTTAGAAAATCCCACATGTGTAAGACTGTTGAATCACAGACCTGTACCTCTGAAACAAATCATACATTATATGTTAAAAAAAGAAGATAGTAGGAAGGGAAAAATGAAGGGGGGAAAATCGGAGGGGTAGACGGACCATGAGAAACTATGGACTCTGAGAAACAAACTGAGGGTTCTAGAGGGGAGGGGGTGGGGGGATGGGTTAGCCTGGTGATGGGTGTTAAAGAGGGCACGTATTGCATGGAGCACTGGGTGTTATATGCAAACAATGAATCATGGAACACTACATCAAAAACTAATGATGTATGATGATTAACATAACATAATAAAATTAAAAAAAAAGGAAAAAAAAAAGAAAATCCCACATGGTGCAAATCTTTTGGTTTATAAAACCGGGCAAGCTCTCTAAAATCTTGGGCTTGTCACCTAGGTGGGATGATGAATCTCTGCCTAAAATTTTTTTCATCTTCACATTTGGTTAAGTATAGGTCAATAAACATTCACTGAGATCTCCTATGTGCTAGGCATTTTACTAGGGGCTTTTCATATATTTCTCATTTAATCTTATAATCCTGATGCAAGTTATTATTATTTTAATAAACACTAGTAAATATTCTAGTTGATGGAGAAGGTGGGATTTGAATCCCATTCAGTGTCACCATCTTATTTCTATTAAAACATGTCCTAATGATGAATAGAATAAATTCACAAATACATCAATTTCATATTTCAAAACCACACCACCATTAGTTTTTCTGTTAGTTTTACTAATGCTTCTGAAAAATCCATAAATGGTAAAGTTTAGTGAAATACTTTCAGGAGAATATTCTGACATTTGAAAACAAAATGTGCTAAACATTGCTTAGTTTTATCATTAGATAGTTTAATTTTAAGGTGTCTTGTTAAATAATTTGGGTTCCTTGTAGGTTGTTGTTAATGCTCACAATTAAACTCAAAACTAACTGAATAGACATCTTGTATAGAATATTGTGCTATAATAGGTAAGATAGTCATTACGAAGCTTTCTGTACAATGTGATGGGGATACTACCAGATGATAAAAGGAAAGAATCTTGAGTAGAAATATTTCTTTTTTTAAGTAATCTCTATGCCCAATGTGGGGGTCAAAGGACCCTGAGATCAAGAGCCACATGCTGCACCAACTCAGCCAGCCAGGTGCCCTGAGAGTAGAAATTTTTTTTTTTTTGGTAAGATTTATTTATTTATTTGAGAGCAGGAGGGAGAGGGAGTGGGAGAGAGAGAATCTCTAGCAGACTCCCCGCTGAGTGTGGAGCCCAACATGGGGCTCAATCCCAGGACCCTGAGATCATGACCTGAGCCAAACTCGAGAGTCAGATGCTTAATTGACTGAACCAGCCAGGTGCCCCTGAGTAGAAATCTTAAATGTCTCCTCAATATTTGAAATTGGCAGTCAACCTTATCAGCAACATGTTCCTCTTCAACTTTAGATCCTTCAGTCACCTCTAACCTAGAACACTTTAGTGGAGTCCCAAGGTCAAAGCCAAAGAGTATCTATCCACAACTTCTGAGATTATGGAGTTTTCATTGTCACCAGTATCCACTCACAGAATGTGAATAAGAGCCTATGGAATTGACTAATGCCCTTTAAGAAAAGGTTGTGAATGTTGGGGTCCATGTGAAGAAGACACGAACCACACTGAAGAGTGGATTGGCACCCTATTAACCTGAGAAACCGCATCCTGTAGCTCAGAATATCTTTTAGGAAGCAAAAGTGAATTAAAAAAGAAAGAAATGTTCTTAGAGAGCAAGCTGTATGACTTGAGTGAGATATATTGAGGCAATTATTGTGCTGGGTTTTCAAAAGTGCTGGAAAATTTTATGATCACCACTAGGTACTTGTAGTCAGTGGAGATATAAGAGAAAGATTATTTAATGCTTTTGAATGTGGATTTATTGTCTGTGAGAATTAGGATTGAGAGTTGTTTCCATGTAGTGATTTTTCCTATGCTACATTATTTTTTTTAAGAATTTTTTTTTAAAAAAAGAAAGTTTGGTCTCTTCCTCTGAAATACCAGTTTGTTGATTACTGTTAGGGGAAGGACATTTGATTAGGTGGATTGGCTCAAGTAAAGCAAATGCCACCCTACTTTAATGGAGATTGTTTAGAAATGTAGTGTTTTGGGATTGCTACCTTAATGGTTATCTGTGAATTTAACACTGTCAATCTCTTATCTCACAGAGCGTGTGGGCAAACCTTTAAATGACTCCAATTTTAGAGATGGCGACACTGTGCATTAGACATTATCCTTTGCAGCAGACCTGAGCCTTGAACACAGACCGAGATAGGAGATTTATGGGAAAGACAAGACTTGTTTCTCAAACCACTGGTTGCTCATAAAACATGATAATCAGATAGAGCTGCATGAGTTTTAAACATAGGAAGAAAGTGGAGGTATTCTTCCACATACTTTGTGATTTTATCTGTAAGCCAACTTTCCAGGAAAAAAACCTTATAAATAGTTGCAGGAAGAGGCAAGTTGTTAAGGGAAATGGCAATATTAAAATCATCTGTAAGGCTGTATTGTTTATAAATGAGCCAGTTTGATTTGAAGGATTTGATTCATCTAGTGAGTCAAAATAGCCAAAGTATTTGTATAAATTACCTATGTTGATATGGCCTAGGGGTTATATGTATATGTACAATTTACAAAGCATCCAGAAATTGTTAGGAAGCTTTTGACATGGTTTAATGTGGGCCCCACTCTAGCTCGAAAAGGAAACATTCAGTTCTTCCCAAAATATCTACTGAGCCCCTATTTTATGTCAGGCATTGCAAACGTGATTATGGATTAGACATAGGGAAATACAATCCTACTATTAAAAAAAATATTTACTAAACACAACATTGCTATTGAGACAGATTGTATGAAACAAAATAGGATTATTTGACCTTGAGTGCCAAGTCAGTTATCATTGCCTATTCTGGAAGATATCAGTCCATCATAGCAAAGACCCAAAGGACCTGCATATTTTTAGGTTATAATCACAAGAAATTAAAAAAACTGTTTCACAAACATTTAGTCTTCTTTGTTCTTCAGATACATGCAAATAATTGCTGCTATGTTTTTTTCTTTTTGTTTTTTCTCTTTTAACAGGCAGTGGTTACAATTGATTCAGTACTACTTTACCAGAATAAGTAAAGGTCTATTTGCCTTGCATGATATTAAATTAAATCTGTCTGAGAGATAAACAACTTAAATTTTAATGCTTCACATTCAAGAGTGCATCTGTGCTAATATTTAAATAATACATCTATCTTTCAGACTCTGATTTAATGTTTTCGTCTTCTTTGGTTTTAGGCTTTTGCTGAAAGCTCTAAATTTATTTAATCCTTTTCTTTTCCAGAAAAGTGAGGGTATTGCTCTAAACCTTGCTTGACTAAAAAAAAAAAAAAAGTGCAAATCTTACTTCAGATTCATCCACTGAGTTATTTATTTTACCAGTTTCAAGGCTTAGTCATAAAGGCTAATAATATAAAGCAATGCTACCTGTAATATTCTTTTAGTATATTTGATAGAAGCATAGAATGACCACATCATCAACTATATGCCTATAAAGAAATTTGTTTTATGTCTTTCCTCACCAATTTGAATTACTCCATTCCCCAAATCACTGAAGGTGAAGCAATCTTTCTAGGATTTCTATATGAATATAGGTTTTTTTTTTTTCACTTTTCATATATAAGATGAACCAGTAGAGTGTAAATACATTTTCATTTTTAATTTTTTTCCTCCTTTATATTGGTATATTGCTGAACTACTTCCTTCTTTATGGAGAGTTTGTAATACACACACACTCACTTTGCCCCATGAGACAAGATAGCGTAAGAAAAAAAATTCAGGACCATAACGTTATTCCTTCCATTAACTTGGGTAGAGTTCTAAACCTTGAAGAACTTCAGTTTTTTTATTTGGAAAATGGAGTCAATCATATCTACCTTTTTTGGGCATTATGAAGATTAAATTAACATGCAAAAGAAATAGATTCTGACAAATTGTGGGCAATAAAAATGTGTCAGCCCTTTTCTCCTTATTGTTAATTGTTGAATACATTAGCAGGACAAAGCAAGCCGTTCTTTACTTTTTTTCCCACTAAGATCTAGGAGAAATGGAAAAGCTTTATTTTACTTTTCATAATGTATAAGATTTTCATTCAGAAGACACAAAATTTAGTACTAGGAGATAATCATGGTATTGTTTCACACGTTTTCTTAGAAGGAACTAAAATATTATCATTTGAAATTTTATTAACCATATCAACTATTCTATAGTTTGAAAAATAATTCAAATAAATGGAGTTGGCTTGAAATTTTATGTTTTTTGGAAAAGCTGTGTAGAACTCAAATACATCTTTCTCACCTTGCAAATATTTAATTCATAATTATGCACCAAGGACTTATTAATGATAAAGCAGTTCACATCTAACCTTTTAAAAATTCTGTCTTAGGCATTTGTGATGGATAGTCTCCATGATGGCCACCACCAGTTTCTTCCTTCTCCGTACCTGTACACTCTTCCTCCTATCAAGGGGTGGAATCTAATTTCCATCTCCTTGAATCTGGGCTAGCCTAAAGTGACTAGTGTGACCAATAAATTGGAGCAGGCGTGATGCTCTATAGCCTCCAAGCCTAGGTTATAAGAAGTTTCATATCTTCTTTGTTGATCATTTGGGATGCTTCTTCTCAGAATCAATTTGCCTTGTTGGGAGAATGCCCAGACATATGGAGAAGCCATGTATAGGAGCTCTGGTTGACAGTTCCAGCTGAGCTCCAGTTGGTGGCCATTATCCACAGTCAGCCATGAGAATGAGCCACCTTAGATGTCTAGCACAGTTAAGTCCTCAAATGACTCTAGCTCTAATGACAATTGGACACCACATAAGAAGCCCTGAGTTAGACCAAGTCAACCTACAGAACCATGAAGGAAAACAAAAAACTGTTGTTTTAAGCCACCAAGTTTGGGGTAGTTTGTTATGTAACGGAAATATGGATAACAGGAAAGCATTTATAAGCAAACTACATGTCCACATAAGGATGTGGTATTTGTTATGTTAAACCTCAAAGTATTAAGCAATTTGTGTCCTTAATAGGTCCAAATCCTGTTTTTTTACTTCATTGTGATCAGGTTTTAAAAAATATAGTGAATGTATGGTGTTAGATTTGAGGGGGAGAATTAAAATATAGAATTTTGGAAGTTGGAGCTTCATATGCATCCATCCATTCATTTAAATATTGATTATGTACATATGCAAAGCAATACACCAGGTGCTGTGGGGGATAAAGGGATGAGTCATAAAGCTGTACCAATATTAGCATTTTGAAGGCCCTCCCTTTTCCCTCTAAAGACAATAAAACAGTGTTCATGTTTCCTGCTGGGTTTTCATTTGGTGTTCTCTTCAGTTTTCTTTTTTCCACTCTTTTGATCTTTTTTTTTTTTTTTTTCAGATTGTTAGTTTCTTTTAGTGTTTGGAAAATGTAAAAAAGAAAAAAAAACCTAGTTTGAAGGAAAAATAATCACATGCATAAATACATAGTAATAAAAAAAAAACCCACACAAACTAGTAATGCTAGTAAGCAATCAAAATTTTGGTGAAGATTTTTATTTTTTTGACTCAGTTATTTTTTGACACCATAATATTGTTGTCTTTCAGTGAGATTTATGTTCATGATCTGATATAAATGACAAGATGGATAATACAATTTTTCTGTAGCCCAGATGCTTCAATTATGATAAACCAACTATTAATTGCTTTTAAAGTACTGTGACTTTGTTAAGAACATGAACTTTGAAGGGAGAGAAGCTGGACCATATTTATGACTGACATTTACTGATTTTTTTTTTTACCTAAGGTGATTTTCAGAACACTCTTAGCCTAAGTTTTATTATCTACGAAGTAAGTATAAAAATGGTACTGATACCCAAAGGCTATTATGAGTATTGGCTGCAAGTATGCATGTAAAATACTTGCAAGGGCTCTAGCACATAGTAAGAGAATCGACATTTTTCTGAAATCACAGTCATGGAGGATTACATTTTCTAGGGTCTTAAACAATGGTGGTGCTGAGGGTTTAATGCAATGTTATTTAGGTTCCATAGTCAGTGAGGCAATTAAAAAATGACCTGGACCTATTTACTTTTTACAAGTGGTTTTAAAATTTAAAAGAATCATTTAAAAGGCAGTATAAGCTTTCTTTAAATGAAATCCCATAAAAAGGACCATTTGTTTGGTTGAAATGGGGGTAGGGATGAATCTCACTTTCTGCAGTGGTTCTCTTAGGATGAAAACCTAATGGCTTACCAAAGTCCAGGTTAAAAATGATGGCACTGGGAGTGTCTGGGTGGCTCAGTTAGTTGTGTCCAACTTTTGGATTCAGCTCAGGTCCTGATCTCATGGCTCATGGGACATAGCCCCACATCAGTCTCCACGCTCAGCAGGGATATGCTTGGATAGTCTCTCCCCCTGCCCCTCCCCCACCGCCTCAAATAAATAAATCTTAAAAAAGAAAACACGATCACACTAGCCTATTATTTTTATGTTTGTGGCTCTATTTCTTTCTAGTCCTGCTGGCCATGTGTTGGAAGCCCTTGAAACTATATATTATCCTAAATGTCCTTCCTATGTCATCTCTTGCTTCCCTACCAGAGTACAGTTCCTGTTCCTCATTCTGCCTGCAGAGTTCTAACTTGTGTTTTTGTTTTTCAGAGATCAGCTTCATTGTTCCAGCTTGGAGGTGAAAGGACTTAAGTGGAATATGTTTTAAGGGAAAAAAACTTGAAATGCATTAAATTTACTATTGCCAACATTTTATCCCATTACAAATGAAATCAAACATGTTTCACCTGAATTGCTCAAACAGATTGAGCTACATTTTCATTCCATAGTTTTAAATTTTATAATTTGGGATTTCTCCAAATACATTCTAGGGAAGTTGGTGAAGATACTACCAGCTGGTGAGCACAGATGTTATTTCATTAACATATTTAGCCAAACCTTGATGAATCCTAATATATATTTCCTTAAACCAAAACGTTTCTTTCCTTGAGTTCTTTTTCTCAAAGACTTCCAAAAATTTCCAGGGATCTCCACACATATCCATGAGATTTGCCTGGTTGTAGGTCTGCCTTTAGTGAGTCCAGTCCAAACTCCACAGACCTTAGAGCTGCTCCCCAATTCTTGTGCACCTCAAGGCTTTGCCATTGGTGTCACTCATGAAGCTGGGTGTGTTTTACCTCTGGTACGGGGGTCTTGCAGCTTACTCTTGCACCAACGAGAGCACGTCTTCTGCTCTCTGTTAGAGGAAAGAGCTAAGTTTCCTAGAAAAAGTAAGTCCTAAAGTAGTTGGTGACAGTTCTTTTGGTTAAAGATGTGCTTATTTTAAAATTTGAACTAATATAAATGCATATAGGTGAAAGGGGGAGTCCTCTATTTTTGTCCATTTTGTTCAAATCTTCTATATATTTCTCCTTTTTTGTTTCTCTATCATATACATATCTATATGTATTTTTTTAAAGATTTTATTTATTTATTTGAGAGAGAGAGAGAGAGAGAATGAGAGAGAGCACATGAGAGGGGGGAGGGTCAGAGGGAGAAGCAGACTCCCTGCCGAGCAGGGAGCCCAATGTGGGACTCGATCCAGGGACTCCAGGATCATGACCTGAGCCGAAGGCAGTCGCTTAACCAACTGAGCCACCCAGGCGCCCTCTATATGTATTTTTAAAACTAGAGTTCTTAGGGGAAAGGAGAAAGAGAATGAAGCAGAGGCAATATTTGGGAAGATAATGGATGAAACTATACCAACTTTGCCTTGATTAGTGTTTTATGATATATTTTTTACCCATGCTTTCATTTTCAACTTTTCTATTTTTTCCATGTTGTATCCCTTATAATTAATTTGCAAATTCTAATTTAAAAAATGTAGCCTAAAATTTTTTGTCCTTAATTGGAACCTATGGTACATTTAGATTTAATGTAATTACTAACATTTCAAATTGTCCTGTCTTTCCTCTCCTTTCTTGCCTTTTTAGGGTTGATTATTTTTTATTATTCCAGTATTCCGTTCTACTACTTTGGAAGTTGTATATTATGTTTTTTCTTTTAGTGGTTTCCCTAGAAATTATAATGTGAATATTTAACACATCAAAGTCTAATGTCATATAGTACTTTTACCTTTCTCCTAGACAGTAGAAATTTTAAAGAATTTTAATGCCAATTATTCTCTTCTTGATTTATATTATTTTGCTAGATATTTTAATTCTATTCCACAACATATTATTACTATTTTTTGTTTAATATTGTCAAAATTCATTTAGATTTACTCATATGCTTTCTATTTTTTTTAAGATTTTATTTATTTATTTGACAGAGAGAGAGTGAGAGAACACAAGCTGGGGGGGTGGCAGAGGGAGAGGGAGAAGCAGGCTCCTCGCTGAGCAGGGAGCCAATGCAGGGCTCAATCCCAGGACCCTGGGGTCACAACCTGAGCAGAAGGCAGATGCTTAACTGACTAAGCAACCCAGGCACCCCTCAAATACTAATTTTTTTGCTCTACATTCTTGCTTGTATCTCAGACTTTCCATTTGGAATCACTTTCCTTATGCCTGAAGAATATCTCCTAGGATTTTATTAATGAAGATCTCTTAGTGGCAAACTTTCTCAATTTTTGCTTATGAGAAAAATGCCATTATTTCTCCCTTTTAAAAATTATATTTTCTCCAGATATAGAAATCTAAATTGACAGTCACTTCTTGCAGCCCACTGAAAGTGTCATTCCACTGTCTTTTGGTTTCACTGAAGCTGTTGAAAAGTCACATGTCAGTCTGTTGTTCCATTGAGAGAAAACTGTTCTCTGACTTCTTTTAATATCATCTCTTTGTTTTTGGTGGTGTGCTGCTTTACTGTAATGTGACATTTCTTCTGCAATCTGTGGATTGATGTCTCTTATCGTTTCTAGAATATATTCTGCCACTGTCTTTCCAAATATTGTCCCTGCCTTGTTCTCTCTCTCTTCTCCATCTGGGGCTTTGATAAAAATATGTGAGGCATGCTAACTCTACTTTCAATCTTTTCACCCCATTTCTTCATTTCTTCATAGTGCATTGTAGATAGTTTCTTCTGATCAATCTTCCAATTAGTTTTCTTTTCAGCTGTTTTTAACCTGCTCACAGTCACATCAATTGAGTTCTTAAATTTGAATATATATATATATATAGAGAGAGAGAGAGAGAGAGTATCTCTTTTATTCTTTCTCATATCTGCTGGGTCACTTTTTATAATGTCCACAGATATGTTATACATTAATTCTTCTTTTTTTTTAAGATTTTATTTATTTATTTGACAGAGAGAGAGAGAGAGCACAAGCAGCGGGAGCGGGAGAGGGAGAAGCAGGCTCCCCACTGAGCAGGGAGCCCAATGCGGGACTCGATCCCAGGACCCTGGAATCATGACCTGAGCTGAAGGCAGATGCTTAACCATCTGAGCCACCCAGGTGCCCTAATTCTTCTCTTTATTAGGCATTTTATAACTTAGAGCTTATGAATCAAATATCTGAAATCTCTGTTCTGGCTTTTTGTTATTGTTGTTCTAATAATTGGTGTGTACATTGTAAGTATTAATTCTTAGTTGCTTATTTTCTTTGGGAAATTATTTGTGGGAATTGCTGAGTCTCTGGATGAGGATGAATTCCTCTGAAAATCTGGAGAGTATTTTTGTTTACTTCTGCCATGTACCTGAGGGAACTATGTCTGGGATCATCTTAAACTAAATTTATATTCTGGGGTCTTTTGGATCACACAAGTGATATGAATTTGAGCTACAAATCTACAGAAAGTCTGGTTTACAACTTTTCAGTGAAGATTTATCCTTTTTGCTTTCCTTAATACCAAGGCAAATTTCCTTGTAGCCTCCGGGAGGTGGAGAAAGAAGGATGAACTTACTTCTGATTCACTCTCATTAACCTTGTGGCCACCTGAAGTCCCACATTATTGGTTGGGAAGTGTCTATTATCAACTTCCTAACTTGGGTTAACCTGGTGCTTTATTTTTAATCCCCATTATTCCATGAGTCTATGAAAATGAAATTCAAGTTTCTAGGTTTAGAAAATACCCCCATGTAAAAAGCTGCATTAGTCCTCTGCTTACTCTCTGGATCCATTTTTTTTATTATGTCTTTGATTGGCAATAAGTTACTATTTTGTTGTATCATAGCTGCTTTTAATATGACATTTTTATGTATAATTTAGTAATTTTATTTATTTATTTTAGACTTTTATTTTTATTATTTATTTGAGAGAGAGAGTGAGAGAGACCATGAGAGGGGAGAGGGTCAGTGGGATAAGCAGACTCCCTGCCGAGCAGGGAGCCTGACATGGGACTCGATCCCAGGACTTTGGGATCATGACCTGAGCTGAAGGCAGTCGCTTAACCAACTGAGCCACCCAGGCGCCCCTAATCTAGTACTTTTATTTGTTTTCAGAAGGATTATCAGTCCCTTTAACTTCCTAGCCACCATAATATCTGAAGCATAAATCCCCATTCTTGTCTATCCTATTAGTGTATTACTTAATCATATGGAGACTTGTCACATCTCTTACTTTTTATGAATAATTATTAGGGTATGTAACATTTTATTGTATGTGTCACCTTTCTAATTCTATTACAAATACCTAAAACAACTTTGATGTAACACATATGGCACCTAAACAGAGTCACGTTACTGGTGCCAATAATATATTGGCTGATTGAAAGACTAGGGTTCAATTTCTCCATTCAAAGAATATTCTGTTTTTTTTTTTTTTTAACTATCAGTATAACACCACTGACCCACTGGCAGTAAGTCATGCTCTTTAAGCTGCTTTCTCCATCAGCACTGATTAATTTGGACTGATCTATCTCTACCCTTTGGGCAGGACCATTCATCACCAGGAGCTTACATTCATGAGAGAGAGGAGATCAGGAAATGCAAGACCAGACTACTTGTGAGTGTGTGTGAAATGGTAGTGGCAGAAGTGGTTAGTTTTCTCTCAATATCTGCTCTCCTTTATCCCATTACAGTAGACTTTTTAGCTAGATACATGGCTTCCTAGAATAATAAAGTATACTGGCCAGCTGCCTTTGTAAAGAAGTATGAAGTATAACTATATTCAGTGGGCTGTAAGTGGAAATACCCTGTGACAGCTTCCAGGACTCTTTGATATGAGACAACTGGCATGTACCTACTGAGTCCTCTTAACCCCTTCCCCTAACTTGTTGCTTAGAATATATGTAATGGCTACAATTCCATCTCAGACCATGACTGAAGATAATGCCCAAAGGATGGCACAGTGGAAAGTTAGGAGTCTGGATCCTTGAGGACATTGTGGAGCTGGGCTGCCTCACTGTCTCTCTGTAATGGTTAGCTCTGAACTCTTACCTGAGAGACAAATACATTTCTGGCTTGTTTAAACCACTATCATTTTACGTTTCTGCTATTCACATTTGAACATTATCCTAACTAATCTAATGAGTAAATAGTTAATTCCAGAAATTATGCAGCCAGGAGATTTGTTTATAAATATCTGGAATCTAAGACAGAACATTTAATCATACCTGATTAAGGATTTTTGTCACTCCTTATGTGGTATTGGACGGTAAATAGCATAAACTAAGTAATATCTGTTTTATGTGCTTAAATTAAAAGCAGAGTAAACAATACAGTTTTCGGTATATGGTTTGAGTTCCATTACTCTACAATTTATCTTGTTATCCTTTTAAAGTCTCCAGGTTAAATACCTTCCCTGTATATTGTTCATAATTTCATGAATTGGATAAAACCCCCGAAAAAATATTGTCAAGGCTTCATGTCATAATGCACTGGGTGGCCCTGGAAACATGAGACATTTTTATAAACATAACATGACTAGGTGTTTGTGCTTTATATTGATCTATATAAATTTCCCCACTGAAAACAAAATAAATTGATGAGAGCAATTTTTTTTTGTCAGACCACTGAAGTATTAACATGATTCTCATTTCTGCAACTGATTAATTTTATGTATATAAGAAGGGAAATGTAAAGGTTTTACCAAATCTTTCAGGAACAGATAATTGCTATGTAATATATCCATTCCAGCTTTTCAACTCATTCTACAGAATGGCAAAATCCTGTTCTTGATTCCAGAAAAAGGAAAACCCCAAAATAATAAATAAGGGAAGTTTCATTTATGGATATAGATACAAAAGTCTTAAATAAAATAACAGCAAATTGAAAGAGCAGTGTACAAATCACCATACATCATGACCAAATAATTTTTTGGGGGGTTTGCAAGTATGGGTCAACATTAGGAAAGATACTAGTGTGATTCATTTTACCAATAAATTAAAAGTGGAGGGGGAAGGTCACTCAATAGATACTGAAAAATTCCTATTTTTATCAGAGATCCCAATAAAATCTCTTAGAAAGAGAAATAAAGAGAACAATCCCTTAACTAAATATAGTGTATTTATAAATGACTTTAAGCACAGATCTTACCTAATGCAAAATATTAGAAATGTTCACATTATAGACAAGCACAAGACAAAAATTTTCACTACAATTGGTAGTACCCCACATTGGGTGAGGAATCCTGTTCAATTTAATAAATTTAAAAAATAATATATGTAATATATAAATTTTATTAGGTTTATCTTTTATATTATTTATTTATAATATACAATATATAATATAATTTATATAGGATTATATAAATAATATACAAATCTATCTCTATATTATATATATATATATATATATATATATATATATATATATATATATATATTACCAATGATGCAAAAGAGATGAATAGACTAATGGGACTCTAGTATAATCTTGAAATAGATTCATGTATATATAAGAATTTAATATATAATAAAGGCACCATTCTTATTTATTTGAGGAATGCCTTCCTAAACAAGGCAGAAAATCTAGAATAGAAAAAGGAAGAAAAATCAAGATATGTGAGTATTATAAATCAAAAAAACAAAAATAAAAAACAAACCCAAGTATGTTAAAAGATAAATTTAAAAGGCAAGCAGGAGGTTTACTTAGGATTCTGGAGCAAAGCCCTATCTTTTGTGGCAGAGAACAATTCCTTTTTTGGAAAAACAGCATGATGCTGGTCACAAATAAAAATTTAGTCCTTATCATGGAACACAAGTGACTGTGAAACAAAGCTGATCATCATGAGCTATTATCAGACCTACCATGTCATAAGGCAGGGTGGGTCTGACAGTAATCTATTACATAATGGAAGGGATACATTCAGGACTGGACTGAAGTCAGTCTAGAACACCTGAGTAAATTACATAGACAGGTGGCTTGGGCCCATTTGCCTGTTCTGTAGGACCTTTCCTTCAACACACTACAGCATCATTGGGAAATCCCTGACAGAGGGAAAAAGGACTTGGGTCTGATTCACAAAAAAGTTTGGTAGAATATGTTGGTGCTAACCACAAGGAAACCGCTGATCTATTAAAGTCCCACTCAAGCTTGACCCTGAAGGAAGGCATTTAAGAGAAATCTTCCCATTGGGCAGAGTTAAGAGCAATATACTTGGTTATCCATTCCATATTGAAAAAGAAGTGGCCTGAGGAAAGGATATATAATGACTCCTAAGCAGAGGGAAATAATATATCAAGTAGTCAGTACTTAAAAGGAACATGCAAAGATAAGAGACAAGGATGTCTAGCAGAAATGTATATACATTGACTAATTGGAGTGGACATGATGCATGCAGACGTTTTATTACATATCAATACCTACCAGAGAATAGCAATCTCATACAAAGCCCTTGACAACCAAGTAGACAACGAATGTCAGCTTCTTACTGAGTCATCCCAGTACTTATACAATGGGTCCATGAAGACATGGTGGCAAGGATGGAAAGTAAGCATGGATCAAAACACACATGCTCCCTTTCACTAAGTTGGATCTTTTCATCCCCACAATCTTAGTCTTTGCTGGATTAGAGATCCTAGCTCCCAGGGTAGGAAATCTGCCATGGGTTCCACCTAACGGGGGGCTACAACTATCACCTTGCCACTTTGGGTTCCCTATGCCAGTGAACAAAACAAAAACAAAACAAAAACAAATAAACACACAAAAAGGCAAGCAGTAGACTAGAATAAAAAAATGTATATATGTATAAAAATTATCCTTTTAATCAAAAATATGTATACGTGTGTGTAACAAGGAATATACAAAAACCATTTACAAGTCAATAAGGAATGAATCACCCAATAAAGAGAAGGGAAAAGCATATGAAATACAAATAAGTGCATAAACTTTTGGAATGATACTAACTCTGCTGTGAAAATCAAGGAAATAAAATTAAGGCAATTGTGACATATATTATATATATATTATATATATGTGGAATACACATTTATATAAATTTAGAAAAAAAGCAAAAAGATTGATGATTGATAATATCCAGTTTTGGTGAATTTGTGGAGAAATGATAACTCTGAATATACTGTTTGTGGGAATATCAATTGGTTAAGCCTCTTTGGTGGGCCTTTGGAAATCTTTATCAAATTTTTAAAATGAGTTTAACACTTGCACCAAATTTCAACTTCTATATACTTAGGTATAGACTTTTGTACTGAGATGTTCACTGAAGTAGAGTTTGTAATCAAGAACAATTGAGATAAGCCTAAATATAAATCAATAATGAAATGGTAAAATATCAGCTTTATATATGAATAATCTGCCACAGTTAAGAAAATAGGAAATACCTACGAGACATATTTATCTTATTTTAAGTAAAAGATTTTTTTTCAAAATAATGTGTATGGCATGATTTTCTTTATAAAAATAAAAAAAATTGTTATACACATATATATTTTGTGTATAAATGCACACACTAAACATGGACAAAATTTACATTGATGTCCTTTCAGGAAGGGTCTACAGAAGAGACAGTGGGGAGAGGCAGCAGGGAACATGAGATAGTATTTACTTTGTAACCTACATACTTTTGTATTATTTGAATGTATTTAAAAATTATAGCCTATGCAATTTTAAAATGGTTATCAAGATCCAAGGATCTTTATTTCTAGTTTGGGGCTGTTCCTGCTTAAATGTTCTTGTATCTATTCTTGTATCTTGTATCATGAGTAAGTCATACAGCATTCAAAGTATCCATTTTAAAGGAAAGACTGATCATTAGGAATTAAATATACATGTGACATAGTTTTTCAGGTTCAAAGCTGTATAAAATGGTAGCTATTGCTACAAAAAAATGTGTATTTATATTATGTGGACCATGGTTTTACTCATTATAGATACACAGGTTCTCACAATGCCATTTGTTTAGGTGTAAATACAATTCTCTCAGACAATGAGGTTAGAGAATGATAGTGAATTTTTATTTCATTTTTTTTATTATGTTCAGTTAGCCAGCATATAGTACATCATTAGTTTTTGATGTAGTGTTCAATGATTCATTAGTTACGTATAACACCCAGTGCGCATCGCAATACGTGCCCTCCTTAATACCCATCACCCTGTTACCCCTTCCCCTCTGTAACCCTCAGTTTGTTTTCTGGGGTCCATAGTCTCTCATGGTTCATCTCCCTCTCTGATTTCTTCCCCTTCAGATTTCCCTCCCTTCCCTATGGTCCTCTGTGCTATTGCTTATGTTCCACATATGAGTGAAACCATATGATAATTGTCTTTCTCTGCTTGATTTACTTCACTTAGCATAATCCCCTCCAGTTTGAGATAATCTTAAAGAGCTTGAAAATTAGAGGAGAAAAAAAATAGGTAAAGATCAGCACAGGAGCTTTTTCTAGAATGTTTCATATTCTGCTAGCTCTAAAGATACTCCTGAAGGGACAAATGCTTTTCACTTATTACCTATTATGTTTTCATCAGGTTAAGAATAAGAAACTTCAATAATCCCTGCTCAAGGAATTCCGAGATTTACTTGTAGCCATTGGAATTCCTATCATGTTTTTACTACTTGGTGGAAGCAAAATTTTGTCACATGAATAGGAATGATGGCTCTCATTTTTGAACACCATTAATGACCCAGAATGTCAAGGATTTCACCTGCGAGAAAATGCAAACTTAAATTGGGGAATAATAATGCCCAGTAAAACTGTGTCTAATTTACACTGAAAGAGAGGTAAAGGAATTTTAAAAAGTTAATATTATATCCCCTGAAGGAAATGTTTTAGGTCATTTGATATTACAGGAAGGCAAAACATCTATTCTTTTATGTTTGGAAAAAACAAACTGTTGAAACATGTATACCAATTACAATTTTACTAGTCACTGCTGAAAGATTCAACTTCATATTGATTCCATTTATAAAACTTGAACTCGCTTCCCCTTTTGTGACCCAATGAAGAACTCTGCCAGGGTGCAGTGGGTCTAACAATGTGTTGGGACACAGATGAGTATATGGAATTCAGAAAAAGACCAGAGGGAAAAGTCTACTGACTCAGGAAGACCTAAATTTTCAACCTGCTATGGATATTTCAGCACCTGTGGAAATTACTGCCATAAAGGCAGCGTTAAATTTTACTGTTAAAGTCTAAGAAAGAAGGAGGTCCACCACGGAAGGGCCTCAATAAAATGGAGGCAATTGAAGCTTAGCAAGTAGAAATGCATGTCTGGGTAATTCTCCTAATACAGGATTTCAAGGGAGTGGTGTGTGAGAATGAAACAGGACTCAGATAAAGAAACTGAGAACAAGAGAGGTCAAACAGTTTAGCTCTTGCTTCATTTCTGATATATCAAGGACAACTTCCTGGCTCTCAGTCTATAGCTCTTTCTACATTTTTTCCCCCTTTTTTCCCCTTAAAGAGAAAGCCTTTTCTCAGAAGCAGCACGAAGCAGGTCAACAAGGGAATCTCTATGGACAGAAACATGACGGGTGGTGAGTATGGTAATTAAATACATTGATTAGCACAAGAGTGATCAAAGTAAATTTGGGGATAGAATGTGGTTAGCAAGCTTTTTTTCTGGAACTGGATGACCTACAACTTTAAAAGTCAAATCAGCCAATATCAGAATAAAGTGGAAATATTAAATAAATTGAGATGCAAATATTTATGATGCAGATTCTATGTTTGCAAAAACAATTTTTTTCTTATTGAGAATGATGGCCGTTTAAATAATTATCCGTGCTTCTGTATAGATTGTTTAATCATTAGGAAACATAAAATACTCTTGGCCTGTGTTAAATGTACTGGTTGGGTTCAGATTATATTTGGCATCTTTTTTTGACAATCTTTGTCAAAAGCACTTCTTCCAATTTCAGTCTAGTGGACTTGAGTAGAACAGTACAGTGCCCCCCAATCAGAATTTTTTAGATAAACTTTTATTATGTGTATAAAATTCATGCATAGTATTAATGCAAAATACAGGAAAAGGTAAGGATGGACAGGATAGAAGAAAAATGTTATCTCTCATTCCTATCTCTTGGAGAGAACCATTGTTAAAGTTTTGACATATTGCTTTCAAATTATGATTTTGAAGGTATGGAGATCTATGTGTCAACGCCTGTATGCTTTTACCTGTTTTTCTACCTGTCTGTCATCTATCCATCTATCTATTACTCAATACACATACACATGTGTACACACACACACATACACACACACCTCATTTTGTTACAAAAAATTAAAAGAATGCAAAGAGTATTTTTGCTAGACCATGCATGTATGTATAGTTTTAATTACTATAATGTGTTTCTGTTTGGAAAATAAGATTCACTTTCAGGTCCTAAAAGCCTAGTAATATCTAAATCAGAATTTTAATTTCTCTGTGGAGTCTGGGTGGCACAATCCGATAAGTGTTTGACTCTTGGTTTCCGCTCAGGTCATGATCTCAGGGGTGTGAGATTGAGCCCCAAGGTGGTCTCTGCGCTCAGCCCTGAGTCTTCATGAGATTCTCTGTCCTCCCTCTCCCTCCCCCTACTCCTCCTCCTACTCGTGCATGTGTGCACCCTCTGCACCCTCTCTCTCTCAAATAAATAAATAAATAAATAATAAATAAAATCTTTAAAAACCCCAAAAAACCACTTTAATTTCTCATCCCAATCAAAGCTTCTCCCTTCTACTCAGCCTATTTCTGACTTGCTATGCCTAAAGACCTGCAATGTGGAAGGTGAGTGTGATATTATCAATCTCACCCTGCTTTTGGACTCCCTAGTGTTCAAACAAGGGAAGGGAAATTAGAGGAAAAGAGAAGTCTTAGATGATTAAGACTAATTTAGTTCTCTGTTGACTAATACTATTTGTCAACCATGTCCTCTGTTTTGGAAAGAGTCCAAATATTTACACAAAATGAGATGGATTTCTAGTTCTTTAGGGTCAGTTTGCACATGCAAGTGTGCGTTTGCGTGCGCACGCACACACACACACACAAACACAGAGTTCTGTGCTATGTTGCTCCCTCACACAGACATTTCTCTGACTCCTTACCATGCTTTTCAACTGCCTCCTGGTTTTCCTTTAGGGTCACATCCATCATACCACTTAGCTCTCAGGAATCTTATGCATCCTTACCTTGCTACATGGTTGAAGCACAAGCTATTCCTTATCACCATATTTTGTCCTTATTTTGCTAACTCAAATGACTCCAGCCCATTGCCTGCTTTCAGATTGAGAAGCAGTCTCCAGGGTCCTGAAATTCCAAGAGACACACATCAAGCTCTGTCAAGATTCTCACTTTATTTCAGTCCTTTGCAGCAGCAGTTTAGGGCTAATAAATGATGCAGGTTTTTCTTTCTTCTAGATGCCCTACCCCTCCATGGATGTTTCTTTTTGGAGCATTTGAGGGAGGGTTTGAAGGGAAGAGAAAATGCCACTGTACTCTCTGTGAGTTTGACTGCTCTTCTTTCTTAAGGGCACTCTTGAATCCACTTTTGAACTTTAAACCTCACTTAAGTAGGTTAGAGGTGGTGGTAGGGGTTGATAGTTGCTGGACCAGTTCTTTTCTCTCCACTGAATCCTCCGTGGATGTGTCTAGCTCTCTCTTTAGAATGTGCAGTTATTTATAACTCATTGTTCTCACTTTTGGGGCTTCAGCCAAAATTCTAAGACAACAGGAAGAGTCCTATTCAAATTCCCGTTTTATATATACATACACACAGATACAGAGTTGATTTTACATTCCTTATGTTGTGCTTTTTAACCTTTTTTTTTTTACCGACAGTTATATCATGTGCATTTATCATGTCATTACATTTCTTTGAAAATGAAATACTAATAATTAATATAATTGTATCTTATGAAAATGTCATAATTTATTTCCATTTTTAATTGTTTAAAATGTTAGTTTTTTTCTATTTGATTGTAACAGTAATGTATACTCATTAAAGAATTTTGGAAAAAACAGAAAAGTACCAAGAAGACAACAGCATCATTTGTAATTCCACAGATAAGAACTACCTACCTTTTGCTATGTTTCCTGCTAGGTTTTTCTCCCCCTGAAGAGCTATAGATAAGTATATGGATACAGAGATAGTTATATCAATGTATGTGTGTATATGTGCATATATAAACATATTTAATCTCATTAATACTTTGCATTATCATACATCTGTATTTAAAAATGAATGGAATCCCTACTGTATATAGTTTTGTACCCTATTTTCACTTTCTATTATATTTTGATCTGTCTTCATATTTGAAGAAGTATTTTAAAAACCTGTTTTTTTATTACTAGCAAATATGTTAACTATAGAAAGGTTAGAAGATACAGATTAGCAAAAAAGAAAGTCAAAATCATATTAACTTTTTGGTATTTATTCAGTCTGATCCTACCAAACAGCCTTTAGATAGAAATAAAGTCATAATAATATGAATATGCAAATCTCACTAGCTATAGAACACATCAGTCTTCTGCTGCAAAGTTCTGTCTCCTATGTCCACCCTCTCCAGTTATTTATGGGCATTCCTCACATTTGAATGCTAATTATTTCACTTCTGCTGCTCATTCATCTACTGGTAGCAGCTGTATTGGGATGGGAGAACCTGAGAGGCCATATTCCTCCAGAGCCTGGTGGGTGGATGCAGTATAAGTTGCCATGCTCTAGTATCCAGAACCACTACTTTTTGTCTTCTGGGAGTTCAGTTCAGTTTGCTTTACTTCCTTTTCTTCCTTAGGATTCTTTCCAGGGACCCCATAGTTCCTGCCCCAACTCTGTCCTTCCTACCATCCTCCCTCCATCTCCCATAGTCTGAGAGTTATGTCTGTCTAAGTGTGCAACTCAGTTGTAGGCACAATTAAAAAAATATCCTTTCACTTGGGGATGTTTGAGCCTTGTTGTAATTCATTAGAAGTTGTCCGGCAGGAAGTTGGCCCTGGCAGTACTTGCACATGCATGCACATACATACACACACGTTTATAATTATGGAATAATTTTTATAATATACATGATATTTTATACCCTGTAACTTTCTGGGTGTATTTGTTATGCAATATTTTATGTATTTAAGTATTTGTATCTGTACATGCATGTATACATGGCAGTTTTGGAGATATATCTATAGATCCTTTGACACTCCTCTACTAAGGAGAAGCTTTATTACCCTCCCCTTGAATGTGGGCTGGACTTAGTGACTTGCTTCTAGTGGTAGAACATCACTTCTAATGTTAGATTATAAAACACTATGCATCCATCTCAAGCTCCCTCCCTCCCTTCCTCTCACTCTGTCTCCTTTTATCTCTCCCTCTTTCTCTCCCCACTTCTTTATAGGGGAAGCAAGGTTGTGAACAGTCCCATGGGGAGGACCACATGGTGAGGAAATAAAGCATCTTGCAATCCTCCTGAGCTTGGAAGTGGATCTTTTAGTCCCAGTTGAGTCTTCAGAGATTGCTGTCCTGGCCAATAGCTTCACTGCAACCTCATGAGAGATGCTGAGCTAGAACCACCCAGCTGAGCTACTCCCAGATCCCTAACTCACAGAAACTTGGGAGACAATAAAAATGATTATCATTTTAAGCTGCTTAGTTTGGAGTAATTTGTTATACAGTTATAGATAATGAACACAGGATAGATTAGAAGATAGATAGATAAATAGATAGATAGATATGTGAGTTATAAAGTTATAAAAACCTGTGACCCAAGACTCAAGGCTGCAGTGTTCTCTACTAGTCAGTATATCATGAACACTTTTTTCTGCCATTACATTTTATCCTATAACATTTTAAAATGATTTCCAGCATTCTGTGGTATAAATATAATTCACTTGCCCCAATGCCAAATTTTGGATATTTAATTAATTCCTAATTATTCACAATTAATTCTGTGTTTAACTATAAAACTGTATAGTCAGGATTCTTAATTGCAAGCCACAGAAGCCTTTACTTGCTGATTTAAACAGAAAAAGGATTCTCGTAAAAGGTAACAGACCTAAAATTACTTCAAAATAAAAAGTAAAAAAAAACAAAAAACAAAAAAACCTTGAAAAATAAAACAAAAGGATATTAGGAAATAGGAAAATATTGTACTATATAGCCCTTTGGAGCCTAAACATCTACAGAAAACATCTAAATAATATAGAAACTGTCCCATGAGGAAAATGAAGCCATGTCAAAACCTTAAATGCTGATCCCGCACCCACAGTGCTCACTGGTCCTGCTGGCACCACTGCTCCAAATGCCCTGAGAACTCTTCTTGTTTCGTGACTGTGGAGGATTCTCTTAGTCTCTGCTTCTTTCTGGTACTCCCTTTTAGTCTGGGGTTGATGAGTGCGACTGGTAGAGCCTTTGTTGTAGGCACATACTCTCCAAATGTAAGGGAAAACTGAGAATCTGGCAATTTAATTTCTATCTTGGGAAATAGTTTGGGTCTTTTACTGAGAAAGTAAACAACTTAATGCAACTAACAACCTTCATGTGTCCAAAATGCATCCACCTCCTCCCCAAAGGGGAACCACACAAAGTTTCATTCATTATTGCATCCTGAAAAATCTATTTTTCTTCTAGTTTACTTACAATCTATTGTAATCCTAAGAGCCAAACTGGAAAGTTTAGTACCAACATATGTTATGCAAAATGGTGAAAGGAAAGATAAATGAGAAGAGAGAAGTGAAATACATAAGCCTGAAAAATTAAAACACAAGAAGTTGTTATGGTCCTCTCTTTGTAACAGTCATAAGGCTCATGTTGGTAATTATGACTTTTCTACCACTCATTTTATGTATCTTTTTAAACAATATAGCCAATGCCTTAAGTGTCAAGGTGCCTTACCTGATGTAGTGTCCCAAACTGTCATTCTTGAGGAATATAAGGCTTTGGTTATCTTTCCTACATGAATGCTGTCGCTTTCCAATGAAATTTATCAGTGAATAAGTCAGAATCAGGAGGCACCCCAGGACGTTCTTTTAGAACCTTCAATATTTCTTACTTTCCTAATTATGTAGCAGCAATTCGAATTCCCTTTGACAGAATCAATCTCAAAAGTCAACACCATAATCCCCTTTATTGTCTGTTCACTTAGTGGCCTGAAGAGCCTGAATTGGCCAGGTGGCATTGTCAATTTACCAATTAATGATTCCATTGCTATATCTTCTGATATAAGCACTACTGTTTTGGTTACTAAGACAACCAAATCAAGAGCATCCAGAATTTCATGAGTGGCAAGTTACATTTTGAGAATGACTAATTTTGTGTAGGGCCTTCTGAAATCCAGGATTCCCCACGCCACCCCCTTTCAGTCAATTGATCATTGGCAGCTTTGCATGACACCTTAGACAAGAATAGAGGAAGGGATAAAAGTGTAGTATCAAAACTCACTTGTGCCTTCAGAACTTTATCAGGTCCAGTTCTGTATATCCATTTCCATTTGATGATGGAGCACTTTGGAGTACACTTGACTTTATGGATGAGTGGGTTAAGATGTCAAATTCGTAATGTGAAGTTTCAGGTCCCATGGTCACGTGTTTAGTTGTAAATAGGTACTAGAGACAAACCAGGATCTACTATTCCAAATACAAAGAGACACTTGAGAAAAGGGTAATGGCTTTGACCACAAATCTTAAGAATTTCTTCTGTGATTCTCCTAGGGATTAGCCACAAATTTAACCATTGGATTTCCTGGGTAAAGTAGAGAAGCTCCTTCCAGTAGAGGCTGGTAAACTGAAGAGGCCTCTTTTCCTCTGAGACTGTCCTTGAAATTGTTACCTTTTAATGTATCTCATACATGCTCAGATGGCATACTCAAAAGCAGTTACATTTTCTCTCCTAAAACTAAAATGGTTCAAGTATCATGCCCTTTTGTAGTGGGCACAAATTACTGCACCTTACCATTCACTTTGTTTGAGAGAGCCCATGTTGCCCTGGAAACATCTTTTAGAGAAGTTAATATTACGGTTCCATGTTTTTGTATTTTTATCTCCTATTATCTGGAAAATGTATATTTCAGCTAAGTATAGTTTACCTTTCGTTCCTAGTTTCCCATGAGCTAGAATAATGTTGTAGGATGGTGAGACAATCCATTTCTCTAAAGGGAATCCAGCTTATCTCTTATCTAGACTCATAAGATGCAGAATTTTTCAGATGTAGGAGTCTCAGGAGAATGACTAATGTCTAATATAATAATGAATGATTCCTGTTAGGTCTGAACTTGCAGTCAAGGAAGATTAACAACTCAAAGTACTTACTGATTTGAATGAGGCTGAGCAATATAAGTACTTTTGACAATCACGTTCTTAAAAAAGAAGACCATTAAGTGCATCATTCAAATACAAAACCCAGTGTACTTCTAGCCACTTTTACCATACCTTGACCCTGTGGACAAGACATGTTTCAAAATTTTTAGTTTGTGTTGTTTTGATGTGGAAAAATGGAGTGTTTTCTTCTTGGACAGATTCAAACTTTCTGAAAAATACTGTGCTCCCATAGTCATTTGTCCTGGGGGAGATATGGATAAATGGTTTTAGACAAGGGTGGGCAAGAGACACTCACTACACTGAAACTATCATGATTCTCTCTACTTCTTAATGACAGAAAAAAGGACAGTTCTAATATGCAGAGGTGGGGAAATAGTACCAGATTTGTTGCTTTGTCCATGCTTATAGATATATAACCTTCACATACCTATGATAATTCTAGGATTAATTCTTATAGTGAAATTTCTGGGTCAAAGGGGTACATGTTCATAAGGGGCTGGAGAAAACTTGGCCCCAGAAAAGATAAATTAATTTATAATTCTACCAATAGTGTACAAAGACCTTCTTTCTTTTTTTTTTTTAAGATTTTTTTTTAATTATTTATTTGACAGAGAGAGCAAGCACTAGCAGGGGGAGCAGCAGGCAGAGGGAGAGGGAGAAGCAGGCTCCCTGCTTGATGAGGGACTTGATCCCGGAACTCTGGGATCATGACCTGAACCAAAGGCAGACGCTTAACTGACTGAGCCACCCAGGCACCCCAAAGACCTTATTTCTTTACAACTTTGTTAACATGAGATATTATAAATAAACACAATCTTTGACAATCTGTTAAGTAAGAGGTATTATCTTCTTATTTTTTAAACGTATAAATCACATATTGTAATAGGTTTCTTATAATAATTTTTGCCATTTTTACATAGAAGTTTTTGTCTTCTTATTGATTTCTTTTTTTTTTAAAGATTTTATTTATTTATTTGAGAGAGAGAATGAGACAGAGAGAGAGAACATGAGAGGGGGGAGGATCAGAGGGAGAAGCAGACTCTCTGCTGAGCAGGGAGTCCGATGCGGGACTCGATCCCGAGACTCCAGGATCATGACCTGAGCCGAAGGCAGTCGCTTAACCAACTGAGCCACCCAGGCGCCCCTTCTTATTGATTTCTAAGAACTTTTTATACATAAAGAATGTTAAACATTTTCTTGTCACTTATGTTTAAAATATTTTCTCCAGTTTTAATATGGCTTTAGTTAGAAGAAATATATATTTTAAATATATATGTGATAAATATATCAATATTTTCCTTAATTTTTTTGCCTGGATGCATTGATAGCATGCTTAGAAAGCTTTATCTTCACTACATTTGTGTAAATATTCTTATAAAACATTTTGTTTCATTACTTCAATATAAATCTTTATCCAATCTGTAATGCATTCCAGGGTATATCCTGGGGGGAGTGATCCATTTTTCTTCCCCCAAATGGTAAATTCATTTTTTATTTATTAAATTCATTATTTATTAAATAAATTTTTCTTCCTCCCCTGATTTAAAGCACTATCTTATCCCAGACTGAATTCTTAAGTATGCTAGTACTTAACCTGTTTGTGGGCATTTTTTCTATTTCCTTCATTTGGTTTGATTCTGTGACTCTACAGTGTTTTGTTTTTTTTTTAAGGAATTTATTTGACAGAGAGAGAGAGACACAGTGGACGGAACACAAGCAGGGGGAGTGGGAGAGGGAGAAGCAGGCTTCCCACCGAGCAGGGAGCCCGATGCGGAGCTCGATCCCAGGACCATGGGACCATGACCTGAGCTGAAGGCAGATGCTTAACGACTGAGCCACCCAGGAGCCCTCTATACTGTTTTGATTATTGTAGATTTTAAAACATTTTAAACATTATGTTTAGTTCTTAATTTGACTTTGTTTGGTGAGAACATATTGTTTTTAGACAACATTATTTTCCAAATGACTCAATTTGTCGAAACTATGTAATCTGGGGTTTATTCCTAGAATACTGCTGCAAAGTTGTTTTGAACTGACATTATATTCCTATTTTAAATATTTATGACATTTGTATTCATCTCCATAGGTATATTAGCAACAGTTATTTAGTTTTAACAATGTTTAACTGGTTTCAAGACACTATCTTGACCTAGTAGATAACATATTCTATATTCCTGAGGTCTTTGTTTTGAATCTCTTCTTAGTGGATTCAAATTAGACTTGGAATAATATTTTGTTTTGCAAGAATCCATGAGTAATATTCTTTATTAGCTCATACACAGACACATCCATGAACATAAACACAAATACATACGTATCTAACGTGCTCTTTTTGCTGTTAGTATACAAGCTTGCATTTTAGCTGGGGTTAGTTCTTTAGGGAGATAAAGTTTTCCTTTAAAAATACCTGTAAATATTTTAGTATAATCCTTAATTTTGATTTATTTTTCAGATGGCTCTAGAATATTGCTTATTTTATCCTGTAGAACTGTGCTTTGGTATTTGACTTACTATCTTAGATTATTATTTTGTTCTTCTTATGTAAAACAACTATTTTGATACATATACAATCATTAATTACCCCATTGTCTTTGACATTTTGTGTCCCTGAGTATATATCTGAGACTTTCCTAATTTTTTTTTATTTTACGTAGCATACTTTTTTTCTGCCTATATATTGTTTTTCATTTTGGTCATGCAAAATTTTCCTCAAGAAAGCTTAGGTAATTGGCATCCTTTCAGTAAAATTTCCTGCAGAGCATGTAGAGTAACAGCAATCCCACATACTCTGTGTTTACACTGCAGTTTCAAAGGTTTTCTACAATTATATCCTTGGCTTTTTCTTCTGTTTTAATGTGTTGTTTTTCCTTGGAACTTTTGTTTGGAATTCACTGCATTGTGCATCATCTTTTCAGGTTTGTACACCTTATCACTGATCTGATTTTTCTGTACTCTTTATACTGATTTTAATATAGATTTTAATTCTATTGAAATGCTAATTTTGTCACATTATTCCCTTGTTTCATACTATTCAAGGCTTAGTTAGCCCTGGACTTCCTCTCTATTCTGCATTTTACTCATGCTCAGTTTATTTCAATTTAATGTCATTATTTCATATGTTTCTTTAATAGAGTTCAAGATTTCAGGAGATTTCTTTTTTTTTTTTTTTAAGATTTTATTTATTTATTTGAGAGAGAGAGAGAATGAGAGACAGAGAGCATGAGAGGGGGGAGGGTCAGAGGGAGAAGCAGACTCCCTGCCAAGCAGGGAGCCCGATGTGGGACTCGATCCCGGGACTCCAGGATCATGACCTGAGCCGAAGGCAGTCGCTTAACCAACTGAGCCACCCAGGCGCCCTTCAGGAGATTTCTGATAACATAAAATGATACTTTCTTATAACTAAGTCTTCTGCACTTGGAATGTATCTCTTCCTTCTAGCTTATGTAGAACCCCTTCAAATTTCCTATTAATTTAAATTTATAGTTACCCATTCTAGGGGCGCCTGGGTGGCTCAGTCAGTTAAGGAGCCAACCCTTGATCTCAGCTCAGGTCTTGATCTCAGGGTTATGAGTTCAAGCCCTGCTTTGGGTTCCACACTGGGTGTGGAGCCTACTTTATAAATAAATAAATAATAACTAATTAATTAATTTATAGTTACCCATTCTTAAATAAAAGAGATTAATTCAAGCCCAGTGTTTGTCATTAAACCACTTAGCTGGTTGTATTTAGATCTCTCTTGTTAGATCTTAAGCTAGTATTCAGATGATGAGCTCAACTCTGAGCCTGATTTTGGAGGATTGTGCTAATTCAGGTAGCATCAGCTCTACTGGACTACAGAAGAGTCTCCTACCATTTTTGCCAGGCTTGTGGAAGAAGATTTTTTTCTTGAATAACTTGAGGCATTATATATTTCTTTTTCTTTTAGATACACTGCATCTAAAACTTCAGTCTCCCAACTGCCCTTAGAGTTTTTATTATCTGTGTTCCCTCCTAGTTCTGACCTCATATCTCCATGTGACATTGCCTGTTCACTTACAATCTGAAAATTGTTACACATTACTGAAATTATTCGTTTAATAGAAGAAAAGTAGGAAGGATCAGTGTGAGAGAGAGGTGAGCAGAGGGGGGATTCTCTTAAATGCTAGTAAAAAAAACTGGTAGGAGCATTGATTAATATTTATACTATTACTGTTGCAATGTCACATTTTTTCCTGAGCTGAGGATGGGGACTGTGTTCTCAGAAGAGAGGACATGTGTATAGGTCAATAGGCAGGAGAGCCTGTGGACTGTAATAGGTTGTATGATGGACTGTGTGGAGAAAAGGGTGGAAGGAGACAAGGCTGAGGAGGTCAGAGTTGCATCACTACATATACCTGCCTGTGGGATTTAACTTTATCCTGAAAGAGGTGTTGAAATGTTCAAAACTGCTGTGTAACACAGTGAGACAGAAAGATCTCTTTGGCAATAATTTGATTGGAGCAGGAGCAGACTCTTGATGGAAAGAGCACATAGGAAGCCATGGCAATCACCCAGGCAAGAAAAAGGTAACATGCTGGAAGGAAAATGAAAGACTTTGTGATTGGAATAGAGGGCAAGGGAATGGGACGAGTCCAGGGTGACTCTTACGCATTTGGTTAATGTTACAGGGTCAATGAGTGTGACATTCACTGGAATAAACTGGCTTGTTGAAGCTGCGGTATTGAGTGATAATGAGTTCAGTTTTGGAATTTTATTAGTGATTCCATAGACACAATTTTCTATACAGGCAATGATCACTTTAACTTTAGTGGAACAACAATAACAAAATATTTCCAAGGATAATATAAGGTGAAGGTTTAGCATGCATGTATTGCCTAAACTAGTTGGATTGTGGTGTGTTGTTGCTAAGGCCAAGGAAAGGAGAGAAATTAACCAGCGAGATCAGTATTTAAGTCAGAGTTGCATTGGCAGCATAAGGGAGTGAGAAAGAGCTTAGCTTTGGAAGGCAGGAAATTAATATTCTTGAACGGATTTTACTCATTAACAGTAGGATTTGGGGCAAGGCACTTAGTCACTTAGTCATAGGCTCATAGATAATATCATCTTTCAAATTATTTCAGAGTCTTAAGATTTGAACTAGATAGTTGATATGAAATTGCTTCCATATGCTGGTTTCATATCTGGAATGAGGAGAAACAAAATATTAGGTATTTGTTGGAAACTGCATTGGGGCAGAGATGTTCTGGTGGAGTACCTTAAGAAGTAAATAAGACTAGTCTTTTGTGCATTTTAATGATACCTTTGATAAAAGAACATATTTAATTCAAATTTTTAAAACAATAGTTTGGAACATTGCAAATGTAAATTCTGACACATTACAAATAAAATAAAGCTAAATGGCAGTACTTAGTGCCAGAGAGGATATTTTTTGCAATCAATTTTTTAATTAGCATTTTCCTTTATTAAAAATACAAGAAGAGAGAGAAGAAAATAGTTTTGCATTCAATATTAATATAATTTTCAACTCCTGGCTATGATTACATCATAAATATCACAGCCAAACTTCTTACAGAACTAAATAGAGAGCATTTTGTATTCTTTCAAACAAGTTCACATAATTAAGAAAGTGTTTTTCAAATGAAATAGAATTATCTCGTTTACTCTGCTGTATTTACATATGTCTTTCATGAAGAGCTATTTGGCAGTAAATCTAGCTGTTCTTTAAATAAGCATACTAAAATACTTTTTCAGAGTCTAAAGTTCTACTAAGAGGAAAAAAAATCCACACCAATTTTGCCTCTGAAAAGATATTATCACTGCTCTTTTTGTTGGTCTAGAGACAAAATATTGGAGAAAATGGAATTTTACCAAAAGCAAGTTATGAATTCTCTTTCATAGAATCTTATCCTACAGTTTTTTAATATAAACCAATAAAAATTAATGGATTAGAAAAAAAGCCCTACTTATTTACCTCAAATTATTTTGGAATAAAGAAACTGATAATTATTTACCCAGTGGCAATCCTAGGTAAGCTCCCCTGAGGCAGAAGCCCAAATGAAAGACTTAAACACTGCAAATTGTGTTTGTCACCTGAAGCGCTACACATTCAAAAATGAAAACAAGCCAGCCCCACATCTGATTGGTAGATATTATTACCAAGTGTCCATTGAGCACCTTAGTTTGAATGGGTTTTATTGCCAAGTTTAAATTTTAGGTGTGTTAATATCTGACAGAGATTCTATTTTAACTCTGTTGGTAAAAAATACATATATATATTTTAACAGTTGAATGGGTTTGAGAATAACAACTTTTCGGCTTGTGCCTGAGTGTCAGCTCATTTTTGTTGATACCAGGGGATTAGACTAGTGGTTCAGAGGGAGCCTTTGTGGTTAGGCTGCTTGAGTTTGAATCCTGGCTTGGCTGGCTACTTAGTAACCATGTGACTTGAAACACATTACTTTCCTTCTCTGTCCTCAGTTTCCCTAATTATAAAGTGGGGGAAAGTAAGAGTACTTTATTATATGAGTAAATATATAAAGTGTTTAGAACAGTTCCTGACACACTATGTGCTCAGTAATTAAAAGCTCTCGTCACTATTATCAGTTCAGAGAATAGTTAACACAACAGAAAGCTGATAAGCAATGAGAAAGAAAAGAGTAGGCTCTTTGATGGTACCCTCGACACTGCAGGGATTTGGGGAAAGGAATGCACCATTGGTGGGGGCTCTACCAAAGGATGTCTCTCCTTCCTATTGCTTGTTCTTGAAAAACCAAGAGGAAGAGTATATCGCTCTATCGCTGAATGCTGGCGACCTAATCAGAACCTTCAGTTCTTTTCTTACTGGTAACATTCATTCCCAACCAAATCCCTCCTCCCCCCCTCCCTACCCCCGCAAACTTGCAAAACCCACATGCCTCACTTGACAAATATATGTGCCAAGTTTGAAATTTTAAAATTCAAACTCCCTTAATTTTTTGCATACACATAAATTCTGGCAAATTTCGATGCTGGTAAAAAAACACGCTTTGCTTGTTGGAATGCTATTATCGCTCCAAACGAATGAACAGATTTCTTCAGCCTTTCTACATGTAACTCATTTCTGAGAAGACAATAAGGATGAAGAATTTCTTCCTCAAGGGTCACGCTGAAGGAGGCGTAGAAAGTACTGAGTTTGTGCACGCAACATACAGAATAAGTTTCCTCTCTTCTATAACCGGTTATTTTATATACTCCTCTTTGCAAAACTCCCAATGAGACAACATAACCTTGACAGAATAAGAAGGAGTTTTAACTGGAACCTATAATCCTCACATAACCCATTACGATGGATAGTTTTATGTGTCAAATTGGGTAGGCTATATTACCCACATTTTCAATCACATACTAATCTAGGTGCTGCTGTGTAGTTATTTGGTAGAAGTGGTTAGCATCTGCAAACAGTTGACTTTAGGTAAAGAAGACTATCCTAGCTAATGTGCATAGGCCTCGTCCAATTGGTAGAAAGGTTTACAGGCAAAACAGAGGTTTCTCCCTTTCATTGTGGGGTCTGCAGTGCCAGCTTCTACCTGAGAGTTCCAGCCTGCAGGCTTGCTCTACAAATTTTGAACTCTGACCAACCAAAGCCCACAATCTCATAAGACAATTTCTTGAAATAAATCTCTTTATAAATATGAATATATGTAAATATTCATATATATATGAATGAAATAAATGTCTTTATATATAAATTTCTATATATATATCACTGATCTCTCTCTCTCTTTATATATAGATATAGATGATGATATAGATATAGATATAGATATAGATATAGATATATATCACTGATTCCGTCTCTCCTCTGCTAGAACCCTGACTGATAGACTCTTCATTTTAATTTGATATAAAATGCAGTGTGCAAATTTCACTGGCATAAGATTTTTTACTTAAACTGCAACAACACTACTGATTTTCAGAATTCAAGCATCTGATATAGTTGGTTTTTAACTGTTTATTGAAACATTATCCACACACACATATACACACACAGAGAGGAATAACACATATCAAATTGAACACACCTGTGGAATCAACACCTAAATCAAAAAACATAACATAATCTGTATACCGGAAATCACCTTGGTGCTTCTTGTCATTATTTCTCCCTTGCTCCAAGGATAAGCAGTGTCTTGGCTTCTAAATGCATAGATTAGTAATGGGACATAAGATTTTTAGTGTGGGTAAGTAAATGTGATTTGAGGATAGATATCATTATCTTTAGACCTGGGGTGAGGTCTTGAAGCAAAGAGACAGTCTCATTATTCAGAGGTTGCTATTTGTTAAGACCCACTAAAATTTAGAGCAAATGATGAGTTTTTCTTACTATTTTAAAATCTTAGTCACTAGAGAGGTTTTCTTAAGTGTATGTTATAAAACTTACTCCAATTAATAAGGAAAGCCAAGTCCGTAGAGTAAGGGATTTAGTAGGCAGATTTCTGCCCTCACCTTATTTAATAATTAATTGCAAAAATAATTAATTCTGTAAAATGGAAATTTGTTTCATTTCAAACTTCAAGCCAGTGGTACTGCAGTGGTCTTCCTGAAAATTCCACCTTTAAAAAAAAAAGATTTTATTTAAATATTTGAGAGAGATAGCAAGTGCACAAGCCCAGGGGGTGGCGGTTACCGAGGGAGAAGCAGACTCCCCACTGAGTAGGGAGCCCAGACCCATAGAGCCATCCCAGGACTACGGGATCATGACCTGAGCTGAAGGCAGATGCTTAACCGACTGAGGCGCCCTCCAGCTTTTTCATAAAGATACACAGATCAGCTTCTTTGCTGAAAAGAGACTTTCTACGATATACACTATATGAAAATATCCCTATTGTTGATATTTATAAGATCTATTATTGATAGTACTTCACTGACTTTGTGAAGTTCCCCTAGTCTTCTGCAGCTACGTCCTGGTATCATGCATGCAATCAAGCCACAATTCCTTACTGGAAAGTTAACTCATGGTAATTTCCAACTTGATGTACATTTTAAAATTAAATAAATATCAGAAGATTATTGGTGTAACTAGTACAACTTCAGAACTTGTATTACAAAAACTACTTTGGTGGTGGAAAATAGGACTTCTGCACCCAGAAAGGTTCGTGGTAAGATGGATGGTTGGGAAATGAAGCCAGGAAAGGACTCCAGAGTTCCTGTGTACATCTGGCCAGAAACCTCCCAGGTACCTGTTACAACAGCCCCTCTCTCTTGGTCAGTGTGAGCACTCAATCCTATTCCTCCCTTGGGAGGGCATTACTCAGATCTAAATATACACCACTCCCCAAATCCCTTAGGCCATAAAAATTTCATGGCATTTGATTTATTGAGGTGAAGAAAGGAAAAAAAGGGATCAGGGGAATGGAAAGCACTGTTAAATTGCTTGACCATTCTAGCTCTCACTTGGTGATGAGAACAAAATCAGATTAATCTGGCTTTGGGGGATTTGCACGTTGATAAAATTTATGTATTTACATTGTAGTCATTTAGGGGCATGTCTTACCGTCACTAATATACCACAGACTTCTTAAGGAAAAGATATCTTCCCAATAAATCTTTGTGTTGCCTCCATAGTGTCTAAAAAATCAGCATTTGTCACATGGATTAAAAAAACAACCATCATTTACTTTTTAGTATTAACCTATTAAAATTAGAACAAATTATGCAGTTTTAAGGATGAACGTTATTTATCCTCCAAAAGAGATTTAGATTTTCTGACCTTTGCCTAATCTTTTAAAGGAAGAATAAGCAGAATAAATCTAAATGAAGCCTTAATATATCAACACTTGGAATGCTGCACATTATTCTGGTTATTTCATCTTGAGAAACAGAAGATCAACAGAAATAATAGAAAAAGAATAAGGAGGTAATGAAAGAACTGTGACAAGGACATGAACAAATCCTATTAAATTATTGATCTCATTGCTTCCTTTAGTTACAAACCTTTACAGCAAAACTCCTTGAAAAGCTTATCCATTCTACTTGGATCTGATTTCTCTACTCCAATCTCCCTCAAATCCTCCCTAACCCACCTTTCTCCTGCACCAAATCCATTCTACTGAAACTGGGCTTCGGGGGCCAGCCACACATTTCAGCCTTTATATGACTTGACTTCCCATTTGACAAAAGTGACCACTCCCTCCTTTTTGAAGTTCTTGGCTTAGCTTCTAGGACATGCTCTTCAGGATGCCCCTCTGCCTGCTTCTTCCCAGAGGTTTGTGCCAATTCCCCCTCATCCGTCAGATACCTTCATGTTGGAGGGCTCAGAGCTCACTTGCCTCTTTCTCTAGCTCCATTCTTCCTGTTGATCATGAGCTCAGTCTCATTGCCTGAGTTACCCTCTGTATGGTGATGACTCTCAAATTTATCATCTCAGGCTCCCCTTTTCTAAGACTCCCAGTTCCAGCTGCCCATTCAACATCCTTAGTGGATATCTACTGTGTCCAAACTGACTTCTGTCTTCTCCCAAACTCCCCCTGATCTTACACTGAAAGCCTGTTGCTCACATATTCCTCCTCATCTCAGACTCAGGCCAAAATCTCATCTTCAACTCCTCTCTCTCCAGTCAGTATTCAAGCCATTCAGCAAATCCTGGTGGCTCCATCTTAAAAATGTTTTCAGAACTTAACGGTATCTCACCAGTTCCCCTGCTGCCGGCGTCTTTCACTTGGATTATTGCAATTGTCTCCTGACAATAGCCTCTCTGCTTCACTCTTGCCTTCCCATGGTCTGTTCTCAATATGGCAACCAGAGTGATGGTGTTAAAAAGTTAAGTTGGATCACATTATTCCTCTGCTGAAAACTGTCTGTTGGCTCTCCGACATACTTAGAGCAAAATCCAAAGTCTTTATATTGGCCTGCAAGAGCCAACATGACCTGGCAACCTTATTTCTTACTGCTCTTTTATCTCCCTCTAGTCATACTGGTCTTCTTGCCGTATGCTCAGGATTTCTGCACTTGCTGTTCCCTCTGCCTGGCCCACCTTTTCTCTGGTCATCACTCCCTCATTTCCATCAAATGAGCTTCTCAGAGAGATGTTCTTTCTCTATCATGTCTGAAATCGCAACCACCTCCACATTCCCTAGCTTAATTTCCTGTGTTTAATTTTTCTCCAAAGTACTTATGAACACATGGCGTACTACATATTTTGCTTACTTAGACACAGAATAAAAGTTCCAAGAAGGCAAGGAATGTTTTATTTTCTTCTGATAAATATTCCATCACCTAGAATTTTAGGTGCTCAATTATTTGTTGCATCATCGTGCCTCTTCCCTTCTCTCTCCCCTCCCCTCCTTTCCTCTTTTCTCTTCTTTCCCATTCCTTTCCCTTATCTTGTCTTCTCTACTTACATTTATTCCTTGGATGATCTCCCCAGTGACATGGCTTTAGTTACCACAAGAAGTGTAATCCCAGGGGTGCCTGGGTGACTCAGTCAATTATGGCTCTGACTATTGATTTCACCTCAGGTCGTGATCTCAGGATCATGAGCTTGAGCCCTGGCTCTGCACTCTGTGGGGAGTCTGCTTGAGATTCTCTCTCTCTCTCCCCCTCTGCCCCTCACCCCTCTCACGCACACACACACATTCTCTCTCAAAATAAATAAAATCTTTAGAAAAGAAGTGTAATCCCAAACTTGTTTAATAATTATTGCAATATAAAATTTATTTAGAGACATCTATTCCAATTGAGAAAAGGAACTAGGCAACATAGAAATAAAATGTTGTTCTAAATAATTGGTAATTACCATATGGGACATATTCCTACTACCGACAACTTTACTCAGTCTCTCATGATTTTTCCTTGGATTGTTAGAATAACTTCTCCATTGTTATTTGTAACTTATATGTGACTATCTCTGATCTTTTCTTCACATAGTTGCCAATGTAAACATATCACACACATTTAAATATATTTCATTGGTTTTCTATAAATGAGGAGGATGATAAAAATGATGATGATGATGATAAAGGTTAGAATCAAGTATTTTTAAACTGGAATGAGCATGTCTTTCCCTCAAAGTCAAATATATGTTTTCTATATGAGTTAACCATATCAAGGAGACATTCTGAAGAATGCCTGTATTATACATGTATATAATATTTCCACTGTGTGAAAAGTACTTTTTAGTTGAATTAAAGACCTATATTTCCATTAGAACTTTTAAACATTTCATTATTTTAAATAAAGTAGAAATAAAATTGAATCCCATCTTGAGGATCATGATGTATTTCTATAACTTTGTGGACTGTTGCTTGTCATTAGGCTCAAGTTTTGGTTTGGTCAGCATTTTCTTTGCTAAGAAGGTCATCCATGAGGTATGATGCTGAGCAAAATAAGTCAATCAGAGGAAGACATGTATCATATGATCTCACTGATATGAGGAATTCTTAATCTCAGGAAACAAACTGAGGGTTGCTGGAGTGGTGGGGGGTGGGAGGGATGGGGTGGCTGGGTGATAGACATTGGGGAGGGTATGTGCTGTGGTGAGCACTGTGAATTGTGTAAGACTGTTGAATCACAGACCTGTACCTCTGAAACAAATAATACATTATATGTTAAAAAAAAAGAAGAAGATAGTAGGAAGGGTAAAATGAAGGGGGGAGAAATTGGAGTGGGAGATGAACCATGAGAGACTATGGACTCTGAAAAACAAACTGAAGGTTCTAGAGGGGAGGGGGGTGGGAGGATGGGTTAGCCTGGTGATGGGTATTGAGGAGGGCACGTTCTGCATGGAGCACTGGGTGTTATGCACAAACAATGAATCATGGAACACTATATCTAAAACTAATGATGTAATGTATGGAGATTAACATAACAATAAAAAATTAAAAAATAAAAATAAAAAAACTAATGATGTAATGTATGGTGATTAACATAACAATAAAATTTAAAAAAAAAGAAAAAGAAGGTCATCCATGAAACCCATTTTAGATTGATACATTTCTTTGTTGAGTTACATGGTATTTTAGTGGTGCAGAATAGGATAAGTTTTCTTGCAGGAAACACAAAAGTAGACGTGTTTTCCAAATCTTTCTATACTTGAGTGACATTCTTCACTGACCCAAACTTCTTTGGTTAATTGATTCTCTAAACAAGACCTCAGCCAACCTTTAGAGCAGCTGTTTCTGGAATAACGGAGACTGGCAAGTGAGGGAATACCTGTGGCTTTAACAGGCAGCATTTGCTTTCCACCGCATTCTAAATTGCCTTCTCTGAAAGGGTTGCTTTTGATGACCAAATGCATCTTGTTTTCTCTTGGTTAACAAAAAAAAAAAAAAAAAAAAAGAAAAGGAAAGAAAATACAGTCCTATTTTTTAGACCATGATAACACAAAGCAGTCACTGGAAAAATTGGCAAGAGTGAGTAGAGTCCTAATAGGTTGGCCACTGGGACTTGGGATATTTTTCTGAGAAACCCAGTAATGCCTGTTTCATTTTGGAATAGATTCCTTTCCCCCAGTGGCACTCCAGAAGCCTTGCTGTCTGTTTCAATTATAAATCCCCAGTCTTCTCATCACAGACTCAGGGCTATAACTGACTTCTGGCAATTTATGATCAGACCTAAAGCATTTAGCTAGTGAATTGTACCATTTGTTGAGCATGTAAAAATTTCTGACACTCAGAGCCAAAATTAAAATGTCATTTAGTAAATGAGAGTGTTAATAGCCAGGGAATCTTACAAGAGACATAACCAGTGTCTTACTTAAAATCCTAGAATTTTAGAACTGGAAGGGAACTTAGTGATCACTTATACTCTAACACTTGATTTTACATGTGAGGAAGTGGAGACTAGTACCTGGCTCAAACTCACACCTGGCTTACATAGATCAGTCGCCTCATTCCCTCCAAGAGGCTATTTCATGACCCATGATTCTCTTTTCACTCTAATCTGCTTTTGTGAAAGAGCAAAATTGGAAGCCAGAACAAAAATTTTAGGCATTTATTTTCCATTATTGGTAGTTCTCTTTTCCCTGGTTGGGTTGGGCAGGGTGGGTAGGTGGAGGAAGACTGCACAAGTTGAGAAGCCCCTGAGGTAATATTGCTTGACTTCAGGCTAATAGGCTAATAGGGGACTGTTAGAATAAAGAATCATGGGACTAAGCTAAATGAGTCTGGAAATCTTCAGCCCTAGAAGAAGAGTTCCTACTAAAATAGGCTGAAAGGGACAAACCTTCGTTGTCCTGGGAATTAGGTTTATTAAGTAAAGGTTTTAAGTAAGGTAACTATTGTCTGGTGTTAGAAATCCTTTGTTGAATAGAGACTGGTGTGTCAGTGTTTGTTACAGAAAAATTTGAAAAGTAATTTCAATTGTTGATCTTTCAAAGAAGTGCACTGACCCAAAGTTTACTTTTCAGTAAATATAAACTTCCAAACTCCTCCCCTCCAAAAAATATTGCTTGACTTCTATGTATTTCGGGGTGTTACTGTTGTAGGCTGAGTGAAACAGGAGGGGATGAAATTATCTTTCTTGGAAATGACTACAAACAGATAAGAATCTTTTGGGGTCTATTTAATAGTAGAAGGCAGGAGGGCATTTTGGATAACTGATTTCAGTCAGTGTGTTTGGATACATTGGGTCACTGTCAAGAGGTGCAGGGTATGTCATGATATCCCGGATTTTCCATTATTTTTGGTTGTATGACAACTACTATCAAATAAAGCATATGTTTGAACAACAAACTAAGAAGACACTTTGGAAAGACCATAGAGACAGAATTTTTGGAATTAAGAGCCATTTATGGTTGAGACACTGGAGTTTTGTAGACAAACTTTATAAGAAATTAGGAGATTATTTTGTAGTCTAATACCTTCAGAGTTGTTTGAGGCAGAGTCAATCTATTAAAATGATGTCCATGCTACTGCTGCAGAATGCTATTGAGAGTCTTGGGGACCCTAGAAATGTAATAGGGTTTGAGTTTTCCTACAGTTGACAGTGAGTGGCTCTGCACTTGGACTATAGATTGCCTTTCTGATAAACATTTTTTTCCCCCTAAGTAATCCTGAACATTCACATCTCATGGCATTATATCCAGGTCTTAATTATTAGGATATCAGAGAGTGTCTGCTGCATGGTAGATACTTATGTGTTTTTCAAGAAAATGTAAAAGGTTTATAAATTTGGATTTAATTCAGAGAGGGATAGCGACTAAGTGAAAGGTTTTAGTATTGGATGTGGCCATGTTCAGGGTTAGACAACCTCTTCCAGCCCACTGGATCCTATCACCCAGAGGTTTATGGGGGTCATTTGTCACTACATTTCCTTCTATCCAGTTTGGAACAAAAAGAACAGATAATCTATCAAGCCACAACATAATAGCCAACAATTTTCTGTGGTGGTCTGAGACTAATGTTTTGATGTATGTAAATTAAGGACTATAAAAAAAAGGTGATATTGTTAAGGGTCTTCAAATCTCCAATTACTAGTAATTCATATACTAGGTTAATAAATTCAGTTTTTCTCAGCAAGCATTTATTGATGTCCTGATATTTGTGAAATATTTGGCTTGCACGGAGATGGAAGACCCCAGATATTCCATGTGAGAAAGTCCACAATAGAATTTCCATTAAATTTTATTTTAACCATGAGATTTATTTGAAACAAGACAAGAGAATCTGACTTCTTGGTACTTTTACAAACTATATGTAGAATAGTAATTTGATTCCCCTTTTACTACTTCCAGCAGTTCCTCAAATTTGACTAATTATACTAATATGATTATTTGGAAATATCCTGGCTTCAGTATGTTAGTTTTGGTGATTATGAAGGATTTCATATATCTACACGTAAATGTAGGAGACAATGGTCATAATTTATGTCACATCATGTAAGTGAATTCAGCATTTGAGTTTGATTTGTTGGAACATCTGATCTTACTGGAAGGAAGTACTGATAAAGGCAGAAAGGTTTTCAAAGCAGAGATGTATCAAGTTCAGTAACACCTCATTAGGTGCAAGTGCTTTGTCTGCAGGGAAGAAAAATTAATGATATCTCCATATGTTGTGACTTTTGTCTTTGTACTTTAACAGCACAAAGACCCCATTTCTATACTAAAATTCTCTGTAAAAGTATCTTTTTCCTGGGCCATGGTCTTTGACCTTTTTATAGTGGGACTCATTTTAAAAGTTCAAAATTGGTGAGGAGTCACATTGAAAAATAATGACCATTATTTCCCTAGAAATAAAGAAAGTTATAAAACTACAGAAAGAAAGGGTGCAGGGAATACTAAATGGGATAGATGAGAAAAAATAAAAACCCTACATACTATAGTGAACTTTTATACCAGAAAATACAAAGAAAAATTTCTAAAAGTTTCCAGAGAAACACAGAAGATTACTTATGAAGTAATAAGAGTCACTGATATTAGACTTCTCAACAGGAATATTGGAAACAGGTAGACAGTTGAACAATATTTTGAAGGAAAAATATTTTAAATATTAAACTTCTATAGCCTAATAAACTATTGTTTAAATATTAAGATGAAATAAGCATACCCTCAGACATACAAGGTGTCAGGTGGTTCACCTCATAGGGACACTTTTTAAAGTGTATAACTATTAAAATAGCAGAAGTCAGTGGAAAGTAATAAAATAGAAAAAATAATGTAAAATTATTGTAAAATAAAATATAAACTATGATGGCATAAATAAGACTGATATAACAGTAATTACAATAATTGTACATGGGTTAAAATCACTACAAAAATGAAAGAAGCAATAGTTAAGGGAAGAAATCAATAAAATGAAAAACAGCAAAAACAATAACAGAGAAGGTATAAAAAGGAAACACAGTTCTTTAAAAAGATTGATCAAATATGTTGTGAAAACCAGTTAAGAGAAATGGAGATAAGTTGCAAATTTTAAAAGTGGAAAATAACTAGTAGAAACAGAAATAAAAATTGACAAATAGTGTTCAGAACAGCTATATGCTAATAATTCCAAAAGCCTAGATAAAATATATAAAATATATGAATTTGTTATGATTTCCATGTGTAATTTAAGCTTTTTAATGCTTTTTGTTTGAATTTAGAGGAAGTTTGCATTGGTTGGACATGCCAAAGAAATCTTTCACTTTGATTCAAGATCATGATAATTTGCCAAGCCTGCTTTTGGGAGCCTTACAGTCATATCACTAATCTCTTAGGGTTTACAAGAAAAGACGGATGGCCTTATTATGTTAAACAGCTTGCAGTAAAATACGGTATCCAGAGGATACTAACCAATGTTGGTAAATGAATGAGAAAGTGAATTATATACTTATGGAACAAAACACAATCAAAAGCCCCCATTGTCCTTTTGTGGCAAGGACTCATCATCAATGTTAATTTAGAGTAACCCAATCAGATATGGTCATCTCATCCTTGGGGGGCTCTATGTGTTTTATTTATTACTAATTAGACAGTAGAACAAGACTAGGCACTTTGAGCTTGAAAAGGGTTCTCTGATTTTCAGTGGGATCCCATGAACCATGTTCATCTTAGCTTTTGGGTATGATGTTTATTCCTTTGTTTCAAGCTCTCTAACTTTGATAGTCAGAAAGAGTTCTAAGTGACTTTCTGTTGTTATCAATAACTTGGATCAACTACTAAGGGATTCAGTTTCTCTGTGAAGGCAGAAGAATTTATAATTTTTAGAGTACTTTTTTATACTCCAGAGATCTGAAGGGAATATCTTACCAGGAAAATGGTAACACTTCTGAAAAAGACTGGAATATAATACTTAAAATAATTGGGACCTGTAGACAGAATTACTAAGGGAGGAAAAAGGTATTTGTTCTCTTCAAAAGCATATGTGAGAATATCTATCCTTCATTTAATAGGGTGTTTGCCAGGACTGTAGCATTATTTTACATTTAAATAATATGACCAGTCAAATAAACCTCTGGCACAAAAGTAACAAGAGATGATAAAATAAGCTCTCATGATAACTGGCCTTGTCAGCTGACTGGTACTGGCTTCAAAATAGCATGCTATTCCCAAGGAGATTCTTTTGATTCTGATCTGGTTGTCTTCTGGGTTGATTCTAGTCTGAATTCAGCATTTCTAGAGAGCAGTTATGAATATCATGTTCATTTGGTTTCATGCTTGAGTGCATGGCTGTTAGAAAAAAGCTGAATGATAAATGAGTTCAAGGTTTGAGTGGCCAGTTATCTCTAAGTCATAACTGTATTTGTTAAATCCTGATTTATGTATGAGAAATGAAGGAGAGTCCGTTTTATGTCATACCCTGAACTTCATCTTCCCTAGCATATGCCCTGGAATTTAAAACCTGAAGAATTTGTTAATTTTCTTCCTAAACCTGGTACCGTATGTAGTGCTCCTCTATTTCATATTTTACTATCATGGGACATCTGAGCAGAGTCACTTTGTTTTAGATTGGTGGACTTGGCTGTTAGATTGATGGAAATAAGGAATACTTTTCTGTTAGATAAAGACATTTGTTTCTCACCTCCCATGCAGAGAATGAATATTATCTTTTTATAGTGCAAGAAAGCAATTAGATAATATTTTTTTAAAGGAAGGTTGGGGGAAAAAGATACCTAGGAATTATTAAGGCTTAAAAACCATCATCTAAAACAGCAATAGCTTACACAGGCAGTGTTTTAAAGTTTACAGTGATTTCCATATATTATCTCATTCATTCCTTCATTTACTCACTTGTTGAATACTTACACAGCACCAACCATATAGGCAACACTGGATTGCCTTGTAATCTTTAAAACAATTCTGTGAATTCGGTGCTGTCCACATTTGAAAGATACAGTGTATGTTTCTATGAGAATCCTATGCATCATTTTGTGATGGGGTTGATCTTATTGATATTTCTGTTTATTCAGTCTTTCTTAGGGCTTCTATGAATTATGGTGCCCATGAGGCTAAAAGCTTTAAATAATGCCATACCTTTCATGGATAACCACACACTTTCCAGGTACCCACTATGTACAGGGCAATCCATGTTTCACTGGATTTAGCAGACATATATATTCTTCTGTGCTCTATTTAAAATTAAAAGCCTATGCTAGGCACTCCATTGTAAACTCCAGTTGTAGTGAATATCATTTGATTATTACTTAGCTTTCTATCATAGCAAAAGTCCCACTGACTGGTAATTACTGGTTTATTTTCCCATATCTTCCTCTAAACTGAGCACCTTAGAGCATTTATGTTTTTTCATTTGCTCCTTTCCATCACTAAGCATAGTACTTGACACCTAATAATCATTCAATGTCAATTTTTTTTCTCTAATGGATGAATGGCCAAGTCATAGATCCAAAAACCTAAGTTCCCAAACATTAATTTTCTGCCTGTGGGCAGTGCCATTAAGAAGTCATTATCTAGAGGGGAGGTGCAAGATGGTGGAGAAGAGGAGACCTAAATTTCTTCTGGTCCCAGGAATTCAGCTAGATAGGGATCAAACCATCCTGAACACCTATGAACTCAACAGGAGATCAAAGAAAAGAATAGCAGCAACTCTATGAACAGAAAAGCGACCACTTTCTGGAAGGTAGGACGTGCAGAGAAGTGAATCCGAGGCGATAGACGGCGGGGGAGGGGGCCTCCGTTGGCCGCTTCTGGCAAGTGATAGAGCCGGAGAGCACAAAATCGGAACTTTTAGAAGTCGGCTCCGCTGAGGGACGTTGCTCCAGTGGCTAAGTGGGGGGTGGCACCCCCGCTGGGAAAGTGTGGTCTCAGGACCCCTGGGGTCACAGAAAGACTGGGGGTGCCTGAGTGTGACAGAGCTCCCAGGTATCAGAGCAGGGAAGCCGGCTGCAGAGACAGAACCGAGGAGTGGGCTCTCAGCTCGGGGTTGCCATAAACCGTGATACACAGTACAGTTGGGCCACTGTTCCTCCAGTAGGGACCCAACAAGTGGCAGATCTGGGGAGACTCCTCTTCTTCCCCCGGGAGGAGTGGCGCGGGAGTGCACAGCAGGAATCTGCTGGGTTTGGAGACTCCAAATGGGGTCGTGTGCCAGAGATAGAAATGCTCATTTACAGGCTGGGTGAGCATGGAGTGAGGCTGGAGACTGGGGAGATGGGAATGATTGACTGCTTTTCTCTGGGGGTACACTGAGGAGCGGGGCCCTGAGTTCTTGGCTCCTCTGGGGTGGAGATTGGGAGGCCGCCATTTTCACTCTCGTCCTCCAAAGCTGTACAGAAATCTTGCAGGGAACAAAAGCTACTAGAGCAAACCCGAGCAGATTATTTAGCCCAGCCCCCGGCAAGGGTGGGGCAATTCCTCCTCTGGCAAAGACATTTGAGAACCACAGCAACAGGCTCCTCTCCCAGAAGATCAGTGAGAACAGCCAGCCAAGACCAAGTTTACCGATCAATGAGAACGGCAGAACTCCAACACTAGGGGAATACAGCACATAGAATTCATGGCTTTTTTCCCCCTGATTCTTTAGTCATTCAATGTTAATTTTTTTAATTTTCTTTTTTTTCTTTTTCTTTTTCCCTTTTTAAACCAACATCTTGTCAATACCTTTTTTAAAAATCATTTTTATTGTTCATTTTTAAAGTCATATTCTGTCCCTTCATTGTAGTTAACCTTATTTTTGGTATATATATAAGTTGTTCTCTCTTTGAAATTTTGGGATACAGTTTCTTCTACAGACCAAAATATACCCTAAATCTCTAGTGTATGGCTTTGTTCTAGTCTCCTGCCTGATCACATTCTCTCCCCCCCCCCACTTTTTTTAAATTCTTCTTTCTTTTTTCAACCAACTTCTTATCTTATTAATTCCTTTTATAAAATCCTTTATAATTTTCATCTTTACAGTCATATTCCATCCCTTCATCGTATTTACCCTTATTTTTGTACATATATAAGTTTTTCTTTCTTTAAAACTTTGGGAGGAACTTTCTTTTAACAGACCAAAATATGCTCAAAATCTAGTGTGTGGCACCACTGATCTATGCCCCAGCCTGATCATATTTGATCATATTCTTTTTTTTTAAATCTTTTTCTTTCTTTTTTTTTTCTTTCCTTCCCTTTCTTTTCCCCAGTTTCAGGTCTCTTCTGATTTGTTTAATGTATATTTTTCTGGGGTCATTGTTACCCTGTTAGCATTTTGTTCTCTCATTCATCTATTTTCCTCTGGACAAAATGACAAGATGGAAAATATCACCTCAAAAAAAAGAACAAGAGGCAGTACCGACTGCCAGGGACCTAATCAATATGGACGTTAGTAAGACGCCAGAACTAGAGTTCAGAATGACGATTTTAAAGATACTAGCTGGGCTTGAAAAAAGCATGGAAGATATCAGAGAAACCCTTTCTGGAGAAATAAAAGAACTAAAATCTAACCAAGTCGAAATCAAAAAGGCTATTAATGAGGTGTAATAAAAAATGAAGGCGCTAACTGCTAGGAAAAATGAGGCAGAAGAGAGAATTAGTGATATAGAAGACCAAATGATGGAAAATAAAGAAGCTGAGAAAAAGAGATAAACAACTACTGGATCATGAGGGCAGAATCTGAGAGATAAGTGATACCATAAGATGAAACAATATTAGAATAATTGGGATCCAAGAAGAAGAAGAAAGAGAGAAAGGGGCTGAAGGTATATTGGAGCAAATTATAGCAGAGAACTTCCCTAATTTGGGGAAGGAAACAGGCATCAAAATCCAGGAGGCACAGAGAACCCCCTCAAAATCAATAAAAATAGGTCAACACCCCGACATCTAATAGTAAAACTTACGAGTCTCAGGGACAAAGAGAAAATCCTGAAAGCAGCTCGGGACAAGAGATCTGTAACTTACAATGGTAGAAACATTAGATTGGCAACAGACCTATCCACAGAGACCTGGCAGGCCAGAAAGGACTGACATGATCTATTCAGAGCACTAAATGAGAAAAATATGCAGCCAAGAATACTCTATCCAGCTAGGCTATCATTGAAAATACAAGGAGAGATAAAAAGCTTCCAGGACAAACAAAAACTAAAGGAATTTGCCAACATGAAACCAGCCCTACAAGAAATATTGAAAGGGGTCCTCTAAGCAAAGGGAGAGCCTAAAAGTAACATAGACCAGAAAGGAACACAGACAATATACAGTAACAGTCACCTTACAGGCAATACAATGGCACTAAATTCATATCTTTCAATAGTTACCCTGAATGTAAATGGGCTAAATGCCCCAATCAAAAGACACAGGGTATCAGATTGAATAAAAAAAGCAAGACTCATTGATAGGCTGTCTGCGAGAGACTCATTTTAGATCCAAAGATACCTCCAGATTGAAAGTGAGGGGGTGGAAAACCATTCACCATGCTAATGGACACCAAAAGAAAGCTGCACGCCAATCCTTATATCAGACAAATTAGATTTTAAACCAAAGACTAAAAGAGATGAGGAAGGACACTATACCATACTTAAAGGGTCTGTCCAACAAGAAGATCTAACAATTGTAAATATCTATGCCCCTAACATGGGAGCAGCCAATTATATAAGCCAATTAATAACACAAGCAAAGAAACACATTGGCAACAATACAATAATAGTAGGGGACTTTAACACCCCCTCACTGAAATGGACAGATCATCTAAGCAAAAGATCAACAAGGAAATAAAGACTTTAAATGACACACTGGACCAAATGGACTTCACAGATATATTCAGAACATTCCATCCCAAAGCAACAGAATACACATTCTTCTCTAGTGCCCATGGAACATTCTCCAGAATAGATCACATCCTAGGTCACAAATCAGGTCTCAACCGGTACCAAAAGCTTGGGATCATTCCCTGCATATTATCAGACCACAGTGCTTTGAAACTAGAACTCAGTCACAAGAGGAAAGCCGGAAAGACCTCAAATACATGGAGGCTAAAGAGCATCCTACTAAAGAATGAATGGGTCAACCAGGAAATTTAAGAAGAATTAAAAAATTCATGGAAACCAATGAAAATGAAAACACAACTGTTCAAAATCTTTGGGATGCAGCAAAGGCAGTCCTAAGAGGAAAGTATATAGCAATACAAGCCTTTCTCAAGAAACACGAAAGGTCTCAAATACTCAACCTAACCCTACACCTAAAGGAGCTGGAGAAAGAACAACAAATAAAGCCTACACCCAGCAGGAGAAAGATTAATGAAACTAGGAGCTGGTTCTTTGAAGAATTAATAAGATTGATAAACCCCTGGCCAGAATAATCAAAAAGAAAAGAGAAATGACCCAAATCAACAAAATCATGAATGAAAGAGGAGAGATCACAACCAACACCAAAGAAATACAAACAATTATAAGAACATATTATGAGCAAATATGCCAGCAAATTAGATAATCTGGAAGAAATGGATGCATTCCTAGAGATGTATCAACTACCAAAACTGAACCAGGAAGAAATAGAAAACCTGAACAGACCTATCACCACTAAGGAAATTGAAGCAGTCATCAAAAATCTCCCAACATACAAGTGCCCAGGGTCAGATGGCTTCCCAGGGGAATTCTACCAAACATTTAAAGAAGAATTAATACCTATTCTTCAGAAAGTGTTCTAAAAAATAGAAATGGAAGGAGAACTTCCAAACTCATTTTATGAGGCCACCATTACCTTGATCCCAAAACCAGACAAAGACCCCATAAAAAAGGAGAATTACAGACCAATATCCCTGATGAACATGGATGCAAAAATTCTCACCAAAATACTAGCCAATAGGATCCAACAGTACATGAAAAGGATTATTCACCACGAACGAGTGGGTTTTATTCCTAGGCTGCAAGGTTGGTTCAACATCTGCCAATCAATCAATCTGATCCAATACATTAATGAAAGAAAGAACAAGAACCATATGATCCTCTCAATAGATGCAGAAAAAGCATTTGACAAAGTACAGCATCCTTTCTTGATCAAAACTCTTCAGAGTGTGTGGATCGAGGGTACATGCCTCAATATCATAAAAGCCATCTATGAAAAACCCACAGTGAATATCATTCTCAATGGGGAAAAACTGAGAGCTTTCCCCCTAAGGTCAGGAACACGGCAGAGATGCTCACTATCACCCCTGCTATTCAACATAGTATTAGAAGTCCTAGCCACAGCTATCAGAAACCAAAAAGAAATAAAAGGCATCCAAATTGGCAAAGAAGAAGTCAAACTCTCACTCTTTGCAGATGATATGATACTTTATGTGGAAAACCCAAAAGACTCTACCCCAAACCTGCTAGAACTCATACAGGAATTCAGTAAAGTGGCAGGATATAAAATGAATGCACAGAAATCAGTGGCATTCCTATACACCAACAACAAGACAGAAGAAAGAGAAAGTAAGGAGTCAATCCCATTTATAACTGCACCCAAAACCATAAGATACCTAGGAATAAATCTAACCAAAGAGGCAAAGAATCTGTACTCAGAAAACTATAAAATAGTTATGAATGGAAATTGAGGAAGACACAAAGAAATAGAAAAATGTTCCATGCTCATGGATTGGAAGAACAAATATTGTGAAGATGTCAATGCTATCTAGAGCAATCTACACATTTAATGCAATCCCTATCAAAATACCATCAACTTTTTTCAAAGAAATGGAACAAATAATCCTAAAATTTGTATGCAACTGGAAAAGACCCCGAATAGCCAGAGGAATGTTGAAAAAGAAAAGCAAAGCTGGTGGCATCACAATTCCGGACTTCAAGCTCTATTACAAAGCTGTCATCATCAAGACAGTATGGTACTGGCACAAAAACAGACACATAGATCAATGGAACAGAATAGAGAGCCCAGAAATGGACCCTCAACTCTATGGTCAACTCATCTTCGACAAAGCAGGAAAGAATGTCCAATGGAAAAAAGACAGTCTCTTCAACAAATGGTGTTGGGAAAATTGGACAGCCACATGCAGAAGAATGAAACTGGACCATTTCCTTACTCCACACACAAAAATAGACTCAAAATGGTTGAAAGACCTAAATGTGAGACAGGAATCCATCAAAATCCTAAAGGAGAACACAGGCAGCAACCTCTTCGACCTCAGCCGTAGCAACTTCTTCCTAGAAACATCGCCAAAGGCAAGGGAAGCAAGGGCAAAAATGAACTATTGGGACTTCATCAAGATAAAAAGCTTTTGCACAGCAAAAGAAACAGTCAACAAAACCAAAAGACAACTGACAGAATGGGAGAAGATATTTGCAAATGACACATCAGATAAAGAGCTAATATCCAAAATCTAGAAAGAACTTATCAAACTCAACACCCAAAGAACAAATGATCCAATCAAGAAACGGGCAGAAGACATGAACAGACATTTTTCCAAAGTTGATATCCAAATGGCCAACAGACACATGAAAAATTGCCCAACATCGTTCGGCATCAGAGAAATCCAAATCAAAACCTCAATGAGATACCACCTCACACCAGTCAGAATGGCTAAAATTAACAAGTCAGGAAATGATAGATGTTGGCGGGGACGTGAAGAAAGGGGAACCCTCCTACACTGTGGGTGGGAATGCAAGCTGGTGCAGCCACTCTGGAAAACAGTGTGGAGGTTCCTCAAAAAGTTGAAAATAGAGCTACCATATGATCCAGCAATTGCACTACTGGGTATTTACCCCAAGATACAAATGTAGTGATCCAAAGGGGTATGTGTAGCCTGATGTTTATAGCAGCAATGTCCACAATAGCCAAACTATGGAAAGAGCCAAGATGTCCATCGACAGAAGAATGGCTAAAGAAGATGTGGTATATATATACAATGGAATATTATGCAGCCATCAAAAGGAATGAAATCTTGCCGTTTTCAATGACATGGATGGAACTGGAGAGTGTTATGCTGAGCGAAATAAGTCAATCCGAGAAAGACATGTATCATATGATCTCACTGATACGAGGAATTCTTAACCTCAGGAAACAAACTGAGGGTTGCTGGAGTGGTGGGGGGTGGGAGGGGTGGGGTGGCTGGGTGATAGACATTGGGGAGGGTTTGTACTATGGTGAGCGCTGTGAATTGTGTAAGACTGTTGAATCACAGACCTGTACCTCTGAAACAAATAATACATTATATGTTAAAAAAAAGAAGATAGCAGGAAGGGAAAAATGAAGGGGGAGGATATTGGAGGGGGAGACAAACCATGAGAAAGTATGCACTCTGAGAAACAAACTGAGGGTTCTAGAGGGGAGGGAGGTGGGGGATGGGTTAGCCTGGTGATGGGTATTAAAGAGGGCACGTACTGAATGGAGCACTGGGTGTTATACACAAACAATGAATCATGGAACACTACATCAAAAACTAATGATGTAATGTATAGTGATTAACATAACATAATAAAAAAAATTCATTATCCAATAGGGTGCCTTTTGATACATACACTGAGAAAAACAAACTGTATTCACTTAATTGAACTTTGGTGGAGAATATGGATTGAGTCTTTTCAGTATTTATACTGTATTAAAATAAGACAAATGGTACTTTTACCAATAAGTTATCACAAAACCTTTTTTTTTGTAGTTTTTAATTTTATTATATTATGTTAGTCACCATACAATACATCATTAGTTTTTGATGTAGTGATCCACGATCCATTATTTTCGTATAACACCCAGTGCTCCATGCAGTACGTGCCCTCCTTAATACCCATCACCAGGCTAACCAATCCCCCCTCCCCCTTCCCGTCTAGAACTCTGTTTGTTTCTCAGGTCCATAGTCTCTCATGGTTCATCTCTCCCTCCAATTCCCCCCCCCCATTTTTCCCTTCCTTCTCCTAATGTCCTCCATGTTATTCCTTATGTTCCACAAATAAGTGAAACCATATGATAATTGACTTTCTCTGCTTGACTTATTTCGCTTAGCATAATCTCCTCCAGTCCCATCCATGTTGATGTAAAAGTTGGGTATTCATCTTTTCTGATGGCTGAGTAATATTCCATTGTATATATGGACCACATCTTCTTTATCCATTCATCTGTTGAAGGGCATCTCGGCTCTTTCCACAGTTTGGCTACTGCAGACATTGCTACTATGAACATTGGGGTGCATATGGCCCTTCTTTTCACTACATCTGTGTCTTTGGGGTAAATACCCAGTAGTGCAATTGCTGGGTCATAGGGTAGCTCTATTTTTAAATTTATGAGGAACCTCCACACTGTTTTCCAAAGTGGCTGTACCAACTTGCATTCCCACCAACAGTGTAAGAGGGTTCCCCTTTCCCCACAACCTCTCCAACATTTGTTGTTTCTTTCCCTGTCCATTTTGGCCATTCGACTGGTGTAAGTTGGTATCTCAGTGTGGTTTTGATTTGGATTTCCCTGATGGCTAATGATGATGAACATTTTTTCATGTGTCTGTTAGCCATTTGTATGTCTTCTTCAGAGAAGTGTCTGTTCATCTTTTCTGCCCACTTTTTGACTTGATTATTTGTTTTTTGGGTGTTGAGTTTGAGAAGTTCTTTATAGATTTTGGATACCAGCCCTTTATCTGTAGTGTCATTTGCAAATATCTTCTCCCATTCTGTGGGTTGCCTCTTTGTTTTGTTGACTGTTTCCTTTGCTGTGCAAAAGCTTTTTATCTTGATGAAGTCCCAAAAGTTCATTTTTGCTTTTGTTTCACTAGCTTTTGAAGATGTATCTTGAAAGAAGTTCTGTGGCTGATGTCAAAGAGGTTACTGCCTATGTTCTCCTCTAGGATTTTGATGGATTCCTGTCTCACATTGAGGTCTTTCATCCACTTTGAGTTTATCTTTGTGAGTGGTGTTAGAGAATGGTTGAGTTTCATTCTTCTGCATGTGGCTGTCCAATTTTCCCAGCACCATTTATTGAAGAGACTATCTTTTTTCCATTGCATGTTTTTTCCTGCTTTGTCAAAGATTATTTGACCATAGAGTTGAGGGTCCATATCTGGGTTCTCAATTCTGTTCCATTGGTCTGTATGTCTGTTTTTGTGCCAGTACCATGCTGTCTTGGTGATCACAGCTTTGTAATATAGCTTGAAATCGGGTAACGTGATGCCCCCAGCTTTGTTTTTCTTTTTCAACATCTCCTTGGCGATTCGGGGTCTTTTCTGATTCCATACAAATTTTAGGATTGTTTGTTCCAGCACTTTGAAAAATGTCATTGGAATTTTGATCGGGATGGCATTGAAGGTATAGATTGCTCTGGGTAGCATAGACATTTTAACAATGTTTATTCTTCTGATCCATGAGCATGGAATATTTTTCCATCTTTTTGTGTCTTCTTCAATTTCTTTCATGAGTGTTCTGTAGTTCCTAGAGTATAGATCCTTTACCTCTTTGGTTAGGTTTATTCCGGGGTATCTTATGGTTTTTTGTGCTATTGTAAATGGAATCGTTTCTGTAATTTCTCTTTCTACAGTTGTGTTGTTAGTGTATAAGAAAGCAACTGATTTCTGTGCATTGATTTTGTATCCTGCCACATTACTGAATTGCTGGATGAGTTCTAGTAATTTGGGGGTGGAGTCTTTTGGGTTTTCCACATAAAGTATCATGTCGTCTGCGAAAAGAGAGAGTTTGACTTCTTCTTTGCCAATTTGAATACCTTTTATTTCTTTTTGTTGTCTGATTGCTGTTGCTAGGACTTCTAGTACTATGTTGAACAACAGTGGTGAGAGTGGGCACCCTTGACGTGTTCCTGATCTTAAGGGAAAGGCTCTCAGCTTTTCCCCATTGAGGATGATATTCGCTGTGGGTTTTTCATAGATGGATTTTATGAACTTGAGGAATGTTCCCTCTATCCCTATACTCTGGAGAGTTTTAATCAGGAAAGGATGCTGTATTTTGTCAAATGCTTTTTCTGCATCAACTGAGAGGACCATATGGTTCTTCTCCCTCCTCTTATTAATGTGTTCTATCACATTGATTGATTTGCAAATGTTGAACCACCCTTGCATCCCGGGGATAAATCCCACTTGGTCGTGGTGGATGATCCTTTTAATGTATTGTTGGATCCTATTAGCTATTAGGATTTTGTTGAGGATTTTGGAATCCATATTCATCAGGGATATCGGTCTGAAATTCTCCTTTTTGATGGGGTCTTTGCCTGGTTTGGGGATTAAGATAATGCTGGCCTCATAGAATGAGTTTGGAAGTTTGCCTTCTGTTTCTATTTTTTGAAACAGCTTCAGTAGATTAGGTATTATTTCTTCTTTGAATGTTTGGTAGAATTCCCCAGGGAATCCATCAGGCCCTGGACTCTTGTTTTTTGGGAGGTTTTTGATCACTGCTTCAATCTCGTTACTGGTTATTAGCCTATTCAGGTTGTCAATTTCTTCCTGTTTCAGTCTTGGCAGGTTATAGGTTTCCAGGAAGGCCTCCATTTCATCCAGATTGTTCAGTTTATTGGCATATAGTTGTTGATAATAATTTCTAATAATTGTTTCTATTTCCTTGGTGTTAGTCGTGATCTCTCCCCTTTCATTCATAATTTTATTAATTTGGGTCCCTTCTCTCTTCTTTTGGATAAGTCTGGCCAGTGGTTTATCAATCTTATTAATTCTTTCAAAGAACCAACTTCTAGTTTCGTTGATCTGATCTACTGTGTTTCTGGTTTCTAATTCATTGATTTCTGCTCTAATTTTAATTATTTCTCTTCTAATGCATGGCTTAGGCGTCATTTGTTGCTTTTTCTCTAGTTCTTTAAGGTGTAGAGTTAGTTGGTGAATTCGGGATTTTTCTATTTTTTTGAGTGAGGCTTGGATGGCTATGTATTTCCCCCTTAGGACCGCCTTTGCAGTATCCCATAGGTTTTGGACTGATGTGTTTTCGTTCTCATTGATTTCCATGAATTGTTTAAGTTCTTCTTTGATTTCTTGGTTGACCCAAACATTCTTGAGCAGAGTGGTCTTTAGCTTCCAAGTGTTTGAATTTCTGCCAAATTTTTTCTTGTGATTGAGTTCCAGTTTTAGAGAATTGTGGTCTGAGAATATGCAGGGAATCATCTCAATCTTTTGGTATCGGTTGAGACCTGATTTGTGACCCAGTATATGGTCTATTCTGGAGAAAGTTCCATGTGCGCTCGAGAAGAATGAGTATTCTGTTGTTTTAGGGTGGAATGTTCTGTAAATATCTATGAGGTCCATCTGGTCCAATGTATCATTCAAAGCTCTTGTTTCCTTGTTGATTTTCTGCTTCGATGATCTGGCCATTGCTGAGAGTGGAGTATTGAGGTCTCCTACAATTAACGTATTGTTATCAATATGACTCTTTATTTTGGTTAACAGTTGGCTTATGTATATGGCTGCTCCCATGTTGGGGACATAGATATTTACAATTGTTAGATCTTCTTGTTGGATAGACCCTTTAAGAATGATATAGTGGCTTTCTGTGTCTCTTATTACAGACTTTAGTTTAAAATCTAATTTGTCTGATATAAGAATTGCTACCCCAGCTTTCTTTTGAGGTCCGCTGGCATGGAAGATAGATCTCCATCCCTTCACTTTCAGTCTGGATGTATCTTTAGGTTCATAATGAGTCTCTTGTAGACAGCATATGGATGGGTCCTGTCTTTTTATCCAATCTGCAACCCTGTGCTGTTTTATGGGAGCGTTTAGGCCATCCACGTTGAGAGTGATTATTGAAAGATATGAATTAATTGTCATCATGTTGCCTGTGAAGACGTTGTTTTTATAGATTGTCCCTGTAAATTTCTGTTGTAGATCACTCTCGGGGTCTTTCTCCTCTTATAGAACCCCCCTTAATATTTCTTGCAGGGCCGGCTTAGTGGTCACATATTCTTTCAACTTCTGCCGGTCGTGGAAGCTCTGCATCTCTCCATCCATTCTAAATGAAAGCCTTGCCGGATAAAGTATTCTTGGCTGCATGTTCTTCTCATTTAGTACCCTGAATATGTCTTGACAGGTCTTTCTGGCTTGCCAGGTCTTTGTGGATAGGTCTGACATTATTCTGATGTTCCTCCCTCTGTACGTAAGGAATCTCTTCCCCCTAACTGCCCTTAAGATGGTTTCCTTGGTTCTAAGATTTGCAAGTTTTACTATTACATGCCGGGGTGTTGGCCTGTTTTCCTTGATCTTAGGAGGGGTCCTCTCTGCCTCTAGGACTCGAATGTTTGTTTCATTCCCCAGATTAGGGAAGTTCTCAGCTACGATTTTCTCAAATACATCTTCTAGCCCTCTCTCTCTCTCCACTCCCTCTGGGATTCCAATGATTCTGACATTGGAACGCCTCATGGTGTCACTTATTTCTCTGATTCTATTTTCATGGATTCTGAGTTGTTTTTCCCTGGCCTCCTCTTTTCCCTTTTTATCTATTATACTGTCTTTCAGATCACTTATTCTCTCTTCTGTCTCAGTTACCCTAGCTGTTAGATTATCTAGATTGGATTGGATCTCATTGATAGCATTTTTAAGTTCTGCCAATTCCCCTTTTATTTCTGCCCTTAGAGACTCTATGTTGCCATTAATTGATTTCTCCATTCTAGCCATTGTCTTCACAATTGCTAGCCTGAATTCCATCTCTGACATCTTGGTTATATCTGCATCCATTTGTAAATCTGCAGCATAAGTCATAATCTCTGAGTCTTTTCTATTTTGGGGGCTCCTCCTCCTAGTCATTCTGTTGATGGGTGTTTGAGGGAATGTATAGAGTCCAAATTATTGACCTGAACCCAAGCGAGATGCACCTGTTTTCTTGGGACCTTAGGGTTGCTGGCCTCTTGTTTTCCCAGCCTGTCTTCTGCGGGAGGGGCCTGCCGCACTGTTACTCAGGCAACCCTGTTTGGGCAGAGTTGTCCTGCACCCCTGTGGCGGGGGATGGGCTCAGTGGGAATCAGTTTTGGGGGCTTTTGTTCTCTGGTGGCTTTCCACGTCTCTTCCGCGAGTCAGAGCAGAAGAGACCGTTTCCAACCCTCTGCCTCAGAGCAGAGAGATCGCAGTCTGTTCTTCAGTGAGCTCTCCAGGCCACACTGTCTCTGTTTCTGTCCTTGCTGCTATAAACTGCAGCGTCCTGGGTTGTGCGCCCCTCTGCAGTGCTCCCAGTCCTGCCTGCAGGTCGGGGCACGTCTCTGCCCTTTGTGCTTCTAAAACCGCCAGCTGCTCCCAATTCGCGCACGGGTGACTCCACCACTTGGGGTTTCCACCCCCGGGGGTTGCAGTTCACCGGCACGACCCCGGCGCACTGGGTTTCCGTCTCGGAGGCTGCAGTTCACGTGCGCGCAACCGTCGCTCTGGTTTCTGTCCGGGGGGCTGCGGTTCGCATGCGCGCGACCCCGCCGGTCTGGTTTTCCACCCCCGGGGGCTGCCCTAAAGTTCTTTCCCAACACTACCGGTCTGCGAGTCTGTGCCCGTCCGCAGCGCGCGAGGCTGTCACTCACCGGCGGTGTAGGATCCCCACGTCCAGGCACCCTCCCGCCGCCGTTTATCCTCCGATATCTGCCCGCAGGATCAAGGTTCTCCGCTTAGTACCTCAAAACCAACTGCCTGCGATATTCTGTTTGTAGAGATCCAGATCTTCTTACATCTCAGGCTGGTTTCGTGGGTGCTCAGAGTGGTCTGGTAGTTATCCAGCTCAATTCCGGGACCAGTTGAAATAGGGTCCCCTACTCCTCTGCCATCTTTCCCCTCCCTTCCAAGTTATCACAAAATCTTAGTGAAGAATATTCAACTCCAAACAAAATAAGGCTATGATAAGTGTATCATTTGTCTGACAGGTAGGTGTTCACCATCTCCTTTTTTTTTCCTGTGAGAGCATTTAAGATTTAGTCTTAAATGATTTCAATTATATAATATAATTATATTTCAAATTTTAAATATATAATATAATTATATAGTCTAATATATAGTTATACCTCATTTCTTATGTAATTTTTGGAAATTTATCCTAAATGACCAAATCTACACAGCCTATCACATTTCATCCTGAAACAGTTTGCTACAAAAAGACTTTTTTTTTGGGTTTGATTGAATGGAATAAGAATGGAGTAGCCAGATAGAGAAAGACTTTTTGAAAAATACCATTTCTCCTCACTCCTCCAAAAGCTCAATGTCATAGATGCATAAGCATAAGATTATCTTACCCTGATAGAATACAATGGAAGTACCATTTCAACCTTTCTAAGACTGAACCAAGAAAAGGTCTAAAATGATGTATGAATAATACAAATAATAGTATCATACAAATGTACAGATAGTATTCTCTCATCCTATTTGGTTAGACTGGTTCGATTACAGGGGCAAGAAAGGATATTTCCTACTGCTAAATTCAATATGTTTCTACAAAAATGTTTCAAATCTGATATTAATCACAAACTTTTTTTGATGCCTGGGTTGAGGTTGAAGACTTGTAATATAAAGAGTGGGTCAGTTGTGAATCTTGTCAACATTGTGCTGGTGACAGACTTTGTTACATGTAAAAAGAAAAATCAGCTTCAGAACATTTCAAATGTGTTGGCTGAACAGATATAAACAAAAAAAAGATTGGCATCCTTGTAGCTATATTTTATGTATTCAAAAGCCCCTTTCCATTCATAGGGAAAAAAACCCAGAGTTCATTATGTATTTATGAAAAACAAAATTACCTATTCATAAAAATCAAAAGCAATATGTTTTGCTTATATCAACGGGTAAAATTAATACAACTTTTCCTATAATAGCTCATTTGCTCTGACATGATTTTGAATATCAGAACAAAATGTCAAGAAGAGTTATAAATTGGAATAAGAGATAAAATTCTTCAAGTAAATTGTTTTCTCTATAGAGTCATAGGAATCAATTATTTATTATTCATGGAAATGTTAGCACTTCTAATTTATACAGGGGCTTTCATTTTTACTTATTGATTCACCTACAGGGCATGCCCCTACTGTAAACATCAAGGTACATTATTATTATTGCTGGCACTACCTATTAATAACTTGATATTGGAGCTGTGCTTCCAGTGACATGTTTAATCTTCTTTTGATTAAACCAAGCATTCAATTATTCTTGGATAATATTTCCTTGAATCATACTTTTAATATTAGGAGTACCAACCTGACTCTTCTTTCTCTTATATACTTTTGTATTTGTCCCTGTCTTATAAAAATAACTGAAGATGTATTGAAACTTCACGATGGCCAGTCTTCCAGACATCAGTGTTTCCTTGTTAGAACAGGGAAAGGGATGGAAAAGGCAACTTCCTACCAATGAGACAGCACTTGGTAGGATTATTCAATTTCTGAACTTGCTGCCGCTACCAAGGCTGTTAATTAGTACCAACTATGACAGCTTGTGGCATGATTGGACTCTTGTTCAACACAAATAATCATTAGCTGCTAATGACTTTAAATCACTGTGAACAAGGCAAAGACTAACCTTATGACCTAAATGTTCCAGGGGATGCTTAAAAGTTATGAGGTCTCTGGGGCGCCTGGGTGGCTCAGTTGTTAAGCATCTGCCTTCAGCTCAGGTCATGATCCCAGGGTCCTGGGATCGAGCCCCACATCGGGCTCCCTGCTCAGCAGGAAGCCTGCTTCTCCCTCTCCCACTCCCCCTGCTTGTGTTCCCTCTCTCGCTGTATCTCTCTCTGTCAAATAAATAAAATCTTTTAAAAAAATAAAAAAAAATAAAAAAAAGTTATGAGGTCTCCTGTGAAGGATGGGGCTGGGTGTCTGGTTAGTTCTTTCCCATTATCTCTAGATAATGAGTCACTTAAGACTAGTTTGGCTAAAAGTTGAATGAATCAATGGAAAATGAAAAGCAGCGGGGGAGGTTTGGGTGGCTCAGTTGGTTAAGCGGCTGCCTTCGGCTCAGGTGATGATCCCAGGGCCCTGGGATCAAGTACCATGTGGGGCTCCCTGCTCAGCGGGACCCTGTTTCTCCCTCTCCTTCTGCCTTCCGCTTCTCCTGCTTGTGCTCTTTATATCTCTCTCTCGCTCACTTTCTCTCTCAAATAAATAAAATCTTAAAAAAAAAAAGGAAAATGAAAAATGCCTTCTTCAAAGCATTGTGGAAAATTTTTACTTAATTTTTTTTGGAAAATTTTTAAAAATGATGAGTTGGTGATGTAGTTCTTTATATATTTTACATGTACTTAATATTTTGTATAACTGAATCTATACATACAACTATATCTAGAGACAGACATATAAGAATGACCCTAAAACACACCGGAATTAAATAGAATAGAGATTTGATTTATCAAGACAAAATTTCTGATGTAGCATAAGGAATAAAAAAATAAGAATGTAAGGAATATAAAAATATAATAAATAAAATATCCAAGACCTCTCAATGGCATTGCTAAATAACCTTATTATAGCATTAGATGTTAAACGAACTGTTAGAGCATATGAATCAGCATGGGCCAGAAGTAGGAGTCTTAGGTTCCATTTTTATTGTATTTGCCACTCACATGTTGCCTAACAGCATCCCAAACAGTTGCTGCCCAGAACCTCTCAAAGATGGGCAATTATTGCCATTCTACCAATGGTGACAGCAGAGACACGGTGTTGTCACTGCTCCTGTCAGTAGCCAATGAATGGTATATACAAACACTGAACAATACCCACATATTTTCCAAAATGGAATTTTGTTTCCAGGCAAGCATAATTGCTACTTTTCTTTGTTAAGATTGCTTATAAATTTGTACTTACTGAGAGATTGTAATATATGGGATTAATTTAACAATTATTAGTCTCAACTGGAAAATAACATGGGACAAATAAAATGGAATAACTTGGAAATTTGCCTGGCTTCTTTTGGAAAGATAGCTTAGGAAGAGTTAGAGATGGGAAATAGGAATTCTCAGGTTTTTCAGAATTGGAGTCAATGATTTTGATATTCTTGAATGGAGGTGAAGTTTAGGATTTTGGTAACATCAAGTGTGTGTTCTCAGCTTCAAGTATGTCACCCTTATTGGCTCAACTGAGCTGTAACTTTTCGTTACTGGGTAAATTCTGCTTATGACAAGAAGATGCTTAATATAGTAGTAAAAACTTATATTTATTGGGTGTCTGCCATGTCCCGAGAATTTGGCTAGGTACTTTCACATATATTATCTCATTTTCACAAAACACAGTCCAAATTGATGAAGAAATTCAAAGCCAAATGTCAGTGTGTCTCAACTCTCATGAAACATGGGTCTGGTTTTTGGCAAAATTGTCACTGTTTATCTTTAGTCTTTCTGGCCTCCCTTTTTCTGCATCTTTTCCTAAATCTTTGCCCTATGAATACCTGCTCTAAAGAAAGTATATGGTATTGGCCATTTACATGTTATGAATATTTAAACAATATCAAAAAGAAAAATCCAAGAAGTTTTAATGTTAATATATAAATAAGAGTAATAGCTTATTTTAGGATAAAGCCCTGGGTGCTCCCTAATGCACAAGAATCTGGAATTCTCTGAGATAACTGAGACTGAGAATCATGGGGACTGACAAAAACTGAAGGTTACCACTGGACCTAGGGAAAAAAACACAATTTCCTTAGTTTTGGGTAAAATGATGGAATCATAATTCCAGAAATATTTGATAGAGCTACTTTATTACTGTTGCAAGTCCCAGGACCAAAACTATAAAAGTGAATGTCTAAATTAGTGGCAAATCAAAGAGCAAAAACATTTTCTGTATTTCTTCTTCTTTCATGAAGAAACCCTAAATATATGTGTTCTTGTGTGTGTGTATGTGTGTGTGTCCCCATGTCTATATGCCCACATCTGTGAGCTTGTAAATCTGTGCACTGGTGTGCATGTGCATGAGTTAGAAAGGAAAAGTACAAATAATGCAGAAGACCATGATAGTTGTCATTGAGTGATAACACCCCAACAAAACAAATTTTATCAAGTTTCTGCCCGTCTGTGGATAAATCCACATCAGGTTAGATTTGTAGAAGAAAAACAAAACAAACGGTCAAATGAAGTTATGGGTGTGAAAGACAGGGAAGGGAAAATGAAGAAAAAAATCATCCTGAAATTGTCAGTTTCAAGCCAGGGAAATATGATCAGAGCCATAAAAAGTCTAAGATGTAACAAAGCCACAAGTCTAACGTGATAACTGGACGCTTGCTAGATCTAGCTGGACCCTATTTCTATCTGTGAATTGAGGATAATCTTTGAAGAGAAACATGGGTCTTCTGACTGCTTAAATTCTTCTAGGATCGTCACTATAATCCAGGTCAATTAAAGGAAATTGGCAGAGGTTCCTTGATGAAAACAAAAGGAGGTTTTCATACAACATGTGCTGTAGGTTAAATAATGGACTCGGCTCCTTGGGACAGGATGTACTACTGAATACGTGCTAGGTTCATTACAGAGAGAGCCTGAAGCATCCACAAGGGTTACAGGCAACAGTTATTAAATCCTTTTCCTAGGTTAGGATCTAGGAGGTTTATCACAGGTCTCCTTCCTGAAGTGACCTGATTCTTCTGCCGTGAATATATGGTGTGACTTGCAAAGCCTCTCTCAGTATAACAGTACACTCTTTTCACTATTGTCTTTTTCTCTGGGGCTGGGCATTTTTCCCAGCTGGCTCTCATTTGGCTCTTGAGAAACCAAATCCTGTCCTGGCTTTGTGTATATCAATCCTACTGCTTTAGTGTTTTATTATTATTATTTAATATTTATGGATGTGACATCATAATCATCGTGTGCCCATTGCCAACTTCCTTAACCTCATTTCGACAGTCTCTACCCACAGGGCTACAGATGCTCTGTGAAAAAAAGGTGCAGCTTTCAGAGAGCACTTCAGTGAGATATTGTTAGCGAGTTGCTAATTAGCATGTTTTCTCTGCATCATTTTGGATGGTCTCAGCCTTGTTTTCAGCTTTTCTGCAGCATGCATTATTTTTGCTTCTTTTAAAACATACCATTAAATTTCACTTCATGTAACTACATCTGGAAAGAAAATATCAATCATTTCCCAGTAATTTAATGTGGCTACTTCATTGCTGATTTACTATTTGGTAAAATCTCAGAATTTCCTTGAGCATTATTCTAGAATCTAGCCCATGAGAAGTGTTATCACAGATATTCAAAGTTTTGTGGTAAATCTAATGAGATCTCATGATAATTTTGGTGATACCTTATTAAAACTCCCTGTAGTATAATTAAGCCCTACCATCCTGCGTTTAATTGAGGGGAGGAAATTCTGAACTGTAACGTCAACAGCTGCAACCACTTTATGAAAATGTTAAGACAGTTAGCAAAGCCAAAACAGATACAGATTCCTATTATGTAAATTATAAATTTACATACACCCCCACATACACACATATACACAGACATACACACATCTGCAGCAGATGAGTTTGCCTTCAAATGGAGTTATGGGTAGGTGACATTTCCATCTACCTTACCATCAAGTCAAGTATAAATCAACACATTCTCCCCTCCCATGTCCTCTGTTGCACAGGTGTATGGAGACCCAACCCACCTCCAGGATTCTCACCTCAGATTGGCTTGTTTGTCCAGCTACTGTTTTCTTTGATATTGGAAGTCCTGCCCTGTCCCCACCATAACTCCTAGAATGACTTTTCCCTGTATTTGAATTTACAAGGCTATAAAACCTGCTCCAGAGAGTGCTAGGGGCACTCTCACCTAACCTTAAGTCCAAACCACTAGGCATGAAACCAGCTTCTGAAAGCCAGTTCACTCTCCATCCTTGCCCAAGGAATATATATTCCATGACAGCTGGCAGTGGGTCCTACCTTGAATTCTCTGGGTCTCCAGGGCATACCAGTGAATTGTGTATAGGGTTTTTCATCTGTTGATGAAACAAGTAAAATGATAAAAATCTCTGGATATCATTTTTTTAAAGATTTATTTATTTTAGAGAAAGGGGGGGAGTGAGCGTGGGGAGGGGCAGAGCGAGAGGGAGAGAGAGAGAGAAAAAGACTCCCTGCTGAGTGTAGAGCCCAACGAGAGGCTTGATCCCACAACCCTGAGATCATGACCTGAGCTGAAATTAAGAGTCAGATGCTTAACCGACTGAGCCACCCAGGCGCCCCTCTGGATATCATTTTTAATTGAAAATTTTATGGAGATAGGGTGCCTGGGTGGCTCAGTTGGTTAACCGACTGCCTTCGGCTCAGGTCATGATCCTGGAGTCCCAGGATCGAGTCCCGCATCGGGCTCCCTGCTCAGCAGGGAGTCTGCTTCTCCCTCTGACCCTCCCCCCTCTCATGCTCTCTCTCTCTCATTCTCTCTCTCAAATAAATAAATAAAATCTTAAAAAAAAATTTTATGGAGATAAATCATAAATGCAATTGTAAGAAATAATACAGAGAGATCTCTTGTATACTTTGCCCAACTTGCCCCAGGGCTGACATTTTGTAAAACTAAAGTATAATGTCACAATCGAAATTTTAATATTGATACAATCCACTTGATCTTATTCAGATTTCCTCAGTTTCATTTGCACTTGTCTGTGTAAGTTCTATACAATTTTATCACCTGTGTAAGTTTGTGTTATCAACCACCACAGTCAAAATATTGACTCTTGTTGCCTTTTATTACCATACTTACCTCCCACATTCCTCTTTATGCCCCATCCCTAACTCCAGGCAACCATTAATCTTATCCTCCACTTCTAAAATTCTGTTACTTCCAAAAATGTTATATAAATGAAATAAGACTTTTGGAACTTGTTTTTTTCACTCAGTATAATTTCCTGGGGATTCATGTCAATTGTTATATATCAAGAATTGATTCCTTTTCTTAGTTGACTCCACAGTATATTAAGTGCAAAAGTTTGGTTAGCCATTCATTTATTGAAGAACACCTGGCTGATGCTAGTTTTGGCAAGTGGCAAATAAAGCTGCTATGACCATTTATATACAGGACTTCTGTGAATGTAAGTTTACATTTTCTTTGAGGAATTAATGCCTGAGTTGAGAGCTGAAGGATGGAATAAAAACCTAGTAGTTCAGTCACTGGGTTGTATGGTAGATGCATGTTCCGTTTTTATAGAAACTGTCAAAGTGTTTTCCAGAGGCGCCATACCATTTTTACATTCCCACCAGCCATGTATGAGTGATTCCATGTCTCCAGGTTCTCCATATCCTTGCCAGCATTTAGTTTTGTCAACTATTTTTTTTTTAATTTTAGCTATTTTCATAGGTGTATGGTGATATCTTGTGGTGTTAATTTGCATTTCCCTAGTGGCTAATGATGTTGAACATCTTTACTTTTGCTTATTTGCCATCTGTATACCATTTTCAGGGAAATATCTGTTCATGTCTTTTGCCCATTTTCTAGTTGGACTTTTGTTTTTTTACTGTTGAATTCTGAGACTACTTTGTATATTCTAGATATAGTCCTTTGTCAGATACATTGTTTGTAAATATTTTCTCCCAGTCTGTAGTTTGTCATTTCATCCTCTTCACAAGCACTTTCTCAGAGAAACAGTTTTAATTTCTGGATGTCATTTTAGCAGTGCCACGAATAAGACCAGAAGGAAAACATTGGTGTCCATTATTTAAAGACCGTCATTAAGATATGGGTTAAAATGCAAAGTTTACAAACCATATCTAGTTCAGTATACAGATAATAATAGCTGGTGGAAAATAAGGTATGTGAGGGTATGTTGTAATAAATGGTTATCTGTGAATTCATTTTTTCATCCAATGAATAATTACTGAGTGAGACTTATGTGTTAGGCCCTATGCTGGTGATGCAATGGTGATTTAAATCACAAGAATGTATAATTAAAACTGAGATAAGAACTCTGAAGTAATGGAATATTGTACAGTAAGAACATTTAAGAGAGAAACTAAAATTCCTCTTAGGAAATAATGCCTGAGTTGAGAGCTGAAGGATGAGTAAGGGCCGACAGGGTAAGGAGCGGAGGAGGAAGATAGGAGTAGGGGTGGCAGATGGGGAGATGTATTGGACTCAAAGGGGGTGCCACAGTGCAGAGGCCCTGCAGTGGGAGGGAGCACGGGGAACTGGGGAATGAAAAGAAGGGCAGCTGTAGGGTGTGTAGGTGATGGCACAGTGAAGCAAGAATGGGCTGGAACTTGGTCTTTATTCTGAGAACTAGTCCAAGACTTGGTAAGTTTTATGAGGGAGAAGCAAATGAGGTGATCAAATTTGCATTCTGAAAAATATACTCTAACTGCTTGAATAGAATGAGGAATGGAAACAGCAGGGAGAGGCTGTGGGCTCACAGTTAAGAAGCTTCTGTGGTTGTACAGGTGAATGTCGGTGGTTTGAACTGAGATGCTTATGATATGCTCTTGATAAGGTTTTCAAAGGATTAATGGTCAACCTCAGAAAATAAATTAAAGATAAAATTTGGGCAGCATTTTGTAGAATTGGGTGTTCATAGAATTGGATGGATCCCCTTTTAGACACATACATAGTGTAAAGACTACTGCAAGAGTAGTTTCTTCTCTGGAAAGGGACAAGGACAACTATTTACCTGCCTTTAGGGCTGAATCTAGAAACCCCAGTACTTTGTCTTGCCACTAAGAGCTGAGGTGACACTCTATTCCAATAAATTTTATGAAGTTTCCCTTCCCCTTCCTACCTAAACCATTTATAGATTTAGGACCCAAAACCCAAATGCTCTGAGTAGCTCTTCTAAGACCTAAGTCATAAGAAAGGAAGAATATTAAAAAAAAAAAAAAATAGAAGGAGAAAAGAGAAAAGGTAAACAAACAAAGAAACAAACCTAAGGGAGTAAGAGAAAAGAAGGGAGAGAGGGGAATATAAACAGAGTTTGTGACAAGTAAGAATGAAGAAACAGGTTGCATATGGCAGGGAGTGCCATCCATTATCAGTTGGTGTTTCCTTACTGATAGAGGATCCCATGTGGGTATAGTTCCCTTTCTCTAGCCATGATTGGTGGCAGGGCTGCTATTCTTTGTGGAAGAAGAGTGTAGCAACCCAAAAAGCAAAATTGGAGTCATCTATAGGGGAGCATTGGAAGCTGGAAAGGGTCCATGATAAAAAGCAGCAATTATGTTAAAAAGCCATTGGGCGGATGGGGCAGGAGTGGATTAAAGCACACCTTTAACATGAACTGAAGATGACATTTTACTCTAAATTCACAGAGTCATATTTCCAAGTGTACTTGAAACATTTGGTGTCTGTGCTTGTTTCTACTTGGCATATTGTAATTTCCTTTGTGTGTATGTTTTAATAAAGAGCTTGAAGAGAAAAGAAACACCCCTAAAGCTTTTGAATGGCAAATAGATCTTATAAAACATTCTATAATAATCTAAGGATAAATGATACAAAAGCACATAGATCAAATTTTTCAAAATATCAAGTGAAATAAAAAGAAAAACAAATATGTAATGAGCAGGAACATATTGTTCTTATCAAATATTTCAAAATTTCTCTCAATGTGCAGAAAGTCCCCAGCCCCAGTTGTGTTTACCTGTCTGTCTCAAGGTTAAAAGGAAAGGAAAGGACCTCTCCGTGATCTAAGTGACAAATGAAATCTGATTTGCACTGGGTACACATTAATAAATATGTATCCAAGAGGTCAATTCAGCTCTAGTGTCTTAGGCTGCTAAGTGCAGTCACTTTGCTTAGAGAGAAACTATCTAGTTTACTCAGCAAGTTCAGAAGGACTCATTTCTGATATGGTGGGCCTTTAGAAAATGGAACTTTTTTTTCTTTTGGTCACCATATTCATATTCTAATTCTAGCATATGGGAAAGATTGGCAGTGCTTTGGGGCAGTAGGGGCAGCTGGCATCAAGAGAAAAAGTGCTGAAATGCTCAGAATGGTATTTAAGGAGTAATTGCAGTTATGAATGGCTCTCTAAGGCAATGTCAATGCAGATTTGCCTCTATGAATATGACCACTTTTTTTTATGCTTGGAAAATTCAGGAAGATGTTTTTCAATTCAGATAATCACATTTTGCACAATTCCTTTTTATATTCTATTGAGGCAGATTCTTTTGGAAATGGTACCCTAAAAGAAATCCACAGACTGGTATCAACCAAGTGGTTATACTTATTAGTTATTCCCTATTCAAACTGTTACAGGACCAGATTCTCTCTCTTGTCCTATTAAATGGAAGAAGAGGAAAAATATCTGAAGATAAGAAAATCGCAGAAATAAAAGTATAAAGCAATTATATTTTTCTCCATCTCACCCATCTCCTTGAGGTAGTATTAGATTTATAAATGATGAATGCTTCGCTCACAAAACTGTTTTACCTTAGAAATTCTAATCTATTTTATAAGCAGTCATTTAATTTGGGGGAATTTTCTGATAGCACAGTGTCCTGTTTCTTGGTTGCTCCCCAATTTTCTAAAATGTAATCATTTTGTTGTGCAAAGACAGGTGAAAAGTTGCCCAAGGAAGAATTTATCAATATGGGAAACTCTCCCAAGGTAAAGGACCCTAAGAGTTGATGCTATCATACAGTTGGAGATCACTGTTAAAAGCTTGAGGAAAATGATGGTTCACATTAAGTGAAGTGGAATTCCAAACACTGTGTGACAGACCATGAAGAAGGGATCAAAAGGCTCATGAAATAGATATACTATGTAAGGCTGGAAAACCCACCTGGTAACGAATTCTAAAGGAAGTCCCAGACTTAAAAAGGGGTGAGAGTGCCTGGCTGGCTCAGTCAGTAGGGCACGTGACTCTTGATCTCAGGGTTGTGAGTTCAAGCCCCACGTTGGGTGTAGAGATTACTTAAAAATAAAATCTTCAGGGGCACCTGGGTGGCTCCATCAGTTTAAGCGTCCAACTCTTAATTTTGGCTCAGGGCATGATCTCAGGGTCATGAGATAAAGCTCTGCTTTGGCTCTGTGCTGGGCCAGAAGCCTGCCTAAGGTTCTATTTTTCACTCTCTTTCTGCCCCACCCCCACGTTCTCTCTCTCTCTCTTAAAAAAAAAAAAAGTACCAGAGGACACTCCATTTATTAAAGCAGCTTTGGAAAGAGGCAGCAACATCATAGAAAAGCTCCATGGTGGTTGTGCTTCATAGATCAGAGCTGATGGTAGGAGTTGTCTTAACAGACAGCCCAGGGATTGACAGGATCCCAAAATAACAAAGGCTAATTATTAAATGTCAAAAGCCAGTTGGGCATATTTACTGTAATGAGCAGCAAGGCTAGAGTGGTAGCTGGGAGACCTGGGATGCAGAGGGCTCTGGAGATGGCTAATAGAACATGGCATCTCTAGGGACAAGTTAGATGGGAATCCAGCAAAGGTGTTGCTCAATCTACACAATTAAATCAAGAGTAGGTTGTCAATATACTAGGCAACTTCCCAATAAAATGTCAAAATCTCTTACCCTTTTTCTGGATTTGAGCCAGTTTACCAATCCATAACCCATTTACTATAGGAGAGACCAGATCCTCAGAAGGAAGGACACAACAAGATCATAGCAAGTGAATATGGTAATAATTCCCTTAGCAATTCTGCAAAGGAATCTATGGGCACTTATTTAACAACTATACACTGAGAAAGGGAAAGACACAAACATTTTGAGGAACATTGGACACAGAGGCTATGGGGAATAGATAATAAAGTCTTGGCTCAGGGTTGACTCAAGGAATCTAGAGATCCACCCACTGATTATCTCCCCAGTCCCACAAAATATAATTGAATGTAGCAGGAAGAAACTCCACATTGGGACTGAAGCCTATGCCTGTGGGTAAGAGCAATCATAATGAGGAATGCCAAATAAAGTCTCAGAAATGACCTCCTTCCCAACTTCCCTTTCTGGGACTGAATTGCTTATTCCTCCACTTTCTGGAAATATGGAAGTATAAAGCTCAGAGTATGTGAACTTTAACTTACATAGCTAAGTTCCTATTTCTTCAATAATTGGGTCATACCTCCTTCTGGGGGAGCTTGAATCTAATGGTTAATGAGAAGGATATAAAGGTGAGCTCCTTTGTCCAATTTCCTATAAGTTGGCTGTGCACATTCCTAGCTTTAGAGACCCTCATGATATTGGCTGAGGACGTTGTGGGGCTTACCTTCTCTCTACCCGGTGGTACTTCTTTTACCACCCATAGGTGGTGATACCAAGGATACTCTCCAGTAAACTTTGTGCATGCAAACCTCAGTGCTCTGAGTCTGCTTCACAGGGACCTGATATGCAGCAGCATCCTTTCTTTTTTCAAAATGAAATAACTATGGGACTTGCCTGGCAAAATAAATTCATCAGTTTATTTTAGCTGACTCTTCCAAAGTATTAGGTATACCTTAAGTGATCATTTGTCTGTGGCCTTCTTAATATGAAAATTACCTTGGTTTGATGAAAGATAACTTGGGAAAGAAATTAATGAGTTGATTCTGTTGTTTGGGCTCAGCCTAGCATTCCTATCAGAATTTCATGTCAAAAGATTCAAGGTATGGAGATAGTTCTTTCTTTGGGGAGAAACCTGCCTTCCATTGTTGGGGAATTCAGACCTACCTTGAGCTACACCATTAAGTAAAAAGGAGGCTCCTTATTCTCTACAGTCATAATATACAGAATGATGGGATCCTTTGTTGAAATCCTCCAAACCTGAAATGAGTGCACTTTACCCCCCTTCTCTACACTCATTATTGTTTTCATAAGAGTAAATCCAGGACAATTTCATTTCCCATTTTGATATTTTGAAATTAACTTCTATTTTAAATACTGGGTCTAGACTGGCTTTTATCCATTGCTTTTAGAAGGCTTTACAACCTAAAGGATATAAAACCCCTAGATAATGGGGGGAAAGGTATTACTATTTACTGAGTATCTGCTATGTGCCTGCCATTATTCTTGGCTTATTTATATGCAATATTTCATTTAATCTTCACAATCATCATGTATTGTAATTATTATTCCCATTACATAAAAAATTGAGAGGTAAAATAACTTGACTAAAGTCAGACAGCTCATAAGCTGAAAAAGCAAGGTTAGAACCCAGGTCCTAGTCCTAGAATCTAAGTTCGAAGCTCTTTCCACAGCTAATTTGACTGTGTAACTAAAATCCATATTCTCTTCATGGCAGTTTTTTAAGGTATTAAAAATTGTATCTTACCTGAAATATTGTGACTTTACAGATAATTAGACTCCACTGAAATTTTAATTCATTTTCCAAAAATCACAGAGAAATTTGTGGGATAATAAGAGGAGAAATCCCCCCCTTTTTTTTGCCTCCGAAAGTAGACCATATTATCCTTCTTTTTAATTCTTTGCTTTGAACTTGGAAAATATTTTCAATTGTACAGAATGAGAATTTAGTATTTAAAATATAATTAATTGTGGCTAGTGTGTGTATATAAGTGTGAATTTGTGTTTGTGTGGGCATCTAACTTATGCGACATATATTATTGCCTGTAGAAGTGAATTAATAGGACATTAGAGTGGTTTAGAAATATTTAATGTACTTGGGAAATGATTCTTTACCTACCTCACCAGTGGTATTAGAAGACACCAGGGTACTGGGGCGAAGCAATGGTTTCCCTAAATGGATCTGAAACAAATGACAATAGCTCTCCCAGACAATGACTGCACAGGAGGAAGGGAGGCACCCTTCTTCTTTCTGTTGTTCTCTATACCTTAGATATGGTTGATATCTACCCCTGACTGAGTGGTAACCAAAGAAATAACTCCAGGAAGTAAGTCTTTCCGTATCATTATTTTAGTTACAAGAAACCCTTCTGAGAGAGCTAGCAGAGTATAATAGCCTAGGACAGTCTAGAGAGGGGCACTCCTTTTAGTAAAATAAATAACTGGGAAGAGATAAATAAGTGGCTGTAGAAAGTATTAAGAAATAATTGCGTGTGTATCCTAAGTCAAAAGTAGAATTTTGTGATCAACACACACGTATTCTGGAGAAGAAAACCAGGGATTGCAATATATCATTCATGTCAGTACATCCAGAACAACTCTCACTGGTTCCAGGTTTGGAGCAGGGACTCAAGGGTGCATTGGACTGTTGTTTATTAGATAGTGTTTTCTGCTTGTTGTTACTCATGCTTCATTTTGGTATCTTGGGGTCAGTGTGTTTCCATGTGGGAAAACTTTAGGCTACCCAAGAAAGTCTATTTTGACACTGACTCAAGAGTGTATACAAGGATCTGATTCAGTACTTCAACAAATGGTTAATCTTATGTAACAATGCGGTTCTGTAAGCACAAAACTTTTGGTTTAGTTACTAAAGCAAACACCACATATTATATCTAATGAAAACTCTGATGTCCTGCAATTAAGCTACTGGAGTGAGAAGAATTCATTCTGTGTGTTTACTTTATAATTTCTAAAGTGTTCTGTTTCATTCCATGTCTTGAATGTTTAATATGACTAACCACTTCTTGCTCTAGAAATGAGCATGTTTTTGATAGATTATTCAGATGTTTAGGCATATAAATTGAAAAGATTTAGATTCTTGACACCATGTATAGCATACAAGTTGATGAAGGGAACCTCACTATCACATGCCAAACAGGTTCTTCAACATTATGTATTTACAGAGAGATTGATGAAAAATAACATAGGCTTTGGAAAGTTAACCTCCTTTCATTACAAGATTTTATTTCATTTATTTGTTTGATTTTTTAAGCTAGAAACAATTGAGCCATCATCGAACAGGTAAAAAAATCATACAGGTTTACTTTACATACAGCATACACACACACACACACAGAGAGAGAGAGAGAGAGAGAGAGAGAAAGAGAGCGAGAGCCACTAAGTAATATGTATTTTCTGAAGCATTTGTGAAAGCTAAGGGAAGACATTGAAATAACTATAGATGGTGGTGTTGGGGAGATAAAGCAGTAGTGCCACCAATTACATTTATCAGCTGTGTCACTCCATTATGTAGTTCACAGATATATGTAGATATATCTTTATAGATTAGCTTTGGCTTATCTATCGAGACAGATGTTATCATTTGAGTTGAACCCAGTACATCATACATTCATAAAAGACAGATGGATGACACTGCTTATAGGAGGTTTAGTGCCTGTCTATAAAGGACAGATGGGTGCCGCTTCACAAAAATGTTTATATTGGCCAGCTGTGACTGCACCCCAGAGAGTAATGAAATATTCTCAATTCTCCAAAGAATTTCTCTACTTTTTGTTTTCCATTGTAATTGTCTGCAGAACCTTTCAGAACTGAGATATACCATTGTTATAATCATATACAACCTACATCTAAAGATAGTTGCTCTTTGGTAGTATATAAAAAAATATAAGACACTCAGTAACCATTCCAGCCAAAGAAAATAAATGAGTCAGATTGTGAGATGATTTTATGCTGGCTATTTCTTTCGTTTGTAAATGGTTTTGAGTCTTATAAATGTAGCTAAAAATATGTCAAAATGTACAAGAGATTTCTTTGATGGAAAACACCTGAAATCTATTCTCTTCACCTGTATTAACACACAAAATTCCAAAACTTTGTGGTGAGTGAAAATCAAGCCAATGCTGAATGAAGACTAAGTTGATATTCCATCTCTATGTGGTTTTGCATTGAACATTTATTTTTGTGACTTATTCTCTTTGCTGACTTGGTGACTGAATTCGTTATGCTTGGTTTCTTAAATTTTCAGTCTCATAAATAGTTTGCTTGTAATTTAATATCATGATTACTTTAAAAACCTAAATTTACAACAGACTTTAAATTCAAGACTGAGCCATCTCAAGGCTTTGTAAATGTTCAAATTTATGAATATCACAATAACAAATTATTTTCCCCATGAAGCTTTTTACATTCTACAACCCATAACTTTCTTAGAGTGTTTCACATTTTGTTTCATTTCTGCCTCTATCAGTAGCAATTCCCTCTTGTTTAAGGACTCTTTTTTCACGAGCAAAGATTTATATCTACCTCATGAATTTTACTGTGTACATGGTAAAAGTAGAGAATAACAGATCTTAGTTAGCTGTGGATGACGAGGTTAGTAAGCTTCCAGTATGTTCAATTCAAATTCTTCAAGGTTAGTCACTGTTGGTGAAACCATGGATGTTAAATCTGTGAATGCTGAGAATTTACCATGTTGCCTAACCTAATACACCTATCATGATAAATCTCTTAAGGCTTTGAAGATAGATGGGTGTTTAATGTGCCTAAGCAAAGAAAAGAAGAATTTTAATTAAGAAGAGGGAGAGCATGAATCTCTCCCTATCATTGAGGTCTTTATTGCCTTCAAATTTCTTCAGATATTTCAATATAGCTTCTTTCTACACAAAGTTTGAGAAACTCTGAATTAAACAACCAATGAGAGATTCCTTTAAATTTCAGGTGTCTGGGTCAAGAGTTCAGATTGGATACCACTTGGATTATTTGGTGAGAAAGTTCAGGGGAAAAAGAGAAACAATACACACTCAACCCACACTTCTTATGGACCAGCAAGCCGAAAATATGGTTAGTCAAATATGCCAACCACACTTGACTTTCTAATTTTCAAAGTAGAAGGGTTCCTTCACAGGTTGAAACACGATATCATAATGTTGTTGAAGAGTGCAAATGGTTCCACTGCTATCTCCCAGCAGGAAGCAGAATCTATGGCCTGAGCAGAAACACTTCAGTAGTTTAGGCCTATTGAAATAGGGTTTAAAGAATGAAGAACTTGAACTCCAGCATTACCATGTGGACAAGACACAGCTTATCTTAATGCATGGGGCAAAATAATAGAGTGGGACCAGGCCTCAGAGATTCTGGGAAGTTGATCTCCTTAAAAAGCTCTCACAGTAAAATACTAGAAATTGCCACAGATGGCAGAGTAGGGAGATCCCGAGCTTACCTTCTCCCACAGTGTCTCTATTCCTACATACATAACATCTCTGAGAACAAACTGAAGACTAGCAAAACAGATAATACACAACTAAGAATACAAAGAAAAAGCCATATTGAGATGGCGAGGAGAGGCAGAGATGTGGTTTGATCAGGTGTCACAGAAGGAGGGATATTACAACCATAGAGTGCTTCCCTGAGGAATGAGGGCTTAAGCTCCACATTGGGCTCTACAGCCTAGGGGACTTGTACAGGGAAAAAGAGCCCCCAGTGTCTGGCTTTAAAAACTTTTTTCTGGGAGAGCAGAAAAGCAGTAGGAAACCAAGACTCCTCTCTTAAAAACACATGTGTATAATCTCACTTGCTCAGAGTCCCAGGACAGAGGCAGCTGTTTAAAAAGCACCTGGGTTACATTTGAAGGGGATCCATTGACTAATTTAGTCAATGTAAGCTGGAGGGACAGGGATCTGTTGGAATGTTCTCTGGGGGACAAAAGCACTGGTGGGCATCATTTTTCTGTAACTTCCCTTCTACCTAGCTGGTCTGGTAGCATTTCTGGAACTCTCCATCTACTGTGCTAACACCACTTGCCCCACCCTGCCTTTCTTCTGTGGACTTGCCCCACTGAACACATCTGCCCCACCAGGAGCTTCTCCCAAGTGGCCTGCTACCCCAACCTTCCCAACAGGTTGCATTGGCCAGCATTAGAGCTCTTCCCAAATAGCTTCCCCAGCTCTGCCACTTTCAATACGCACACTTGGCTGACACTGAAACCTCTCCCACAGAGCCCTGCTCTGGGGCCAGGCCTCCACATTAGAATGCCCATAATAATGATATCCGAACCTCACAGCAAGCCATGCTGGAAGCCTGCCCTGCCCGCCAGTGAGCCCAGACCCATTGCAGCCAGGTCCTGCAGTCAGCTGCACTGGGGGTCAACCCAAACACAAGTGCCCACAACAGTCATGTCCAGGCCTCTCAGTCAGACAGGCCATGGGCCAACCCTGCTCATCAGCATTTCCATAAAATTCACGGCCAGACTTCCCAGGCAGCCATAGAGTGACACAGCCCTTCACGCCAGCAAGTCCACAACAATCATGACCCAGAAATAACAGGAGGATGAATGCAGTGGGCATTGGCAAGGGCCTGGGGCAAGTGGGTCAGGTGATCAGGGAGAGTTTGCAGTACAAAGCCCCACAGGGCACCTTCTTCAAAAAGCCAGTACTTCAAGACCATGAGCCATAACTGATCCACCTAATACATAGAAAAAACAAAACAAAACAAAACAGAGAGTTAAGTAAAATGAAGATACAGAGGAATATGTTCCAAATGAAAGAACAAGGCAAAGCCTCGGGGAAAAAACTAAATGAAATGGAGATAAGCAATTTACCAGATAAAGAGTTCAAAATAATGGTCATAAAGATGCTCATCAAACTCAGAAGAATAGATGAACAGAGTGGGAACTTCAACAAAGATGGAAAATACAAAAAACAAAACAAAACAATCAGAGCTGTAAAAAATACAGTAAGAGGAATCAAGCAGATTAAAGGAAGCAGAACAGATTGGCAATCTGAAGGACAGAGTAGTAGAAATCATCCAAATGAACAAGAAAAAAGAAAGAATGAAAAATGAAATAGGTTAAGAAACCTGTGGGACAACATCATGCATATTAAAAATCACATTATAGGAATCTCAGAAAGAGAAGAGAATGAGGGAGAGAGAAGAGAGCAGAAAAATTATTTGAGTAAATAATACCTGAAAACTTCCCTCACCCAGGGGAAAAAAGGACATCCAGGTCCAGGAAGCATAGAGAACCCCAGGAAACATGAACTCAAAGAGGTCCACACCAAGACACATAATAATTAAAATATCAAACATTAAAGATAAAGAGACAATCTTAAAAGCACTAAGAGAAATACAAATTGTTATGAAGAAGAAAAACTGCACAAGGCTATCAGCAGATTCCTCACCAGAAACTTTGCAGGCCAGAAGAAAGTGGCAGGATATATTCAAAGTGCTGAAAGGAAAAAAAAAAAAAAAACAGAAAACAAAAACAAGAATACTCTACCTGGCAAGTTATCATTCAGAATTGAAGGAGAGATAAAGAGTTTCTCAGACAAACAAAAGTTAAAAGAGTTCATCACCATTAAGCCAGCATTACAAGAAGTGTTAAAGGGACTTCTTTAAGCAGAAAAGACTATAACTGGAAATTAGAAAATTATGAAAAAAAAATCCCACCAGTAGCAAACATATACTAAAGGTAATTAATTAATCACATATAAAGCTAGCATGAAAGTTAAAAGATGAAAGTAGTAAAGTCAACTATATCTACAATAATTAGTTAAGAGATATACAAAATAAAAAGATGTAAAATATGACATCAAATACATAAAATGTGGAGGGGGAGAGTAAAATTGTAGTGCTTTAGAATGTGTTCAAACTTATGTGACCATTAACTTAAAATTGCTATATACATAAGATATTATATATGAACATCATAGTCATCACAAACAAAAACCAACATCTATTTTGTTAATTGATACACACAAAATAAACAGAAAGGAATACAAACATAACACTAAGGAAAGTAACCAAATCACAAGGGAATGGAGCAAGAGAAGAAGAAAGGAACAGAGAACAAATACAAAAAACAACCAGAAAGCAATCATTAAAAGGGCAATAAGTACATATCTATCAATAATTGCTTTAAACGTAAATGGACTAAATGTTCAAATCGGAAGACATAGGCTGACTGTATTAAAAAAAACAAACATATATGTGCTGCCTACAAAGGACTGACTTCAGATTTACAGACTGAAAGTTAAAGGATGGGAAATTTTATTCCATGCAAATAGAAACAAAAAGAAAACTGGGGTGGCAGTACTTACATCACACAAATTAGTCTTTAAAACAAAAACTGTAATAGAAAAAATAAGTGATTTACATAATGATCAAGGAATCAATCCAACAAGAGGATATGATATTTGTAAATATCTATGCACACAATATAGGGGCAAAGCAGATATTAACCGACATAAGGGGAGAAAATGACAGTAATACAACAATAGTAGGGGACTTTCACCCCCCCCTTACATCAATGGATAGGTCATCTGGACATAAAATCAATAAGCAAACATTGACCTTTAATGATACATTAAACCAGATGGACTTAATAGACACATACAGAGCATATCATTGAAATACAGTAGAATATACATTCTTTTCAAGTGCACATGGAACATTATTTAGTATTGATCATATGTTAGGCCACAAAGCAAGCTTTAATCAATTTAAGAAAATTGAAATCATATCTAGCATCTTTTTTAACCACAGAAGTATGAAACTAGAAATTAATTACAAGAAAAAAAACCTTAAAAAATACCACAAACACATGGAGGCTAAAAACTGCTACTAAATAACCATGTGGACAATGAAGAAGTCAAAGAAGAAAAAAAAAAAACCTTGAGACAAATGAATATAGAAACAGAATGTCCCCAAATCTGTGAGACACAGAAAAAGCAGTTCTAAGAGGGAAGTTTATAACAATACAGACCTACCTCAGGAAACAAGAAAAATCTCAAATAAACAATCTAACTTTATACCAAAGGGAAAGAGAAAAAGAACAAACAAAGCCCAAAGTTAGTATAAGGAAGGAAATAATAAATTGAACAGAATTTGAAGCAAAACTAGAAAAGATCAATGAAACTAAAAGTTCTTTCAAAAGATAAACAAAATTAATAAACTTTGAGCCAGACTCATCAAGAAAAGAAGAGAGAGGGCCCAAATAAATAAAATCAGAAATGAAAGAAGAGAAATTATGATGGATACCACAGAATACAAAAGATCATAAGAGACTACAATAAACAACTGGGACAACATGGAAGAAATAGATAAACTCCTAGAAACACAATTTCCCAAAAAGAATCAGAAAAAAGTAGAAAAATTTGAACAGACAAATTACCAGTAATGAAATTGAATCAGGAATTTAAAAACTCCCAGGACACTTGGGTAGCTCAGTTGGTTAAGCATCCGACTCTTAATTTTGGCTCAGATTATGAGCGTGATCATGTGTCACGAGATTGAGCCATGCACTAGATTCCACGCTCAGTGGGGTGTCTGCTTGAGACTCCCTCTGCCTTTTCCCCCACTCATGCACTCTCTCTTTCTTTTTGAAATAAATAAATAAATCTTAAAAAAAGAAGAAATTTTAAAACTCCCAACAAATAAACATCTAGGACCAGGCAGTTTCACTGGTGAATTCCAACAAACATTTAAATAACAGTTCATACCTATCTTTCTCAAGCTATTAAAAAAATTGAACAGGAAAGAAAGCTTCCAAACTCATTCTATGATGCCATTCTATAATATCAAAACCAAAGACACCACACACACACACACACACACACACACACTAATTACTGGCCAATATCCCTGATAAACCTTGATGCAAAAATCCTCAACAAAATACTAGCAAACCAAATTCAACAATACATTTAAAGGATCATACACCATGATAAAGTGGGATTTAATCCAGAGATACAAGAATGGTTAAAGAATGGTAGATTACTGGTAATCTACCCACAATTTGCATCGACATGGATGGAACTGGAGGGGCTTATGCTAAGTGAAATAAGTCAAGCAGAGAAAGACAATTATCATATGTTTTCACTCATACGTGGAACATAAGGAATAGCACAGAGGACCACAGGGGAAGGGAGGGAAAACTGAATGGGAAGAAATCAGAGAGGGAGATAGGGGAGAGACTCTGGACTCCAGGAAACAAACTGAGGGTTACAGAAGCTCGGAGGGGGTGGGGGGATGGGGTAACCAGGTTATGGGTATTAAGAAGGGCACGTGTTGGGATGAGCACCGGCTGTTATATGCAACGAATGATTCATTGAACACTACAACAAAAACTTATGATTTACTATATGCTGGCTAACTGAACATAATAAAAAATATAAATAAATAAATAAAAATAAATAAATAAAATGGGCAGAGATCTGAATAGACATTTCTCCAAATAAAATATACAGATGATGAATAGGAACATGAAAAGGTGCTCAACATCACTAATTACCAGGTAAATGCAAATCAAAACCACAGTGAGATATCACTGTACATCCGCCAGAATGGCTATTATCAAAAAGACAAGAAATAACAGGTACTAGTGAGGATGTAGAAAGATGGGAAAACTTGTGCCCTGTTGGTGGGAATGCAAGATGGTGTAGCCACCATGGAAAACAATGTGGAGATTCCTAAAAAAACGAAAAACAGAACTGAAACTAATACAGTATTGTATGTCAACTACATTTCATTAAAAAAATAAAAGTTGCTGTGACCCAATATTATGGACATTTTTTTTCCAAATAAAAGGAGTCAGCATTACAGATAAAACAATATGTTTTTTAAGATCTTTTATAAAGTGTTCTCACTAATTGCATAAATATCTGTAGCTATTACAAACAAGTTGCTTTGGGAAATTTTAAAATTAATAGTAAGTTCTTAATCGGAATGATAAAATTTTCCCTGATACATTTAATATTTATTTTAATGAGGGTACTATTTATAAAACTTACAACAAATATGGATACACTGGAAAGGGTTTATAGTCATGTAAATAAGTGGGTTTACAATGAAGTCCAGGAAGATTTATAACTAGGGTTTTTGTTTATTTGTTTTTGTTTTGCATGTTTTGTTTTAGCTTGAAGAAGATAGCTGTGATTATATTACTATTTATTGAAATATTTTGATAAAAATAATTCTACTTGGAAACCATAAGAATATTTTGTCTGTAATAGTCTGGGTACTCATGTCCTAAAGTAGACCTCTAAAAGATGATTCTAAAGTTGAAGAATCAAAAAGGTAGGTAATTTTTACAATAGTAAAATTAAAATAGGCACTTGATTTTTCTTGCTTGATCTGTATGGGTTTTTATTTCTCTAGACTGTACATAAGCATGAGGAAAGTCAATCATAAATACTATATATATGTATATTTTGCAAAATTTTATTTGATCTTTATTGGATTTTAATCAGACAGAACAAAGTTAATGAAATTTTAAAGGCTTACATTTGGTTCCAAATGCATGATACATTTACAGACTTTTTCTAATGTTTTAAATAATTATTACTAGTTTGCTTTTGTAACTGAAGCAGATATATAGCATTGAGAGCAACACCAAAGGAATGTTTTAATTTATTAATTAAAATGTTATAGCTTCTTCAAGGCTGGTACCTAAATGCAAGCAAAAGCAGTGATCTGTGAATTAGTTTCTCTTCTCAGAAGTAGAGTTGCTATGGATATTTAAATAGGATTTAACTGAAAGAGAAAGTTCTTTGGCTAAATCAAAGCATTAAAACATTTCAGTGAAGTTTAGATTTCATTTCACTTTCCAAACTCGCAAATGAATTTCCCTAAGCATGAAAGGCAGAAGTTGAGAAGGCTTGGAAGAATGCTGTCACTGTAAAGCAAAGCACAGTTCCTGATTTCTGTGTAACTGCCACCATTCCATTTCAATGTTGATTTCCAAAGTCTGATCATGATTCCCTTTGTGGTCATCTACAACTAAAAACATCGAACTGATAACAAAGTGGCACAGCTGTTAAGTTGCTTTCCCAACAGTTGGATGGCAAATCATTCATCTGGCTTAAGAGCTTAGAGGAGGACCTGAAGAAGGAACCAAGGCAATTCCCTTTCCACAATTATGTTCCAAGTTGATCTCTCAAGATCAAACCTCATAGAGAAATTTCCAGACAACTTTGACACTATGCAAGTAGACTCAGCAAATGGTTCTTGATAGAGTCAGTCACTCATTCTCTGACTAGATCTGGTCTAGATCAAATTAACCAGAGATGCAGAGAGGGGATGACAGGAGATCTAGGCTAAATCTGTGGTATACATACAGCATTTATATCTTTCATCTTTAGTTTTATGAAGACTGACAGCTCTGATCAAATTCAAGTTGATGTTACCTTTCATACTATTCCTTCCTCAAAGGACACTCCTTAGCAAGCAGGGTGTGAGGAAAGACAGCACCAGCTACAATATGCATTTTTGAAGCTTCTTGGCCATACCCCTGCTGTCTATAACATCTGCTCCATTTCTTATCAGCCTGTTTCTAATGCTTTTTATTTAGACTTAAAATGAGTGTTCTATTTGTGATTTAATAGAATTTATAAGTTCAATCTTTACAACTGATCGAAAAGATATAGCAGATAAAAATGATGTGACTGGGTGATGGACACTGGGGAGGGTATGTGTTCTGGTAAGCGCTGTGAATTGTGCAAGACTGTTGAATCTCAGATCTGTACCTCTGAAACAAATAATGCAATATATGTTAAGAAAGAAAAAAAGAAGAAGAAGAATGTAGCAGGAGGGGAAGAATGAAGGGGGGGAAATTGGAGCGGGAGAAGAACCATGAGAGACAATGGACTCTGAAAAACAAACTGAGGGTTCTAGAGGGGAGGGGGTTGGGAGGATGGGTTAGCCTGGTGATGGGTATTGAGGAGGGCACGTTCTGCATGGAGCACTGGGTGTTATGCACAAACAATGAATCATGGAACACTATATCTAAAACTAATGATGTAATGTATGGGGATTAACATAACAATAAAAAAATTTAAATAAAAAAAAATAGAGAAACTTCCTATAGTGGGTAAAGTTAGTTACTGGGGAATCAAATACAAAGAGAGATGAAGACATTGAGCCATAATAGATGCAGGTTGCTGTCCATAATACTTATTAAATATGGCCTTGGAAAACACTAATGACTCTTATCGTGTACTGCCAATTAAAATGACACTATAGCCAAAAGGAACCCTGGGGGTGCCTGGTGGTCAGTCAGTTAAATACTGACTCTTGGTTTCTGCTCAGGTCATGATCTCATGGGTTGAGAGATCAAGCGCCACCTCAGGGTCCATGCTCAGTAGGTAATCTGCTTGAAGATTCTCTCCCTATACCCCTCATCTGACTTGTGCTTCCCCCATCTCTCTCTGGAACAAATAAATAAATCTTAAAAAAAAAAAAGAGAAATCCTAGATTGCAAAACCACTCCTAAAGATACACAGTATGAGTAAAACTGGTCTAAAGTTTCAGTGTATCATCACCAGAGAACTTAAAATTATAATGGCTTTGTAAAACTACTTCAAATTAACCAGAAGAACTAGAAACTGATTATATTCTTTTTGATGGATTAATACAATTTATGAGGGAATCAGTACATCTCAGAAGAACAAAATTTATGAATCTGAGTCTTAGATCTGTACCTCTCTTCACCACTGGTTCTTTAGAAAATGGAGTCTGTGACCAAGCTCCCTTGCTCAGGTTTTATTGATAGGTAGAATCCCAGAGCAGCAGGTCTGAGGCAAGGAAAGTGAGGCAGGGAAAGAGGGAATACACATACAAAAGGATATATAACCAAGCTGGTCAGAGCTGCACAAGAAATACAGCTGATTGCTTTGTTCTGCACATAGTTTTCCAAACAGGCCTTGTGTCAGAGTTGCCCCTTTAGGACAGGGTTCCACAGAATTTATCTGTAAAAGTCAAAAAAGTAAATATTTAGGCTATGTAGGGCATGTGGTCTCGTTCACAATTATTTAACTCCATTGTTATAGCATGAAAGTTATCATAGACAATAAGTAAATAAATGAGCATGTCTATGTTTCAATAAAATTTTACCAAAATAGGAAGAAGGTCAGAATGGCCCTTTGACTATTTGACAAACCCCATCTTAGAGGGAAAAGGGAAAGGAATTTACTCACTCTTTCCTGTCTCCCCTCTTTCATTGGTCAAGATTCATCCCATGGTCTATCACCCAGCCACCCCATCCCTCCCACCCTACCCCCCACTCCAGCAACCCTCAGTTTGTTTCCTGAGATTAAGAATTCCTCATATCAGTGAGGTCATATGATACATGTCTTTCTCTGATTGACTAGACATTGGGGAGGGTATGTGCTATGGTGAGCGCTGTGAATTGTGCAAGACTGTTGAATCACAGATCTGTACCTCTGAAACAAATAATGCAATATATGTTAAGAAAAAAAAAAAGAAGACGGAGGGGAAGGATGAAGGGGGGGAAATCGGAGGGGGAGATGAACCATGAGAGACGATGGACTCTGAAAAACAAATTGAGGGTTCTAGAGGGGAGGGGCGTGGGAGGATGGGTTAGCCTGGTGATGGGTATTAAAGAGGGCACATTCTGCATGGAGCACTGGGTGTTATGCACAAACAATGAATCATGGAACACTACATCAAAAACTAATGATGTAATGTATGGTGACTAACATAACAATAAAAAATTAAAAAAAAATTCATCCCATGGGGCATTAATACTTCTGGACTTTGTCACACCCCTCCCTATAATCACTGAGTAAACAGATTCCACATACCACAGCATGGTGCATTATTTGAGCTTGGAAGTGTTGGAGGAATCATAGCCTTCATAGGTCCACTCAGGTTAAACCTGATTCCAAGAACCACTGTGGCTACCACCATGGTAGCAAAGATGAGATGCTGATATGAAGCAACAACGGTGGCAGCTTGGGCTGTCTATATGGACCAGAGCCTCAAATCCTGATGGAGCTGATCCAGTCTGGGGAACCACCTAAGCTGAGTCTGATAACGTATCATATTCAAATAAGGATTCAAACTTTCCATAAAGAAAATAAAAGTGAGAAGGGCTGATGGACATATATCTGACCTATGTTCTTTGCTCTAAAGTTTGTTAAATTACCACCTCCGTAAAAATGTTAAGAACGTTCTCTGGAATGTTGCTGAAGCTATTTCTTCATTAATACCTGAGCCTTCAGTGACTACTGAGAAAATTGAAGATAATATCCAAGAAGATGCAGTTGTCCTCTGAGGCGACTCTGGAGCTCCTCACAGGCAGAATAGTTGGTTAGATGGCCATCAGAGATCTTGTCCTATTTTTTATATAGCCAAACCCAGGCATTGGTGTCAGAAAGCTGAGTTCAAATCCTGGTTTTGTCTCATGGAACAGTGTGACTCTGGGCAAATTCATCCTTTGCTGAGCCTGTTTCCTTGATTGTAAAGTAGGAAAATAATACCCATTGCTGGGAAGATTAAATAGGATAGTAAGTAAACTGAAAAATACAGTGCCTGATACACTGGGCATTCAATAAATGGAAATTATTAGCTACTTTGTATGCATGCATGATAAAGCAACTCTTATGCTCATGGAGCCTCTTGAAAGAAAGATTTCTGTGGATGACACAGTTAGTCTCCATTCCCACCTTTACCATGTACTATTGTAAACACGAATCATGTGTGACTTCATCTTTGTGGGCCTCAATTTTTCCATCTGTCAAATGAGCATATTTTATATCTACCTATAAGCTATTATTGGGAGCATAAATGATTTAATATGTGTATAAAGTACCTAGTGCAGTGTTTGACATATAGTAGGAATTAATCAGTGGTAGCTACTATAATTATATAATTATTATAATTCATAATTCTCTCATATAGAAGTATAATCTAACAAATAAAGTCAATCACTAGTGTCTGTCTTTCTCAACGGCCTCTTCCTATAAAGATATAATGGATCATGAGCAAAGTAGCTAAATCTGTGACTTTGTGATTTTTCTATTTCAGTCTTTATGAGAATTGTCTGATAACACCATACTGTAACAAGCACTGCACTGTGTAGTGGGCTAAACAGCAGACTGAAACAGTACAAGCTTGACCTCTAGTAGCTTTCATACCATGATGCTGTGATAGTGGGAAAGAAGATGAAACTCCCCTATTTTTTTTTTTAAAGATTTTATTTATTTATTTGACAGAGACAGCGAGAGAGGGAACACAAGCAGGCAAAGTGGGAGAGGGAGAACAGGCTCCCTGCTGAACAGAGAGCCCGATGCGGGGCTCGATCCCAGGACCCTGGGATCATGACCCAAGCCGAAGGCAGACGCTTAACGACTGAGCCACCCAGGCGCCCATGAAACTCCCCTATTTTGAGTACAAACTATCCCCAAACGCTCTATTGTTTTCCTTCACATATAGTTAACCACCACAACAATCCTATGGTAGGCACTTTTATTTCCATACTGATGCTTAGAGAGTTTATATAACTTCCCCAAGGCTGTAGAGTTATACTATGACCCAATTAAAACCCTGGGTTGTCTGGCATCAAAGCCCTTGCCTTTCAACTATTCCACACTAAGCCCTTTCATGAGAACAGAAGTCACAAAATTTCCAGTTCTGCCTGCGCCATACACTTGGTTTGTGACCTTGAACAAAACATATCAATTTCTAGGCCTCAGTTTGCTAATCTCTAACCTGAGATGATTGCATTATCTCAACTTGGTTCACTCCAAATCTGCAATTCTGTGCATACTGATTAGAAGAAATAATGATAATAAGTGCATCTGTGGCTGGGAAGGGGCGGTGGTCAAGATGTTGCTGGAGAGAGTGGATAGAAAAGCTATGCTCTGTAGCTGTCTTGTCCCTCTAGTTGGAGGTACACATGCCCAACGAGTTGACAAGTGGATGCTTTTCAAACATAAGATTACATCATTCCAATATCTTTCCATCTTACTTCAATGGCCTATCAGATTCTACTTGATTTTTCTGTCACCCCATTATCCCTCTAACCTCACTTCCTACTCTGGTTCTTGCTCACTCCACCATGTTGACCTCCTTACTGGTACTGGAATACATCAGGCACACTCCGGGCTCAAACCACCCCACCTTCTTATGACCAGGTCCTTCATCTCCTTGGGGTCTTTGATGAAATGACACCTATATCCTGGGACCTTCCTGGACCACTTGTTTAAAATAACAAACCCCTCCTTTTCCAGCTATCCTCATATCACACCTGCTTCATTGTCTTCATAGTATGTATACCATCTAATACATGATACCTTTGATATCTTTATCAATTGCCTATACTCCTGCCTGTAGAATGGAGAAAGATTTTGTCTCTATTGGTCACTACTGGATCTCCCATACCCTGAACAATCTTAACACATTTCTCTGAACACTCCAAATTATACCTATTTATAGAGCAATTCCTCCTGAAGAACTGATGGCAGACTGAACAGCTTCTGAACAACAAAACAAAAGATAGAGACAATGGTAAAAGAGAATGGCAAAAGAGACAGAGACAGGGTAACAAAAGGAACCCCCACCTTTGACAATGTGAACTGCAGTGGGGAGCTATAGTACTGAGGGACCAGGAACAGATGCATTTGTCCTTGGGCACAGAAAGAAAAAAACAGCCCAGCTTAAAAGTTCAGCTAGTTTATAAAAGCTCTAGCCCTAGAACTCTGCCAAACGGTAGGGTGGGAGGGGCTGATGAACATGGTCTATGCTCCCATCTACCTTGAAAGTGCAGACCAGTGAAAGGTCTGGGGGCCCTAACCTGCCTGCTGCTTCAGTAAGCCCCAGGCCCCGCCAAAGGGACCACAGGGCAGTGCATACCAGGACACCCCAGTCAGCACTTGCTATAGCTCCAGCCTTTGTACCAAGGTGACACAGACACAAATCACCCCAGAACACTCCAGGCCCATACCACTTTGGCTTCAGATGGCTTGCTAGGGGTACCCCTGGCACAGAGCATTCTGGTACCTCCTGGCTGATACCTGCTTCATATCCAGCTGCTCTGTCAGAATGCCCCCTGCATGGAGTATCCTGAGAACCCCTGCCCTATGCCAGCCTCAGTTACAGCCACCCTGCCAGGGTACACCTGCTCCGTGCAGAGCACCCTGGAACACTCCCACCCATGCTGGCCTCAGCTCCCAGTGTCCAGCCAGAGTGCCTCCTGTGCTGAGCACCCTGAAACATCCCAGCTTATACCCACTTCAGCTTCACTGTCCTGCCAAGGCACATTTTGTACAGAGAGCCCAGGGACAACACCAGCTACTACTTCAGGTTTAGCAGTCCTCTCAGGGAGCTGCCTATGTGGAGTACCCCTGGACCCCTTGGCTTGTACCCTGCCTTAGCTCCAGCCACTCCTCCAGGGAACTCTCTGTGTGGAGAGTCCTGGGACACCCCAATTTACACCCACTTCAGCTATTCTTCCAGGGGCCCTCTGCACACAGAGCATGCACACTGCCTCAGCTCCAGTTGCCCTGCCAGGGCACGCCCTGCACCAAGTGCCTTGAGACATCCCAGCTTGCACCCACTTCAGCTTCAGCTGTCCTGCAATGAGTATCTGCTACACAGAGCCCTAGGATTTCCTGGCCTGAACCATGTCTCAGTTCTAGCCACACTCACAGGGAACCCTCTGTGCAGAGAGCCCTAGGATACCCCTGCTTATACCCATTTTGGCTTCAGCTATCTTCATTGGTGCCCTCTGTGCATAGAACCTCAGGACCACTTGGCTTGCACTCACTTCAGGTTCAGCTGTCCTGCCAGGGCACCCTCTGAGCAGAGAACCTCAAAGCCACCCTGGCCCACATCCACTTCAGCTCCAGCTATCCTAGCACAGCCTAAAAGAGAGCAAGACAAAAACCTCAGAAAAAGAACTAAATGAAATGGAGATAACCAATGTGCTTGATAAAGAATTTAAAAATGATCATAAGGATGTTTACCAAGCTGGAGAGAAGAATGAAAGAACTCAGTAAGATTTTCAATAAAGAGATAGAAAATATAAAAAAGAACCAACCAGAGTTGAAGAATTTAATGAGTGAAATGAAAAATACACTAGAAGGAATTAACAGATTAGCGGATACAGAAAAAAAAAATAACAGCAATCTGGAAGACAGGGTAATGGAAAGCACCTAAGCTGAACAGCAAAAGAGAAAAAAGTAAAAAAAAAATGAGGCTAGGTTAAGCAATCTCTTGGATGACATCAAGAGAATAAACATTTATATTATAGGGATCCTAGAAAAAGGAGAGACGGGGGCAAAAAACTTATTTGAAGAAACAATAACTGGAAACTTTCTGAACCTAGGGAAGGAAATAGACATCCAGTATCAAGAAGCACAGAGTGTTTTAAACAGGATAAACCCAAGGAGTTCTACACCATAACACATAATAATTAAAATGTCAGATGTTAAAGATAAAGAGAGAATTTTAAAAGCATCAAAAGAGAAGCAAAAAGTTAGGTACAAGAGAAACACTATAAGGCTACCAGCTGATTTTTCAATAGAAACTGCAGACCAGAAGAAAGTGGCATGAAATATTCGAAGTGCAGAAAGGAAAAAAAAATTACAACCAAAAATACTTTACCCAGCAAGGTTATCATTCAAAATTGAAGGAGAGATAGTTTCCCAGACAAACAAAAGTTAAAAATATTTATCACCACTAAAGCCATATGAGAAATGTTAAAGGGACTTCTTTAAGTAGGAAAAAAGGCCATAATTAGACGTAAGAAAATTATAAATAAAAGATATAAATTATGACAGTATTTAAATAAAAGGTGAAGGAGGGAGTTTAAAAAAATGGAGGTTTTTTTTTTTTTTTAGAATGTGATGGACTTAAATGCCCATTACCTTAATATAGACTACTATATACTTAGGATGTTATTTATATATGAACCTCATGGTTTATAATCCAAACCCAAAACCTATAATAGATACATAAAAAATAAAGAAAGTGAAACATAATACTACATAAACTCATAATAGATACATAAATATAAAGAAAGCCAAACATAACACTACAGAAACTCATCGATCACAAAGAAAGAGAACTATATCCTGCCTACAAGAGGCTTCACATCAGTCTGAAAGTGAAGGGATGGAAAAAAATTCACCATGCAAATGGCAGTGAAAAAATAGCCAGGATGTCAATACTTACATCAGACAAAATAGACTTAAAGATTGTAACAAGAGACAAAGAAAGGCATTACATAATGATAAAAGGATCAATCCAACAAGAATACATAACAGTCTAAATATCTATGCATCCAACATTGGAGCACCTAAATACATAAAATAAATATTAAAGGACATAAAAGGAGAAACAGTAATACAATAGTAGTAGGGGACTTTAACACTCCACTTACAACAATGGATAGATCATCCAGACAGAAAATCAGTAAGAAAACAGTGTCTTTAAATGACACATTAGACCAGATGGATATAACAAATATATACAGAACATTCCATCCCAAAACAACAGAATACACATTCTTTCCAAGTGCACTTGGAATATTCTCCAGAATAGATCATGTGTGAGGCCACAAAACAAGTCTCAATAAATTTAAGACTGAAATTATACCATGCACCTTTCTGACCAAAATGGTATGAAACTTGAAATTAATCACAAGGAAAAAAATTGGAAAAAACACAAACATGTGGATGCTAAACAACATGATACTAAACAACCAATGGGTCAATGAAGATATCAAAGAAGAAATAAAAAATACATGGAGACAATTGAAAATGAAAACACAATGGTCCAAAATCCTTGGGACACAGCAAAGGCAGTTCTAAGAGGGAAATATATAGCAATATAGACCTACCTACCTCAAGAAACAAGAAAAAGTTTAAATAAACAATCTAACCTTACAGCTAAAGGAATTAGAAAAAGGAGAACAAACAAAGCTCAAGGTGAGCAGAAGGAAGGAGATAATAAAAATCAGAGTAAAAATAAATGACATAGAGACTAAAAAACAATAGAAAAGATCAGTGAACCCAAGAGCTGATTCTTTGAAAAAATAAAATTCATAAACTCTTAGCCAGACTCATCAAGGAAAAAAGAGGAAAAAGAGAGAGAGAGAGAGAGGGCCCAAATGAATTAAATCAGATATGAGAGAGAAGTAACAACTGGACACCACAGAAATGCAAAAGATTATAAGAGAATACAGTGAAAAATTTTATGCCAACAAATTGGACAACCTAGAAAAAATGGATAAATTCCTAGGAACATACAATCTTCTAAAATTGAATCAGGAAGAAATAGAAAATCTGAAGAGACCAATTACTAGTAACGAATATGAATCAGTAATAAAAGAACCCAAAAATAAAAGTCCAGGACCAGAAGGATTCACATGTGAATTCTACCAAACACTTAAAGAAGACTTAATACCTATTCTCCTCAAACTATACCAAACAATAGAATAGGAAAGTAAGCTTCCAAATATATTTTACAATACTAGCAAAGTAGTATTTTATCAATACTGTGATAGAAATCAGACAAAGACATCACAAAAGAAAAAAAAAAAAAACACTACAGGCCAATATCCTTGAGAACACAGATGAAAAAAATCCTCAACAAAATATGAGCAAATCACATTCAACAATATATTAAAATGATCACTCACCATGATCAAGTGTGATTTGTTGTGGGGATGTAAGGATGGTTCAGTATTAGCAGATTAGTCAATGTGATACACCACATCAACAAAAAAAAGGATAAAGACCATATGATAATCTCAATAGATGCAGAAAAAAGTATTTGACAAAATTGAATATCCATTCATGATTAAAAAAATGCTCAAGAAAGTGGGTGTAGAGGGAACATACTTCAACATAATAAAGCCCATATATGAAAAACCCACAGCTAACACCATATTCAATGATGAAAAACTGAGAGCTTTTCCTCTAAGATCAGGAACAAGACAAAGATGCCCACTCTAACTGCTTTTATTCAATACAGTACTGGAAGTCCTAGCCACAGCAATAAGACAACAAAAAGAAATAAGAGGAATCCATGTTGGTAAAGAAGTTAAATCGTCACTATTGGCAGATGACATGATACTATACATAGAAAACTCTAAGGACTCCACCAAAAAACTACTAAAACTAAGAGTGAATTCAGTAAAGTAGCAGGATAAAAAATTAACACCCAGAAACCTGTAGCATTTCTATACAGTAATAAAGTAGCAGGAAGGTATATTAAGAAACAATTCCATTTACTATTGCACCAGAAAGAATAAAATACCTAGGAATACACATAACCAAGGAGGTGAAAGACTTACTCTGTAAACCATGAAACACTGACGAAAGAAATTGAAGAAGACACAAACAAATGGAAAAATATTCCATGTCATGGATTAAAAGAATTAATATTATTAAAATGTTCATATTACCCAAAGCAATCTAGATTCAATGCAACCCCTATCAAAACACCAACACAGCTTTTTTCTCAGAACTAGAACAAAGAATCTTAAAACTTATATGGAACCATAAGACACTTCAAATAGCCAAAGCAATCCTGAGAAAGAACAAAACTGGAGGTATCACAATTCCAGATTTCAAGATATCCTACAAAGATATGGTAATTAAAACAGTATGGTATTGGCATAAAAATAGACGCATAAATCAATGGAACAGGATAGAGACCCCAGAAATAAACTCACACTTATATGGTCACTTAATATATGACAAAGAATGCAATAATATACAATGAGGAAAAGACAGTCTCTTCAACAAATGGTGCTGGGAAAACTGGACAGCTACATGCAAAAGAATGAAACAGTACTACTTTCTAATATGATACACAAAAATAAACTCAAAGTGGATTAAAGACACAAATGTGAAACCTTAAACCATAAAAATCCTAGAAGAGAACAAAGGCAATAATTTCTTTGACATTGGTCATAGCAACATTTTTCTAGATATGTCTCCTAAGGCAAGGGAAACAAAAGCAAAAACAAACTATTGGGACTTCATCAAAATAAAAAGCTTTTGCACAAGGAAGGAAATCATCAACAAAACAAAAAGTTAACCTATGTAACTGGAAAAGATATTTGCAAATGATGTATCTGATAGGGGGTTAATGCCCAAAATATATAAAGAAGTTACATAACTCAACATCAAAGAAAGCAAATAATCCAATTAAAAAATGAGCAGAGGACCTGAAAACACATTTCTTCAAAGAGGAAATACAGATGGCCAAAAGACACGTGAAAAGATGCTCAACATCACTAATCATCAGGGAAATGCAAATCAAAACCACATTGAGATATCACCTTACATCTGTCAGAATGGCTAGAATCAGAAAGACAAGAACTAACAAGTGTTGGCAAGGATGTGGAAAAAAAGGAACTCTTCTGCTGTGTTGATGGGAATATAAATTGGTACAGCCACAGTGGAAAACAGTATGGAGGCTCCTCAAAGAATTAAAAATAGAAATACCATATGATCCAATAATTCCACTATTGAGTACTGATCCAAAAAAAAAAAAAAATGAAAACACTAATTTGAAAAAATACATGCACCCCTATGTTTACTGCAGCATTATTAACAATAGTCAAGATATGGAAAAAACTTAAGTGTTCATTGATAGATGAATGGTTAAAGAAGATATGGTTTATATATTCAGTGGAATATTATAAATATTATAGCCATAAAAAAGGATGAGATTGTGCCATTTGTGACTACATTGATGGACCTAGAGGGTATTATGCTAAGCAAAATAAGTCAGACTGAGAAAGGCAATGATATGAAACCTTATGAATCGTAATATGTGGAATCCAAAAAATAAAACAAATGAATAAATGAAGAAAAAGCAGAATCACACCTATAAATACAGATAAGAAACTGATGGTTGCCAGAGGGAAGGGGGTGTGGGTATGGGCAAAACACGTGAAGAGCAGTGCGAAATATAGGCTTCCAGTTATAGAATGAATAAACATGGGAATAAGAGGCACAGCATAGGGAATATAGTCAATGATATTGTAATAGCATTATATGGTTACAGATGGTAGTCACACTTGTGGTGAGCATAGCATAATGTATAGAGATGGTGAATAACTATGTTGTATACCTGAAGTTAATTAACATTGTATGTCAACGGTACTCGAATAAAAATATTTTAAAAATGAAATAGTCTAAAAGTTCACATTTACTAGTTAATTTTACAATATAATATAATATTTACCTCAATTATTAACAATCTGTAATGTATATACAAATTTTGGTTGAAGAATGAAAGACTTCCAAATTAAGAATTACTTGCAGATTTCAGTTTTTCCATCAATAATGCTCAAAATTAATTATACTTTATTTGCAAGTAAATGCTTAAAATTCTGAGTTTACATATTCAGTAGAAATTGTATATCATGGCTATCAAAATCATTAAAACATCTTCAAACTAATTACCATATATTATAGACTAACTTCATATTACAAAAAAGGAGAAAGCCATAAAAAATTTTTTGAGTTGAAGTGCATAAAAATGATCTTGATGTGTTGTTGCTCAAACCAGTATTAGGAGACTGCCTGTTTTGTATTTTAGTAGACCTTCTGACTATTTAACCAGTGCTTCACAAACTTTAGTATGTATATAAATCAATGCAGGTTTTGTTAAAATGCAGGTTCTGATTCAAAAGTTTTGGTGCATGACCTGAGATTCTCCATACCTAGAAGGCATAACAGTGATACTGACGCTGGTCCTCAGAGCATCTAAAGTGGAGCCAAATTTCTAGCGCATCTGCCTTCTCCTAATATTACAATTATAGAGTCAAATGAACTCAAAATAGAGAACATTCTCTAAATAGAACATTCTCTCCAGAAAAAGCTTCATGGATACATTGACCAACTGGTGTCATTTGGTGCTGGAATGAAATACAAAAGCTTGCTGTTACAGACCTTGCTATTACATCAGCTGGAGAAACAAGAAGGAGAGGACTGATTTTCAGGCATTAGGTGCATCTGATATCTAAAGAAATGGGGTGGAGCATCTTGACTCTTCTCTATGAGTAGAAACTTATTTCATTGCTGTATTCTAGCTGCAAACTGGGTTTTTAAATTTTAATATTTTAAAACTGTAATTCTCTTATTCTCTAATAACACAGCAGAAAGGGGAAGATAACTGAAAACTTTAATCCCTAAAATATGCAGTGAAATTGAATAAGGGATTGGAATGAGAACGATCACAGATTTAGTTGTTAACACAACTAGCATAGGAATTGCAGAGAAAAGAACACAGGCTGCCTCATTTTGCCATTGCTTTTGTTCAGCATGGCTCATTGAACTTTGGGTATATACTCAAGTGGCTTCACATACATAGGGCCCAGTTTTACAGGTGGAGTGACCCATAGTACAGCAGTAATTCTGTAAGATAAGCATCTACCACTGGTCTCCTCCCTGGAAGGAGTTCTGTTTGAAATGGACATACCAAAACTTCTTTTGGTGGTTACTGACAGCACCCAGAAACCTATTTCTGGTTTGGATTGACAGGGCTCTGAATTGACAGGAAAATATGAGAGGATAGTGGGGCAAGATTTGTCTTTCTGTGTCCAGGAAGCTCCATTGCTGGCTGTGGAGAATGAAGGGGAGTTAAATATATATCTTTATGCTACTTAAATACATATCTTTATGCTGCTAAAATATATCTTTATGCTACTCTTCAACTTGTGAAAAGAAGAGAGTTTTAATTCAGCAGGAACACTTTACTTGGATTATTTGGTATCTTGCCTTCCTCCTGACTTCTGGTACATGCTTTTGAATGGCTCAAAAGCATGTACCAAACCAAACCATTAGAGTAAAGAGAGAGGTGAGATATAATCCCTCTACCTGCTTCTAGGTTGGGTGACACCAAAGTCATCCTGAATTCACTGATTGTGCAGTCTCAGATTCCTGCTTTCTCCATACCCAGAGAAGGGAGGGTAGTTGTCTCCATTTTCCAGGGTTAACTATGATACTATTTAAACCTGGGGATAGAATAAAATCAGCCTTTCTCTTTTCTTTTCCCTTGTCATGAAACCAGCTCCTCAATTTTGAGGAAAGTTAAGATCTTAGTTGTTGTTGTTGTTTTAGAGAGGGGGGAAGGACAGAGGGAGAAGGAGAGAGAGAATCTTAAGCAGGCTCCATTGTTGTTTTGAGGGGGAGGGCAGAGGAAGAAGGAGAGAGAGAATCTTAAGCAGGCTCCACACGCAGCATGGAGCCCCACATGGGGCTCAATCTCATGACCCTAAGATCATGACCTGAGCCAAAATCAAGAGTCAGATATTTAACCGACTGAGCCACCCAGGTGCCCCTAAGATCTGCTTTATCTGCTCCTTTAAGCAACATCAGAAGTGAAAACAAATTTGTTCCTCCTTATTTTCACATGCAAAACACATATGATATATTATTTTCTTCAGTAGAGCTCATCAGGGGTCATGTCAAACACTGCATAATTTGGTATATTTCTTCAAGTAGTCTTATTACAGTCATAACAGCAAGCCAATATCGCCTTTGTTCTTCTGCATTTTCTCCTGAATACATAGGATTTCTATTTGTTAAAATTTCTTAAATGTAAAGAACCAGGACTGGGGGGTGATATCTGATTTTAATACAAAGCAAGGTTACTTCCTCCCCACAGAAATTTTCTTGAGTTTGGTCTCATCATCACCCTCATCATCATCGCAGTTAACACTAATATAGCACTTATGATGTACTAGGCATTGAAAGGATTTTTCAATTATTAACTCATTTAAGCTGTAAAACTTCCCTGCAACACAGATACTATTTACCCACTTTCCCGATGAGAAAGCTGAAGCTCAGAGACGTTGAGTAACTAGTCCAAAGTCATGTGACTATTACAAGTGCTGGAGTTGGGATTTGAACCAGGCAACCTAACACCTTAGTCCGTAGAGCTCTTATCCTCTGAGCTATAACTTTTGTCACCAACTATAACAAATACATGCACTTCAACTGCTATTTTTCATTAAATTTCTTGTTTTCTTTCTTGAGTCTTGTTTGGTTATATGAAGTTCTATGATTAAGTGGTAATTAAGGGATTTTTCAGACACACCAATGGCTTGTCGGTTTGATAAAACTCTGGTGTTTATGTTGTCTCAGATTTCCCCCCAATTCTTAAGTTTTTTATGTCTCAGGGAAAATAATTCTGTCTTTTTTTTTAATTTTATTTATTCATTTGACAGAGATAGATACAGCGAGAGAGGGAACACAAGCAGGGGGAGTGGGAGAGGGAGAAGCAGGCTTCCCGCAGAGCGGGGAGCCCAATGTGGGGCTCGATCCCAGGACTCTGGGATCATGACCTGAGGTGAAGGCAGACGCTTAACATCTGAGCCACCCAGGCGCCCTATAATTCTGTTTCTTACTTGCTGATAGATATCATGACCATATAAATGAAGATATAGTAATTTTAAAGAGAACCATAGAAAATTTATTCAGGTATGTTTCAGCATTTGAAAATAGTCAAATAATTAAAACATTGGTAAGATGTAAATTGACGGCAACATGTCTTAGGAAGGAGTCTGTGTATCAGAAATCTTTCCCTCTTACAGGCAGCAATGGGCACACAAGCCTCATATGACACAGGAATATGTTTGCTTGATGACTTACCAGATCCAGCGCCAGGTCTGGTTTATGAGAATGGCCCTGTCTGTTGCTATGTAGATGATGAATTATAATAAGTGTGTTCAAGGACATTAGATAACATCAGCAGAGACAGAGAATATCTACTATACAGTGTAAAAGAAAGTTGCAAACATTTCTGGTTAATAAGAAGATATTTTTAGGGAAGGTATTACTTCATCTTTCTGTCCTTTAATCTTTAACTATTTGAAAATTAGACAATCAATTCTTTTGTTATTAAATTAGCTTTTCAAATCTACATCTTAGTATAAAAGTGGCTACAGTTAGATGATAGCTATGCTTGATTTCACTTCATACCCTTTATTTTCTTTCAATTTATTTTCATCAAACAGCGTATTGAATGAATGCATTTCACAAAACAGTAGTTGTTGAATGCTGTGTATGTGTGTGTGTCTGTGCGTGTGTGTGTGTGTGTGTGTGTGTGAAGCACATCTAGGAACAAACTTGTGTTTCAGGGTGGAAACTTGGCATTCCAAGTTTCAGTCAGAATTATTTTTTATGACTTAGTTACAAACCCACAAAAACATGGCTTTATAATGTAAATGCTGACATAACCTTTACATATACCCAGCAATAAATCAAGGTGCTATAATATATCACATTTAAAAAGTCAAAATAGGTAAAAATACTGAGTTAACGTTTGTTGAGAGAAAGAGAAAAGTTAAACACTTCCAGTTTCAGTTTTGAATGAAATACAGACCCTTTTATGTATCTTCCATAAAAAAATAAAATGTGAAGTGATCATCATGTATAAGTGAAATTAATATCAAGAATGCTCTCTATGGGAAATAAAAGATACTTCAATTAGGGGTTTACTATTTTCTAATCCAAAAGCAAATCCATGAATGCCATTGAAAGTTACTTCCCTAAGGAATTAAATTTCAGTCACATATGTTCTGCTGGAGATTGAAAAGGTATTCAGTTCTCACTGAGTACTGTGGAAGGCTAAGGAGTTTGTGGACTCAAAGGGAATATCATGCCAGCAGATTTCTCATTGAACACTTGATGTCATGTGTCATCTGACACTGGCTTTTCCATCAGGTCATTTCAGGATAAGGTACTACTGAAAAAGCATAACCGACTTAGCTGGTGAAGTGCTGACAAGTTTCAGGGGTTTGGCTGGCATTCCAAAATTTATTTGAGTTAATTTTCATTCTCATTGGCCGGCAAAGCTCAGTGAAAACTGGGTTTTCAGGGAACACTTTCATTACTTCCTGATTGTACAGGTATCAGAAACACCACAAGAAAAGTACTTGAGAGACGGGTTTTTATAGGAATAATGTGCTTCAGGTAAGGAAGAACTTTCTGTTAGAAGGTACAAAGAGTATCTGGTTTGTGTTTTTTGTAACAGGGCAACTGCAAGCAGCCGTATTTACCAAAGCGAGTGTAATTGGTGTGCTGATGCTTGTTCCTGGACATTATTTGGAATTTATACTTTCTACAGTAGGTTCCAAAGAATTCTCATTGATTGGTTAAATAGGTAGAAGGCACCAACAGATAAAATCAATTCAACACAGCACTGAATCTGCAGAAATTTTAGTTGTATTTTTAAATTTAATAGGTGATGATTGAATGGAGACAGTGTTAGGCTAAGTAGAAAATACCACATTTTACTGAATCTTAGGGCCCAAGGGCTACAGGACATTATAAATGATATAATGATTCTCAAATTTCCATATATTCTATCTCACCATTTGCAATGAAAAAGCCTGTATTATCTTCTAAGAATAAAATGTATATACTTAAAATATTTTGCTTCTGGTTTATTAATGGTATTGGAAAGCCCATGTTCTGCTTAGACCAATCTGTGGTAGCGTACCACTGTACCGGTGAGTTTGGTTGGGTTTTTAGGGGAGAGTTTGATAGTACATGTAAAAATAATAGCTAAGTGGAAAAGAAAGAACCAACTTGGTTAGTGGCTGGGCAAAGAGAAACATTCCTACTACTGGATTTGTTAAAAGATTTGAGAATGCAGTTTAATTCTGGAAGCCTAGTTGAGGGCTCTAGCTGCCTCTTAAGGAAATTTTAAATCCCAAGGATCTCATCCCTGAAGCATGACAGAAGCTAATCTGTTGCACCTACCTGCTCCAGGAGAAAAGGGGGAAGGCAGCAAGGAGTCCCCTACCCACTGATGGCTCATTTCAAGCTGGCATAGGCTATTTACCCTACTGCTAGGCCTGACTTCCTGTGTGCCAAAAAAAGAAGGGTAGCAAGGCTCTGGTCCTCTGACATGTAAAGCAAAAATTTATAGAACAAGTGGGAAAGACTTGCTTTCAGTGGATACAGGAAGACAAAGAAGGAAGCAATACATGCCCATTTCTTCTCAAGACACAGTAAAACTACCCTCTGTTAAATGTGGTGCCAAAGATGCTAACTTTTGTCCAATCAGATTGGAATATATTCCTTCCACAGGGCAGCGGGAGGAGCTGAAGCCCAGACAGAGATTCCCTTCTCTATGGGCAGAGATGGGAATGCAGCAAGAAGGGGGAGAAAAGTTCTTCTTCAATGCCACACTTCCCTTCTGCGCATGGAATCCTTTGCATAATTTCTACACCAAGTGACTATCCAGAATTTGCCTGAATATCTCCAGAGGCTGGACATTACTTCAGCGTGATTCAGGATGCTGATAGCAAGTTCTTATATGGAAGCCAACTTGCCCCATGACTTCTGCCATGTATGTTGGTGTTTCCATTGGAGCAGCAAAAAGCTGGTCTAATTATATAACTCATTCTAGATATTTGAGACAGTTATCTCTCTCCACACAGCCCTCCTGACCTCCAAACACCATGTCTATCCATGAAATCCAAGAGAGAAGTAGGAAGAATTTTCCATAAATGTAAGGATACTTAAAATCAGTTTCCTCTTAAGAGCACTTTCCCTTATATTATATTGTGGAGAAGTCCAGCTTAGAGACTATGGGAGAAGTAACACTGATTGGCAGGGCCCCCAGTGGCACTGTGGGGAATGTGTCGTGCGTCTTTTTTCCTCTCACTACACAGCAGTGAAGGCTCCTGTCCCTTCTGTGTGTCTTCTTTTGCCTCTGCTCTTAAAAGTGAAATTCTGCATAGTTGGGAGGACTGGTGCAGAGTTAAGACTCGTAGAGCCAAGAAAATAAAGAGTCAGATGTCCCAGCAGCTTTCAGTGCGTCCTGATTCTCACCACCCCCAGAGCAACCATGAAAGTAGGAGGGACCAGATGAAGACATTTAAAAATTGGTTCTGCTCCACAGTGATCCAGAGCAAGCTGGGGCTCGGCTGCTTTGAGGTGGTTTGAGAAGCTTCTCTCTGGGGTTGGGACATTAACGTGGCAGTTCTACTTCCCCTTTGAAGCCTCCCTGACTCACCCCAAAAAATAAAACTTTTTCTTTTTTTAAAACATATTTAACTTAACATACAATCTAATGAAACCAAATTCCATGGAAATCCAACAGAAGTATATATTCAGCATAGCCATGGCCAACTTCTGGTCTTTAGCACGGATCTGTAACGAGGGAAGTGTGTGGGTGTTTGTGTCGGATCCGTGCCATTCATTGGGTCTACAGTAAGATCTGTGTGAGTTAAGAATTTCATTTATCCCATACGTTACAAGGGGAGAAAGGAAGTGCACTTATGTGCAGTGTTAAGAAACAAACAAAACAAAACAAAACCCCCTACAGTGTAAAGACCCACATTTTTAAAACTGTGTACCAGCTGCTGGAGAGTGGATTATACAAACTTGGGATCTGAGGTGGATCTGAGATGACATATACATTGCTACATGGTCACTTATGTAACAATCATTTTGGTGGGGAATTACCTACTGAGGACTTTGCATGACTATTAAAGAAACATTTATAGAAAACTCCAAGTGTGACATGAAATGTAGATAAAGCAAAATTGCTCTTTAGCACCTGAATATGACTTGGCAAAGAGTGAACCTCTGTAATCACCTGGTAGGAATCTAAGATCTTCCAAGTTCTTTAGTAACCTTGGGAATACGTTAAGATCGTCAGGGTTTGTCACAAGGTAAGCATTGAGTGGATAAGGTTGAAAGAGCATTAGATTAAACTTCCTTTATTTCTTTATCATTACATCACAAAAATGTCTGTGTTCCTGGCCAAATACATTACGAAAAAAATAAAAGAGGAAACTCTAAATAATGATTGATAAAATGCCAAGCAATTTCAGAACTTTGTTGACATTTGCTCTTTTGAATTGTATCCTAATGCCTATATGGCATATAACTCTAAAGTTATGTAACTTGAAAACAACAACAACAACAACCACAACAACAACAACAGCAGCAGCAACAAACCCCTCAAAACATACCAGGCAAACTATGCATTATTTCCTTTGGAACAGGAATGATAGCACTTAATGGAATAATAGCACTTAACCCAATAATTCCAAAATTGTTCAAAACCATTGCTATACTGTCTCTCTGCAAGTATCTAATCTTGAAAAAGTTCCACCCACATTGCTTTGAATGTCAGTGTGCCTGGGCCTTACAGTTTGGCACATGCATCTTCTCTAGCATCCTCATTATAGAGAAACTTCATCTAGAAAGTTCAAGTGATTTGTCTAAAGTCACAGAAAGCTAGGACCAGAACCAAGATCTGTTTTCCAGGATAATATTTTTGTCACAATATCCTTCTGCCTTTTTCCCTCGTGGGTGGACTTAATTTTTGGAAAAAAAAAGAGAAAAAAAAGCATAAGTTATTCAAAGACAAGTCTAGTGAATAAGATGGATGATCAGCTCAGTGCAATGCAGCAAACATTCATTGGGCACCAACTACATACAAGGCATTCTGACAAGTGCTGCATAGGATAAAAGAGATTTTACAGTGTGGGGCATGACCTTAAATTAACTCTAATAGATGGATCTGAAAAATGAGCTGTGATTACAGTATAATTGAGAGCAGTTTTTTTTTTAAAGATTTTATTTATTTGATAGAGAGAAACACAGCGAGAGAGGGAACACAAGCAGGGGGAGTGGGAGAGGGAGAAGCAGGCTCCCCACAGAGCAGGGAGCCCGATGCGGGGCTTGATCCCAGGACCCTGGGATCATGACCTGAGCCGAAGGCAGACGCTCGATCGACTGAGCCACCCAAGTGCCCCGAGAGCAGTTTCCTTAAGTTCCCATTTCTGTATTATATCCTTTCAATCAATAGGTTTGGATTTATAAAACAACAGAGAAAGCATCTACTTTAGTTAAGTACCTATTTGTTGTGCCCTTTTGCAAATTCACCATGACAGGATTGGAATGAATAAAATTATTAGCTTATGAAAAACATTATGAGCCTTTAAAATGAAAGTGGGACCCAACATTTTAGGTAAGAGTACAATTATTATTTTCTGTAAAAACTGTTAGAATTTTTAGAATATTTATGTACTGCCAAGTTGCTATGTGGATACCTTTGGGGAAGCGAAATCAACACATCCAATCTGTGGTGACAGACCTTTAATCAATCTTGTGCTATTCTAAAGTCTTTCAAATATGGTCAGCTCCTAAACTTGCTGCTTTTTAAAATCCTGAAATAAAGATAACAAATACTCTATTAATCTAATCTGTCTGTTTCCATTAATTTACATTATGGTGAAATAACTGTCCTAGAAGCACAAGTTCATTTTCTACATCTTTGGTTTATGTAACAAAATAAATGTCTTTTCATAAGAATATCTTACTATGGACCTGTCATCAGTTGAGTTTTGAGTTAGTTTTCCAGTAATAATGTTTGTTTGGGAGATTAATAGTTGTTGAACATACATTAGATGTCTGGCACATTTTATAAACTATTAATTGCACCATTTGTACATTTAATCCTCATAATAACTTCCTGAAGTAAGTGTTACTAAGTAAGGACACTGAGGCTCAGAGAGGCTACATAAATCACCTAAATTCACAGAATGAGAAAATAGGTGTGCTGAGATTCAAGCTCAGATCTGAGGGTTGCTAAGCTGTGTTCTCACTGCATTATCTATACATGCTTCTTGAAATCAGAGTGCTATGTGACCTTTCCCTTTTATAATCAAGGTGTAATTGCATGATGCCTGACCTTGGGGGAGGAGGAAGTTGAGCATAAGTGGTAGAGAAAGAAACTAGGAACTTCCAAAGCCAGTCCTTGGCCTCCCACATTGCCCTGAAAGAACTCTGAAGGATATATATGCATAGAAGAACATGTCCAGCAGACATGAATGCTTTATTAATATCGTGTCTTTTCCCACACAGTTTTGTGCATTTTCTTGGGGATCTAAGCTGGGCTTTATGAGGAGCCTCCAAACTCTTGTTGAGGCCAGAAGCCATCCAAGTTTTCTCCTTTTTTTCCTCTGCCTCTCTTTGGTTCCCTCTTGGCTTCTGAGGGGAAATGGAGTAGAGAAGAGGGTACTTATTCTTCAATGAGGACAGGGCTATTTTACCATACAGGGAGGAAGCAAATTTAGAGACAAGTGTTTGTGTTCTTTCCAAGAGAGCAAATCCTAGAGCCCTGTACTCCCCAGTCCTTGACTTCTGGCACACTCAAATTTTGATTCCCATCCAACCTTGTGAAAATTTTTAGCCCAAGGACCAAAAAATGTTCTTTTTAAAAAAAAATTTAAAGATTTCATTTATTTATTTGAGAGATAGAGTGTAAGAGAGAGAGAGAGAGCACAAGCAAGGGCAGAAGGAGAGGGAGAAGCAGGATCCCCTGCTGAGCAGGGAGCCTGAAGCAGGGCTCGGTCCCAGGACTCCGGGATCATGACCTGAGCCGAAGGCAGACCCTTAACTGACTGAGCCACCCAGGTGCCACTCCCCAAAATGTTCTTGTCTCTCAAAACATCCATAGCAGATGGATTAAGGATAGTGGAAACAGAAATAGGCTAGTACAGAGGCTATTAGTTTCTCTTAGCTATGAAGGAGCGGTATACATTGACTTGAAGGATATCTAGCTCATGATGCTATCTTTATCCAGTGCCCTAATCTTCTGAGTTAACCAGCCTAGATCTACCTTAAGGTTAGGTGAAATCATTTCAATAGAGACAAGGATAAAAGAAGTGTATAAGAATCACATCTGACCATATCCTTTCTGCCGTTGGTGGAGATGACTTGACGTGCAATCTGAGAGCAAGTATCTTCAAAGAAAAGAATCACTCACAAAATGCCTGAAACAAGTATTTTCTAAATCTGTGGCTAATGAATACAATAATTATGGTAGTTCTATTTTTTCCTCAAACCTATCACTAAGTTTATGCCAAACTTCCAAACACATATTAAATCCAACTGATTAGCCCATAAGGATAGTTTCCAATCTATATTGTGTAAACAGGGCTTTATATGCATGTGGTTCTATGAAGCTAGGCCCATCTTTTCCATATATAAGGATGGAGCTTCATTTATTGTCCTAGTCAGAATAGACAAATAAGCACGGGTAAAGAGTTTTAAAGATGTCTTGATGACTTGAGGTAATTCTGGAATAAAATACCTATTTGAACACCAACAAATAAATATAACTATTTTATCACCACATATAAGCAAGTTTTCATTGCTCCTTATATTTTACTTCCTATTGGTGTGATATTCAAGAATGTGCTTAATATTTTTATTTTGTAAAACCTAAGTGTGGCAAATACTATTATTTTGTTGTCCAAAAGCTATAGTCTCTCCCTGGCTAACAAAATCTTTTTAATTGTAACCATCCTAATGAGTGTGAGTGGTATCATTTTTGTCTCTTTGATTTGCATTTCTCTGAAAGTTATGTTGGGAACTTTTCATAGCTTGTTGGCCATTTTTCTATCATCTTTGGAGAAATGTCTATTGAGGTCCTTTTTCCATTTTGAATTGGGGTTTTGTTGTTGACTTGTAAAAGTTCCTTATATAATCTGAATATTAACTCATTATCAGATTTATGATTTGCAAGTATTTTCTCCCATTCAATAGATTGCTTACTCTTATTGTTGATTGTATTCTTTGGTGCACAGAAGTTTTAATTTAGATGTAGTCCCATTTGTCTATTTTTTATTTTGTTGTCTGTGCTTCTGGTAAAGCATCCAAGAGATCACTGCCAAATCCAATGTCATGAAGCCTTTCCTCTGTGTTTTCTTCTAGGAGTTTTTATAGTTTTAGGTCTTATGTTTAGGTCTTTAATTCATTTTGAGTTATTATTATTATTATTTTTTTGTATATGGAGTAAGGTAAGGATCCAACTTCATTCTTTGGCATATGGATATCCAGTTTTCCTAACAAGAAAATGTATTTGTTGAAGATACTGTCCTTTCCCATTGAGTTGCCTTGGCACCCTTGTCAAAGATCATTTGACCATATATATGAGGGTTTATTTTTGAGATTTTTATTCTATTCCATTGGTTTATATGTCTGTCTTTATGCCAGTACCACACTACTTTGATTATTGTAGCTTTGTAATATGTTTTTAAATCAAGAACTGTAAAATCTCAAACTTTGTTCTTCTTTAACATTGTTTGGCTATTTGCGGATTGCATATGAAATTGCATATAAATTTTAAGATGGGTTTTTCTATTTCTGCAAGAAATGCCAGTGGGATTTAATTAGGGATTTCATTGAATATGTAAATCACTTTGGGTAGTATAATGGACAGAATTGTGTCTCCCCAGAATTCATACATTGAAGCCCTACTAAATTTGGAGTAAGGGCTTTAAAGAGGTAATTAAGGGTAAATGAGGTCATAAGGGTAGAGTTCTAATCCAGTATGACTAGTGTCCTTATAAGAAGAAGAGACCCCAGGAATGCATGGGCATAGACAAAAGGTCATTTGAGAACACAACAAAAAGGTGACCATCTGCAAGGCGAGAGAGGCCTCAGGAGAAACCAAACTTGCCCACACCTTGATCTTGGGCTTCCAGTCTCTAGAACTGTGACAAAATTAATTTTCGTAGTTTAAGTCACCCAGTCTGTGGTAATTTATTACAGTAGCCCTACCAGACTGATACAGGAAGTACTGACATTTTGACAGTATTAAGTCTTCTAATCTATGAACAAGGTATATCTTTCCATTTATGTGTGTCTTATTTAATTTCTTTCAATAATGCTTTGTAGTTTTCCGTGTACAAGTCTTTTGCCTCCTTGGCATTCTTTTTGATGCTGTTGTAAAAGGAATTATTTTATTACTTTCCTATTGGGATTGTTCATTGTTAGTATAAAGAATAAAACTGAACTTTGAGTGTTCATTTGTATCTTGCAATTTTGCTGAATTTGTTTATTATTTCTAAGGGTTTTTGGGTAGAATCTTTAAGGTTTTTAAGATCATATCATCTGTGAACAGAGCTAATTTCACTTCTTCCTTTCCAATATGGATATCATTTATTTCTTTTTTTTTCCTAATTGCTCTGGCAAAGACTTCCTGTACTATGTAGAATAGAAGTGGTGAGAGCAGGCATTATTTATGGTTTTATAAGTCTCTCTCTTGCGCTAGACTAGACCCAAAACTCTTGAAAGTAGGGATGAGTCTTATTTATGCTTATATCTTCAGCGCCTGGCATTGACTAGTATATATTTAATATATTTCTCTAGAGAAAATTAAAGAATGAATAAATTATTGGAGAAAATGAAAGGTTATTTTGAGATTGCCTGACAATCTCTTTGGAGTGATTTTGGGAATGCAAATGTAATCATTGGTAAAAATTTCTGTTAAAAACAAAGAGTTCATTGTAGTTCACCCAGGTTTAACATCAACAGTGACATCATATTGCTAGTATGTACCCTAGATATAATATGATGAGAAGGATACTTTATCTCTGTTGCCTTCTTCCCCAAACCCCAGCCTAACCAGGAGAAAAAACTCAAATTCCAATCCATGCTACAAAATACCTGACCATTGTTCCCCTCAAAAGTGTCAAGATCATCAAAATCAAGGAAAGTCTGAGAAACTATCACAGCCAAGAAGAGTCTAAAGAGACATGACAACAAAATATAATGAGATCCTGGAATAGAAAAAGGAAACTTGGGAAAAACTGAAAAAATCTGAATGACGTATGGACTTTGGTTAATATTGATTCACTAATTGTAATAAGTGTACCATATGAATATAAGATGTTGATAATAAGGGAAACTGGGTGTGGGATATATGGGAACTCTACCATTTTCACGAATTTTCTGTAAATCCTATTCTAAAAAAGAATCTCTTGAAAGGGTACATCTCATGCTGTGTTTTTACCTCAATAAAATTTTTGAAAAGGGGAATTTAAGTATTGACAGGAGCTATTGGAACACAAGATGAGAAAAAAATGAATATAGATAATTCTGAATATAAAGATTTTGGAAAAATGGATTTTAACCATTATTCTCACAGGCTCCCTCCCATATTCATACTCTCTCCTCCTTCTCCTCCTCCCTCGCTTTCTTCCTTCACTCCCTCCCTCATATACACAGACATACATACACACATACCCCAGCCCCAGAAACTGAGTGTTCATATTTGTCTATACAAACATGTGTGGAAGGAGGGAACACCAATGACATGCAAGGACAAAAAAAGAAAAAGAAAAAGAAAAACAAAAGAAAACAAAAACAGAAAAAAAAACAATTGAGAAAGAGTAAAGAACAGCATGAGGGATGAGGTCAGCTAAATCAGTTGTGAAAGTGCCAACTCATCTTTCCTCCAGCAGGAATGAACGGGGATATTTAGGTTAGGATATTAGCTTGATTTAATTTATTTTTTTGAAATTCAAAAAGTACACATTTATATTTGTATAAGATATTTCAGAAGGACACAGGGCAGAAGACATTTCCTTTGGACTGGTTGATTCCACAGGAAGACAAGTATGAGGAAATAGGATATCTTTCTTGTCTACTGCTATAACCTTATTACTTGAGATAATCCTGACATATAGTAGGTACTCAAAAAATGTTTTTTCATGAATGAATATACAACAAACATCTGTGTGACACTGTGCTGATGGCAAGGAGTTCAATGAACATTGTCATACTCATGCCTCTTGAGAATGGTCTTGAGGACTCTCAAGGTCATGATCTAGTAATGGACATAACCAGAGCTTGAACCAGCTCTGAGTGCAAATTTCATGTTCTTTCATGGCTGAGCTGTTGCTTTAATCCCTTTTGTGTCCTTAGTGCTTTATAAGTAATAGGTATTCTACAAGTATTTGTTAAAATGAATACCTTCTTTGCATAAATGTTATTTTTGAGCATTTAGTAGATAATTTGTTCTAGACTTTGTCAATCCAGAGGAGCAAGTGTTTGTAGCTACAATATTCTTAAGCATTTGCTCATAACCATAGATGTTGGCTTTACTCAGTTACTAGGTTAAAGGCAACAATGAGCCTAATTAACAATTTTGGTCATGAGTATATTTTCATCTGAAGTTATTCATTTTTAAAATTACCATACTCAGTCACTGCTTTGTTATATATAGGACTTAGCATACATAATATGAGCCTATGTATAATACATATGCCTAAGGTATATATGCATGTGTGCACATACATGTATTTGTATACATACATATATATGTATATACAGTTTACACACACACACACACACACACCCCAACTGGCCATCTGTGTCTGACTTTGCAGGACTGGTGGGCTGGGATCCCTTCAGGAGATACTGTAAGAACATAGTCCTGCTTCAGTCTCCGTGGATAGAAATGAGTAGGGGACACTTGCCAATGGTTTTGGTACTCCAAAGACTGTGGCTCTGGAAACCATGCAGGTCCTTGGCATGGACCTTGAAATAACTGGAAGATAAGTTTAATGAGTGCTGCAATCCAACAGTTATGAAGATGGGAGAAAAGAGCTGCTGTAGTTTGGACAGAAATGTTACTAAGACGTCACAAAGGAAGGAGGCCTGCAAGTATTCAGGTACAGAGATAGCTATTAAATAGTGGTTAGCTTATACAAACTTGGACATTAAAATAATTACTGCCAAGAAATGTCTAGGAGGAAAAAACAAGCTTCTCTGACATAGGGAAAATCACCTGTGGATTAACAAGTGACTAATAATCCTGGCTGGTTTGGATTTACTGAAAGTTAAAGGGATTGGTGTGAATGTCATTACTTAATTTTCTTGATAAATGGTTGATAACCAGTATTAGCAAGAAAGTTTTGCAATAGTAAATTTCAGCTTTAAGAAATAGCAACCAGTCCTCTACACACCATTATTTAATAATAGTGATGGTTTCTCATGGTTAGGAGTACAACAAATCTTAGCCGGCTCTAACTGTTACTCTGAAATCTCTCTCTTCCTTTCAGGTGGTCATGGGACAAAATTATCCTGAATCTGTTTTCTTCCAAGACCTTACAAACCAGGCAACTGGGATTGGCTGGTGGTTAGTTACAGCCTGGGACAAGAAATTTGAGAAAATTTTAGTGGGAGGCAGAGGGCCAAAGGGAAATAATAAAAAAAAAAAAGACAGAACAAAACCAAAACCACACATTCAATACATTTAAGAAATTATTTCTCATCATTTTCAAATCCTCTCTGAATTAAAAGTATGATCGATGAGTGGAGCTTTAGGGAAATGAAGTAGTCTTCAAATTATAGCTTTATGAAGCTTCAAATTCTGCAACGAAAATTTTAGACAATTGGAATCAAATTGATTCAATTACCACTAAGCTAGAAGTAGCAACTTTTATAATTTTCTGATTAAATGGGTTATTTCCAAAGTCTTTGCTTTGATAAAATATTTCCTTCATGGTTCTCATTGAGTTTTCTCTTTCTAGGCTGAAGGGTTTTGAAATTAAGATCTTTGTGTCATCTTTATAGGTTTCTCATTGCTTTATCCGTGGTAGGAATTTGGGGTACCCATCTGTAAATCTTTCTGTCTCACATGGTTGCACATGGTAGGAGCTCCATAACTAAGTGAGGCTGAGAAAGTGGCAATGCTTGCCTTGTAGACGGTGAAATGCTGTTGTCATTTCCTTTCTTCATCCCAGGGTTTGATATCTATATAACTTTGAAATACATTAATTGAGTTTTATCTGTGGGAATACCGGATGCAATGAACCAAATTTGGAATTGCTGAAGTTTAGTTTAATTAATGAGTCACAAATAATTGCCTTGAAAATCAAGACTATTTTTGCTGTAACTCTACTTCTAAGATAGGGCAGAGCTGCCTCCATAAGATTTTTTTATTATTATTCCAGAGATGTAAAGAGGCTAAAGTAGGGAGAAGAAGCAATAAATATGGAGCACATCCATTATGACTTAGTCAAGGGAAGTTGGACACTGCCCTGAAAAAACCCACATCAAAAGTGTAAAAAAAATTTTAAAAAAGTGTGCACTGACATTGCTTTATGGTCCTCAGCCATTTATCTCAGCTCTCTTGAACGTAGCACATTGCTGAAAATATGTTTTTCCAAATTTTATTTCACTCTCAAGATAGTCCTGGAAACAAGTTAATCATTATTTCTGGAAGAAATTGAAATTAATATTACTCTTGAGGATCAGGAGAGAGCAGGTGAAACCCAGAAAGCATAATGTGCTTCATATGGTCGGGAATCCAATACCAAACCAATCATGTTGTGGCATCTGAAATTAAATCTTATTGTTCCTATTTGTAATAGTGTTTCCTCTCCTGTACTGCCTCTGTGCCTTGAATAAATGAGGGTGCTCACAGCTGAACTGATTGCTATGGTTACAGGCAATCTGTGTTACATCTCAAGGAAGTGGAAAAAAAAAAAGGGGTAGTTTGAGGTAAACATTACCCCTCTTTTACAGAGGACAGTTCTCTCACAACTGCGCTCCTGACTCAGGCGTCTGTTGAAAATATACGAGGAATGCATTAAGGCCCGAGTTCTCACCCGCCCCCCTGCCCTACTCACAAATGCCTACCCTTGATGCCCAATCCTATTATCATCTCCAGAGGATGAGCTAACTTGGTTTCCGGAGTTTGGGGTTTGGGAGCAGGATTAGAGTTGCAGACACAAAGAAATCTGTGAGACCTGTAAAGTTATATTTATTATTATAACGTATTTGGTAAGCAATGGTTTTGTTACTGGCACCAGCCAATTGAGCCCTAATACTTCCGATGTTGCAATAGCTAGCACTAACAACCCTGGTACTAACATTGGTGTGTGCCTGTACTCTGCCATGCCTCTGTCCCCAGGGCTGGATGGGGACTCAGGCTGTTATGTTCTGTGGGTAAAGGGTTGGTCTCCATGCCGTGTGTTTAGTTGAGTCCACCTCCTAAGCATGTATCGAGAGCCTACTCTTAGCCAGATGCTCTCCTAGGTTCTGGAAATGGGAAAATGAATAGGTCTTTTCCTTCTTGGAGAGTTGTCAGATAATTAGTATCTTTCCAAGTTTGAAGAGTGGGCTATGAGAGACTCCTTTAGAGGGTTTGTTTTGTTTTGCTTTGCTTTTTGTTTGCTTGTTTTTAGATTTTCCAAAGAACTCAGCTGTGGCTGAGAGCTGTTTTTCTGTTAAGAGAAAGGTTGCAGGTATAGAGACCATGATCAACACTAATGTTTCAAAGATCCTACAGGCTCAAGCTAGAATTCTACTTCTTACTTGATACATTTTTCTACATATTTTAATCCATATTTTATGTTTCCTTGGGTCTCTCCTTTTAGTTTATTTTTTCCTTTGTTCTCTTCTTGCCCTGTTGATAATATATTTATAGATGATTTTAAACGCCCCCTTTTCTGTCTTAGTTTAGATAGATAATTCCTTGGTAATTGTAGCTCTGTTGAAATTGGAATTGAAATAGGGAAGTTAATGTTGTAATTCATTACTAATGAGTTCATACTTTTCTTTGCATAAGAAAGATATTAATGGCATAAACTAAGCTGACTGGCTTTGCTCTCTGGAAGGAAGAGGTTTTATTTCTTGGTTACAAATCCAGCTTTGGGCAAGGGTTTCTGTTTTGTACAAAGCATATTTTAAGCCTGATTCTGTTGGGCAGGAGGTGATATAAGGAAAGCTCAGTGTTTGAGGTAAATTGGTCAGTACCAGATCTTGATGGAGATGTATTCATTCTCCTGTTGGTTTAGAGTGGTCTGGTCTGTCCTGTAGCAAAAGGTCAATATTCAAACTTGGATATGGGCAGAGAATCTCGTTGTTCCGACAGTGAAGGAAGAGAAGCCATTGAGAACTGGGCACAAAAATTTAGCTTCCATATCAGAAGTCAAAGATTTTTAAAAGATTTTTTTTTATTTGAGAGAGAGAGTGAGAGAGAGAGAGAGCACAAGAGGGGGGAGTGGGAGAGGGAGAAGCAGACTCCCTGCCGAGCAGGGAGCCCGATGTGGGACTCGATCCTGGGACTCCAGGATCATGACCTGAGCCGAAGGCAGTCGCTTAACCAACTGAGCCACCCAGGCGCCCGAAGTCAAAGATTTTTAAAGAGCTATCTAGGAGAATTTTAATATTGATTTAAGAATTTCAGCACATTTAACACTCATGCCAGTTACTTTCCTCCTTCCTCTGCCAAAGTGGGATAACTTCTTTGTTTTTTTGTGGTTTTTTTGGTCCCAAATAGCACATTGTTTCGTATTAGGCTGTTCAGATAAGTGTGATTGTTTGATTTCAGAAGGGCCCTTCTGTCTCTTCAGTTCATCCTGGTATTAGTTAGGTTATTTTACTTTCTGGAAGGATGTGAAAAGAAAAAATTCAGTGTAAAATTGGGGCTGTCTTTTGGCTTTTAGGCCACACTGTTTGACCCTTGCATTTGCTTGTGACAGTGCTCCTACTAACTTACAATTGGACAGAGCTATTTATTCATGCAATGGAGGAAATCTATGAATAGCAAGAGTTTGGGTTGAATTATTAAGAGTACATTTTTTTTTTTTTTGCAAAACTACTTTGGATCATAATTTTTAGAGCCCTAACACTTCACTGTGTCAATTTCCTTGCTTTTTGAGGATAATGACTATGAAAAGTATTAATCCGTTTCAGAAATGGGAATATTTGGAAACCTAGTAGATCTTTGGGGTTTTATGCAGCAGTTAGTTGTGCTTTAGGGCCACACTTTCTCTCCTCTCTCTCTCTCTTTCACACACACACACACACACACACACACACTATCAAGCATCTTAGAAAGCAACCCAATATGAAATTTACTCATGGCAGTCCACATGAACAGAAAGTAACTGGCAAGGATTCACTTCTAAGGAAGCTTTATAGAGATGTTTGGCTTTCTGGGACAAAATTTTCGGGGAAGTTTGTGGAAATGATCGAAGATTAGGCATAATGGCTTAGTGGGTATTGAAGCAACTATAAGAAGACATTTCATATAAAATGAATAATAATGTAGCATTTAACAGGCCCCAAACATCAACACAGGAGTAATCTATATTAAGATACTGGAGTTATATATTAGTTTCCCAAAATGAGCTCTTGAGCTGTGCCTTAGCTATTTATTAAAATTAAAACAGAAATAGTTCATCTTTTCGTTATTTCATTGCTTAAGCCAAGAGGACTTAGATGCCTTCCTTGAATATGGAATTCTTTCCAGCACTCCCACAAACAAATTGAAGGAGATTATGGGTTTGGTGTGCATGCTGGTCAACCAGCCGCATCCTCTACAGGTTCTTCGAAATATTTTGTTTTTCTCAGGAGGTTTATTTCTGACTCTCAATTTATAATGTGGACATTGGCTAGGTATCCCAAAATTGAGAGTAGGTAGCTAAAATATTCCAAAACAGGCAAACAAAAAAAAAGAAGTCTGAGCTGTTCTGTTTGTTGATTGGAAAGGGGATTGTTTTATGTTTTCCACCAAACACTTCACATTCACTCCCTGCTTTCCTCATCCCCTGAGTAACCGTAAAGGATGACTTTCTCTTTATAAATTTAAATGCTTGTCTTAAAACTTAATAAAATGTTCAATGCAAACTAGGCTTTTTCTTCCTGGTTTTATGTTTGTACTATTTCTTTAATCTTTACTTTTTTGGTTTCACTAGCCTCTGCAATCACGTATAAAACCAGAATCCAAATCAATATTTAATGGTGTCATTTTAACAAAAAGACAGAGCCCTACTTTTCATGTAGCTATTCTTAAGAGCTAAGTCTTCATGTAACTACATTCATAGAAGAAACATGGTTCTGTTAAAATGGTCCTTAGAGACTAGTCAATAAATACAAATTCTGGAAGTGAAACTTCCATTAGATGTCTGACAAGATGGTAAACTTTTCTAGGTCTCTGTTTTCTCATACTGACAAATGAGAATGTTGTGCTAGATGTTTTCCCATTTTTTTTTTTTACCCTATTCTATGGTTTGGAAATTTATAACCCCCAGAGGGTGATTAAAATAATTAAAAATTCTCAATTCCTACCCAAAGTACTATCATTATATTAACCAAGATGTTAGAAGTATACCTCTTTGAAAGGAATATTCTTAATTCAGTTAAACTAAGGCTTTCAAGAATCCCACGTTTAATAGTTCAAATTGAAAAAGCCATTCACTTCAAACTAAAAGAAAACATTTCTAAAAAGGCTGTGGTGAGTAGTATTTGGGATTTGTGGACATCTGGAATGAAACCCCTTCCACCTTTTCATTTCTCTTCTTCCCACCCCAGGAATCCCAAAGCCAGCATGCTCTTAAACTTCTTATTTCTGGATTGTAAATACATAGGTAATGGAGTTAGAGTATTCACTCTGAAACCCCCATGGTCACAAGAGTCTTGAAGTAATGTTTATAACAAGAAACACAAAAAACCCATCTCTATTCAAAAATAATATTTTAAAAGAGCATTATGAAATTTTTTTAAGGGCTATCTTAACTAAAAAATCATTGCTAACAGAACTCTTAAAGGCTGACAGTAAAAGACATTTTCTATATTTGCTAGAACAAAATTCTTTAAGTTATTATAATATTTGGAAAAAAGAAAATCTGATTTAGTTAACACTTATATTCAAAAAGTGTTAATTTGGAACCTACCATGTTCTAGGCACTCTGGCAGATGCTTGATTTTCATCTGGTTTAATTCTCACAGTGATACTATAAAAAAAAAACAGTATTATATGTAATTTTTCAGATTATGAAAGTGAGCATCGGTAAATGCACTTGCCCAAGCATTTAAACTGAGTCTTTTGACTCCAATGATCACAAACAACCATCATCTGAATTCTTTTTTTCCCTAAGAAATTAAATTATTCAAGTTCTCACAATTACTAATGGTGTGCTAACCAAGTATTATCTAAGGGAAGCTCTACACTAAAAAAGACAAATGATTTGGAAGTAATATATCAAAACAGCCAGCTGATCTGTTGCAATTAGAGAAGCTGTATGTAAATGGATTCACTTAGGTAAGCACTCTCCTTATGGGTTTGCCCATGCCATAGTAATTTGCTTAGCTAGCCCTTTTTTAAGAGATAGTGTAAAGATAAACATCAACTCGTATCTCAGCAATTACTGGATTAATTAAATCCATATCAGTTTGGATTTATCTTTATGTCATTATGGAAAATACCACAATTATTATACAGTTGACCCTTGAACAATGTGCTGATCCCCCATGCAGTAAAAAATCTGCATATAACTTTTGACTCCCCCCAAATTTAACTACTAATAGCCTGATAACATAAATGGTTGATTAACACATATTTTGTATGTGGTATGTATTATATACTGTTTTCTTATAGTAAAGTAAGCTGCAGGGTGCTTGGGTGGCTCAGTTGGTTAAGCATCTGTCTTCAGCTTAGGTCATGATCCCAGGGTCCTGGAATCAAGCCCCGCATTAGGCTCCTTGCTCTCTGGGGAGCCTGCCTCTCCCTCTGCCTCTGCCTGCCACTCCCCCTGCTTGAGCTTCCCCTCTCTCTGTCAAATAAATGAATAAAATCTTAAAATAAATAAATAAACAAACAAACAAAATAAAGTAAGCTACAGAAAAGAAAATGTTATTAAGGAAATCATAAGGAAGAGAAAATACATTTACAGTACTGTGCTGTATTTATTGAAAAAAGACTGTGTTTAAGTGGACCATTACAGTTCACATCCATGTTGTTTAAGGGTCAACTGTAGTTATATTCTAAGAGATCAGTTCATCTTGGATGTTAAGGTTGTATGATATTAAACCGCTGTCTTGGAACATGGTAAAGTTGTTATAGAAAACACATTTGTCCACTTTTCAAAGTTCACAATAAGGAAGCATTTCTTTGATTTACATGAAAAAGTGAATAAAGCTTTACAATTTTAAAATATATTTTAACACTCAGAGAACTCAGGAATCAGTGCCCAAATTCCTATTTTAACATCCAAAAATGTCCAAAAGAGTGGGCACTAGATTGATTTGCTTCTCTTTAAGCCTGTCTGATTGATTAATAAAACATTTTCAAAGAGAGAAATGTCTTGCTGCGTGGTCTTTCTGGGCCCTGCCTGGAGGAAGTACACCTTGGAGGGAGTGGTTTATTAGGAAGAAGAATGAAGCTTTTCACCAGCATTGTGTCTACTATTCAGCACCTGCCTGATTGCTGGAACCAGAATGCTGGGAAGGCCCAGATACTCTGATATGGACATGCAGGGTCATATGCTCGCTGTCCAGTCAGAGGGGAATTGTCTTTTTCCCTTTATCCCTATGCAGAAAGGCATGGACCAACAGTGTGATGGGAAAAACCAAGTTACAACTTAAAAAACAAAACAGAAAGAGATACCTTAATTAAGTGTGATTTAATAGAAACAAATTCATATTCATCAAAACACCATAATTGTAGCTTATTTCTCTGACAGCAAGAAAACTGATCTCAAGCAAAGTCTACCCATTGAAGAAGACTGGGTGTACTCTTATCCTTGACTGACTGCAACCTGGATTGAGATGAAGCATATTCATCAAAAAAACTCAGCTAAGAGGGTTATCTTTCCATCTTTTCAAAGATCTGTCTGATGCTTCATGGAGTGACTTCATAAAAGTTTGATCCTCTACACACACATTTCTCTATCCCAAAGGACTGTGGGAAACAAGAATGAACCAAGATATTTCTTACTTTCATTGAAAGCTGGACAGGAAAGATTTGAAGGAATACCACTCTTTCTGAGTCTCTTCAGTGAATAAAAGAAAGAAAACAAAACAAAAACAAAAACACATACCTCTAGGTTCAGTCATCCTCCTGTTTAAATCTCTGAGAATGCCCTCACTGATCTCTCTTATTCCCCAGGAAACACCTGCCTCTCCAGTTGGCCCTTTGTTGGTTAACAACAGTGTGTCAAGGGGAAATAGCATTTCCTCTGTGTTAGATGTTTCTTTGTTAGAGCTGTATCACATTCAGGCATTTTTCTTCCCTTTTTTTGATGGAGGAAAAATGCAGGATGATGAGAAAGAACTGATTGACATCACCAGATTGTCTTTGAATTATAAAGCCATTCCAGTCAGATCACTAAGGCTTGAATATGCCTTAGGCTCAGAGACTTAATTGGAGTTTTCTCTTGCAGTTCCATTTCCTTCTTGAAGGTTACCGAATTAGGGCTAATAGATAGAGAAAGGGTATTCCAGAACATTACATTTAATTTGGTGAGATTGTCCATTTTGTAATATTCATGTCTCTCAGCCCCTTCACACACACTTCTGTTGATGCTTGAAATACTTACAAGTACTTTTTTAGTACAGTAAAACTTTGATAGTATTTCCCAAAAACTTCTTGGGGACTGTAAGAGTAAAGATTTACACCCAATAGGTTCCCTTTCATGCCTTTGTTTCCAGTGACTTTTGAAGCTCTCATGCTTATTGTTAGTAATCAGAGTGTTGATGGCTTAGCCTTTCAACTACTCTCCTTTTTTTTTTTTAATATTTTATTTATTTATTTAATACAGAGAGAGCACAAGTAGGCAGAGCAGCAGGCAGAGGGAGAGGGAGAAGCAGGCCCTCCATTGAGCAGGGAGCCCGATGTGGGGCTCCATCCCAGGACCCTGGGATCATAACCTGAGCCGAAGGCAGACACTTAACAGACTGAGCCATCCAGCTGTCCCTCAACTACTCTCCTTCTACTATAGAGTCTGTGGTCATTTTATTCCATACTCAGGAATGAGGAATTTTTGTGATGTAAAGCAGTAACTTAAAGAAGTTCCAAGGGAGAAAAACACAAAGGGAGAATTAATGTACCCAGGTTAACATAATATAATGAATAGTTTGTTGTTGTTGTTTTTAAATGAGGCAAAAATAAATAACTTCCCTTAAAACAAATTGGGGCAAAATGACAAAAGGGTCAAAATACAGAATTCATGAGTTGGCCTGGAAAACACAAAAACAGAACAATAAAAATGACAACCTGATCCCTGTCCTCATGGAACTTATGGTGTAATTATTCAAATAATTACAAAAAACAATTATTTATCTACAAACACGATAAGTGCTACAAAGGAAATCATGAACTAAAAATGGTTTTTATATTTTTAAATGAGAAGATCAAAAGAAGAATGTTCTGTGACATGTAAAAATTATATAATATTTCAAATGTTAGTGTCCATAATTATAGTTTAATTTAAATGCAGTCATGGTACTATGACCCAGCAATTACACCCTTTACCCAAAGGATACAAAAATATAGATTTGAAGGGGTACATGCACCCTGATATTTATAGCAGCATTATCAACAATAGCCAAATTATAGAAAGAGCCCAAATGTCCATTGACTGATAAATGGATAAAGTTGTGGTGCACGTGTGCACGTGCACACACACACACACAGAAATATTACTCAGCCATCAAAAAGAATGAAATCTTGCCATTTGCAGTGACATGGATGAACTAGAGTGTATTATGCTAAGAAAATAAGTCAGTCAGAGAAAGACAAATATCATATGATTACACTCATATGTGGAATTTAAGAAACAAAACAGATGAACATATGGGAAGGGGAAAAAAAGAGAGATAGAGGGAGACAAACCATAAGAGACTGAACAATAGAGATATGAGGTTGTTGGAGAGAGGTGGATGGGGGATGGGCTAGATGGGTAAAGGGTATTAAGGAGGGCACTTGTTATGATGAGTACTGGGTGTTATATGTAAGTGATGAATCAGTAAATTCTACTCCTGAAACCAATATTATGCTATATGTTAACTAAATAGAATTTAAATAAAAATTAGAAAAAAAATGAATGCAATCATGCTCATTTGCTTACCTACTGTTTATGGCGCCTTTTGCACTACAGCGGCAGAGTTCACAAAGACTAAATGATTCACAAAGCCCAAGATATTTGCTATCTGGCCTTTTACAGAAGAAGTTTATAGACCCCTCCTCCGAGGGAATAAATTTAAAAGTTGGTTTTGTTCCCTTGGTAAAGGAAAACATTGGTTATAGTACTTATAAAAATAGAGTCCCTAGAGGTCATTAGACCTTACTTCTATAGAAATCACAAGTATTACTAGAACTGAATAAATGGAAACTGAAGAAAATTAAGAGAGTTTTTCAGGAAAGCTGGTTTGAACAGAAGAGAAACCTAGGCTGTATATTTGTATTATTTTAATAAATTTGTACTGTTTTTTCTCCTAAACCATCTATCTATAAACACATAAATATGTACACATTTATATATGTATAATTGAGTCTAATTTTGATGTTTTTTTCTCAGTTACCAGGTTCAACCTATAATAAATGAAATTGGTTGACAACTGGTAGATATTACCAGTCTTATTGAATCATTATTTTATTTAAATATGATCGTGTTTATGCCATGTGTTGGTTTTACCTTAGTGAAAGAAATTATGACAAGTTAAAGAAAATGATATAGACATGGATTTTGGAGTCCTGGGTCTAAATAACTTTGAGCAAGTTACTTAACCTCTTTTAGCTTTTGTTTCTTTAATCTAAAATCAGTATATCATTACCTCTTTCGTACTGTTATGAAGATTAGATTATATAACACATCTAAACTGTGTGGTGTAGTGCCTAGTACCTAGACATGCACCTTAAATGTGTTAGTTTTATTCTCATTATCATCACCTTTACTCTAAGCTCCTTGAAGTCCAGAACATGTCTCATTTGTCTTTAAATTCCCATTGTCTATCATATAATAGGGGCTCAAATTTGGTAAATGTTAAGATGTTTTTACTTCTCACAATTCAAAACTTCTGTAAGACAACATTTTTCTTTAGAATTCAAATACTAGTATTTTTAAATAAAAAACAAATCAGTATTCAGTTTTTGGCAACATTTGCAGAGAAATAATACATTAAACACATCATTAGAATGTAGCAACTGAATTAAAATTCACACTGAAGTCTAGTAAATGCAGAATTGATGCTGAGAAAAATCAAACCAGTGGGATGCAGAGGAAATTGAGAAGTTCCCCTAATGCATATTTTTATGCAAAGAAATGAAAATGATGAGATCAAGATAACAATAAGAAAGCCAACCTTCAGCTAAAGGAAATCCTGGAGGAGAGGACAAAACAATTGGGAATGAAACAGTTATCAAAGATATACTGGAAGAAAAAACGTTCCCAATTAAAGAAATATCCATTTAGCTTGCTGAAACCATCAGATCTTACTACCTTGCTTATCTCACTTGTAAAATCACATAAAATTTTCTGAGATTTCTTGGATTATTGGTTATGCAAGAAGAGTACATCTTTCATAATTTTGGAAGAGTCAGGATGCTTTTAAATTTTATTTGTGTAAAAGCCAATTGAACTTTAAACACAAATGACTAAAATCTAAGTTGATTCATAAATTTGAGTTAAATTATTTGAATTAAAGCACTAGATAAAACATTGGTTTATTAAACGTGGATAGTAATGATAAAAGTATGTGTCCCATTTAGGAATCTAAAATATTAGCCATTGAGATGCCTGGGTGGTTCTGTAGGTTAAGTGTCTACCTTCGGCTCAGGTTATGATCCCAGGGTCTTGGGATGGAGTCCCGCATCGGGCTCCTTGCTCCGTGGGGAGCCTGCTTCTCCCTCTGCCTACTGCTCCCCCTGCTTGTGCTCTCTTCTCTCTGACAATAAATAAAGTCTTTAAAAAAATAAAATATTAGCTATGAAAGTTATTAATTAAGCTCGATAACACATAGGAGTTTAATAACATATATGTTTAACAACACTCTTCTTAGCTTGGGACAAGGTAGGCTAAAAAGGTGAATAACACAAAATTCTTGCCATCAAAGAAACTGATAACCTGGTTGGAAAGAAAAATTTGTGCAGGAACAATAAAGAAATGAACAAAGAAAAGGTTATTAAAGTGTAAAACATGGTTTGAATAAGTAATCAAGAAGATTCAAAATTTCATATTAGACTATTGGTTCATGATAGGGGCAATTTTAAAGCATGTGTCAGTATTATGATTGATTTGAAAAAATTCTTCAGGTTCTGGAGACTTGAAATGATTTCGATAGAGAGAGCTATTTTAAACCTTGTCACAGTGGCACTTTTGTTTTGGGATCATTATTTTCTACCTTGGAATGAAGCCATTTGATCTGTTTTTCCTCTCATTCTATCTCTTCTGGGTTCCCTCTTCCTTTTCATCATCATCACAATAGCTATCATTTATTAGATTGTTTTAAAGTAGCAGCTAATATTTGTATATTCTCTATTCTGTACTGGGCACTATCCCAAGTGTATAATTTAAAGACCAACATGCATTATTCAACAATCCTCATAACAGCCTGATAAGGTAGGTACTCTCCATATTACCATTTTTCAGCTGAGGAAACTGAAGCAAAGAGAATTCAAGAAACTCGTCCAAGGTTGCAACTTAAAAATGGCACACCTGGGATTTGAAACCAGGCAGCCTATTTCTAGACTTTGTGATCTTAATTGTTATGCTGCACTGCCCATGATCAAGCCCTGCAATTGGTGTTAGAGTAATCTTCTTAATAACCTGCCAAAATAGAGATTATTATCTTTATTTTCAGAAGATAAAACTGAAGATTAAGTGAATCTCTTCAAGTCACAGCATTAGTAAGTGACAAAGACGGGGCTCAAACCCAGGTTTGGATAAATCCAGCGCCTATTTTCATTATTTAATATTATCTTTTATTGAATTTTAGATAAGATATCCTTTAAGCAAGAATTTCAATCTAAACAAAAAATTCATATAGTAGGAATATGTAATATAGATAAGTGATTTTAGGTAGATGATTTTCTTTTAGGAGATCTATTTTGAGACAGATTTTCAAAAGCAGATTTTTTTTTGATAGAAATACATTTGACACCTGATAACAAAGACTTTTTTGTTTTTAAATAAAGGATTGTAAAAGGTACAGGTTTCTTAACTTGCTCCCAAAGAGGACTATTAAGAACAACAATAAAATTCATCATAATATTTTAAACCACACTCAACTTAAGCTACAGTAATTTTAGAGCAAATGAACTGTTAGACTTGTTATTATACTCTGTTATCTGATATTAGAAAACTCCCTTGTATAAGTGACATATACAAATAAAGGGAATTAGCATTTAAATCACCATATCAAGTCTAACAAAGCCTGTATATATTAGTAGGAATGGTTTCCATGAAGAATAGTGTTTTGCATCAGAAAGATAATTGTAGGGGCGCCTGGGTGGCTCATTCTAAGCGTCTGCCTTCAGCTCAGGTCATGATCCCAGGGTCCTGGGATCGAGCCCTGCGTCAGGCTCCCTGCTCCGAGGGAAGCCTGCTTCTCCCTCTCCCACTCCCCCTGCTTGTGTTCCCTTTCTCGCTGTCTCTCTCTCTGTCAAATAAATAAATAAAATCTTAAAAAAAAAAAGAAAGAAAGATAATTGTACCAGTTTTCTTGAATCTTGTGTAGATGATATTGAGAAGAAACCTTCATGTAGATTTGAGGCTAATGACCCAGTAAGATTTGTTTTGAGTTTTTCCAGAGACAATGAAGGGGTTTGTAAGCTGTCATCATTTTTACTTGGAGGTTACTGGTGTCAGGGACTACCCATTTGTATGACAGCTAGCTGACATTATCTGTGGTGAACTAGACGAAACCAACTGGTCTGCTATAGAGAACGATCTTTTAGTTTCACATTTTGGTCATCATTTTTCTAACTGAAGGATCTATTTGATTCATCTCCCAATTTGGTTTATTCACCTTGGCTACTTTGTGTGATTATAAATAAATTTTTCTATTGCAATCCTTTTTTATGTATAAATAAAGCAACATACTACTTTTGCTTATTTTATGTCTTTGAATAGTAATTTGAATAAACACTTCTTTTTTTTGAAGTGTCAGGTAAAAGTGTTACAAAAGGATTTTTTTTAAAAGAAACCACAGTTTGCCTGTTCAAGTCTGAGCCAACGCAAGTTCTTTGGGTAAAAGCCAACTCAAAATAGATCTCTAGTTCCTGACATGAAAGCAGCATATAAAGGCAAGAAATTTAAGACCACCTAGTGATTTTTAATATCACAGGGAAAAGTTTCGTTGATTTTTGGTATCTTTTTCCCTTTAGAAAAATAGATTTAAAATGCTAATAAAGCCCAGTCCAGTCTTCCTTTGAAAATGAAAAATGAAATGGGGGCACAGTCCTCATTTAATGATGGATATATGAAAATGACAGCATCCTAGGGAGCAAGAGCAATGATGCAGATCTTTTAAAATGAGTTTATTAAAGACTTTTTCTTGACATGCTGAAGGCAATGTGTACAGGGAATAATTATAATGCCTACAAGAAGGTAAAAAAGCTAAATTGGTTTGCTGGAATAAGTATTATCTTTTTTTTCTGATGGGGCTCAAATAAATGATTGATTAAATATATGTCAAATATTGATTTTTGAAAAAAATATACACATTTTTATTTATCAGATGGCTCTTTTTTGAAGAGATTATTTGTGCCTACTGTTCTTGGAAAATTTTATCTTATTTTTTTCCTTCCTAGCTTCACAACTATGCCACTGGTTTCCTCTCACTCTTCAGCCATCTCACATGTTCCCAATACAGAGTATTGTGATGACCCTTATTATACACAACATGCAGATATCTAGATTGGAGCTTCATTTGTTCTTAGTTCCTTTTTTAATAGTATTATGGACATTGCTAAATAGTCTTTTGGGTAGGGATCTCTGAGATCTGTGCTTGTCTGAGCTTAGGGGCAATCTGTCATGATCTTAAAGATTTTAAAACAAGAAATGATTTGAATTAAATTTCATTTGTCTATCTATAAGTAAATGCCTTCCATGTCCTTAACTTCTATCTGAAAATTTTTCCTTTTAAAACTTGCCTTAAATTTCACAGGACCTAAAAACCCCTTAAGACTAACTGGTAGTTATAGAGTTAAAAAAAAAAAAACAATAAACAACACAATGACAACATAATCACTCTTTAAAAAAAAAAAACAGAGGTTATTGAAAATATTTGGTGTACTCTCTATGCAAGACTGTAGTCTCACTTGGTCCTATAATATGTGCCACATCTATCCTTGAGTTAGTATATTCAGTTTTAGGTGGTGCCTAACACCGACACATGAAGAGGTAGCATTGATGAATGAGCTTGAAATCACACTCCAAAATTAGATGAAGGGCCCTATAAACCCATTTATGCTGGAGGAAACAAGGAATGAGAAGAAACGACACACCAGGGTTAGCGCATTTGCAATTTGCAAGGGGTGGAGTGGGCAGATCAGGAGAGGGCTGTCAAGTGCTCTCGCATTCCTCCTTTCATAGCAGATTATTTTGTAGGTTTGAACTTGCATCGTATCAAAGCTTCATTAATTGTTAATTCTACCTGAATAGCTCTCTGCTTGACCCAGGTGTAAGCACATTAGAGGGGAAATGTGGAAGGGTGTAAAAAGAAGAACATCATTCTTTTAATTTGTATGGGTGTAATAATTACACACTTTGGGGGGAGAATCTGGAGGAATATTATTATATTCCTTTGTGAGTGCTTCTCAATTTTCTTACCTCTATAATATGTATACTCTTTTACCTTTGGAAATATCAGCATGCCATCGTTTTCTATCCTTAGCTTTCCTTTGAGATGCAATTATTGGCAGTTGAGAAAACTTCCACATCAGATTCCAAGTTGAAAAAAGTCATTTAAGGGGCGCCTGGGTGGCTCAGTTGTTAAGCATCTGCCTTTGGCTCAGGTCATGATCCCAGGATCCTGGGATGGAGCCCTGCATCGGGCTCCCTACTCAGTGGGAAGCCTGCTTCTCCCTCTCCCACTGCCCCCTGCTTGTGCTCCCTCTCTCTCACTGTGTCTCTCTCTGTTAAATAAATAAAATCTTTAAAAAAAAAAAAAAAGAAAAAAGTCATTTAAGTAAGCTTAACCGATGTAAGTACTCATCTTCACTAATTTTTTTTAAATTAGTTATATCAATAAAAAGGCCCATGTTTAAAATATTATCAATGAATGGTCATACGTTAGCAAGAGAGATTCTTCCTGGCCTGAGTCCAGGCTTGTCTTTACGAGCGAAAAGAGAACATTTTGTATTCTACCTGCCAGGTGAGAATCTGAGTCATACCTCCCAAACTGGTGTTTTTGGAGGCAGAGAGCCAAAAAGAAATTTAAAATGTAGCAGTTCTTCCTTCTTAATATAATGCATAAAATATTGACAGAGTGTGTAATATGGATGGTTTTTAATTTCAAGTTTTGGTTATAAAGTTCTAATAAACGATCGAGGGGAACACTAGCTAATTTAGAACATAATTCTTGGAGGAGTGTGTTATGCCCCAGGGCTTTGGCTTTGGAGAGACCTGACAATATTTAGCATTTCTTCATTGAGACTCTTGAGTAGCACAATATGGGTAGCTTTGTGTTAGGATATTTCATTTCCTTAAAACATTCCTTCTCTTATTAGCATTCCCAAGCTTTTCTAGTGATTATAGGATGTGACTGGATTAATAAAAGGTTTTCTAGGAGATTGCTCAATTCATTAATAGAATTTTTATCATCAAAATTAGCATTTAAAATGTATTTTGAAACAATTTAGTGTAATGAGTGTGTTAGACTATGTATTTTTAAACTCACATTTTGGTTATGGTTTTGAAATTCAAAACTTCACTTTTTTGAAGTAATGCAATTGGTGATTCTTTTGCTTAAATTATTTCCTACTCTTATCCATGTTATAATCAAACTTTAACAGTTAAAAATATTCATACTGCTATTCACCATTATTATGGGAATCTCAGATTCTGTAAACTGTATAAATACCTAATTCTTCCTGTTTTCGTTGTGGTACTACAAATCTCACAAAACTCCAGTTGCAATATGTGTTTTTTTACAAAACCACCAAGCAACTAATTAAATTCTGATACTATCTACCTAGAGATGGCATCAGATCTCACAGGTTAAGAGCTCAGTGCATAAGATGCTCCCATCCCCCGCCTTCAGACACAATTGTAACTCCTGGTTGTCACCTGTGCTCCTGACTAAGGTTTAGGAGGTTTCAAACAACCTCCTCTTTGGGTTTGGTTAGTTTGCTAGAGGGGCTCACAGAACTCAAACAAACATCTTAATTATTAGATTGCGATTACTGGTTTATTATAAAAGGATGTAACTCAGGAATAGCCAGATGGAAGAAATGCATAGGCCAAGGTGTGGGGGAAATAGGAGATATTCCATGCTCTCTCAACAACTCTACGAGTTCACAAATGCGGAAGCTCTCCAAACTCTGTCCTTTTGGTGTTTTATGGAGGCTTCATTATATAGGCATGATTGATTAAATCACTGGCCATTGGTGCTTGGACCTCTCTTCTGGGGGAGGCGTTCAGGTAGGGCTAAAAGTTCCAACCCTCTAATCACAAGGTCGGTTTCACTGGCAATCAGCCCCCATCCCTGGGTGCTTCCTAAAAGTCACTTCATATACAACAAAAGACATCTTTATCATTCTCATCACAGGAAATTCCAAGAGTTTTAGGAGCTATGTGTGAGGAACTGGACAAAGACAAAGTATATATTTATTATAAATTACAATATCACAGGTACTTTGACTTACAACTATTTACTCTTCTTTAAAAACCTTATTTCAGGGCACCTGGGTGGCTCAGTTGTTAAGCGTCTGCCTTCGGCTCAGGTCATGATCCCAGAGTCTGGGATCTAGCCCCGCATCGGGCTCCCTGCTCAGCGGGAAGTCTGCTTCTTCTTCTCCCACTCCCCCTGCTTGTGTTCCTCTCTCACTGTGTCTCTCTCTGTCAAATAAATAAATAAAATCTTTAAAAAAAATTTAAAAACCTTATTTCAACTGAAACATCACAGTCCAGTAAGGAAACAAGTTTTGTTTTCCATTGCTTACATCAATGACAGACAATTCTTAGGTTCTGTTCTGTATTTCTTGCCCTGCTTAAATTATAGGTTCCCTATTGCCTATAGCTTTAGACCAAGAATTAACCTGCTCTTCAAATCTTCTATTACATGACACTACTCTATTCTTCCAAACTTAACTCTTATCACTCTTCCACAGGAAACACAGAGCTTCAACAAAACAAACTATTCACTGCCACTGGAGTACCATACATACATCTGTACATGCATGCTTCTGTTCTCCATTTCCCCCAGCTTTCATCGTCCTTCCTTTCCCCTTCATATTCTCATCACCTTATTAAGTCCAATTCAAAAAGCATGTTTTTCCTTATGTATCTCCACATGAATTCTGCTCATAGCTCTCCCCCTCTGCACTTTGGACTTCAGTAGCATTCACTGTTTACCCAATAACATTCACCAGGCAAATACATGAAACTTTACATGTATCTTTTCTTTTCTTGGAGTATAATAAGCTTTTTCAGGGCAAAAACTCTGTCTTATCTGTCTTATTCACATACCGCACACAATAACTGCTCCATGAAATGCACTCATGATTTGCTGAAAAAGAGTGGATGGAAGGGAAGAAAGGGAGGAAGGGCAAGAGGGAGAGGAAAGATAGATAAATAAATGATAGATAGATAGAGATTGATTTATCTCTCCTATCATCAGCAGAAATGTAAGTTTTTGAAAGATAAGGACTATACCTTTGTGTGAAAAGAAACCATAAATACACATCACAGTACTGTAGGTGCTCAAATACTCACTCATTCAATAATTATCTATTAAGTTCTCCTTTTCTGTCTCCATGAAGGAATTTTTCCTGCTGTAATCATAGAAAGCTCATCCTTGCTTTTAGTCTTTTTCAGCCTAACATTTTGGAAAATAACATAGTTCCTTCTCACCAGTTTTTGGAAATACCTGTTAGCTATGTTGTCCATGTCTTTATCTGTATAAAAATGAATGTTTTCTCTCATCTAATATTCTCATGATTAAATAATTTTAATTAAGACTTCAAATTAAAATTTCCAAAACATCTTCTAAAGATTAAGTATATATCGCATAGCTAGATAGATTATGATTATGGATGAGTCGTAGTTTCAGTAAGAACATGGATAAAGAAGCCTTCAAAATACCCTTAATCTTTCTTTTTTTTTTAAAAGATTATATTTATTTATTTGACATCGAGAGAGACAGCAAGAGAGGGAAAACAAGCAGGGGGAGAGGAGGATGGAGAAACAGACTCTCTGCTGAGCAGGGAGCCCGATGCGGGGCTCGATGTGGGGCTCGATCCCAGGACCCTGGGATCATGACCTGAGCCGAAGGCAGACGCTTAATGACTGAGCCACCCAGGCACCCCAAAATACCCTTAATCTTTCTGTGATGATAAATACCTACTCTTTCAGTGCCAGAAAACAGCAATCTAGACCATATTTACAAAGGATGTATATTCTTATCTTAGTGGGCTGGTTGTGTGTATTTTCATTCAATCTATTTTTTTTCTTCCTCCACAGCCAATGCACAAGGAAAATGGAGCATAGATTCATTTTTTTTATTGTTGTTGTTTAATGTCATCTATTATCAAGGAGGTGATGGATTTCCTAGTCAATTCTACCTGTAAAAAATGGTCAGAGATCAGGTAGATTTCTCTGAAATCTTTTCTACCAAACCTGTATACCATATCAAATCAGTTAGAATATGCTAGAATTAGAATGTAACAATGAGAATGTAATAGAAAACTCAAATACAAGTAAGTGGTTTAAACATAATGGTGGCCATGTTGATTAGTTTAGCAGCTCAGTGATGGTTCTTTCCATTTTTCTGCATTGTTGTCCTAGCCAGGTTGGCTAGCTCCTCTCCACATTGCTAAAGCGCTAAGCATCACATCCTATTCACCAATGCCAGAGAAAGATAAAGAACAATTTCTTCCCTTGGCATTAATAAATATATTAAAAGTGAAGAATCTTCTCCCCAAAATATTTTCTATTAATTTTGTCTCTTCTCCAGTTAAAACCTGGGACTTATGTGGGCAGAGATGTTTCTGCTTTGTCCACTGCTATTTCCCCAGGATCTAGAATCTGTCATGTAGTGGGTAAATATTTCTGGAATGAATGGGTGAATGTATCCAGGTCTTATTGCTCCAAACTGGATTGCATGCCCTTTCCCCAAACCAGTCATAGACAAGGAAGATGAAACTCTGTAATTGACTATGGGCCCTTCACAGTTTCTCTGAGTTAAATGGGGAAGGATAGACGCCAGAGCAAACTGGGGACCTACAACATGAAAAGGGGGCAAATGGCTATTAAGTTGACATGCACATGGTCTGCTCCAAATATCACAGCTAGCAATTTTGTGTGAGAGCAGAAGTCAGTATTTACAGTAGGTTTTCAGTAAAGTAGGTTAATGAAGAAAGAAGGAAGTATGAGCTAAATAGTATAGAAGACCAGCCCAAGAAAGAAATGAAGTATTGAATGCCGTAAGGTGACTGAGTCATGCAGCTTGAGATTGCCCAACTGTTCTGTATCTTTATGTACTATCTACTTAAGGCTTTATACATGCCCAATGTAGTGTTAGCTATTTAATTAAACTTCATGGTAGAACTTTGTTTTGTTTGTCTTGTTTTTCAGATATTATCAGAAATAATCATGTCATTAGGAGGTATTATCCAAAGTTACTTGGGGAAATAAACTGTCTCAGATATTTTACTTTTATTATCTACATTAAATTTTATCTTTCTAGATTTAGGTCAGAACATCCCACTTAAATGTTTAAATCCTGAATCTGCTACCTACTGTATTTATTACAACTTATTATTAGAAACTTTAATTTTGGACATATTTGAGCAATTAACCAACAATCTTCGGTTTGATGGCTGAAATGATTAGACTTTTAGCAAACTGTATATCACTGGCCTTGTGGTTTTCTGTCTTGTAATACATCCATCATGAAAGCTTTTTTTTTTTTTTTTAAAGATTTTATTTATTTATTTGAGAGAGAGAATGAGATAGAGAGAGAGAGCATGAGGGGGGAGGGTCAGAGGGAGAAGCAGACTCCCTGCTGACAGCAGGGAGCCCGATGCGGGACTCGATCCTGGGACTCCAGGATCACGACCTGAGCCGAAGGCAGTCGCTTAACCAACTGAGCCACCCAGGCGCCCCATCATCATGAAAGCTTTTACTAAAGACTTTCCTGTAAAATGATAGGGACTTCAGCAATGTCCAGGTAAATTGGTCCATCACAAGCAAACAGATACAGAAAAAAAAAAGAAAAAAAGTATTTCCCCCTTTAAATCTGTAGGTCTGTCTAGAGATTTTTGCTGTGTTTTCATGTAAGAAATGCTTTTGATAATCAGCCCTGGAACTCTGCTCATCTTTGCTAAATATGCCTAGATAGAAATTTTCAAAATCTACCTTCTCCTCTTTGAATATCAAATCTTTGTCTGTTTTCTATTATCATGTATTTATTTCCTTCTCTAATTTCTCAAAGATTTCAAATTTGATTCAACAGTCTTATTTGGTATTCCTTTATAACTTTTGGAAAGATCTCAAACACATTTTGAAGGGCTAATTCTTTTTGCTTTGGACTTTAAGGTCTCTTCATCAATACTTCCCTTCTGACAATCTGAGAATTAGTTTCCCTGACAACTAAAATAGTTCTACTTTCATTGCCATATGTATTAACAGGGTTCTATCACTCCAATCTGAAGATTTCTTCCTCGAACATTCAGAAAAAAATAGATGATTTCCTGTAGTGATACACATGGGCTTTAGAGCATGTCTACCTGGATTGAAGCCCTGGTTCTGCCACTTATTAGCACTGATCTCTTTGAGTCTGCAGAATGAGACTAATAATTGCATTGATTTCATAGCACTGTGAAAGTTCAATGAGATAATGTCTGAAAGATACTTAGCATAGTACTGGGCACATTACAGTTGCTCAAAAATTGTAGCTGAACTGTCATGTTAAAGAAGATATGGCATTGGAGAGAGGAGAAACAAAGTTTGGGGGGAGGTTTCCAACATATGTCAGAAATGCAGTGGTGCTAGGAGATTGAGTATTCTGTCTGTGATCAAAGTGTTACTTGCATGTGACATTTCACATTGCTACTTTTGTATATGGCACTTGCTATTAGAGTCTATTGCAATAGTTGAAAACTCATGACAAGGGATGACTACAGCAATTTTGAGGGTGTGTAATCCCTAAGAAGCCAGTAAACTTATATGAGCTTTGACCTTTGCTTCCTGTAAGTGCTTGGGAAGTGTCAGAGTTTGTTTTCTGCTTTTTTTTTTTCCCCTGAGTCTTACCACAGATGCCCTTTGGTGTGTTTGATATTTCAGGCACTACTCTTTGAGATATTAATTTTTTCTCCTCCCATTTATTCCCTCCCTTTATAAACATGAACTGTGGATCCCAGCCTGTATCTAAATGGGCTCTTTCCTTGTTGAGAGCATATTAAGATCCATTGATCTACAGGTCTTCAAGTCATCTGTAGCCCACTGTATTAAGGTGCATGCTGTGTGTTTTGTTCTCCTGTAGGACGTTGCCCAACTGTGTACTCTGCAGTTTAAACTTGGAAATAGACAGTGAAGTGTTTGTTTAGTTTGAGATTGTGGGTTTGTCAAATTTTTTAGGAGGAATGGTAAAAATAAATAATAATTTATATACAAGAATGTTTATTGCAACATTATTTGTAATGGTGAAAAATTGAAAACAGACTAAATGTTTATCAACCAGAGAATGGTTAAATAAATTATGGCACATCTATAAGAAGGAATACTAGCTAGACATTAAAATAAATGAGGCAGATTTGTATGTAGTTATATAAAAATTTTTCAGTAGCATTGAGTGGATAAAAGCAAATTGAAGAATATTATGTCTATGATTCTGTTCCTGTGTGTGTGTGTGTATGTAAAACCAAAAATGCCTAGAAGTGTAGCAATTAAACTATTAATAGTGGTACCCTTGGGCAGTGGGGGGGGGGGTAGGGGCATATAAAGAGTGAAACTTTTGTTTTTATTTAACACACTTCTATTATGTTTGAATGATTTACAGTGAGCATGAAATCCTACAATAATTTAAAAAATAAAACTAATCAAGTAAAAGCTGATTTTTTACTTTATCTGTGTTAATTATCAGTTACTTACTGATTAAAAATTAAAGAGAAAATATTTCACATCTATCTCTCATCCCATCCATAATCCTAGAATATGATGATAAAAATTAATATAATGGCACTGGAATTATCTACTCAATTTGATACTAACTTATACTTTACAATACAAGGTTAAAATAGTAACTAAATAATTGAATAACTGATGTTATCAATTTATATTAAAGAAAATATTTTTTAAAGGAAAATAAGGGGAAAATATTTTCTTACGCTATTTCTATATTTAAATTGTAAAGGGATATTTGTTTGAAGGGAAATAGGTCAGAAAGTAATTGTACAAAACAAGGACTCTGTGTATAAGAAGTAAATTGAATATTGGGACAGAGTATGGAAAACCCAGTGCCTGGCATATCACTGCCAGGATTACAATTTTTTCTATTATTTTAATAAACTTAATTATGGATTGCCTAAGGACAAGGACCACAGGCTATTTTAACTGTGTGTGTGTGTGTGTGTGTGTGTGTGTGTGTGTGTGTGTGTGTGTGTGAATGAGATAAGGGAAAGAAGAGGGAAAGGAAGACTCAGAGGGAGAAGGAAAAGAGAATGGGAGAAGGAGAAGGGGAGAGGAAGAGACTGAGAACTAGGGAGAGAGACATCGAGAGAGAATTGTCCTTACCTTTCAGAGTTGACCCTATATTCTGCTGTAAGATTAGAGAAAGTGAGCTCTCAGAAAACCTAGAACATGAAAAATTATCAAAATTATCAAAATTAAAGATCTGAGACTTCCAGTTTCTGGCCCAGCATGTGAAAAGCTTGGAAGTTGCCACTCTTTCCTAACAACAAGTAAAAAGCTTAACAAACTAAAAAATCAATAATCCTTCCTAGAATCCATAAGAGGAGTGAGAACACAGGGCAAACTGCTGCCCCCTCAAATTGGTGTGACTGATAGGCAAATAAAAAGAATTACAACTTACTAGAGCTGAAACTCACGAGCTGAAGCCTCTCAGGAACCAGTGCCAGAGTAGAGAGACCTGGACTGTAGTTGATGAACTACTGGAGGTTCAATGTGAACAACTCTGAATGTTAAAAACTCCAGGGGACACAGTCACGATGGTAGGGAGAGGCCTACCCACTCTTGAGTTCTACCTCCTGGATATATCTACCAGGTTCTCAGAGTAAATATTGGAGATAAATCCCCTTGCACTTCTGGCAGGGAGCAGAGAAAGGAGCCATTTTGAAATATACCAGAGAATTATGTTCTTAATAAGGTCTGTCCCCAGGAGAAACTAGTTAATGAGAACTTAACATGATAGAGTTTTATCAGAGCCTAATTAACCTGGCGGAAGAGAAATACTCAACTCCTGTTGACTCTAGTTTCCATGTGAAGGAAAGGAAATACCCAACTCTAGCCCCCTCTAACTTTCCATGTGGGAGAAAGGAAATATCCAGCTCCACCCAAGCCTAGCCATCTTTTCCCATCTAAGAGGAATGAGAAGATGGGGTGATTAAGATGCACATGTGAACTTCACAGCCCAGAAGCACTGGCTCACTAAAAGACTGAAACTTAGTCATAGGTGTAGAAAATACTTCTCTTCCACCCATACCCTACCACCACATTATTAAAGAACTGTTTATATCAGTTATTTTGCCCAATATATTATGCCCAGCTATCAACAAAAAAATTACAAGATATACTAAAAAGCAAAAAAACACAGTTGGAAGAGAAAGAGCAAACATCAGAACTGGACTCACATATGGCAAAGATCTTGGAATTACGAGACGATGAATTTAAAATATTTATGATTAATACACCAAGAGTTCTAATGGGTAAAGTAGACAGCATTTAAGAATAGAAGCGTAATATAAGCATAGAGATGTAACATCTCTTCCATTTCTGATTTTATTTGAGTTCCTTCTCTTTTATTTTTTAAGTCTAGCTAAACTCTTGTCAATTTTATTTATCTTTTCAAAGAACCAGCTCTTAGTTTCATTGATCTGTATTCTTTTTAGTCTCTATTTAATTTATTTCTGCTGTAATCTTTGTTATTTTCTTTCTTCTACTAATTTTTATGGGCTTTGTTTGTTCTTCTTTTTCAAGTCCTTGAGGTTTAAAGTTAGGTTGTTTGAGACTTTTCTCTATTCTTGAGGTAGGCATTTATTGCTATGAACTTTCCTCTTACAACTGCTTTTGCTGCATTCCACAAATTTTGGTGCACTATATTTCCACTAAGTTATTTATTTATTTATTTATTTTAATTTTTTATTGTTATGTTAATCCCCATACAAGTTATTTATTTTTAATTGGAGAGAAGATAATGGAAAAGTGTCTTTAATTATATAGCCTTAAAGAGTTGGAGAGATAGAAGGAAGCTTTTGGGTCTTCAAATCCAAATTTCCATTCCTATAAAAAATGCTTCTATAATCTTTTTAATCATCACATTTATATTTAAGCGTTTTCTGCAGCAGGGAATTCATTCCTTTATTTTTATTTTTTATTTTTTATTCCTTTATTTTTAGATAGAATGTTTCAGAACATGGACTTGTCTTAGAGAAAAAATGGTGTCTACTCCAATCCCTGACATCAACTAGCAGAATGAATTCTACCAAGTCATTTAAACTCTCCAGGCCTTATATTCTTCATCCATAGGATGAGGTAGTTAGGCTCAGAGGCCATTAGAGTCCCATACATGTTGTATTTTTTCTTTCATTATGCAGCAACTCCAGTTGATTTATTCTATGAGGGCTCAAAATATTTTTTAAATTAACATATAATGTATTATTTGTTTCAGGGGTACAGGTCTGTGATTCATCAGTCTTACACAATTCACAGCACTCACCATAGTACATACCCTCCCCAATGTCCATCACTCAGCCACCCCATCCCTCCCACCCCCTTCACTCCAGCAACCCTCAGTTTGTTTCCTGAGATTAAGAGTCTCTTGTGGTTTGTCTCCCTCTCTCATTTCATCTTATTTCATTTTTCCCTCCCTTCCCCTATGATCCTCTGTCTTGTTTCTCAAATTCCTCATATCAGTGAGATCATATGATAAGTGGGGTCTTTCTCTGATTGACTTATTTCACTTAGCATAATACCTTCTAGTTCCATCTACGTCGTTACAAACGGCAAGATTTCATTTTTTTTTTTTTTTTTGAGGGCTACATCATATTCCATTGTGTATATATATACCACATCTTCTTTATCCATTCATCTGTTGATGTATATCTAGGTCTTTCCATAGTTTGGTTATTGTGGACATTGCTGCTATAAACATTGGGGTGCAGGTGTCCCTTTGGATCACTACATTTGTTTCTTTGGGGTAAATACCCAGTAGTGCAATTGCAAATGGGTCATAGGGTAGCTCTATTTTCAACTTTTTGAGGAACCTCCATACTGTTTTCCAGAGTGGCTGCACCAGCTTGCATTCCCACCAACAGTGTAAGAGGGTTCTCCTTTCTCCGCATCCTCACCAACATCTGTCATTTCCTGATTTGTTAACTTTCTCCATTCTGACCATTGTGAGGTGGAATCTCATTGTGGTTTTGATTTGTATTTCCCTGATGCCGAGTGATGTTGAGCACTTTTTCATGTGTCTCTTGGCCATTTGGATGTCTTCTTTGCAGAAACGTCTGTTCATGTCTTCTGCCCATTTCTTGATTGGATTATTTGTTCTTTGGGTGTTGAGTTTGATAAGTTCTTTCTAGATTTTGGATACTAGTCCTTTATCTGATATGTCATTTGCAAATATCTTCTCCCATTCTGTCGGTTGTCTTTTGGTTTTGTTGACTGTTTCCTTTGCTGTGCAAAAGCTTTTTATCTTGATGAAGTCCCAATAGTTCATTTTTGCCCTTGCTTCCCTTGCCTTTGGCGATGTTTCTAGGAAGAAGTTGCTGCAGCTGAGGTCGAAGAGGTTGTTGCCTGTGTTCTCCTCTAGGATTTTTTTTTTTTTTTTTTAAATTTTTTTATTGTTATGTTAATCCCCGTACATTACATCATTAGTTTTAGATATAGTGTTCCATGATTCATTGTTTGTGCATAACACCCAGTGCTCCATGCAGAACGTGCCCTCCTCAATACCCATCACCAGGCTGACCCATCCTCCCAACCCCCTCCCCTCTAGAACCCTCAGTTTGTTTTTCAGAGTCCATCGTCTCTCATGGTTCTTCTCCCCCTCCGATTTCCCCCCCTTCATTCTTCCCCCCCTGCTACATTCTTCTTCTTTTTTTCTTTCTTAACATATATTGCATTATTTGTTTCAGAGGTACAGATCTGAGATTCAACAGTCCTGCACAATTCACAGCGCTTACCAGAACACATACCCTCCCCAGTGTCCATCACCCAGTCACCCCATCCCTCCCACCCCACCCCCCACTCCAGCAACCCTCAGTTTGTTTCCTGAGATTAAGAATTCCTCATATCAGTGAGGTCATATGATACATGTCTTTCTCTGTTTGACTTATTTCGCTCAGCATAATACCCTCCAGTTCCATCCACGTCGTTGCAAATGGCAAGATCTTATTCCTTTTGATGGCTGCATAATATTCCATTGTATATATATACCACATCTTCTTTATCCATTCATCTGTTGATGGACATCTTGGCTCTTTCCACAGTTTGGCTATTGTGGACATTGCTGCTATAAACATCGGGGTGCACGTAGCCTTTCGGGTCCCTACTTTTGTATCTTTGGGGTAAATACCCAGTAGTGCAATTGCTGGATCATATGGTAGCTCTATTTTCAACTTTTTGAGGAACCTCCATACTGTTTTCCAGAGTGGCTGCACCAGCTTGCATTCCCACCAACAGTGTAGGAGGGTTCCCCTTTCTCCGCATCCCCGCCAACATCTGTCATTTCCTGACTTGTTAATTTTAGCCATTCTGACTGGTGTGAGGTGGTATATCATTGAGGTTTTGATTTGGATTTCCCTGATGCCGAGCGATATTGAACACTTTTTCATGTGTCTGTTGGCCATTTGGATGTCTTCTTTGGAGAAATGTCTGTTCATGTCTTCTGCCCATTTCTTGATTGGATTCTTTGTTCTTTTGGTGCTGAGTTTGATGAGTTCTTTCTAGATTTTGGATACTAGCCCTTTATCTGATATGTCATTTGCAAATATCTTCTCCCATTCTGTCAGTTGTCTTTTGGTTTTGTTGACTGTTTCCTTTGCTTTGCAAAAGCTTTTTATCTTGATGAAGTCCCAATAGTTCATTTTTGCCCTTGCTTCCCTTGCCTTTGGCGATGTTTCTAGGAAGAAGTTGCTGCGGCTGAGGTCGAAGAGGTTGCTGCCTGTGTTCTCCTTCAGGATTTTGATGGACTCCTGTCTCACATTGAGGTCTTTCAACCATTTGGAGTCTATTTTTGTGTGTGGTGTAAGGAAATGGTCCAGTTTCATTCTTCTGCATGTGGCTGTCCAATTTTCCCAACACCATTTGTTGAAGAGACTGTCTTTTTTCCATTGGACATTCTTTCCTGCTTTGTCGAAGATTAGTTGACCATAGAGTTGAGGGTCCATTTCTGGGCCCTCTATTCTGTTCCATTGATCTATGTGTCTGTTTTTGTGCCAGTACCATACTGTCTTGATGATGACAGCTTTGTAGTAGAGCTGGAAGTCTGGAATTGTGATGCCGCCAGCTTTGCTTTTCTTTTTCAACATTCCTCTGGCTATGCGGGGTCTTTTCTGGTTCCATACAAATTTTAGGATTATTTGTTCCATTTCTTTGAAGAAAGTGGATGGTATTTTGATGGGGATTGCATTGAATGTGTAGATTGCTCTAGGTAGGATTGACATCTTCACAATATTTGTTCTTCCAATCCATGAGCATGGAACGTTTTTCCATTTCTTTGTGTCTTCCTCAATTTCTTTCATGAGTGTTTTATAGTTTTCTGAGTACAGATCCTTTGCCTCTTTGGTTAGATTTATTCCTAGGTATCTTATGGTTTTGGGTGCAATTGTAAATGGGATCGACTCCTTAATTTCTCTTTCTTCTGACTTGTTGTTGGTGTATAGGAATGCCACTGACTTCTGTGCATTGATTTTATATCCTGCCACTTGACTGAATTCCTGTATGAGTTCTAGCAGTTTTGGGGTGGAGTCTTTGGGATTTTCCACATAAAGTATCATATCATCTGCAAAGAGTGAGAGTTTGACTTCTTCTTTGCCAATTTGGATGCCTTTGATTTCTTTTTGTTGTCTGATTGCTGTGGCTAGGACTTCCAGTACTATGTTGAATAGCAGTGGTGATAGTGGACATCCCTGCCGCGTTCCTGACCTTAGGGGGAAAGCTCTCCGTTTTTCCCCATTGAGAATGATATTCGCTGTAGGTTTTTCATAGATGGCTTTTATGATATTGAGGTATGTACCCTCTATCCCTATACTCTGAAGAGTTTTGATCAAGAAAGGATGCTGTACTTTGTCAAATGCTTTTTCTGCATCTATTGAGAGGATCATGTGATTCTTGTTTTTTCTTTTGTTAATGTATTGTATCACGTTGATTGATTTGCGGATGTTGAACCAACCTTGCAGCCCAGGGATAAATCCGACTTGGTCGTGGTGAATAATCCTTTTAATGTACTGTTGGATCCTATTGGCTAGTATTTTGGTGAGAATTTTTGCATCCATGTTCATCAGGGATATTGGTCTGTAATTCTCCTTTTTGATGGGGTCTTTGTCTGGTTTTGGGATCAAGGTAATGCTGGCCTCATAAAATGAGTTTGGAAGTTTTCCTTCCATTTCTATTTTTTGGAACAGTTTCAGAAGGATAGGTATTAATTCTTCTTGAAATGTTTGGTAGAATTCCCCTGGGAAGCCATCTGGCCCTGGGCTTTTGTGTTTTGGGAGATTTTTGATGACTGCTTCTATTTCCTTAGTGGTTATAGGTCTGTTCAGGTGTTCTATTTCTTCCTGGTTCAGTTTTGGTAGTTGATACATCTCTAGGAATGCATCCATTACTTCCAGGTTATCTAATTTGTTGGCATAGAGTTGCTCATAATATGTTCTTATAATTGTTTGTATTTCTTTGGTGTTGGTTGTGATTTCTCCTCTTTCATTCATGATTTTGTTGATTTGGGTCATTTCTCTTTTCTTTTTGATAAGTCTGGCCAGGGGCTTATCAATCTTGTTAATTCTTTCAAAGAACCAGCTCCTAGTTTCGTTGATCTGTTCTACTGTTCTTTTGGTTTCTATTTCATTGATTTCTGCTCTGATCTTTATTATTTCTCTTCTCCTGCTGGGTTTAGGCTTTATTTGCTGTTCTTTCTCCAGCTCCTTTAGGTGTAGGGTTAGGTTGTGTATTTGAGACCTTTCTTGTTTCTTGAGAAAGGCTTGTATTGCTGTATACTTTCCTCTTAGGACTGCCTTTGCTGTATCCCAAAGATTTTGAATAGTTGTGTTTTCATTTTCATTGGTTTCCATGAATTTTTTTAATTCTTCTTTAATTTCCTGGTTGACCCATTCATTCTTCAGTAGGATGCTCTTTAGCCTCCATGTATTTGAGTTCTTTCTGACTTTCCTCTTGTGATTGAGTTCTAGTTTCAAAGCATTGTGGTCTGAAAATAGGCAGGGGATGATCCCAATCTTCTGGTACCGGTTGAGACCTGATTTGTGACCTAGGATGTGATCTATTCTGGAGAATGTTCCATGGGCACTAGAGAAGAATGTGTATTCCGTTGCTTTGGGATGGAATGTTCTGAATATGTCTGTGAAGTCCATTTGGTCCAGTGTGTCATTTAAAGTCTTTATTTCCTTGTTGATCTTTTGCTTAGACGATCTGTCCATTTCAGTGAGGGGGGTGTTAAAGTCCCCCACTATTATTGTATTGTTGTCGATGTGTTTCTTTGCTTTTGTTATTAATTGCCTTATATAATTGGCTGCTCCCATGTTAGGGGCATAGATATTTACAATTGTTAGATCTTCTTGTTGGATAGACCCTTTAAGTATGATATAGTGTCCTTCCTCATCTCTTATTACAGTCTTTGGTTTAAAATCTAATTTGTCTGATATAAGGATTGCCACCCCAGCTTTCTTTTGGTGTCCATTAGCATGGTAAATGGTTTTCCACCCCCTCACTTTCAATCTGGGGGTGTCTTTGGGTCTAAAATGAGTCTCTTGCAGACAGCATATCGATGGGTCTTGTTTTTTAATCCAATCTGATAGCCTGTGTCTTTTGATTGGGGCATTTAGCCCATTTACATTCAGGGTAACTATTGAAAGATAGGAGTTCAGTGCCATTGTATTGCCTGTAAAGTGACTGTTACTGTATATTGTTTGTGTTCCTTTCTGGTCTATGTTGCTTTTAGGCTCTCTCTTTGCTTAGAGGACCCCTTTCAATATTTGTTGTAGGGCTGGTTTCGTGTTTGCAAATTCCTTTAGTTTTTGTTTGTCCTGGAAGCTTTTTATCTCTCCTTCAATTTTCAATGACAGCCTAGCTGGATATAGTATTCTTGGCTGCATATTTTTCTCATTTAGTGCTCTGAATATGTCCTGCCAGTCCTTTCTGGCCTGCCAGGTCTCTGTGGATAAGTCTGTTGCCAATCTAATGTTTCTACCATTGTAGGTTACATATCTCTTCTCCCGAGCTGCTTTCAGGATTTTCTCTTTGTCTCTGAGACTCGTAAGTTTCACTATTAGATGTCGGGGTGTTGACCTATTTTTATTGATTTTGAGAGGGGTTCTCTGTGCTTCCTGGATTTTGATGCCTGTTTCCTTCCCCAAATTAGGGAAGTTCTCTGCTATAATTTGCTCCATTATACCTTCTGCACCTCTCTCTCTTTCTTCTTCTTCTGGGATCCCAATTATTCTAATGTTGTTTCGTCTTATGGTATCGTTTATCTCTCGAATTCTGCCCTCGTGATCCAGTAGTTGTTTATCTCTCTTTTTCTCAGCTTCTTTATTTTCCATCATTTGGTCTTCTATCTCACTGATTCTTTCTTCTGCCTCATTTATCCTAGCAGTTAGCACCCCCATATTTGATTGCACCTCATTAATAGCCTTTTTGATTTCTACTTGGTTCGATTTTAGTTCTTTTACTTCTCCAGAAAGGGTTTCTCTAATAACTTCCATGTTTTTTTCAAGCCCAGCTAGTATCTTTAAAGTGATGATTCTGAACTCTAGATCTGACATCGTACTAATGTCCGTATTGAGTAAGTCCCTGGCAGTCGGTACTACCTCTTGTTCTTTTTGTTGAGGTGATTTTTTCCGTCTTGTCATTTTGTGCAGAGGAGAATAGATTAATGAGAGAACAAAATGCTAACAGGGTAACAACGTCCCCAGAAAATATACTCTAAACAAATCAGAAAAGACCTGAAGCAGTGGGAAAAGAAAGGGAAAGAGAGAAAAAAGAAAAGGAAAGAAAAAAAGAAAAAAGAAAAAGATAAAGATAAAAACAAACAAAAGCAGAACAAAACAAAACAAAACAAAAACAGAATGTGATCAAATATGATCAGGCTGGATTATAGATCAGTGCCACACACTAGATTTTGGGTGTATTTTGGTCTGTTAAAAGAAAGTCCCTCCCAAAATTTTAAAGAAAGAAAAACTTATATATGTACAAAAATAAGGGTTGATATGATGAAGGGATGGAATATGACTGTAAAGATGGAAATTATAAAAAATTTTAAAAAAGGATTTGATAAGTTGTTTGAAAAAAGAAAGAAGAGGATTAAAAAAAAAAAAAAAGAAAGAAAAAAGGGAGAGAATGTGATCAGGCAGGGGAGTAGAAAAAAACCATACACTAGAGATTTAGAGTATATTTTGATTTGTTAGAAGAAACTATCTCAAGATTTTAAAGAGAGAACAACTTATATATATATGCCAAAAATACGGGTAACTACTATGAAGGGATAGAATATGACTTTAAAAATGAAAAATAAAAATGTTTTTTTTAAAAAAGGGATTGATAAGATGTTGGTTGAAAAAGGGAAAAAGAAAAATTCAAAAAAAAAGAAAAAAGGAAAAAAGAAAAAAAGACAGTTAAAAAAAATAATTAACTTTGAAAGACTAAAGAATCATGGTAAAAAAGCCATGAATTCTATGTGCAGTATTCCCCTAGCGCTGGAGTTCTGCCGTTCTCACTGATCGGTAAACTTGGTCTTGGCTGGCTGTTCTCGCTGATCTTCTGGGGGAGGGGCCTGTTGCCGTGGTTCCCAAATGTCTTTGCCGGAGGCAAAAGTGCCCCGCCCTTGCCGGTCCGGGCTGAGTAATCTGCTCGGGTTTGCTCTCCGGAGCTTTTGTTCCCTGCAAGCTTTCCGTACAGCTTTGGAGGCGGAGAGTGAAAATGGTGGCCTCCCAGTCTCCGCCCCGGCGGAGCCGAGAACTCGGGGTCCCGCTCCTCAGCGAGCCCCCAGAGAAAAGCCGTCAGTCACTCCCGTCTCCCCGGTCTCCGGCCGCACTCCGCGCTCACCCGGCCTGTGACCGCGCCTTTCTATCTGGCACCCGACCCCGGGTGGAGTCTCCAAACCCAGCAGATCCCCGCGGTGCACTCCCGCACCTCTCCTCCCGGGGGAAGAAGGTGAGTCTCCCCGGATCTGCCGCTTGTTGGGTCCCTGCTGGAGGAGCTGTGGCCCGACTGTGCCGCGGATCACGGTTTATGACAACCCCAAGCTGAGAGCCCGCGCCTGGGCTCCGTCTCTGCAGCCGGCTTCCCCGCTCCGATCCCTGGGAGCTCTGCCGCACTCAGGTACCCCCGGTCTTTCTGTGACCCCGAGGGTCCTGAGACCACACTGTCCCGCGTGGGTTCCACCCCCCACTTCGCCACCAGAGTGCCGTCCCTCAGCGGAGCAGACTTCTAAAAGTTCCGATTTTGTGCTCCGTGGCTCTATCACTTGCCAGAAGCGGCCGTCGGAGGCCCCTCCCCCACCGTCTATCCTCCCGAATGTCGCCTCGGATTCACTTCTCCGCTCGTCCTACCTTCCAAAAAGTGGTCGCTTTTCTGTTCAGAGAGTTGTTGCTCTTCTTTTCTTTGATCTCCTGTTGAGTTTGTAGGTGTTCAGAATGGTTTGATCCCTATCCAGCTGAATTCCTGAGAGGAGACGAAATCCAGGTCTCCTACTCCTCCGCCATCTTGCTCCGCCCCCCCCTCCTCTAGGATTTTGATGGATTCCTGTCTCACATTGAGGTCTTTCAACCATTTTGAGTCTATTTTTGTGTGTGGTGTAAGGAAATGGTCCAGTTTCATCCTTTTGCATGTGGCTGACCAATTTTCCCAACACCGTTTGTTGAAGAGACTGTCTTTTTTCCATTGGACATTCTTTCCTGCTTTGTCAAAGATTAGTTGACCATAGAGTTGGAGGTCCATTTCTGGGCCCTCTATTCTGTTCCATTGATCTATGTGTCTGTTTTTGTGCCAGTACCATACTGTCTTGATGATGACAGCTTTGTAGTAGAGCTTGAAGTCTGGAATTGTGATGCCACCAGCTTTGTTTTTCCTTTTCAACATTCCTCTGGCTATTCGGGGTCTTTTCTCATTCCATTCAAATTTTAGGATTATTTGTTCCATTTCTTTGAAAAAAGTTGATGGTATTTTGTTAGGGATTGCATTAAATGTGTAGATTGCTCTAGGTAGCATTCACATCTTCACAATATTTGTTCTTCCAATCCATGAGCATGGAATGTTTTTCCATTTCTTTGTGTCTTCCTCAATTTCCTTTCATGAGTATTTTATAGTTTTCTGAGTACAGATTCTTTGCCTCTTTGCTTAGATTTATTCCTAGGTATCTTACGGTTTTGGGTGCAATTGTAAATGGGATCGACTCCTTAATTTCTCTTTCTTCTGTCTTATTGTTGGTGTATAGAAATGCCACTGATTTCTGTGCATTGATTTTATATCCTGCCACTTTACTGAATTCCTGTATGAGTTCTAGCAGTTTTGGGGTGGAGTCTTTTGGGTTTTCCACATAAATATCATATCATCTACAAAGAGTGAGAGTTTGACTTCTTTGCCAATTGAGATGCCTATTATTTCTTTTTGTTGTCTGATTGCTGAGGCTAGGACTTCTAGTACTGTGTTGAATAGCAGTGGTGATAGTGGACATCCCTGCCATGTTCCTGACCTTAGGGGGAAAGTTCGCAGTTTTTCCCCATTGAAAATGATATTTGCTGTGGGTTTTTCATAGATGGCTTTTATGATATTAGGGTCCCATATATATTTAAAGGGCTATTTGAACTTCTATTCTGTGATTTTTGTTTGGGATAGAAATGTGATATAGCAGAAACAGCATGGGCTTTGGAGTGAGGGAACCTGGGTATGAATATTGACTAACATTTTCTGGGTGGGTGACTTTACATAGATCACCCGATCTCTTAGTCTGACTTCCCATAACCTTAGAGTTAACAAAACCTACTTTGGAGAATTGTTCTGGTCGTTGATTGAAATAATGTTTTTAAAGCACTTTGTATTATACTGAGAGCTTGATAGGTGTTCAACAAATGTTAATTCATTCTTCCTTTCTCTGCATTTTAAATAGGAAATGTGTGGATTAAAATGAGACAAAAATAAGTACTTATTACAGAAAGAATAATTTTTTAAGATATAGATATAATGACTGGTATTAATTGGGTAAAATTTGTTTGATGTTGTTTGGATTATTCTGCTTGGATCCAGAAAGACTAGATTATGTTGGAAATTTATTTCTCCTCTCTAATCTACCATTATTTCAATAGAGAAGATTAAAAAATAACAGTGATACAAAAACATATTTAACACTGTTGAAATGACTTTCTATGCTAAGATGGAGCCATTCCTGCCTGGGGGTGTCACATGAGCAAACTGAAACTTAGATAACTTTTCTGTCCCTGGAAATGCTCCTCTTGATCAGAACTGCAGGAAGTGGTCAGCCCATCCCCCAAACACTAACCCAACTTGGGGCCTTCTCACTCCAAACAAGGTTGACTATGTGGCCCCAGTCAATCAGATGTTTTCTACTTTTCTCTTTCTTGTTTCTTATTCTTTATCCTGTAAAAGCTTCTTGCCTTCCACCCCATTTTGCAATTCTCTAAATGGAGATTGTCTATTTTATGAAGTATTAAATAAATTTTGTTTGTATCACTTAAACTGTCTTCTTTACTCATTTTTTAACAACAATTTTACTAGTAAAGAGTTTGATACTTGTAATGTAAAGACTTTGCTATGGTCTACTGAAACTATTCTTTTATACAAGATTGTTTTTCAAAAACAGTTCTTGAGGAAGGATCCCCAATTCATTTTCCCCCCCACCATGCATCATGGTGCCAGACATGTGGTAGGGATCATTAAATATTTATTATTCTAAACTAGTAAATATTCAATACAAATTATATCTTCAAATACTTTAGAAGATATAACTACTCTATACTGAACCAATTAACAGCATATGTAATTTATTATTTCAGATCAAGAATCTGAGGTCCAAAAAGATTACTAGATTTGCCAAAGTTCAAAAAATGCCTTCCTAACATAATGAAGTTTGGTGACTCAGCAACCAATTGGACCACTCAGCTTTTCCTCTCCTTTCAGGGTCCTCATGATTCAATAGAAAACACTAAAACCAACACAAAGAAAATAAAGGAATTCAGATGTAGGCCACACTGGGAAATAATATAGCTCTAGGTGTACTATTAATAAAGAGAATAAAGAAACAAAACAAACAAACAAAACAAAAATGCTCAGATATAGCAAGTGAGGAGTGGAAGAAAGAAAAGTACTTGAGATTAATTAACATTTTGCCAACTAAACTACAACAACAAAAAAAAGAATTGAGTAAAAGAATAAAGAACCAACACTTAAGAACACATAATGAGCACCTGGGTGGCTCAGTTGTTAAGCGTCTGCCTTCGGCTCAGGTCATGATCTCAGGGTCTTGGGATAGGGCCCCACATCGGGCTCCCTGCTCCATGGGAAGCCTGCTTCTCCCTCTCCCACTCTCCCTGCTTGTGTTCCCTCTCTCGCTGTGTCTCTCTCTGTCAAATAAATAAATAAAATCTTAAAAAAAAAAAAGAACACATAAAAGGAGAAGGGATATATATAAAAGTGAGAGAAAAGTACTTCTATTGCTTTCTATGAAGCAAAAAAGTATTCCGGAGTAAAAGGTCAAAGCTAGATTCATACCCCATGTAACTTACTGGAAATTCTCTTCCAGAGTTATGCAGCACTGTAGTGAGCATGGCATTCACCCAGAGATTCCAGACCTCTGAGATATGCTTTTGTACCAATGTCACATTTGTATATTGCTTGTCAAAATTCTTCCATAGGGTAGTGATGAATGAGAATGTAGAGCTAAATATAAACAACCATGTAATACTAAGACTGATGAATCACAGACCTGTACCCCTGAAACAAATAATACATTATATGTTAATTTAAAAAATATTTTGAGCCCTCATAGAATAAATCAACTGGAATTGCTGCATAATGAAAAAAAAAATACAACATGTATGGGACTCTAATGGCCTCTGAGCCTAACTACCTTATCCTATGGATGAAGAATATAAGGCCTGGAGAGTTTAAATGACTTGGTAGAATTCATTCTGCTAGTTGATGTCAGGGATTGGAGTAGACACCATTTTTTCTCTAAGACAAGTCCATGTTCTGAAACATTCTGTCTAAAATTAAAAATTCATTTTAGCTCAACATTCAAAACCAAAGGAAAGTATGTTGGCAAATTAAAAAAAAAATGAACATCTGTAAAATTAGGAGATTTGGCTGCCTTGAAGAAAAATGGCAAAAATTAACTTTCTGTGAATTTTTGTAGGATGAGGCTGAGAACTGTGTCCTTTGTGGAAGACACATCACAAAATTAATTCCTTCATAACTAATCTTTAAATCCTTACTGAGAAAGAAAAACATTTCTAATCATTGAAAAAGAGGAAATAAACGTGGGAAGTAGTAAGTTTGGTGGTAATTACAACTCTTTCATATTAAAAGATTTCAAGATTATCCAGATGTTTGCACAGTTCCCCAGAGAAAATTGAAGGCCATTTCCTGCCAGGATGGAATGAATTATATAGTGTATATGTAACATTTATTCTGTCATTAAAAAAAAAAATCCCACAAGTTTATTCAATAACAATGAAACGTTGTTAATTCTTGGAAGATAGGAGAAGCCACCTGGGTGCCTTTTTATAGTTAATTTATTTCACACAGAAGACTCCATTCACAGTTTACCTGATTCTCTGTAATGCCTTCTTATGCCCCTCAGGGCAACTTTATCTTGATGGGACTTCAGTTTACCTAATCCAACCAGTCTGCATGGACTGAGTGGAAGGTTGGATTTGGATGCAACCTGGAGCCTGACGTTTGAACACTTAGGTAAAATCAGAAGGAAAATATAATTGAATACAAGGAATGAAACTCAAATTTTACTCCAAGAAGCCCTATTCTTTAAAGAAGTTTAGAAAATAACTGTGTTGCCAGCCCATCTTCATATTGGTTTTAAAACACCGCTTCCACAATGTATATGGAATAGATTTAGAAGCCAACACATGACCCCTTTTTTCCTCTTCACCTCATTAGACTTTAATGAGGTGATAAAAGGAGGGAAAGATTGTTCCACATTTTGAGGCAGTCAGTTCTTCAAAAGCCCTGTACAGAGTAAGAATTGGAATTTGAATAGAAGGGTGAAATTAAAGAAGCATGAACTGCATATTCCTATAAAAAAGGTGAAATTCTCCTTTTTACATTTATACCTAACATTTCATAGCTTACTTATTATAGTTTTGAAAATCTATTCTCATAATGTAAGTAGTCTGATTTATGTAATACTGAGATGAAATAGAAAAGATAATGTTAAAACAAAGTGTTAACATCCATGTAAATATGTGGAATCAGCCTCAGGAAATGAAGTGACTTGCTGACACTCAGCTAGTACATGGTCTGAGACCTGGCAAAGGTGGACTTACTCTCTTGACTATTTAGAGAATGTTTCCATACATAGCTGCATTTCCTGAAGTTTCTAAATGATGCCTTGTACATCATAGTATTTGACCCAATGTATGTTGAAGGAGCGATGCGATGGAGAGACCTGTAAGGGAAGGGAACTTCTGTGAGGGAGAGCAGGTGGCTTAGGTGGGATGAGGGGATGGGTTGGGGTGTGGGTGAGAATAACAGCCATGAACCAATTAACAACTGCACCATAGTTCTTACTGTGAGTGCAGATTGAGTTTGTTTGTTTCTGTTTTGCTGCTTAGCTATGATATTTAGTGCATTTAGTGCTTGTAAGAGTGCTGTGAAGTAAGTATATATTTTTTAAGGATTTTTTTCATTTATTTTAGAGAGGGTGGAAGGGGCAGAGGGAGAGAGAGTCTAGAGAAGATTCCACACTGAGTGTGAGCCCAACCCCGGGGCTCGATCTCATGACCCTGAGATCAAGACCTGAGCCAAAACAAGTCGACACTTAACTGACTGTGCCACCCAGGTGCCCCATAACTATATTACCTTTGTTTTAAAGAGGAGGGAAAAGGTCAGTGGGTGGCTCTGAGTCTCTAGGGCAATCTCTCCAATGGGAAAACTTAAGCTCTTCATCCTGAGGCCTAGGGTTTCCCTCAAAGAGATTTGCTTCAGCAGAATGGAAGAAAGGACATGGGAGACCAGAGATAGAGAAATTACTGGGCGTGCCTACATATATCCACTCTCCATTAGCATAACTTCCTCTCCCAGACTGTTAGTATGTTTCCCTCCTATATTCCACTTTAAAATTTAATGGTAATGCAAAAGGTGCAAGAAAGATAAGAATAGAAGTGTGTACAATTCACAAATGGGAATTGGAGAGAACAGGAAGAAACCTGAAAAAGACTGAAGCCTTTCCCCATGTTAGTGACAAAGTGGAGGGATTAAAGGAGCGATATCTGGTCTTTTGGTTGCCATTGGCTCACCTGACAGCAATGAATGCTTAACCTCAGTTTCTGTCACCTTTAAAACAATGTAAACAATATCCTTCACATCCACAAATAATATAAATCAGGTGTGACATTACACAAATTATATTAATGACATTTCAAGAAATAATATTTCATAATTACACAAAATCAGCTCAGTGCCTTCAGCTATGTAAACGTCCATAGGTGAAGTTGAAAAAATAAATGGAGTAAATGGTGTTTAGAGCCAACCGAAGTCATGAAAGTATGAAAAGTTTTAATCTATATTTGTGTTCTTCTATACATTTTGGTAGGAGGCCTTCTCCAGGAACACACAAAAAAAGTAAACCAAAATATTTAGGGGTTTGCCTGATGTTGACTTACTTCACAAAATGGTAGCTTCTAAATATAGTACATTGAAGTTATACATTTTTTCAGATTGAATAAAATTATAGAAGGCTTCCCCCAGCATTTAACCCCATAAATCTTAATTTCCCATGAAGTTTGCTTTCAATACCTTCCAAGCCCTCTTATTCTACCTCTGGATGCTCCCAGCCCTTCCTCTGATTCAGGAGGAATCATATCGTTGTGCAGTGGAGGCAAATTAGGACCAAAATTCAGGGAATCCAACCCGAAATGAATAAAGTATGATGCTATCATATCGGCACAAATCCAGTTACAAAATTATTGAAATGTGAAGATACTTTTTGCATATTTATGGAATCAAGCAATATACACCATCGTGCTAGTTCTATTTTTATTTGTTCTTATTTCATAGTCCCAAAATCGGACCATCAATGCAAATATTAATTTATATGCTAACTTTAAAACAGACCTGTAGAATACATTCATAGATTTTAGAAGTGACTTTCTAAGAAACCATCCAATTATAGGAAGAGGGAATAATACTTTGTTCATTATTTCAGTGCCTTTTCTCATAGAAATGCATGGTAAATTTGGTACTCTATATTGGCTGCATAGATTACAAGGCTAAACAGCATTTTTAACAAAACATAACTTTGGAATAATGATATGGTACTACATGATCATATATTACATCAATGAATTTTAATTATTTGTTCTATGCTTCCCTAAAATGGAAAGATAGGTATGAATGATTAAAGATATATAAAAATATTATATCTTTAATTTAATCTTAAATCATTGAAAAAGGAATACTTTATAGGGCCTACATCAATATTGTCACTACACTATTTGATATGTAAAATTACTTATTCACTTCTATGATGCCATAAAATCCCTGAGATATTACTCATGTTACTCATTGGAAGTTGGTTTCATGTGACTGAATACAGGATGGAAATTCATACATAGTTTCCTTGGTAGCCATTCTAATAGATTTAATCATGGTGACTCATTTTGGCACTGTGTGGCTATAATAAATAATTCCATGGAATCCTAATGTAATTCAGTAATAATTAAAGTCCACTAAGCAGAAAAACGTTCTGGCAGCATCAGAATACAGAGGTTAGTTGTCCATCATGGGTTTAAAAAAAATGTGATGTAAAAATGCAGAGAAAATATGTGCATAGACGCCTTGCAATGAGGACAAAGGGAACGGGTTTATCTTAAATCTCTTTTCAGAAGTTTGATTAGTGATTTCCACACTGAAAATAATAGTGATAACAGCTACCATTTATTGACTACTTATGTGTCTAAGTGTTTTATATAATCATCTTACTGAATTTTGGGAGCAACCACGAGACAAAATATTATAGTTTTCATTTTACAAAGACAGAGGAATGATACTTAGAGAGGTTAATCAATTTGCCCATGATCCCACTCAGTCAGAAGGAGACATACACTAGAAAGTCATGATCATCCGTGGAAGTATAGCTGCTGGAACAGAGGAAGATTTTGGATTCAGAAAGCCTGATTTTGAATGTCAATTCTGCTTCTCACTGAGTGGGATCATGGGGCTTGGGGATTTGGAGAGGTGGGATCAATTCTTTAGGCCTGATTTATTACTTGTGAATCATTTGAGGGTAGGAACCATGTTCTAGTGTGTCTCTCCAGCTTCTATCCCAGTGTCTGGCCCATTGCTTTGGTCCCATCATTAGTTGCTAGGTTGAATAAGAGGGATTTTCAGGTCTTTTTTATCAGAACAAATTTGGGAAAAGAAAGAAAAAGAATCTGAAAATCCTGAGTGCATGGATTAGGGGTAAGTATCACCTGGTAGGTTTCTCAGGATTGGGAAAGAATAGAGACTTGAAGTGTAGGATACAAGTATCAGCAAAATACAGTTATAGGACAATTCAGAGCAAAGATTTTGGAGTCAGCCAGAATCCTGGTCTCCCTCCAATAAACATAAGGCCTTGTGCAAATTATTTAGTCTAGGTCTCAGTTTCTCATCTCTAAAGTGGGAACTGATAATTCTATCCATCCATGCATCCATCCATGCATCCATGCATGCATGCATGCATCCATCCATCCAATTATTTAGAGAGTAGTTGTAGACAGTGAATGAGATAATGCATGTAAAATAATTAATATTGTACCTGAAACATATAGAAAGCACTCACAAATAACTATTTTTTAAGTCTTAATCCTCATGTCATGTCTGTGATCTGGGTATTATTATTTTCACTAAACAAATTAACTAATGCTCAGAGAGAATGACTAACTTTCCCAAGGTCACATAACCAAAACATAATGGTTTTTTATTCCCCCTCCCTGGGCTCTTAACCAATGTATTATATTGATTATTTGAAAAAGACAAACTTCAAAGACCTCAACAGGGAAAGGCCTGGCTTTGTAGTCTACTGCACTATGGGTTATCAGACCCATTCATTCACATAGGTTTATTTATGGTAGAGGTTACTGACAATAAATTTCAAATTTAGAAATAAACTTGTACTCAGTCTTCTGTTTTCTTCTTTTTTTTTCTTTTTTTTAAATTTTATTATGTTATGTTAGTCACCATACAATACATCATTAGTTTTTGATGTGGTGATCCATGATCCATTGTTTTCGTGTAACACCCAGTGCTCCATGCAGTACGTGCCCTCTTTAATACCCATCACCAGGCTAACACGTCCCCCCTGCCCCCTCCCCTCTAAAACCCTGTTTGTTTCTCAGAGTCCATAGTCTCTCATGTTTTCTGATTTTGCATGTTATGATAGCATGGATGTAAAGGCTCCCTTGTATTTCCTTAACACATGCCAGGCAGAAAGAGGTTAAGATATTGGAGGGAAGCTGTGTCCTTACTAGTTCCATGTTATATGAATTTCTCTCCTTGCTCACCAAGGCATTGGTTGCTCTTTTGCTTTATTTGAGGCAGTTTAGTTTAATTTTTCATTATGACAGATTTTTGTTTCCGATTCTTTATTTAGAGCATGGTTCTCAAAACTTTTTCATTCTGTAATCCCTTTGAGGGTTTCCACAACTCTCAAACATAGCTTGAACCACTTTGCTATCAAAATAAAAGTGTGGAAGAATAATTCAGCTGTTGGGAGGGGAAGCAGGTGACGGTCTTTGCTTGACACTAAAGAAGGGAGGAAAGCGCTCAGGAGAAGGTGGGAAAGGCTCAGAATGTAGGGTGGGCAGGAAATCGGCCTTATGGTTCCAGTAAAAGAGAAGGAAGGGAGTGATGCAGAAGAAGTTTTGTTGCAAATCTAAAACTGCCCTTGCTTAACAGATGTTAGGGAGTTTACAGCGCTGGTCCTGTGACGTCCTCGGAATATCCCTGGGGAAGCAACATTGTCTGAGAAGTATTGATTTGAAACAGCAGCTTTTTCTCCTTTTGTCCCCCTTCCTTGCCTTCCTTCTCAAAATCCCCTACCTTTCCCTACTTTCCCTCCTCCCCTTCCAACTCTGGCCTCTCTCCCTCCTCATCTTCAGTCACCTACTCCTATATAGAGAAATCCAGCAATTCAATCTATTTTCCTTGGGTGTTTTAAGTGATCTCACACTCATGACCCCATTTACTCCTAGAGCTAACTTTGCCCTCTGACACAGAAAACCTCAATTCCCAATTCAGTTTTTGTCTTTTGTACCAAATATAGATGAGTAATACTGGGGTTTCTGTCTTGTGTGTGTGTGTGTGTGTGTGTGTGTGTGTGTGTGTGTGTCTGCGTGTTTGTGTGCAAAATTTAGCTTGTGGCAAATCTGAGCTGGCTTTCTCTTTCACTGGCTCTCTTTATTTGTACCTGCTTTTCTTGAATTGATCAAGTTGCAGCTGTTTTTCTCTCTAACTTCCCGTTCAGTTTCAGCGAAAATAAACTACTTCCTGACTTCAGTGCCTGGTCATAGAGTGACGTTATCCTGAGTGAGTAGCTTAACTATAGAGTTAGAGGAAGTGAACTCTCAGCATTGTTTGCCTATTGGGTAACATTTGCTTTTTCCTTTGGTACAAAAAACTTAATTGACTTTTGAGAGCATTAGGCTTATGTTTTGCCCCATGGAAAGATCGTGTGTGGTCACCGAAGGTTCAACTGCCACCCAGACTATACATGTTTGCACTGGCCCTCTGCCATTTGTTTTTTCCAGCATCCTCTCTGATGTCTGGTTCTCATCTGGTCCTTCCTAAGGCCATTTGCTTTGTGATAAATCACTGTGATTTCTGTCATCACTTGCTCTGTGATTCCCTATTCTAGTTGCAGCTACCACCTCATGCTCAGTGACAAATCAACATGACATCAGCTTTACTGCCTTTCTATATCTTTATACAATTTGAAACTGTTCTTCCTGCTTATTTCAAAACTCTGTGGACTTGCCACACCCTCAGCTTCTACCTACTTAAATTGACTCCTTAAATATTCTCATTTTCTATACCTTCTTTTTCCTCTCTCCTTGTACAGCTCAAGCTGACTATGTCTCTCAGTCTACCATGTAGGCATTCTGGCCTCCTTTTCCATACTGGGAACAAGACTCAAGTTATTTCTGCTTCTCAACACTTACCTTTGATCTTTCTGGGATAAAGGGAATGTGCAATGTGAGAAACTTCTTATTCCTTGCTCCACAGGTAATCTTTTTTCATTCCTCTGCCTTTCTCATGTCTCCTTTCTTTCTTTTTCTTTTTTTAAAAGATTTTATTTATTTGACAGAGAGAGACACAGCAAGAGAGGGAACACAAGCAGAGGGAATGTGCGAAGGAGAAGCAGGCTTCCTGTGGAGCAGGGAGCCCGATGCGGGGCTCAATCCCAGGACCCTGGGATCATGACCTGAGCCAAAGGTAGACGCTTTTTTTTTTTTTTTAATTTTTTTATTTTTATGTTAATCCCCATACATTACATCATTAGTTTTAGATATAGTGTTCCATGATTGTTTGTGCATAACACCCAGTGCTCCATGCAGAACGTGCCCTCCTCAATACCCATCACCAGGCTAACCCATCCTCCCACCCCCCTCCCCTCTAGAACCCTCAGTTTGTTTTTCAGAGTCCATCGTCTCTCATGGTTCTTCTCCCCCTCCGATTTCCCCCCCTTCATTCTTCCCCTCCTGCTACATTCTTCTTCTTCTTTTTTTCTTTCTTAGCATATATTGCATTATTTGTTTCAGAGGTACAGATCTGAGATTCAACAGTCTTGCACAATTCACAGCGCTTACCGGAGCACATACCCTCCCCAGTGTCCATCACCCAGTCACCCCATCCCTCCCACCCCACCCCCCACTCCAGCAACCCTCAGTTTGTTTCCTGAGATTAAGAATTCCTCATATCAGTGAGGTCATATGATACATGTCTTTCTCTGTTTGACTTATTTCGCTCAGCATAATACCCTCCAGTTCCATCCACGTCGTTGCAAATGGCAAGATCTCATTCCTTTTGATGGCTGCATAATATTCCATTGTATATATATACCACATCTTCTTTAGCCATTCATCTGTTGATGGACATCTTGGCTCTTTCCACAGTTTGGCTATTGTGGACATTGCTGCTATAAACTTCAGGGTGCACGTACCCTTTCGGGTCCCTACTTTTGTATCTTTGGGGTAAATACCCAGTAGTGCAATTGCTGGATCATATGGTAGCTCTATTTTCAACTTTTTGAGGAACCTCCACACTGTTTTCCAGAGTGGCTGCACCAGCTTGCATTCCCACCAACAGTGTAGGAGGGTTCCCCTTTCTCCGCATCCCCGCCAACATCTGTCATTTCCTGACTTGTTAATTTTAGCCATTCTGACTGGTGTGAGGTGGTATATCATTGAGGTTTTGATTTGGATTTCCCTGATGCCGAGCGATATTGAACACTTTTTCATGTGTCTGTTGGCCATTTGGATGTCTTCTATGGAAAAATGTCTGTTCATGTTTTCTGCCCATTTCTTGATTAGATTCTTTGTTCTTTTGGTGTTGAGTTTGATGAGTTCTTTCTAGATTTTGGATACTAGCCCTTTATCTGATATGTCATTTGCAAATATCTTCTCCCATTCTGTCAGTTGTCTTTTTTTTGTTGACTGTTTCCTTTGCTTTGCAAAAGCTTTTTATCTTGATGAAGTCCCAATAGTTCATTTTTGCCCTTGCTTCCCTTGCCTTTGGCGATGTTTCTAGGAAGAAGTTGCTGCGGCTGAGGTCGAAGAGGTTGCTGCCTGTGCTCTCCTTTAGGATTTTGATGGACTCCTGTCTCACATTGAGGTCTTTCAACCATTTGGAGTCTATTTTTGTGTGTGGTGTAAGGAAATGGTCCAGTTTCATTCTTCTGCATGTGGCTGTCCAATTTTCCCAACACCATTTGTTGAAGAGACTGTCTTTTTTCCATTGGACATTCTTTCCTGCTTTGTCAAAGATTAGTTGACCATAGAGTTGAGGGTCCATTTCTGGGCTCTCTATTCTGTTCCATTGATCTATGTGTCTGTTTTTGTGCCAGTACCATACTGTCTTGATGACGACAGCTTTGTAGTAGAGCTGGAAGTCCAGAATTGTGATGCCGCCAGCTTTGCTTTTCTTTTTCAACATTCCTCTGGCTATGCGGGGTCTTTTCTGGTTCCATTCAAATTTTAGGATTATTTGTTCCATTTCTTTGAAAAAAGTGGATGGTATTTTGATGGGGATTGCATTGAATGTGTAGATTGCTCTAGGTAGGATTGACATCTTCACAATATTTGTTCTTCCAATCCATGAGCATGGAACGTTTTTCCATTTCTTTGTGTCTTCCTCAATTTCTTTCATGAGTATTTTATAGTTTTCTGAGTACAGATCCTTTGCCTCTTTGGTTAGATTTATTCCTAGGTATCTTATGGTTTTGGGTGCAATTGTAAATGGGATCGACTCCTTAATTTCTCTTTCTTCTGACTTGTTGTTGGTATATAAGAATGCCACTGACTTCTGTGCATTGATTTTATATCCTGCCACTTTACTGAATTCCTGTATGAGTTCTAGCAGTTTTGGGGTGGAGTCTTTGGGATTTTCCACATAAAGTATCATATCATCTGCAAAGAGTGAGAGTTTGACTTCTTCTTTGCCAATTTGGATGCCTTTGATTTCTTTTTGTTGTCTGATTGCTGTGGCTAGGACTTCCAATACTATGTTGAATAGCAGTGGTGATAGTGGACATCCCTGCCGCGTTCCTGACCTTAGGGGGAAAGCTCTCCGTTTTTCCCCATTGAGAATGATATTCGCTGTAGGTTTTTCATAGATGGCTTTTATGATATTGAGGTATGTACCCTCTATCCCTATACTCTGAAGAGTTTTGATCAAGAAAGGATGCTGTACTTTGTCAAATGCTTTTTCTGCATCTATTGAGAGGATCATATGATTCTTGTTCTTTCTTTTGTTAATGTATTGTATCACGTTGATTGATTTGCGGATGTTGAACCAACCTTGCAGCCCAGGGATAAATCCCACTTGGTCGTGGTGAATAATCCTTTTAATGTACTGTTGGATCCTATTGGCTAGTATTTTGGTGAGAATTTTTGCATCCATGTTCATCAGGGATATCTGTCTGTAATTCTCCTTTTTGATGGGGTCTTTGTCTGGTTTTGGGATCAAGGTAATGCTGGCCTCATAAAATGAGTTTGGAAGTTTTCCTTCCATTTCTATTTTTTGGAACAGTTTCAGAAGGATAGGTATTAATTCTTCTTGAAATGTTTGGTAGAATTCCCCTGGGAAGCCATCTGGCCCTGGGCTTTTGTGTTTTGGGAGATTTTTGATGACTGCTTCAATTTCCTTAGTGGTTATAGGTCTGTTCAGGTTTTCTATTTCTTCCTGGTTCAGTTTTGGTAGTTGATACATCTCTAGGAATGCATCCATTTCTTCCAGGTTATCGAATTTGCTGGCATAGAGTTGCTCATAATATGTTCTTATAATTGTTTGTATTTCTTTGGTGTTGGTTGTGATCTCTCCTCTTTCATTCATGATTTTATTTATTTGGGTCCTTTCTCTTTTCTTTTTGATAAGTCTGGCCAGGGGCTTATCAATCTTGTTGATTCTTTCAAAGAACCAGCTCCTAGTTTCGTTGATCTGTTCTACTGTTCTTTTGGTTTCTATTTCATTGATTTCTGCTCTGATCTTTATTATTTCTCTTCTCCTGCTGGGTTTAGGCTTTATTTGCTGTTCTTTCTCCAGCTCCTTTAGGTGTAGGGTTAGGTTGTGTACTTGAGACCTTTCTTGTTTCTTGAGAAAGGCTTGTATTGCTATATACTTTCCTCTTAGGACTGCCTTTGCTGTATCCCAAAGATTTTGAATAGTTGTGTTTTCATTTTCATTGGTTTCCATGAATTTTTTTAATTCTTCTTTAATTTCCTGGTTGACCCATTCATTCTTCAGTAGGATGCTCTTTAGCCTCCATGTATTTGAGGTCTTTCCGACTTTCCTCTTGTGATTGAGTTCTAGTTTCAAAGCATTGTGGTCTGAAAATAGGCAGGGAATGATCCCAATCTTTTGGTACCGGTTGAGACCTGATTTGTGACCTAGGATGTGATCTATTCTGGAGAATGTTCCATGGGCACTAGAGAAGAATGTGTATTCCATTGCTTTGGGATGGAATGTTCTGAATATGTCTGTGAAGTCCATTTGGTCCAGTGTGTCATTTAAAGTCTTTATTTCCTTGTTGATCTTTTGCTTAGACGATCTGTCCATTTCAGTGAGGGGGGTGTTAAAGTCCCCCACTATTATTGTATTGTTGTCGATGTGTTTCTTTGCTTTTGTTATTAATTGCCTTATATAATTGGCTGCTCCCATGTTAGGGGCATAGATATTTACAATTGTTAGATCTTCTTGTTGGACAGACCCTTTAAGTATGATATAGTGTCCTTCCTCATCTCTTATTACAGTCTTTGGTTTAAAATCTAATTTGTCTGATATAAGGATTGACACCCCAGCTTTCTTTTGGTGTCCATTAGCATGGTAAATGGTTTTCCACACCCTCACTTTCAATCTGGGGGTGTCTTTGGGTCTAAAATGAGTCTCTTGCAGACAGCATATCGATGGGTCTTGTTTTTTAATCCAATCTGATAGCCTGTGTCTTTTGATTGGGGCATTTAGCCCATTTACATTCAGGGTAACTATTGAAAGATAGGAATTTAGTGCCATTGTATTGCCTGTAAAGTGACTGTTACTGTATATTGTTTGTGTTCCTTTCTGGTCTATGTTGCTTTTAGGCTCTCTCTTTGCTTAGAGGACCCCTTTCAATATTTCTTGTAGGGCTGGTTTCGTGTTTGCAAATTCCTTGAGTTGTTTTTGTTTGTCCTGGAAGCTTTTTATCTCTCCTTCAATTTTCAATGACAGCATAGCTGGATATAGTATTCTTGGCTGCATATTTTTCTCATTTAGTGCTCTGAATATGTCCTGCCAGTCCTTTCTGGCCTGCCAGGTCTCTGTGGATAAGTCTGTTGCCAATCTAATGTTTCTACCATTGTAGGTTACATATCTCTTCTCCCGAGCTGCTTTCAGGATTTTCTCTTTGTCTCTGAGACTCGTAAGTTTTACTATTAGATGTCGGGGTGTTGACCTATTTTTACTGATTTTGAGAGGGGTTCTCTGTGCTTCCTGGATTTTGATGCCTGTTTCCTTCCCCAAATTAGGGAAGTTCTCTGCTATAATTTGCTCCATTATACCTTCTGCCCCTCTCTCTCTTTCTTCTTCTTCTGGGATCCCAATTATTTTAATGTTGTTTCGTCTTATGGTATCGTTTATCTCTCGAATTCTGCCCTCGTGATCCAGTAGTTGTTTATCTCTCTTTTTCTCAGCTTCTTTATTTTCCATCATTTGGTCTTCTATCTCACTGATTCTTTCTTCTGCCTCATTTATCCTAGCAGTTAGCGCCCCCATATTTGATTGCACCTCATTAATAGCCTTTTTGATATCTACTTGGTTAGATTTTAGTTCTTTTACTTCTCCAGAAAGGGTTTCTCTAATAACTTCCATGCTTTTTTCAAGCCCAGCTAGTATCTTTAAAGTGATGATTCTGAACTGTAGATCTGACATCGTACTAATGTCCGTATTGAGTAGGTCCCTGGCAGTCGGTACTACCTCTTGTTCTTTTTGTTGAGGTGATTTTTTCCGTCTTGTCATTTTGTGCAGAGGGGAATAGATTAATGAGAGAACAAAATGCTAGCAGGCTAACAACATCCCCAGAAAATATACTCTAAACAAATCAGAAAAGACCTGAAGCAGTGGGAAAAGAAAGGGAAAGAGAGAAAAAAGAAAAAGAAAGAAAAAAAGAAAAAAGAAAAAGATAAAGATAAAGATAAAAACAAACAAAATCAGAACAAAACAAAACAAAACAAAACAAACAGAATGTGATCAAATATGATCAGGCTGGTTTATAGATCAGTGCCGCACACTAGATTTTGGGTGTATGTTGGTCTGTTAAAAGAAAGTGCCTCCCAAAATTTTAAAGAAAGAAAAACTTATATATGTACAAAAATAAGGGTTGATATGATGAAGGGATGGAATATGACTGTAAAGATGGAAATTATAAAAAATTTTATAAAAGGATTTGATAAGTTGTTTGAAAAAAGAAAGAAGAGGATTTAAGAAAAAAAAAAAGAAAAAAGGGAGAGAATGTGATCAGGCAGGGGAGTAGAAAAAAACCATACACTAGAGATTTAGAGTATATTTTGATCTGTTAGAAGAAACTATCTCAAAATTTTAAAGAGAGAACAACTTATATATATATGCCAAAAATACGGGTAACTACTATGAAGGGATAGAATATGACTCTAAAAATGAAAAATAGAAATGTTTTTTTTAAAAAAGGGATTGATAAGATGTTGGTTGAAAAAGGGAAAAAGAGAAATTCAAAAAAAAAGAAAAATAGAAAAAAGAAAAAAAGACATTTAAAAAAAAAATTAACTTTGAAAGACTAAAGAATCAGGGGGAAAAAAGCCATGAATTCTAGGTGCGGTATTCCCCTAGTGCTGGCGTTCTGCCGTTCTCATTGATCGGTAAATTGGTCTTGGCTGGCTGTTCTCGCTGATCTTCTGGGGGAGGGGCCTGTTGCCGTGGTTCCCAAATGTCTTTGCCGGAGGCAGAATTGCCCCGCCCTTGCTGGTCCGGGCTAAGTAATCTGCTCGGGTTTGCTCTCCGGAGCTTTTGTTCCCTGCAAGCTTTCCGTACAGCTTTGGAGGCGGAGAGTGAAAATGGCGGCCTCCCAGTCTCCGCCCTGGAGGAGCCGAGAACTCGGGGCCCCGCTCCTCAGTGAGCCCCCAGAGAAAAGCAGTCAGTCACTCCCGTCTTCCCGGTCTCCGGCCGCACTCCGCGCTCACCCGGCCTGTGACCGCGCCTTTCTATCTGGCACCCGACCCCGGGTGGAGTCTCCAAACCCAGCAGATCCCTGCGGTGCGCTCCCGCGCCGCTCCTCCTGGGGAAGGAAGGTGAGTCTCCCCGGATCTGCCGCTTGTTGGGTCCCTGCTGGAGGAGCAGTGGCCCGACTGTGCCGCGGATCACGGTTTATGGCAACCCTGAGCTGAGAGCCCGCGCCTGGGCTCCGTCTCTGCAGCCGACTTCCCCGCTCCGATACCTGGGAGCTCTGCCGCACTCAGGCACCCCCGGTCTTTCTGTGACCCCGAGGGTCCTGAGACCACACTGTCCTGCGAGGGTTCCACCCCCCACTTAGCCACCAGAGTGACGTCCCTCAGCGGAGCAGACTTCTAAAAGTTCCGATTTTGTGCTCCGTGGCTCTATCACTTGCCAGAAGCGGCCGATGGAGGCCCCCCCCCGCCGTCTATCCTCCCGAATATCGCCTCGGATTCACTTCTCCGCAGGTCCTACCTTCCAGAAAGTGGTCGTTTTTCTGTTCAGAGAGTTGTTGCTATTCTTTTCTTCGATCTCCTGTTGAGTTTGTAGGTGTTCAGAATGGTTTGATCCCTATCCAGCTGAATTCCTGAGAAGAGACGAAATCCAGGTCTCCTACTCCTCCGCCATCTTGCTCCGCCCCCCCCCCCAAGGTAGACGCTTAATGACTGAGCCACCCAGGCGTCCCTCATGTCTCCTTTTCTCCCTTCTTCCTCCAAAAGAATTCTGTCTAGCCACTTCTGTCCTTGTGTGTACACATTAATCTTATAAGGTAATCTAACACCCAAATGTGGTTCATCTTATGAATCACATCTCATTCAATTTTAAAGTCTAATTTTTTAGCAACAAGTATCAAGTGTCCAAATACAAAACTCTAAATCAGCCTTAAAAAATAAGAACACATTTACCATCTTACAAATTATTTCCACTCATTTTCCACTCACTGAGTTATCCTTAAAAATGATCAATATGCCAAGATTCTAGCTGACTTGTTTGGCATAAACTATTACCTGGGTGGATGGATGATATTTTCTCTCAAATATCAAACCAATCCATTATCAAGGGTACCTGGATGTTCTTTAAGAGATTGGCTTAGATATAGAATGTACAAATCACTCATTTCCCTTTTTATTCCTGAGATGATGCAAATTCTTGCTTCTGCCCTTAGAAGATGACCCTGAATGTGATGCTTACCATATCACCACAGAGGCTTTTCCTGTCAAGGGCAGTTTATGGGGACTTACTGGTATCCCCACAACATTTGAATTGATAGCATCATTTTCCCCTAGGTAAAATGGGGATAACAATTCTTAACTTTCCATCAGGATTATGGGATTGAAGATACCATGTGAAAACACCTAACATTATCTGGGAAATAAAAGATATGAATCAAATGTTAGATTATTTTTACTGAGTTGTACTATCTGTTTTATTCATAAACTGATACCTACAACAACTTTACAGGTTTAGGCACAGGTAGTTGGAGTACCACATCCTTGATACGGTTTCTGGAATACTGGAAAGCTCTAGAAAATGTTCAGAAATCACTTCCTGACATACTGGCCTAATGTCTCTATTCCCACCCTCACTGTGTTCTTTCTTTACCTTAAAGTTCATTGTTGAAAGGTAAACACCATTAGGAAGATTAATCTACAATTACCTTTTGATGTGAGTGGATTTATCAGAGACCTTTTCCATGGGATTTGATTAGGAAAAAAGTAAAGACAAAGAGAAGTTTAAGGCACTGGGATTCAAGACCTGGGGGTTAGAGAAAAGTATGTGGTGGAGGGGGCGTTAAAACAGCAATGCCTTGAAGGATATACAGGTGAAAGGGTGCCTTGAGGTGTCTCCTTCTACATCTGGCCACTGAACTGGGGCACCAAACCCAGTTGCCTATCAGAATCACCGAAGCTTTTACGAAATACCAAACCTAGGACCCATACCTTGAAGATTAGGATTTAATCATTTGGGGAAGGCATCTTTGGTTTTAAGAACTCAGATAATTTAAATGCTTAGTTGAACTGAAAACCACAGAGTTGGAACAAATAGGGGCATGGGAAATGTTTTTATCTAGTCCTCCCTAACCTAGCCACAGGTTCTGATTGAATTAACCACTTAAAATCCAACCTCTTAAAAAAGGATTTGTTATTGGTTTAATTATTTTTAAGACCAGCTTTTTAAAAAACAAAATGTGAGGCCATAATATTTGACTCAATCTTGACATTTTGTTAAAGGCATAAAGTTTTAATAATAACTAAGAGGGGCTCCTGGGTGGCTCAGTTGGTTGGACAACTAACTCTTGGTTTTGGCTCAGGTTTTGATCTCTGGGTTGTGGGATTGAGTCCTGTGTCAAGCTCCACTCTTAGTGGGAGTCTGCTTAGGATTCTCTCCATTTCCCTCTGCTCCTCCCCTCTCTCAAAAAAACAAAAAAAAAAACAAAAAAAACCCAAGAGATTCTAGGATCAGTTCAGCAATCATAGTGCAAGGTAGAAAATTTTGCATTGTTATTATCCTTATAGTTCTTGAGTATAGTAAGCAAGCGTCCTGTTATTCTCTCTTCATTTCTCAAAGGAAGAGAATCATAATAAATCTTCAAGAAATTCCCCAAATAAGTAATTCAATTAATTAACTGTTGTTTGTTGCTTTATAATGTGTAATGCAACTGTTTATATATCACAGTGATTGGGTAGATGTTATTATTATTATCATTATTATCATTTTTCCCACTTGCAGAGGAGTAAACAAAGGCTTAGAGATTTTGACTTGCTTAGTTACTGTGGATGCCCAGTTGTTCCAGTGTCATTTTTTGAAAAGACTAACTCTGCTCCATTGTATTGTCTTAGCTCCTTTGCCAAAAACCAGGTAAATATATTTATGTGGGTCTATTTCTGGACTCTCTGTTCTGTTATTTTTCTTTGCCATTAGAATTTAGTAGGCTTATAAAATTTTTAAATGTGTCTTTATTAAAATAAATCTACAGTATTTTCTTCTGTATATTAAAGGCCAAGTTAGTAGTTACAATGGTAATAAAAAGCCCATGGGTATGAATAGTAACTCTCCTTGTAAGGTTGCTAAGATATTAGAAAACCTATCTACCAAAGGAGAGCCACAGAAGACTTAATCAAATTGTGGTGTTCTCTCAACTCATATGGTCTTTCTTCTCTCACTTCCATTCCCAGCTTTGTTCCTTTCCCAAGGTAGGAATGGTCCTTAGGACCTTTGCCTAAATGTCCTTAAGCCCTACTTAAGCTATGGACCCTCCCTCACTTCTGTTTCTTCTTTCTGCCTTCAACAGAAATACCCAGCTCATTTCTCTTCCCTGGGGGGTCTATGTTCTTTCCTGTGGAGATGGTAATGGATGAATAGCCTCAATGTGTGTGCAGATAATATTGGTGCTCTGTCCAGGTCCCCTTCAATTCTTTGTTCCTATTTTGAGGGCCCTCCTGGCTTTGTGTGCTTTAGCTTTCAATAGCTAGTGTCTGTTACTTTGGGAACCTCTTTACCCATAAGAATCTAGGGATTTAATCCTTCTGGAGTAGGCTTTAAAGAACAGCTGAGTAGTGTAAGATTATGAAAGTCCAAATTTGTCACATTGGATCAGAGACAATACTGAGGCAAGCCTATTTTTCAGGGTTTCCCTGTTGAATCAGGCTAGAGCATATTTGGCCTCCTCTCTGTTCCTCTTTTGCTTTCCTCCTCCCCCCCCCCCTTTACTGATATCCCCTGAAATGTATACAGGTCTTCCATATGAATCCTTGTAAGGGCCCGCTTTTGGCATACCTGACCTGAGATAGGGTGTTACCTGTTTTAGAATTATTTATATTTTAGCAATGATTACTGAAGACATGATGCTTTAGCTCAAAGGACTTACTTTCTAATGATGGATAGCATGCCCATGTAAGACAGGGGTGTGTGTGAGTATGTGCCTATAAATAGTGCCCTTAAAGTGTGTAGGTGACCACCTAACTGCCTAGGCATAAGGCAAGATTTAGTTATAGGTATGGACTAAATTGTATCTTTAACTCTAAGTTCCTGTTTTTCTCATCTATAAAATGGGAAAAATCTCTTAATAACTTCTTCATGGGGTTGTTGTGAAATCCCAATAAGATAATAAAATTACTTAAAGCTTAGCCTGAGCTTAACATATAGTAATCGTTCATTAGCATTTGCTAATTTCCTGTGAAGTAAATTTTATACGAGCTAAAATTAAAACTTTAAATTAAATCATACTGAAATGTATTTAAATTATAGCTTACCACTTTATTAAAGTATGACTTTGAGTAAGTACTTTACCTTTTCTAAATATCTCAGTTACCATTGTCTATAGAGTGAAAGTCCTCAAATCAGGGAAATTCAGTTTGAAATAGACCAATGAATAGAATTATAAGTAGCAGATTTGTAATAAAATATAAATTAATTTTGTTTAAAGATAGAGGTCTTGAAATTAATGATTCACAAAATATAGTAATTGTTGGTGGTAAATCACAATGTGTATTTTATGGTATTGTTTGTAAAGTCAAGACCTGATGGTTAGATATTAAAAGTGTCGAATTTACCTTTTACTGGGCCTCTGTCTTAGGACAACTGGTTAGCTTCATTAATAAGGACATTAATGAGACTAAGTTTATTCATTTGATCTCAGTGTGGGCCAGTGAGCTTTGCTCTCTTCATGATCACAGACTGACTTTTAATCCTTGCCAGTCATTATGTGGATTTGTAATGCTCAAAATGAGAACACTAATGAAACTGGTCAGTATGAACACACTGGTACAAATCCCAAAAGGCCATTTCTATGTCTGTCTATGTATATATGTATGTATATAATATAGCACATCAGAGTAGGTCCAAAGGATCCAAGGAGAATTAGGCAAGGCTGAGGTTGTTAGTATAGCTATGAAATTCACTATAAACTCACTGCAAAGTCATGACACTGAGGAAGATACTCAAAGGGCACGTATAGCTTTAAATGAGAAGATTCATTTTCTGAGAAGAAGGACGGCATGATTTTTATTTGATCTCTTTGGACCTTCATTCTGTATTTATAAAATAAGGGTAATAATACCTTTTCCTCATATATTAAATTCCATCATTTGTTTAAGGAAAAATGGGAAGAAAAATCTTTTGGGTTCTTTAGAAGAAAGGTACAATATTCAGCTAAGTGGGTTGATTATTTTTATGACTTTCTTTAGAAAACACTTAAATATAAATTAATTGTAAGAATAGGGAAAGTATATTTTGCTGTGAGATAGAAAATAACAGAGATAATCAAAGTTGATCTGAAAGTTGCCAAACACAGCTAAAAAAGAGTCATATAACTCCTTGGTGCCTAAGTAGGTTGAGACTAGAGGAACTCAAGGACTATTCTAGTGCCATAATTCACTATTCTATTATCCTGTGGTTTCACACACACATGGAGTGCCATGTCTCAAATGGCAATAATTAGGCCCTTCTTCTGTAAATGACTGTTCTTTCTACCTACCTCCTTCTAATGAAATTAGTTCTTGATCTTGATTATTGGCCTCTTCTACAGGTTCTTTCATATAGAATTTATAACTTCTATGTCATGAAACCTTATCAAACCAAAATGGCCCATTTTCTAGTAACTGGGAGATTATGTTTATTTTTAGAAAATTTTCCACCATCAGATTTGCCTAATATATTTCTTCAGTGTGCAACTTTACTTGCCAAGGGAGTACTGATACTATGGGAAATTTGAAATTTTATTCTCCTGAATGCAGTTGATAAGAACAAGATCATAAACAGAGAACAGGTTCATTGGTCTTTTGAACTCTCAAAAATTATGGGCACAAGAAACTGGAAAAAATCAAACAGTGGTTCATGTTTCTGGTCAGGCCAAGAAGCCCAAAATGGAGCAAATATGTCAGATGAGGTAAGGGGATTGACAGTTCACATGCTGCAGAATCCCTTTTGCACTTTTCTTCCTCATCTAAGTAAATGACACTTGTTAATGACTAAATCTTGTGGGAGAATATTCAGGTGAATCTGGCCTCAAGATAGCTGCCATTTTCAGATGGTTGGTCTTATGCTGGCCATGGCCACAGTCCTGAGACCATTTTGAAAGAGAAATCTAGTGGCTTTCTCCATTGCTTACTTCTTTCTAAAATCAAGTATAGCATCTGACTAGAAACAAGTTAGCCCATGAAGCATTGCCAATGCTGTAGATAGTATTATGAACAATGAGAAACTTTAGCAGAATATAGAAAGGAAAAAAAGGTTTTGGATTTCTTATTTCTATTATCTTTGTTTCTAGGTTTGTTTTTTATGGGGTTTTTTTTTTTGGAATTTTAATTTAGAGATAGAAACATACTTTCTTAGTTTAATGGTGTTTCACTGGACACAGCAATAACCACAATTGCCAAGTAGCTGGAAAAATGGTTTCTCAAATGGAAGGAACTGTTATTAATTCCCAAGATAGAAGTGTGGTAAATTCAATGGAATTAGTTTGTAAATTTGACTTGGTAATGAACCACTAAGGAAAAAAAAAAATGCCAGAAATTTCCCCTAAATCAATAGCTAACATTGGATACTTGAAATGCCATGACACTTTCACAAAACAATTTAAGTAGATGATGGAAATAATAGTCAATTGTATCATAAGACTTGACAAAGAGAGCTACAACTATTGCGTCTTGAAAATATAAACAGAATATAAAATCAGGAAAAAGTTCTTATAAAATTTGGGAAATAAAGACCTTTTGTGTTTGGCCTGGAGATCTTAGGTTTTATAGAGGAAAATTCATGAATCCCAGTGGATAGCCCATATTTTTTCAGTCCAAATCTTATTTCTCATCTGCAGTACTCAGTAACCAGGAAAGGACAATCTCATTTTCTGAATGAGAAAGAAAATAGAAGTGAGTTTAGAACAGGATAAGAACCAGTAGAAAAAGAAATAAGCATGAGAGGTATTTGTAACATTACACCAACAGGGCTGCATAGAGAGGAGAACTACAAGAGTGCAGAAAGTATCCACCAATGCCTATTTGGGGATACTTAGTACTTGAACTTGCACAATAAAATAATGATCAAGGTAACTTTTAGAGAAATAAAAATGCTAAACTATAAACATAAAATAGACTTAGAAATGTAATTGAGGTTTTGTGGTATGAAATTAAATGACAAACTATAAGCTATTATAGTTGGAAAGCTAAGACATGTGTACATATATATGGCTTATTACATGTATATCATATGATGTATGTGTGTATATGTGTATATATATGTATATCACCTCTCCAATTTTTAAAAATATTTATTTATTTATTTTAGAGAGAGAGAGTGAGTGAGCGTGACAGGGAAGGGCAGAGGGATAGAGTCTTAGGCAGATTCCCCGCTGAACATGAAACCTGATTGGGGGCTCGATCTCATGATGCTGAGATCACGACCTGAGCCAAAACCAAGAGTTGGACGCTTAACTGACTGTGCCACCCAGGGCACCCCATCTCTCCCATTTTTAATAAATTGAATATCCAATTCCCCATTCTCCATCTATTTTTCTTTTTTAATTCCTATTACCAAATGAAATATAGCATTATCATCTGGTGTTGTGGACTCTTCGGTGCTGTAATACCTTCTTTGTAGAGCTGAGAGAAAAATGTAGCCTCTGTCCTCATGGTAGACAAACAAATATACAATACCAATTTCTCTTGTGGGTCATCTTTTTGGTGATGACAGCTAAAAGTTCCTGCTTTTATTAGCTTGTTTGAAATATGTATGTCATTGCCATTCAATTATATAAGGAGAGTTGTAGAGGAAATAGAATTGAAGCTGCACTTTGCAGCAAGAAGAGAAGCTAGATGGGAAACACTGTGTCCTCCAAAAGCATGGCTTTGGTAGAAGCGTAGACCTGGGAGTTAAAGCAGGGCCAGTGATCTACATAGACCTGGAAGACAAAGTAAAGAGGGAGTGCTCTCAGGTGATGCATAGATCACTGCCAATTTATACTCTTAAAGCATTTTAATACAAGGGAACATTTGATTTCAAAGGCTCAGGGAACACTTCCACTTTGGTTCCTTGCCCATTTAGCAGTTTAGGATTACCATTTGTGTACTAGATAGATTGTGAAGTTGAAAGTTCCTATTATATTTGTTTTATATGTGTTTGCTAAGGTAAATGTTTAATAAGCAATCACAGGTCAGTTATGGGTGCCTTTTTTTTTTTTATACTGATGTGGTTGTGAGCCGCTCTGTGAGAAGAACAAAACATATGCAAGAGGTTTCAAAATGAGTTTCATTGCTTCATTAAAGTTTTTACAGGGTTTTCCTCCAATGCTACTCAATGAAATAAAAGGGGATGCTTGCCTTCAAAGAAGGATATGGTCACTTCCTTTCCCCAATCTTCTTTGTCTAATTCTTGTTATCCATATTTTCTTCCAAAGATAAAGCCTCTTCCTTTTCATATGTATTGCTTGGTATCTGTCAGTTGAACCACATTAAATTAAGGGGTTTCTTTGCCCTGGATTAAAACAACAAAAATGGACAAGTGGGCTTTGGGATTTTCTATTCCCATACCCAAACCCTTTTTCTAATAACAAAGGATGGTATCTTCTTTTGAAGATGTTTGTGTGTTTTTCATTAAGCTTTTGCCCCTTCTTTCCCACAATTAACCACTTTGGCTAGACCTTATTTACTGTGTCAGTTACTGATGATTTAGATGTTCTTTTTACATCTTTATTCTAATGGAGTCTATTTCTTTCTTTTTTTATTGAAGTATAATTGACATGTAATATCCTATTAGTATCAGGCATATATCATAGTGAGCTGATATTTTTACACATTTAGAAATGATTTCTATGATAAGTCTAGTTACCATCTGTCACCATACAAAGTTATTACAATATTATTGACTATACTCCTTACACTGTACAACCCCATGATTTATTTACTTTATAACTGTAAGTTTGTACACCTTAATCTCCTTCACCTATTTTGCCTGTCCCCCTCTCCTTCCCCACTCTGGTAATCAACAGTTTGTTTCTGGTATCTATGAATCTGTTCCTGTTTTGTTTTGTTTGTTTTGTTTTTTAAATTCCCCCATATAAGTGAAATTATGTGTTATTTGTCTTATTCTGTAGGACTTTTTTCACTTAGCATAATACCCTCCAGGTCCATCCATGTTGTTGCAAATGATAAGATTTCGTTCCTTTTTGGCTGAGTAATATTTCGGTGTGAGTGTATGTGTGTGTGTGTACACCATTTTTCTTATCCATTCATCTATGGATGCTTAGGTTGTTTCCTTATCTTGGCTATTGTAAATAATGCTGCAATAAACATAGGGGTTCTTATATCTCTTCAGACTCTTTAAATAAATACTGAGAAGTGGAGTTGTTTGATATTGTGGTAGTTTTATTTTTAACTTTTTGAGGAAATTTCATAATTTTCTATAGTGGCTACACCAATTTTCATTCCCACCAACATTTTTCTTCACATCCTCACCAACATTTGCTTTTTTATCTTTTTGATAATAGCCAATCTGACCAGTGTGAGGTGATAGCCCATCGTGGTTTTGATGTGCATTTCCCTCATGATTAGTGATGTTGAGTGTTTTTTCATATGCCTATTGGTCGTCTGTACGTACTCTTTGGAAAAATGTATATTCAAGTCCTCTATCCATTTTTTTTAAATTTTATTTTATTATGTTATGTTAATCACCATATATTACATCATTAGTTTTGATGTAGTGTTCCATGATTCATTGTTTGCATATAACACCCAGTGCTCCATTCAGTACGTACCCTCTTTAATACCCATCACCAGGTTAACCCATTTCCCCACCCCCCTCCCCTCTAGAACCCGGGTTGTTTGGGTTTTCTTTTATATTAAGTCATGTAAATTCCTTATATATTTTGGATATTAATCCCTAATTGAAATTCTGATTTGCAAATACTTTCTCCCACTCAGTAGGTTGCGTTTTCATTTTGTTGATGATTTATTTTGCTGTGCAAATGCTTTTTTTAATAAATAAATATTAATTTTGCTGTGCAAATGCTTTTTAAATAAATATATATATATATATTTACTTATTTTTGCTTTTGTTGTCCTTGCCCGAGGAGATTGGTTCAAAAAAATATTACTAAGACCAGTGTCAAAGAGCTTACTTCTTATGTTTGTTTGTTTGTTTTAGGAGTTTTATGGTTTCAGGTGTTATATTCAAGACTTTAATCCATTTTGAATTTATTTCTGTATATGACATAAGATAGTGATCCGGTTTCATTCTTTTGCACATAGCTGTCCAGTTTTCTGCAACACCATTTGTTAAGCAGACTGTCTCTTCCTCATTATATAGTTTTGCTTCCTGTGTCATAGATTAATTGACCATATATATGTATGGGTTTATTTCCAGGCTATCTATTCTAATCCATTGATCTATTTGTCTATTGTCATGATTATACCATATTGTTTTGATTACTATAACTTTGTAGTATAGTTTGAGATCAGGAACATGATACCTCCCGCTCTGTTCTTCTCAAGATTGCTTTGACTATTCTGGGTCTTTTGTGGTTCCATACAAATTTTAGGATTATTTGTTCTAGTTCTGTGAAAAATGCCATTGGTATTTTGATGAGGATTGCATTGAATCTGTAGATTACCTTGGATAGTATGATATCTTAACAATGTTAATTCTTCCAATCCATAAACATGGTATATTTTTCCATTTATTTGTGTCGTCTTCAATTTTTTTCATCAGGTCTTATAGTTTTCAGGGTATGGGTCCCCCTTTGGTTAAATTTATTCCTAGATATTTTATTCTTTTTGTATGAGTTATAAATGGGACTGTTTTCTTAATTTCCCTTTCTGATAGCTCATTATTAGTGTACATAAATCCAACTGATTTCTGAATGTTAATTTCATATCCTGGAACTTTATGGAATTCATTTTTTTTAGTTGTAATAGTTTTTTGTAAAAAACTTTTTTTTTTTTTTTTTTTTTTTAGGGTTTTCTGTATATGGTATCATGTGACAGTTTTACTTTTCCTTTCCAATTTGGATGATTTTTATTTCTCTTTCTTGCCTGATTCTCTGGCTGGGATTTCCAATACTATGTTGATAAAAGTGGTAATGGTAGGCATTTTTGTCTTGTTCCTGATCTTAGAAAAAAAGCTTTCAGTTTGTCACCATTGAGTATAATGTTGGCTCTGGATTTGTTATATATGGCCTTTATTATATTGTGGTACGCTTCTTTTATACCCACTTTGTTGAGAGTTTTTAGTATAAATGGATGTTGAATTTTTTCAAATGCTTTTTCTGTATCTTGAGATGATCATAGGATTTTTATCCTTTCTTTTGTTAATGTGGTGTATTACATTGACTGATTTGTGGATGTTGAACCATTGTTGCATCCCTGGGATAAATCCCACTTGATCATGGTGTATAATACTTCTACTATATTGTTGAATTTAATTTGCTAATGTTTGGTTGAGGGTTTTGCATCTATATTCATCAGGGATATTGGCCTGTAGTTTTCTTTTTTTGTGGTGTCTGTATGGTTTTGGTATTAGGGTGATGCTGGCCTCATAAAATGAGTTTGGAGTATTCCTTCCTCTTTAAGTTTTTGGAATAATTTGAGAAGAATAGATACTAACTCTTCTTTAAATGATTGTAAAAAATCATCTGTGAAGCCATGTGGTCCTGGACTTTTAATTTTGGGGTGTTTTTAAATTACTGATTCAATTTCATTGCTTCTGTGTGGCTGATTCAGATTTTTTTCATCATGATTCAGTACTGAAAGGTTGTGTGCTTTTAGGAATTTATCCATTTTTTCTATATTTTCCAATTTGTTGTCATATAATTGTTCATAATGGTCCTTTATGATATTTTATATTTCTGTGTGTCAGTTGTAACTTCTCTCATATCTGATTTTATTTATTTGGGTCCTCTCTTTCTTTTTTCTTGATGAGTCTGGCTATGGGTTTATTGATTTTATTTATCTTTTCAAAGAATGAGCATTTAGTTTTATTGATCCTTTCTAAATTTTTTAGTCTGTATTTTATTTATTTCTGCTTTGATCTTTATTATTTCCATCATTCTACTAACTTTGGGTTTTATTCTTCTTTTTCTAGTTCCTTTAGGTATAGTTAGATTGTTGATTTAAGATTTTTCTTGGTTCTTGAGGTAGGCCCGTACTACTGTAAACTTCCCTCATAGACCTGCTTTTGTTGCATCCCATAGGTTTTGGAACATTGTGTTTCCATTTTCATTTGCCTCCATGTACTTTTTTATTCTCTCTTTGATTAAACTTTGGTTGTTTAGTAATAAGTTGTTTAGTCTCCATGCATTTGTGTTTTATCCAGTTTTTATCTTATAATTGATTTTTAGTTTCTTACCATTGTGGTCAGAAAAAGTGAATGATATTTCAATCTTCTTAAATTTATTGGACAGTTTTTGCAGTCTAACACATGATCTATACTGTGCACTTAAAAAGAATGTGTATTCTACTATCTTTGGATGGGATCTTCTGTATATATTTGTTAAGTCTGTCTGGTATAATGTGTCATTCAAAGCCACTATTTTCTTATTGGTTTTCTATCTGAATGTTCTATCCATTAACATAGTCAAGTGTTAAGGTCCCCTATTGTTATCGTAATACTGTCAGTTTCTCCCTTTATGTCTGCTAATATTTGCTTTCTATATTTAGGTGCGACCATGTTGTCTGCATGCATATTTACAATTTTGTATTCTCTTGTTGGATCGATCCCTTTATCATTATGTAAATCCCTCAATTTCTCTTTGTTTAAAAGTTTACTTTGTCTGATATAAATATTGCTACCCAGCTTTTTTTTTTTTATCTTCCATTTGCATGAAATATCCTTTTCTATCCCTTCACTTTTGATTTATATGTGTTTTTAGGTCTGAAGTGAGTCTCCTATAGATAACATATAGATGAGTCTTTTATTTTAATCCATTCAGTCACCCTATGTCTTTTGATTGAAGCATTTAGGTCATTTACATTTAAAGTAACTGTTGATAGATATATACTTATTGACATTTTGTTGATTGTTCTCTGGTTGCTTTTGTAGTTCTTTTCTGTTTTTCTTCTTATCTTGCTCTCTTCCCTTGTGATTGATGACTTTCTTCAGTGTTATGCTTGGATTCCTTTCTCTTTATATTTTGTGTACTTATTATAGGTTTTTGGTTTATGGTTGCCATGAGGGTCAAATATAACATTCTGTGAATCTATACTAAGTTGATGGTCACTTAAGTTTGAACACATTCTAAAAGCACTATGTTTTTCCTTATCCTTCTCCATGTTTTATGTATATGATGTCATATATATATCATTTTATTTTGTGTATCCTAAGCTAATTTCTGAGATATAATTGATTTTACTATTTTTGTCTTTTAACCTTCATACTAGCTTTTTAAAAAAATTATTTATTTGTTTTAGAGAGAGAGAGAACATGTGAGCAGGGGGAGGGGCAGAGGGAGAGGGAAAGAGAATGTCAAGAAGACTCTCCACTGAGTACAGAATCTGACACAGGGCTTGATCTCATGATCCTGGGATCATGACCTGAGCCAAAATCAAGAGTCAGATGCTCAACTGATTGAGCCACCCAGGCTCCCCAACCTTCATACTAGCTTTACTAGTGATTGATCTACTACTTTCACTATACATTTACTTTTTCAGTGAAATTTTTTCCTTTCATAATTTTCTTACTTTTAACTATGGTCTATTTTTTTTTTTTTTTTAAGAAGTCCCTTTAACATTTTTTATAAGGCTGGGTTAGTGATGATGAACTCCTTTAACTTTTGTTCATCTGGGAAACTTTATCTCTCCTTCAGTTCTGAATGATAACCTTGCTAGATAGCGTATTCTTGGTTGTAGGTTTTTTCCTTTAAGCACCTTGAATATATCATGCCATTCACTCTGACCTGCAAAATTTCTGCTGGATATTCAGCTGAGAGCCTAATGGGGTTTCCCTAGTGTGTAACTAGTTGCTTTTATCTTGCTTATTTTAAGGTTCTCTCTTTATCTTTAATTTTTGACATTTTATTTTATTTTATTTTATTTTATTTTTTTAAACAAAAAGAAAGCCTTTATTCACTCCAGTTGGGCATTTGAATAGGCTCTTTGAAGAATACAAACTTGGTAAACAGATCCAAACTCTGTTTATTATGCAAAGAGGGCAGTAGATTATGGAGAAATGGCTTCCTCATTAATTTTGTAACTCATATATCAGTGATCAGGTTCTTTGAAGATGGATTATTGGCCATTTGACTGTTGTTGACTGTGTCTACTCATTGAGCCATGTTTGCGGCCAAAGAATTTTTGGGAAAGAATGGTAAAGTAAGAGAAAAGGCAATGTGTTTTTCTGGAAAGGAATAGCTGGTGACTGGGGTAATGAGAAGAAAGACCCTTACGAGATGATAGCGATGACTTTTCCTATAGTTTGGAAGTCCTTCCCACTCTACACATTTCATACAAAATATTTTCCACTTCGGTCAAACAATATTTGATATGAATATGACTTAATAATAGGCTTAATTACATACAAAGGGTCTGTGGATTGGCTACACTATTTTTTTTAACATAATGTATTATTTGTTTCAGAGGTACAGGTCTGTGATTCATCAGTCTTACCCAATTCACAGTGCTCACCATAGCACATACTCTCCCCAATGCCTAGCACCCAGCAACCCCATCCCTCCCACCCCCACCATTCCAGCAACTCTCAGTTTGTTTTGTAAGATTAAGAATTTCTCATATCAGTGACATCATATGATACATGTCACTCCCTGATTGACTTATTTCACTTAGCATAATACCTCTAGTTCCATCCATGTCATTGCAAATGGCAAGATTTCGGTTTTTTTCCTGCTGGCTGAATAATATTCCATTTTATATATATACACCACATCTTCTTTATCCATTCATCTGTTGATGAACATCTTGGCTCTTTCCAGAGTTTGGCTATTGTGGACATTGCTGCTATAAACATTGAGGTGCACATATCCCTTTGGATCACTACAGTTGTATCTTTGGGGTAAATACCCAGTAGTGCAATTGCTGGGTCATAGGGTAGCTCTATTTTCAACTTTTTGAGGAAATAATATTTTCCAGAGTAGCTTCAACAGCTTGCATTCCCACGAAAAGTGTAGGTGGGTTCCCCTTTCTCTGCATCCTCATGAACATCTATCGTTTCCTGACTTGTTAATTTTAGCCATTCTGACTATGTGAGGTGGTATCTCATTGAGGTTTTGATTTGGACTTCCCTGATACAGAGCGATGTTGAGCACTTTTTTCATGTGTCTGTTGGCCATTTGGATGTCTTTTTTGGAAAAATGTCTGTTTATGTCTTCTGCCCATTTCTTGATTGGGTTATTTGTTCTTTGGGTGTTGAGTTTGATAAGTTCTTTATAGATTTTGGATACTAGCCCTTTCTCTGATATGTCATTTGCAAATATCTTCTCCCATTCTGTTGGTTGTCTTTTGGTTTTGTTGACTGTTTCTTTTGCTGTGCAAAAGCTTTTTATCTTGATGAAGTCCCAATAGTTCATTTTTGCCCTTGCTTCCCTTGCCTTTGGCCATGTCTCTAGGAAGAAGTTCCTGCGGCTGAGGTTGAAGAGGTTTCTGCCTGTGTTCTCCTCTAGGTTTTTGATGAACTCCTGTCTCACATTTAGGTCTTTCAACCATTTTGAGTCTATTTTTGTGTATGGTGTAAGGAAATGGTCCAGTTTCATCCTTCTGCATGTGGCTGACCAATTTTCCCAACACCGTTTGTTGAAGAGACTGTCTTTTTTCCATTGGACATTCTTTCCTGCTTTGTCGAAGATGAGTTGACCATAGAGTGGAGGGTCCATTTCTGGGCTCTCTATTCTGTTCCATTGATCTATGTGTCTGTTTTGTGCCAGTACCATACTGTCTTGATGATGACAGCTTTGTAATAGAGCTTGAAGTCCGGAATTGTGATGCCGCCAGCTTTGTTTTTCCTTTTCAACATTCCTCTGGCTATTCGGGGTCTTTTCTGGTTCCATACAAATTTTAGGATTATTTGTTCCATTTCTTTGAAAAAAGTGGATGGTATTTTGAAAGGGATTGCATTAAATGTATAGACTGCTCTAGGTAGCATTCACATCTTCACAATATTTGTTCTTCCAATCCATGAGCATGAAACATTTTTTCATTTCTTTGTGTCTTCCTAATTTTCATTCATAACTATTTTATAGTTTTCTGAGTACAGATTCCTTGCCTCTTTGCTTAGATTTATTCCTAGGTATCTTATGGTTTTGGGTGCAGTTGTAAATGGGATCAAATCCTTAATTTCTCTTTCGTCTATCTTGTTGCTGGTGCATAGAAATGCCACTAATTTTTGTGCATTGATTTTATATCCTGCCACTTTACTGAATTCCTGTATGAGTTCTAGCAGTTTTGGGGTGGAGTCTTTTGGGTTTTCCACATAAGGTATCATGTCATCTGCAAAGAGTGAGAGTTTGATTTCTTCTTTGCCAATTCGGATGCTTTTTATTTCTTTTTGTTGTCTGATTGCTGTGGCTAGGACGTCTAGTACTATGTTGAATAGCAATGGTGATAGTGGACATCCCTGCCGTGTTCCTGACCTTAGGGGGAAAGCTCTTAGTTTTTCCCCATTGAGAATGATATTCGCTGTGGGTTTTTCATAGATGGCTTTTATGATACTGAGGTATGTACCCTCTATCCCTACACTCTGAAGAGTTTTGATCAAGAAAGGATGCTGTACTTTGTCAAATGCTTTTTCTGCATCTATTGAGAGGATTATATGGTTCTTGTTCTTTCGTTTATTAATGTATTAGATCACATTGATTGATTTGCGGATGTTGAACCAACCTTGCAGCCTAGGAATAAAACCCACTCGTTCGTGGTGAATAATCCTTTTAATGTACTGTTGGATCCTATTGGTTAGTATTTTGGTGAGAATTTTTGCATCCATGTTCATCAAGGATATTGGTCTGTAATTCTTCTTTTTGATGGGGTCTTTGTCTGGTTTTGGGATCAAGGTAATGCTGGCCTCATAAAATGAGTTTGGAAGTTCTCCTTCCATTTCTATTTTTTGGAACAGTTTCAGAAAAATAGGCATTAATTCTTCTTTAAATGTTTGGTAGAATTCCCCTGGGAAGCCATCTGGCCCTGGGCTCTTGTATGTTGGGAGATTTTTGATGACTGTTTCAATTTCCTTAGTGGTGATACATCTGTTCAGATTTTCTATTTCTTCCTGGTTCAGTTTTGGTAGTTGATACATCTCTAGGAATGCATCCATTTCTTCCAGATTATCTAATTTGCTGGCATATAGTTGTTCATAATATGTTCTTATAATTGTTTGTATTTCTTTGGTGTTGGTTGTGATTTCTCCTCTTTCATTCATGATTTTATTTATTTGGGTCCTTTCTCTTTTCTTTTTGATAAGTCTGGCCAGGGGTTTATCAATGTTGTTAATTCTTTCAAAGAACCAGCTCCTAGTTTTGTTGATCTGTTCTACTATCCTTTTGGTTTCTATTTCATTGATTTCTTCCCTGATCTTTATTATTTCTTTTCTCCTGCTGGGTTTAGGCTTTATTTGCTGTTCTTTCTCCAGCTCCTTTAGGTGTAGGGTTAAGTTGTGTATTTGAGACCTTCCTTGTTTCTTGAGAAAGGCTTGTATTGCTATATACTTTCCTCTTAGGACTGCCTTTGCTGCATCCCAAAGATTTTGAACAGTTGTGTTTTCATTTCCATTTGTTTCCATGAATTTTTTAAATTATTCTTTACTTTCCCGATTGGCCCATTCATTCTTTAGTAGGATGCTCTTTAGCCTCCATGTATTTGAGTTCTTTCCGACTTTCCTCTTGTGATTGAGTTCTAGTTTCAAAGCATTGTGGTCCGAAAATATGCAGGGAATGATCCCAATCTTTTGGTACCGGTTGAGACCTGATTTGTGACCTAGGATGTGATCTATTCTGGAGAATGTTCCATGGGCACTAGAGAAGAATGTGTATTCTGTTGCTTTGGGATGGAATGTTCTGAATATATCTGTGAAGTCCATTTGGTTCAGTGTGTCATTTAAAGTCTTTATTTCCTTGTTGATCTTTTGCTTAGATGATCTGTCCATTTCAGTAAGGGGGGTGTTAAATCCCCTACTATTATTGTATTGTTTCAATGTGTTTCTTTGCTTGTGTTATTAATTGGCTTATATAATTGGCTGCTCCCATGTTAGGGGCATAGATATTTACAATTGTTAGATCTTCTTGTTGGACAGACCCTTTAAGTATGATATAGTGTCCTTCCTCATCTCTTATTATAGTCTTTGGTTTAAAATCTAATTTGTCTGATATAAGGATTGACACCCCAGCTTTCTTTTGATATCCATTTGCATGGTAAATTGTTTTCCATCCCCTCACTTCCAATCTGGAGATGTCTTTGGGTCTAAAATAAGTCTCTTGCAGACAGCACATCAATGGGTCTTGTTTTTTTATACAATCTGATACCCTGTGTCTTTTGATTAGGGATTTTAGCTCATTTACATTCAGGGTAATTATTGAAAGATATGAATTTAGTGCCATTGTATTGCTTATAAGGTGACTGTTACTGTATATTGTCTGTGTTCCTTTCTGGTCTGTTACTTTTAGGCTCTCTCTTTGCTTAGAGGACCCCTTTCAATATTTCTTATAGGGCTGGTTTCATGTTGGCAAATTCCTTTAGCTTTTGTTTGTCCTGGAAGCTTTTTATCTCTCCTTCTATTTTCAATGACAGCCTAGCTGGATATAGTATTCTTGGCTGCATATTTTTCTCATTTAGTGCTCTGAATATATCATGCCGGTCCTTTCTGGCCTGCCAGGTCTCTGTGGATAGGTCTGTTGCCCATCTAATGTTTCTACCATTGTAGGTTACAGATCTCTTCTCCCGAGCTCCTTTCAGGATTTTCTCTTTGTCTCTGAGACTCATAAGTTTTACTATTAGATGTCAGGGTGTTGATGTATTTTTATTGATTTTGAGGGGGGTTCTCTGGCCTCTTTGATTTTGATGCCTGTTTCCTTCCCCAAATTAAGGAAGTTCTCTGCTATAATTTGCTCCAGTATACCTTCTGCTCCTCTCTCTCTTTCTTCTTCTTCTGGGGTCCCAATTATTCTATATTGTTTCTTCTTATGGTATCACTTATCTCTCAATTCTGCCCTCATGATCCAGTAGTTGTTTATCTCTCTTTTTCTCAGCTTCTTTATTGTCTATCATTTGGTCTTCTATATCACTAATTCTCTTTCTGCCTCATTTATCCTAGCAGTTAGAGCCTCCATTTTTGATTGCCCCTCATTAATAGCCTTTTTGATTTTGACTTGGTTAGATTTTAGTTCTTTTATTTCTCCAGAAAGGGTTTCTCTAATATTTCCCATGCTTTTTTCAAGCCCAGCTAGTATCTTTAAAATCGTCATTCTGAACTCTAGTTCTGGCATCTTACTAATGTCTGTATTATTTAGGTCCCTGGCAGTCGGTACTGCCTCTTGTTCTTCTTTGAGTTGATTTTTTTCCATCTTGTCATTTTGTCCAGAGGAGAATAGATGAATGAGAGAACAAAATGCTAACAGGGTAACAAAGACCCCAGAAAAATATACACTAAAGAAATCAGAAGAGACCTGAAACTGGGAGAAAAGAGGGAAAGAAAGAAAAAAAGAAAAGAAAAGAAAAAGAAAAATCTTAAAAAAAAGAAGAATATGATCAAATATGATCAAACTGGTAAATAGACCAGTGCCGCACACTAGATTTGGGGCGTATTTTGGTCTGTTAGAAGAAACTCCCTGCCAAAATTTTGAAAGAAAACTTTATATAGGTACAAAAATAATGGTAAATATGATGAAGGGATGGAATATGAGTGTAAAGATGAAAATTATAAAAGATTTTATAAAAGGAATTGATAAGATAAGAAGTTGGTTGAAAAAAGAAAGAAGAGAAATTAAAAAAAAAGGAGAGAATGTGATCAGGCAAGAGACTAGAACAAAGCTATACACTATGGGGCGCCTGGGTGGCTCAGTTGGTTAAGCGACTGCCTTCGGCTCAGGTCATGATCCTGGAGTCCCTGGATCGAGTCCCGCATCGGGCTCCCTGCTCGGCAGGGAGTCTGCTTCTCCTTCTGACCCTCCCCCCTCTCATGTGCTCTCTCTCATTCTCTCTCTCTCAAATAAATAAATAAAATCTTTAAAAAAAAAAAAAAAAAAAAAAAAAAAAAAAAAAAACAAAGCTATACACTAGAGATTTAGGGTATATTTTGGTCTGTTAGAAGAAACTGTATCCCAAAATTTTAAAGAGTGAACAACTTAATATATATCAAAATAAGGTTAACTACAATGAAGAGATAGAATATGACTCTAAAAATGAAAAATCAAAAAGATTTTTAAAAAAGGGATTGATAAGATGTTGGCTGAAAAAGGGAAAAAGAAAAATTAAAAAAAATAGAAAACAGAAAAAAAGAAAATTAAAAAAGTTAATTCTGAAAGACTAAAGAAGCAGGGGAAAAAAAGCCATGAATTCTATGTGCATTATTCCCCTAGCGCTGGAGTTCTGCATCCTCATTGATCGTTAAACTTGGTCTTGGCTGGCTGTTCTCACTGATCTTCTGGGGGGTGGGGCTGTGGTTCTCAAACATATTTGCTTGAGGTGGAATTGCCCCACCCTTGCTGGTCCGGGCTAAGTAATCTGCTCGGGTTTGCTCTTGGTAGCTTTTGTTTCCTGCAAGTTTTCAGTACAGCTTTGTAGGATGAGATTGAAAATGGCAGCCTCCCAATCTCCACCTTGGAGGAGCTGAGAAGTCAGGGCCCCACTCCTCAGTGAGACCCCAGAGAAAAGCAGTCAATCATTCCTGTCTCCCGGTCTCCAGCTGCACTCCATGCTCACCCGGCCTGAGACCAAGCGTCTCTGTCTCTGGCACACGACCCCATGTGGAGTCTCTAAACCCAGCAGATCCCTGCGGTGATCTCCCGCGCTGCTCCTCCCAGGGGAAGAAGGGGAGTCTCCCTGGATCTGCCACTTGTTGGGTCCCTGCTGGAAGAACGGTGGCCTGCCTGTGCCCTGGATCACAGTTTAAGGCAACCCCGAGCTGAGAGTCCACTTCTCGGCTCCGTCTTTGCAACTGGCTTCCCTGCTCGGATACGTGGGAGCTCTACTGCACTCAGTGACCCCCGGTCTTTCTGTGACCCTGAGGGTCCTGAGACCACACTGTCCCAGCGAGGGTTCCACCCCCCGCTTAGCCACTGGAGTGACATCCTTCAGTGGAGCAGACTTCTAAAATTTCAGATTTTGTGCTCCACTGCTCTATCACTTGTGGGTAGCCGGCTGAGGAGGCTCCTCCCCGCGTGGTCTATCTTCCCAAATATCACCTTGGATTCACTTCTCCGCATGTCCTACCTTCTAGAAAGTGGTCGCTTTTCTATTCAGAGAGTTGCTGCTATTCTTTTCTTCGATCTCCTGTTGAGTTCGTAGGTGTTCAGAATGGTTTGATCCCTATCTAGCTGAATTCCTGGGACCAGACGAAATTTAGTCTCCTACTCCTCTGCCATCTTGCTCCTCTGGAATTTTTGACATTTTAATTGTTATGTATCTTAGTGTCCACTTCTTTGAGTTCATCTTGTTTGGGATTCTCTGTGCTTCCTGGACCTGAATGTTTCCTTCTCCAGTTTAGGAAAATTTTCAGCTGTTATTTTTTCAAATAAGTTTTCTGCCCCTTTCTCTGTCTCTTCTTCTGGCATCCCTATAATGCAAATATTAGTATGTTCAATGTAGGCCTTGAAGTCCCTTAACCTATCCTCATTTTTTAGTTCTTTTTTCTTTTCATTGTTCAGCTTGGGTACTTTCCATTACCCTGTATTCCAGATCACTGATCCTTTATTCTGCATCTTCTAGTCGGCTGTTGATTCCCTCCAGTGTAATTTTTCATTTCGGTTATTATATTCTTCAGTTATGATTGGGTCTTTTTTTTATATATCCTATTTCTTTGTTGAAGTTGTTACTGAGTTCATCTACTCTTCTCTCAAGTTCAGTGAATATCTTTATGACTATTTGAACTCTTTCAGTTAGTTCTTTTTCTAAAGTTTCATTATATTCTTTCATTTGGATCACTTTCCTCTTTCTCCTTATTTTGTTTGACTTCTAGTGATTTTTCTATGAATTAGGCAAATCTTCTACCTCTTCCAGTCTTAAAGGTGTGGCCTTATATAGGAGGTCCCCTGTGTAGACTATGTGTGCCTGGAGGCTTTGGCTGGCTGGCTGGAGTTGGCATAGTTGTGGGCTAGGGGTCACTGGGCACTCTGCACCAGGGTCATCCTGATGGGATGGATGGAGCTGAAGTGAGTATGGGCTAAGTGATACTGAGGTACTCTGCAGTGGGGCCACACAGGTGGGATGTATAGTGTTGAGGCAGGCATGCTCTAGGGCATTCCATGTAGAGGGCACTCTGGTGGGGTGGCTAGAACTGGATTGGGCATGGTCTGGGGTGTCCTGGGGTGCTTTATATCTGGCCCACCTTGGCAAACTAGCTGAGGCTGTTGTGGGTGGAGGCTGTGTGTGTCCCAGGGGTGCCATGTCAGGACAGCCATGGAGGGAGAGCTACAGTTGAGGCAATCACAGGTGTAGGGTGTATTGGGAGGCTGGCTGAATCTGGTATGGGCTAGGGACCCTGCTCCTGTCTGTGCTGTCAAGGTGGATGGGAAATGTAAATAATGGCATTCTCCAGCATCTATGACCCTGTAGAGAGTTTCAGCAGTTCCTTCACTGTTAGGTGGACACTTTAGGGTTATTAAATGGATTTTGTTCACTTATAGTCTAGTTTAAAACTGCTAGGTTATTTTGCTTGTTTGTTTCTGCTATGTTCCAGGTCAGGTGAATCTGTATGTGGGCCCCTCAGTGCTATCCCTTCCTACTGCAGTTTGTAGAGTCAGGTGTGGGCTTCCTATTGTTATTGTGTCTCTGTCTCTCTTGCTGTTCTCTATGTGGTCCCTCTCACCTTTGTTGTGCAAAAGCTGTTCAATTGACCCTCAGTTCTTCAGGAGGGTTTACTGTATATGAAAATTTAGTGGGTCTGTGGCAAGAGGTGATTTCAGGGTCTTTCTATGATGCCATTTTGGACCCGATCTCAATACCCAAATTTCTTGAGCTAAGAAATGATCACCCTGTGCTTTGAGTCAATGGTGGGCTAGGATTTTAAGGTTTTTCATGTAGAGCCTGGTCTTTCTCATAACCTTCACCAAGTCTGCTATACCTTTTGATGGTGGTTTCCAGTGTACTAGGCATGGACTGTGCACTTTAAATATATTAGTTAATTTAATCTTTAAAATACACCTGAGTTAGATTCTATAATTATCCCCACTTTTGCAGGTGAGAAACTAAGGCACAGAGAGACTAAATACACCTCAAAGTCATTGAGAAAGTAAATAGCAGAAGTAGGTTTTGAATTCAGGCATTCTGACTCCAGATACTGTGCCCTTAACTACTTTAAGGGATGAAGCATGTTAGGGGCAGAATGATCCTGGGAAATTTCTTCTCTCATCATTTTTTTTTTATAGTTTTCTAGAATAGGAATGGGCTTCCAAAGTGACTTTGTGAAGCCCTGAGTACATCCCATGAATAAGTGTTGAGGTTGCTCCAACACACTAAATGTAGTATATTAGCCTAAGGAGCTAATTTGTTCCTGGGTCGCTGGGATATATATCAAGTGATTTAAGGGGTGAGTGCATGGAAAACCTTGAGCAGAATACTTTTCCCAAGTGTACAGACATCCATGGTTAAAAATTGGGATATTATTTGAGGATAGTAGCACAATCTTACTTCATGGAAACTATATCCATGTTGTTATGTGTTTAATGTATTACTAGCTTCTGGGAAGTTGTATAAGATATTTTGTGGGACATATGAAAACATACTAACATTTTGAGGAAATAATTGAATATGTATGAATGTGTATAAATATGAATAAGTACTGTATTATGATTTATTCAAAAGGAACATACTAAGAGAAGTAGGATAATACCTAACTTTTGCAAGTGAATTTCACATCATCTCAACTAATCTTGTTTACAGACAAGGAAGCTAAGCCTTACAGAGATTAAGTAACTTTCTCAAGGTCACAGATATGATAAGGACAGAACTGGATTTGAAATCAAGTTTGTCTGATACCAAAGTCCTTGATCTTTACACATCATTCTGTGTGTGCATGTGTGTGTTTATGTTTTTGTGTGTCCATTTGAGAGGTAGAAAGAGTGTGCTGAGTAGAATATAATGAAATGGTTTCTTTTTGTAGTTCTAATAAAAGCTGAGTGGTGCCACTTCTATACATACATTATAGAAGTCATTTAGTTAAGAAATGTTATTGAGAATATCTGTTACTGGGATTATACAAAAGATTCTGCTAAAAACATTACAGGATATAAAGAGCAAATGGTCAACTCTACCTTGTGCCACTTGTGGTTGGAAATGTCTGACTATCTTTATATAGAATCAGACATATATGGAAATCCTATTGATTTCTTGTTCAATGTTTCCTTCCTGCTTTTTCTTTGAATATCAGCTCATTTAATTACATTAAGGCCATTTTCTTCTTCCAAGTTCAAGTGATAGTCCTATACCAAAGAGCTCTCAGTGGGAACTAAATGTTAGAGGAAATTGTAAGAAACATTTAAAAAAATAGCAAAAGGCATGGTTACTGATCATATAGGACTGGCAGGAGTGAGGGGGACTTGAGGGGTGCAATGTTTTTCAAAAAAGAAAGCCTTCTTTTTTCAGACCCCTTTGTGTCTGGGTGACTGCAAAGATGCTGAATCATTGTTTAAGAGACAGATGTTAAGATTATATACAATGCACTAAGAAAACACTGCTGCTATTAGGACTAATGGTCAAAGTAATGATTGCAACTTGGGCCAAACTGTCTTCACAAATGAAGAAGAGATTATCAGGTTTCCAGTAAGATCATTGGTATAAAATACTTTCCTAAGGAAGGTGGAATTTCTGTTGATTTTTTATTACAATATGGCTATGAGGCTTAGGGCTTACCCCGTGGCCATAGAATATAACCCACCCAGCTGTAGATCAACATAGGATTGGAATGCAAAATTTCTCCTTTATTACTTGGCGCATCCACCAGAAGAGTCACATAAGTTACATATTACTGAATGCCTTTCTTGGAAAAAAAGTGCCAACTTTTCCTACTCTTCTCCATACGTATACCATAACCTTATTTAGTTTGAGAGTGCTTAATCAGGGAATAACTAAATTGGGAGCAGAAAGATGAGTGTAGTACAATAAGATATTTTGAGAGAGAGAGGCCACATTCACATAACTTTTATTATAGTATATTGTTATAATTGTTGCATTTTATTATTGTTAATTTCTTACTGTGCTTAATTTATAAATTAAGCTTTATCATAGGTATGCATGTGTAGGGAAAACATCAGACATTTACTGGGGATCTTGGAACATATTCCCCAGGGAAAAGGGAGGATTACTGTAATAAGTCATTATCAATGTGATAGGGTAGTGACGAGTAAACATTGAGTGTTCAATAAATCTCAACAGCTGGTCAATAAAAATAGGAGGGACTGTAATTAAGATGAATCTCCACTTGGAAGAGGTAACCAGAGAGGGAGGAAAAGGTGATAAAGAGTTATGCTGCCCCCAGGAGTCAGCAAAGTCTTCATATTCCTTGGAACTCCTCATGAAACATGGACCTCCCTTTATAAGAAATACCATGACTTAAGCAAATGCATACCTCAGGTATGACAAATTGTGATTGCTCAGATTAAGGGCAAAAGATTTGAGTGGCTTAAAGACAGAGAAACTGTGGCAAGGCTGCTATGAAAGCCCTAAAATTCTTGAGAAGGTAGCATGATGAATGAATAAAGAATGAATGAAGAAATGAAGACTGAGAATCAGAAGGCTTGTGTCTTCTTCTTCAGTGAAGCTTGGGCTCCACATCTAACTTTAGTTTCCTTGTCTGTAAAAGGTGAGAAGTTGGTTAGGGTAGTACCAACATTCCTGTCTTAAAGTACCATGGTTCTAAGCTTGACTAATTTCAGAATCTGCACAGACCTGACACATTATCCTTGATCCCCAGTGAAATGCTAGGTTGCTTGCCTGACTACAGCATCCCCCTGCCTGCTCTGTAACCACTCTTCAAGGAGCATAGTATACTCTGGCAGTATCATTTCATTTTAAGGATGTTCACTGGGGGTACATTGGTATTTTGATATAATTTCAAGCATATGAAAAGGATCTCCAATGATCATACTTTTCCCAGATTCACCAAATATTTACATTTTCCTTCATTTGCTTAGTTATTCTCTGCATGGGCATATGTGTGTATGTGTCATATATTATATATACTTATGGACAGAGTACCATTTGAGAGTAAATTTTAAACATTGTCACCCTTGATCCTTAGTTACTGCATATTTCCTAAAAACAGACATGTTTCTACACAATCATAGTCCAAGTAACAAAACCAGAAAATTTAGCATTGATATATATTATAATCTAATACACAGTCCATAATGAATTTTGTTCAATTACATCAGTTATGTCCTTCATAGATATTTTTCCTTGTCCAGGATCCAATCCAGAACCATTTATTGCATTTAGTTGTAATGTCTCTTTAAAAATGGAATGGCTCCTCAGCCTTCCTTTACCTTTCTTGATCTTAAAATTTTTGAAGAATACAGGTGACTTGTGTTATAGAATGTCTTTCAACTTCAGTTTATGTAATGTTTCCTTATAATTAGATTCAGATTATGCATTTTTAGGGGGTAGTTGTATCATTGAAGTTGTATTGTGTCCTTCTCAGTGTAACATTTCTGTTGGCACATGATATTGGTTTATCCCAATATTGACAATGTTAGCTTTGATCATTTGATTAAGCTTCTAGGTTTTTTTACTATAATGTTATATTTTTCCCTTTGTAATTAATAAAATTTTAATTCACATTATAGGATTCTAATCAGATATAATTTAGCTTATTAGATCACATTTTTGTGCTAATATTTAGATGATTTCTATTGACCTGTTTTCAAGTTTATTTAATCTTTTTGCTGATGTTTCCAGTCTGTTGATAAGCCAATGTGTGAGTTTTTCATCTCAGATATCATATATTTCATTTCTAGCAATTTCATTTGGCTCTTCTTTTGTACTAATGTATATTTATGTGCTAAAATTACCCATCCATTTACTTATGTACACTTTCCAATATATTCTTTTAGCAAAGTTATTTTAAAGTCTCTGTCTTATCATTTTAACCTCTGGGACATATTTGAGTCTGCTTGTATTTCATTTACATTTTTTTTCTTCATGTGTTTTGTAATTTTTGATGTGTGCAGACATTGTGAATACTAAAACAACAAAAACAACAACAAAACCCCAGACCAAACAAACAAGCAAACAAGACACAGTAAAGACTGAAGTAAATAATATATTTGCTCAGGAAAGGGAACACCTTTTTTTCTGTCAGAAGTCCATCTAAACCATAGTTGAGCTGAGAGTGGAATTTACTGTTGTTTTAATTAGACTTAGTATACCATTAGATTAATGATTCAAAGGTGAGTCAGTACTTTACCTTTGGCAGAGCAATCACTCTTCATACAAACAAACTTAGCTTTCTAAACCAACTGGACTCTCATTCTGCTTTATAAACCGGCTTCCAGCTTTTTATGTTGTTAAGGAGTTCCCTTTGCCATCATGTTTTGTCTCCTGGCTTTCTGTGTTTGAAGAGATCTCTTTCTGCTCTCCTGTCTTGCCCTTGTCTTTGGACTGCAGAGAATTGTAGCAGTGAATGCTCAGAGTACCTGTAAGGGATTTAGCATGGTATGTCTGACAGATAGGGCAGAAGAGCTGAAAGAGACTCTCAGGTTCTGGGCACCTGCTCCTCAATGATGTCTCTCTTCCTCCAGTTGTGGAAAACCTCTGAGAAGTATGTAATGAGAGTCTGTGATGCCTTGGAGGGTCTTTCTCAGTTCTCCTCCCCTACTCTCAGCATTCAGCAAATGCCTGTGTTGTAGGGATTCTATCTCAACTCTCTTGTTCTACTCAGAATATTTTGCACGAGCATTTAGTGATGGAAGATCTGATGAGTACACCAGGTATAGATTCTCTTTGTGCATAGCACTCCTCAGAATTCTGAACATCACATCAACAGTTATTTAGTCTTTAAAATTCTTACAAAGTTCATTAGTTTCTCCTGAAACCTATTAATGGTGGCTTCTTCTTATTCCCATTTTCCTACAAAAGATGGTAAAGGTTATAGGACATTTTTTTTATAAGGGGCTTGTCACTTTCTAGATTTTATTTCATTTTGGTTTATTTCATCCTCAGCTATCTGATAAGTTTACGAAAAAAAACCTATGACTTTGTAGATTATTTGGCTTGTTTTTGATATTACGGTGAAAGTAGAAGCAGAAATTAAAATTTGGTGTCCTTTTAATACATTACCATCATTCTATGACCACTTTCTAGATTTCTGTATAAGATGTTTCAGGATCATTTTATACTTTCCCTGCTCCAGCTCTGTAATCAGCCTTTTCTCATGGATCCCTGGCCCTCTTTAGTGCAGATGTCACTATTAATTAGAAGTCAGTCCTAGTTCTAGTTCCTAGCCAGTCATTAGTCCTAGTTCCTTTTAAGTAGACAGAGCTGAAAAACTATCATCTATCTATCATCTATCTATCATCTATCCATCTATCATCTATCTATCCATGTATTTATCATCATCATCACTATTTATCAATTCATCTATTAAAAGCTGATTTATACTGATGCTTTATATTCCAGTCCAATAGCATTGTATACACTATAATTTTCTTTTCACATTTGTGACTTTCTTCAGCAACAATGTTAAACTTGAACCTTATTATCCTTAATACATTTACTCATTTGCTCAAGATTAGAATACATAGAATTTAGTTTAAGAATTGCTAACCCAGGAGTGCCTGGGTGGCTCAGTCACTTAAGCATCTGCCTTCAGCTCAAGTCATGATCTCAGGGTCTTTTTTTTTTTTTTTTTTAATTTTTTTTATTGTTATGTTAATCCCCATACATTACATCATTAGTTTTAGATATAGTGTTCCATGATTCATTGTTTGTGCATAACACCCAGTGCTCCATGCAGAACGTGCCCTCCTCAATACCCATCACCAGGCTAACCCATCCTCCCACCCCCCTCCCCTCTAGAACCCTCAGTTTGTTTTTCAGAGTGCATCGTCTCTCATGGTTCTTCTCCCCCTCTGATTTCCCCCCCCTTCATTCTTCCCCTCCTGCTACATTCTTCTTCTTCTTTTTTTCTTTCTTAACATATATTGCATTATTTGTTTCAGAGGTACAGATCTGAGATTCAACAGTCTTGCACAATTCACAGCGCTTACCAGAACACATACCCTCCCCAGTGTCCATCACCCAGTCACCCCATCCCTCCCACCCCACCCCCCACTCCAGCAACCCTCAGTTTCCTGAGATTAAGAATTCCTCATATCAGTGAGGTCATATGATACATGTCTTTCTCTGTTTGACTTATTTCGCTCAGCATGATACCCTCCAGTTCCATCCACGTCGTTGCAAATGGCAAGATCTGATCTCAGGGTCTTAAGACTGAGACCGGCATTGGGCTCAGTGGGGAGCTTGCTTCTCCATCTCACTCTTCCTCTGTGATCTCTTTCTCTCTCAAATAAATAAATAAAATCTTAAAAAAAAAAAGAATTGTTAACCCAAACCGCTGGGAGAAAATAAAACAAACCTACTAACTAGACTTCAGTATTTTTTACCATTACCAAGAAATATTAACTATACAATTCAATGAATTTTGATAAATGTATATTTAGTGTAATCCACACCCCTTTAAAGATACTGAATATTTCCATCATCCCAGAAAAGATCCCTTTCCTAATCAATTCCTCTCTCTTCCTTGAGCAACTGCAGTTCTAATTTTTTTCATTATATATTAGTTTTGCCTGTTCTACATATTCACAGATGAATAATACAATATGTATTTTTTGTGTTGGGCTTCTTTTATTCAGGATAATGTCTGTGAGATTCATATGTGCTCTGTTTATCAATAGTTCATATTTTTTAGAAGTATATTATATGTATATATTTCATAATTTGTTTATCCATTTTCATATTGATGCACATTTGGGATTTTCCAGCTTTTGCTATTATGAATAGAGCTGCTATGAACCTTCTCATACAAGTCTTTGTGTGAACATATATTTTCATTTCTCTTGGATATACAAGAATGAAATTGCTATGGCATGATGGGTATATATATATATATATCTTAATAAGAAATTGCAAATTTTTGCCCAAATGTTTGTATCTGAAGTCTGTTTTTTTTTTTTTTTTTTAAATTTCATTTTAACACCTTTCTTTTGGAACTAGTATGGGACTTTATAGCCCCATTCCCACACTGTGTTTTCCCTCCCTCCATAGAAAGGGTTCTGGTGTTGGCTTGGTTAAAAGGCATACAGGGAGCTCTGAACTGCCTGGAGTAGGTTAGTTAAGCTTCTAGCTGGGATTCCGTGAACAAGCAACAAATCTGCATTCTCATTCAAAGTGTTCCTGGTCTTCCCCAAATTCCCTTCCCTCTCCTCAATCATGCAGCTATTCAATTCTCAACATCTAGTGGACTTATCATACTTCAACTACAGTTGGAGTTATAGGACTCCCTGAGACTTTGTAATTTGGGAGCTTACTTTATCTTCTACAAACCGTGATATGTTGTGATGCTGAGGAGTGGGTTTGTGGGCAGGGCCTCTCCCCTGGCTGACTTGATCCCTTTGCTCTTCTAGTCATCTTGTGGCAGAGTAAATGGAGGCTACTTCAAGGAAGAACCTGGCTCTAGTCTTTGTGATGTCTGGACTCCATGAGCTTTGTGTTTACCTAAGAATTGTCAGAAACAAAATGACTAAGATATTTGAAACTCTGCAGTGTTCTGAAATACAGTAGAGCATCTATACCCCAAAATAGCACTCACACAACACTGGGAGTGTACATTCTTTTTATCTCCCTGTCTCTTTATGGACACTTCTGTTGCATTTTCTTTACCCACACCAATTCATCCTATTACCTCAGCCCTTTCTTTGAATGCAGTATGTGCTACAGTTTTCTTATCAGATTCAGACACTTCTTCTCCCTAGCAAACTCTTTTTCTTCAGATTCATTCCTATTCTTCCTTTTCAGATTTATTGGTGTCAAAGGGCATTATCATGTATTATTGCCTGGCTGTGTCTCCTTAAACGGAGGAGACACTAAACCCTTGGTAATTACAATGCTAGCCTTGTGAAGGACTTTTGTAATTAAAATGTTTTATTATCAGTGGTTGTTGTGCATGACTTTTTTAATCTGTCTGCTGTCATGAACATTTATACTGTAAACAGAGCTGTGATACTCCACTAAAAAGAGCAGTAAAAACACATTTCCTGGTGAGTCAGTTCATTTTAGGTAACAAACCAGGCCCTGGGTTACAGTATGTAGCAGAGATGGCAGATTCAGAGAATACATGTCAGAAGAAAACTTCTGTTGATGATGAGAGCGGTCAGGCACTTTTCTTTTGGGCAATGGAGAATCTGTCAGGAGCCCTGGTTCTCTTCAAAGAGAGAAACTGTTTCCACTACTAATTTGGACTCTACCTTTTACTTCCTGATATATGACATTATTCTAAGGGAAATCTGGAGTCCTATGTTGGTACTTACAGCCCCACCCAAGATACTCTTTATCCCTTCTTGCCTTAGGAGTGATTTCTTAAGTGAACTTCTTGGTAATCCAACTAGGAACAAGTCTAAAGAGCACTTTAAATCACAACATATTCACCTTGCCCGTTACTCAACTAGCATTCCATTCATCCTTATACCACACACTTATTGAACAATCAAGCATTAATGTGCTCAATAAACATATTAATCACAGTGGACATTTAAATGTGAATACGATAGGATATCCTTGTCCTCCAGGAGATTAGAGTTTAGAAGAAATGGGGAGCCAAAGCATGCCTATTTATAAATGCCTCTAATAAAAGGAAGAAAGCAATGAATTCCACAAAAAATGGCCTCTAATAAAAGGAAGAAAGCAATGAATTCCACAAAAGATGTATGAGTAGTGCTATGTTAGTTCAAAAAAGTGGTCCCCACATTTTTTCATTGTACAGTCCATTTATAATTTTTTTGCATGTCTATGAATAATATATTTTTATGTAAATAATGTATATAGACTCAGTGCATAAATATTACATACATTATAGTCATATATAAAACTGGAAGTTAAGGAGGAAATTAATGTAAAGATGAAACAGACAGTATTTTTAAAAATTATTTTAATTTTATTGAACAATACAAAACTCTTCCTACTTTTTTAAACATACCATGAATAATTTTTGGGGCATGGTAATGTGCTTATATGTCAGATCTGATTCAACAGTCATTGTTTTTACATCTAGTGTGGCTGATGTAAAGCTCATATTTGGGAGAGAGAAAAATTATATCTGTTATTTAATTCTTATTTGTTGGTGCTTACATTATAATATTATTTTTAATTTGCAAGTTCTTTTAGAAAAATTATTAAGCAGGTTGTGAGACTTAGTTTAATTAAGAAGTAGGTAAGACCAAATGCCTACACAAACAGTATTATGTCATAATATGCTAAAATAAATAATAGATATGTATCATAGTAAATGCTTCCTCATTGTGGAACTCCAAACTTTTCAGACTACGTTCCATGGCACCCATATCTGATGCATAGGCCCAGTGATGGTCCCTGTGTCAATTTGTATATTAAATAACAGTAACTCAATTTCTTGTTTATTTCTTAAGCTAGCTAAAAATAGATTTCAAATATTTTTTTTCCATGTTCTAATAGATCATTTCCTCTTCCTTTGGGGTGTGTGTATACTAGTTTGGAGACCCCTGGTTTAGAGGATGGGTTGGATATGAATCCCTCATATCTGAACACATTGCAAAAAACTCCACATAAAAACTTAACTTTGAATGATGAGTAGGAACTGGAGAGTATGCATCAGAAGAGAGTGAATGGCATGAATACTGCCATGGAAGCATAGGGTATGTGGGAGGAATAACAAAATGTCCATTATTGTGGAGCATCAAAGGAGAGTTGTCGAGAAATTAGAGCCAGAATATGAAAGGCATTGAATACCTTACCTAGGATAAGAATTTGAAATTTATTTAGTATGCATTGGAAGGCATTTCACATATATATATTCTTTGAACTTGGAGGTGTTTAAGGGAAGTAACCTTTTTGTTTATTTTAACATCTCTCTTAATTTCTAAGAAACTGACCATTTTTTTTATCTCTCTACACAACTTTTGGTAAATGCCAGTCTGGAGTAGATAGGGGTTAGGATGCATTGGTGGTGGTGGTAGTGAGAGAGGAAGTCAGAAAATGAGGATGCTTGTTATGTGACCAGTGACTGGTTTAAGTCAGAGGTAATGAAGCCTTAAAGGAGGGTGATGGTGATGGAAATGAAGGCAAAGATCAAAGATTGTTTAGTGAAGGAAGAGAAAAGCTGTGCCTCTGTTGATAAAGTTTCCAGCCTGGGTAAGTGGGAAAGTGAGGATCAAGAGAAATGGAGATACCTGGAGAAGGAGCAGATTTAAAGGAAGTCATAATGATGGGGGGTAATATTTAGCTAGTGACCAAAATAAAGCTGAGAACACGAGTATGTAAAGATAGGACTGGAAATAATCTACACAAAGGGAGCATGAAAAGAATTAATAAGATTCATGAGGGGAACTGTTAAAAGGAGAATGTAATCAAAGACATGTTGGGCAGACACTCCCCGTATTTCAACCTGGCAGTACCAGTTGGAGCTGATACTGGGGAATCTGAGCTTAGTCTCTTAATTCAATTATTCATGTCTTTGGTGATTGTAGCTACATCACAAATTCTTTTCTATCAGTGAATTATAATTAATGTGTTTCAGAAATCAGACTTCAGTAATCTGAGGGAGTTAGTTTGAAGAAAATTCTCTACGCTAAGAGGGCTTAAGGAGCAAAGCAACCCAAAAGAGCTCAGCATACTTTGAGAAAATAACATAAAACATAATGAAAGGTGAAAAAAATAGAAGTTTCTGAACACAGAACTACATTTGAAGTGGAAATAATTCTGAATACTATCAAGGCTGTATTTAAGGCAACTGCCTTAAATTATATAGACACATTGATGATACAGACCAATCAACTCCACTAAGGGTGAAGTTTGTTTTTTTCCTCAGTGAGTTGCTCAGTTTGACTGAATTGATAACCTGCTTTGCTGTCATAAAAAAAGCAACACAAAAAAATGCTTAAAAGTAATATAGAGAATTAGTGAAGCCTTTAGGATAACAAAAAAAATCCTAGATTGGGGCTTGGGAAGTAATTGAGGGAGAAAAAGTAAAACAAGGCAGAGAAGCATTTCTGGTAAATTGTCAATAATATTATACCTAGTGCAGGAAGGAAGATAGTAAAGGATAAGTATGTATTTTGTCATGGGCTGAACTATGTTGCTGCAAAATGTTGAAGTCCTAACACTCAGTACCTTAGAATGTAACTGGATTTAAAGAGGGTCTTTGAAGAGATTATTAAGTTTAAACAAGGTCATTGGGGTTGGACCTAATCTTAATATAATTGGTGTCCCTATAAGACTTCAGAACACAGACTTGCACAGATGGGTGACCACGTGAAGACACAGGGAAATCATGGCCATCTACAGGCCAAGGACAGAGGCCTCAGAAGAAATCTGCCCTGCCAACACCTTTATCTTGAACTCCTGGCCTCCAGAACAATAAGAAAATGAATTTTTGTTTAAGCCATCCAGTCTGTGGTACTTTGTTAGGGCAGCTTTAGCAAACTAATATAATTTTTCAAGTTAAAAAAAGGTGACCTGAATTAAAGATTAAAAAAAACTTGGACAGGTTATTTAGTATTTTGAAGAACAAAACCTTGTCAGACTCATTCATTATGACTTAGAAAGGAGGATCTGAGAAAGATCTGATGCAGTCTATCTTGACTTTAACATATTTAAAATTATATTCTATAGGAAACACTCATCATTTGATAGGGAATCAGATTACAACCACCCTATAGAGGCTCACAGGACAGAGAACGAAACTCAGAACATGGTTGTGAAGATACATGCCAACTTGGAAGGGGGTGGTCAGGACAAAATGGCCAGTAATCTAGAAAAAAAAAAAAAAAAGAAGACACATTAAAATTTGCTGCTAAAATGGTATCAGTCTTAGAGGATAGGACCAGCATTATTAATGTGCATTCCTTACTATTGTGGACAAATGGTAAGAGATTCACAGAGAGAATTCTGATTAAGAGGGTAAGACTGTAAAGTACTTGGGGCAGAGCAATAGTCACCAAAAGGGAATCCTTGATCTGTAATCTTCCTTAGTCTGGCTGATGGCTATTTCAGGGGTGATTATCAAGCAATGAAACAAAAAAGTAGCCTTATAAGGGGTGGAGGCACCATAATGAGAGGCAGGAATAGAAGTACAGAAATCAGGAACCATGAGGTCATCTTCCATTTATGCCTACCACTAGCCAGACAGTCCCTAGGCCCCATTTTTAAGCTCTAGATTCTGCACAAAAGAATGTGGAGGACTTAGAGTTTAGTAGCGAAGATAAAAATAATTAGGAAGTAAGATCTATGAGCATAGGTTAAAATTACTATAATTATTAAAATAAACAAGAGAAGCCTGGGTTATTTAATAGTACTTTAAATTTTTTTAAAAATAATGTTTAGTCATAATTGATGATAATCAACCATTCTCCATTTACACAGCAGGGGTCAAAACAAGAGGAAATGGGCCCCAACTGCAATGTGTGGGATTTAGATTAAATATAGGGAAGAGCTAGCTGAGTGGGATGAATTACTATGGAAGGATATGGAATTTCCTACGTGGGAGACTTGTAAAAATAGTTTCTCAAGTGTCAAGGCTAATTTAAAAATTAAATCCTGTCTGAATAGTGGGGCTGGAGATTGGTGAATTGGAAGGTGTAGGAAAACAACATAAACACTGAAGAGACCTTCTAATCTTAAAACGTAATGATTATCTTGAAAGTAATACTGGTTATGAAGTAGGATATTAGAAAATCTGTGAGTGCTAATATATGTGTTGTGATTTATTCTTATTATTTTATCTTTCTTCCTCCATTAATCTGGGCAGCAGTTTGGGCACTTGCCAAGCAAGTTATAATTATCTATTGTTGAGATTTAAATCTCTTGATTATGCAAAAAGCACCCAGAAAGACCGGATAGAGGGGTTGGGAAATTTTTGCTTTAAAGAATAGCAATAACAACATATTCTACTGTTCCTAAAGCTTCTCAATTTATCAGTTTTTATTCTGAAGTAAGTTTTATTCTATGAGTAACTTCTAGATGCTCAATAACTGAATTCGATACTGCAGGAATATAGAAGGGGAATAGGACATGCCTTTATGGGGGAGATTAGATAAATACATGTGAAAAATTAGTACACAATATCAGATAGGATTATTGAATTATGTGATAAGGGCCATTTGTGCTGGAAGAGTGGGATAGTGGGGCTTATAAGCTGGAAGTGTCACAGAGTAGATTTGAAAGGATGAGAAAGTATTTAAAAAAGAGCAGGGGTATAAGAAGGACTTTCCTGATAGCAATGTGAACACAGGGATAGAAATGAGAATGTACGTACTTGAGTCATACTTTTGATACACTGAAGAGCCTTGCATAATTATAGCCTTTGGGATAAGTTCATAGTTGTTCATATATCACACAAAGCTTTTATGATTTACTGTTGCTAACATCTGTGACCTTAACTCATCCTATCTTTTTGTTCATTCTCACTCCCTTTTCTTTGTCACTACCTTGAGTCTGTTTGAGTTCAAATGCAAGTTCTGCCACTTTATAACTCTGTGACCTCACTTCTTGGTTGCTTCATGTGTAAAATGGGGATAATAATAGGACCTACCTCAAAGGGTTGTTGTATGGATTAAATAAATTAATAGATGTAAAGTGCTTAGAATAGAACCTGGCATGTTGTATTGTTATTTTTAATCCTATAAGCCATTAAATCCAGTGTTATCTCCTCTTAGAAGCTTGTCCTTTCCTGAGCAGCCTTACATCAACATCATCCATGTGCTTGCCATTCCTTGTTCTCATCTTGCTCACAGTGCAGTGCTCTGTGCTGTAATCCTAGGCTGGCATGTCTGTATCTTCCTGGATTGTAGAGTCTGGAGGCCACCATGTCTTGTTTATTTCTGTGTTCCAGAGTCTATGAACAGTCAGTCAATATGTGTTGAATAATTAGGTGAATGAATGAATAAATAATTGATAGAAAGATATACATGTATGAATTTATACATTATACATTCCACCCACCTCCACTATACTCACTCCATCTTGTTTAGTTATTAATATTAAAAAGTAATATGAGAGCCAACAAAAAACACACAAACAAATAAAACAGTGAAATATATAATGGTGGTGTATGGATCAAAATTTAATGATTTGTTATAGTTGATCTCACTCAAGAAAGCTTTACAAAATGGGTTTGCATTCATATTTCAAAACTTTAAGGCTACCACCATTATGTAATCTTAACAACCATACTGTACTTTGAAGATTTGTCCAAGATAATCAAGACATGAGATATTTCCATAATCTAATTAGTTATAAAATGTACTTTCTATTTTTAAAGTTTATTGTAAATTCTTAGACTGCAGAGATGGAGAGATCCAAGGGGTAGGAATCAGGAGATATGGCAATGAACTTCTCTAGGCTTCAGATCCTCTCCTTTGAGGGTTCGGACTAAATGGTCTCAAAAATATTTTCTCCTTGACTGTAGATTCTCTGAATTTAGTGAATCTATGATGTGGTTGGGGTTATAATCTAGGTTTTCTGAATATAGACTAGTGTTCTTTCGATTAAAATCATGTAGTTTTATTAGTCGCAGGATTAGTCACTCTTTTTAATTATTTTATAGATGAATTAATTTTATAGATAGAATAGATAGAATTATGGCAATGGAGAATTATTAATGTCTTAATAAAAATAAAATGATAAAACTAGAACATTTTATCTAAAATAACAAGTAAAACCTTACAAAGTATTAGTTAATAATAACCAATAATACTTGTAACTTATCAGCATGACAATTCAAAGGACTCCAGTATACAAAGTAATCACTTCTAAAGGCAATTTATTTTATTGTTACATACCTTCATATTTAGAGATAGAAGATAAAGAACATATTTATTTCAGCTACAGAATCAATTATTAGGAAATGTATCTATCGGGACTTCAGGGTGGCCCAGTTATTAAGCGTCTGCCTTTAGCTCAGGTCATGATTCCAGGGTCATGGGATTGAGCCCCGCATCAGGGAGCCCGTTTCTACCTCTGCCTGCTGCTCCCCCTACTTGTGCTCTCTTTCTCTCTGTCAAAAAATAAATCAATAAAAATCTTTTAAAAAAAGAAAGAAAATGTATCTATTTTAAAAATTAGATAGGCCTGCTGTATATGCTTTCATCCCAGAGCTGATTCTTTTTTGAGAAAGAATTTGAAGGCCAGAATTATATTATTGAAATAGTTGGAACACCGCACACAGTATTCTAGGCATCTTAAAAACCAAGTGGGTTAGGTGCATGATAGGTCAGATCAATTACTAAAAAGTCAACAGGCAGGGATGAAATTAGCCATGGCACATTCACACTGCTAGTTACTCTCATATATTAATTGGATTATTTAGTGACTGAACTGACCCACCATTTAACATTCTGAGTTAATTAACATAGCCAGCCTGACTATACTATGATCTGGTTAACTGAGACATAGATAGGGTTCCTGCTTTCTTGGTTCAGAGGGATAGCAAAAATAAGATGATGAAGGCACTAATCTGGTTAGATTATTAAATTCCCAAATATCCATTTCAGTTTTACCATCAATACTCTAAGGAAAAATGTTCTTTTCTCTTTCTTTTCTACAGTCATTTTATTTAATTAATTAATGTATTTATTTTAAGATTTTATTTTTAAGTAGTCTATATACCCAACATGGGGCTCAAACTCACAACCCTGAAATCAAGAGTCATATGCTCTACTGATGGAGCCAGCCAGGTGCCCCTCTACAGTCATTTTATATTTTTATATTTTTAAAAAATTTTTAAAGATTTTATTTATTTATTTGAGGGAGAGAGAGAGAGAGCACGAGAGTGGGGTGAGGGGAAGAGGGAGAAGCAGACTTCCTGCTGAGCAGGGAGCCCAATGTGGGACTTGATCCCAGGACCCTGGGATCATGACCCAAGCCAAAGGCAGTCACTTAACTGACTGAGCCACCCAGGCGCTCCCCTCTACAGTCATTTTAAAGTTAGCATTATTTATTCTAGAAGTCTGTAAAACATACTCTTCCCCTTTTCTTTCAATAACATTTTGCTTTCTGTTAATGAGGTGGTACAGAATACATTCCATATTCTGGGGCTATACATAGTGGCCAAAAGCTTTGGAGTTAAATGGACCTTGACTGATGTCCCTTCTGTCTATAGTATAAAGTACAATATCCACTTTCTAAGGTTGTAGGGATGAAAGGTTCATAATAAACATGAAGGCCTTAGCACGTGGTGAGTGATACATAGTAAATAATTAATTAATGTTATCTCTTGTTTCTGAGTGGTGACACCAGAAATTGATAACCATTTTTTTTTTCCCGTCATCATTTGATGGAAAATTTTAACTTAACTTTTGTGGGATTCACTATTGCCTCAACTGGAAAATGATATCTCTAGAAGAGAGACAACCTGGGAAATGGGGACATACAGTATTGTTTGGAATAAACTTCTTTTTCCTCTTTCATTGTCTAATTATCAGGTGCTATTAGTAAAAGGGAAAACAGCCAAAAGGATAGGCAGTGGAATAAAACCCTGGTCTTACATCTTATATGTGTCATTACTTGAAATGTAGTTTATTTAAAAACAGATATACACTGAATTCCATCATGTTTTAATCTTTGACAGACTTCTTCATTGTGCTGTAGAGAGTGGTAGGTAGAAGGTAAAACTACTTGAAAGATTTCATCCAGCTCTGGCTTCTATAACTGAGAGGGAATAAAGATACCATGTGGAAGGTTCAGAGAGAAGGTACGAAGATACAAAGAAGCTGGAGAATGAAGCCTAGGGAGAAACGCTAATGGGGTTGGGATTATAAAGGAGGCAAGGTTGGGTGATAACGATACTGAAGTTATAAAAAGAGTGAAATGCAGCAATGCAGCATGGTGATCTTCTGTGCAGAGGCCAGGCCAGACTAAGACGAGGTGAGCAATGAAAATCCTCTCTTCCATTTGGGTCTTTAATTCTGCTCCCCTGAAGGGAGGAAGTCCCCTTCCCATACATCCATCTTTCCCTTTCTTTCATTTCTTTCTTACTCTTCCTCCCCCATTGCTGATTCTTCTCTCCAGGGTGCCTTGGTGGAAATAATATCCGAATTGAAGCTAAAAGCTCTGAGTGTGAGGTTTCAGCTGGTAATTACTGGATGTATGGACTTGAGCCAGTTCTGAGTTTCATTTTTAGAAAAAAAGGAATAAAAGTTTCTTAAATTGTAAAAGGAAGATAATAATGCTGCCTCGTAGGGTCGCTGAGGGGGAAAATAAAATAACAGGTACAAAGATCACTTTATAATATGTAGAGTAAATATGGATGTGGGTTTTTAGTATTATCAATGTATTTATTCAGTCTTTACAACTTTCCTCTCCTCCCCCTTCCAATTCCAAGTAACAGGTAGCAGAGAAGAGAGATAGAAAATTGCCTTCTTACCTTTTTTTTATAAGGTAGCTTCTTATCTTTAAGAAAAGGCTTAGTGATAGAGAGATGGATCTCAGGCTCTGTTAGACTTTATTCCAGTCTTATGTTTTCATGACAAATAAACCTTCACATATTTCTCTGTGGGGTTGCTTATTGTGTTTTTTCAAGGCCCAGAGCAATCGCTATCGTCTTCTAAATCTATACTTAGAGACCCTGGACATTTTTTAAAGAGAAAACTAAGGAAAGGAACAATTTCAGAGGCATGATTATATTGGTATGGATTGTGCAGTGAGCCTCTCCAGGTTTACCACCACCAAACCTTGTTCAATGCACCCTGTGGCCAATGTGGATTTAATCTGGCAGTGTTTTGCCTTGCAGAAGGAGACCAAAGAGGGTCTTAACCCCTCTGCATTGGCCATGGCTGTGTTTCCATGGTGATCCCAACAGAGGCCAGACCTCTGCTTCCTGCTGTTTGCACTGTGCTACCTGAGAGACCCAGCACAGAGTCCTAACAGCACTCTCATTTCTGTCGCTTCCCTAAAATCACAGTGAACACTGCCTTTGCTCAAACAGTGTAACATGCTGGTCTGCTCTGGACTGCATTCCTTTATAGCAAGACCTGGGATCTGCTGAGCAGAAGCTGCAAGTTTCTGTAGTTTCCTCAGAGTCAAATCCAGAGTTTCACAAGAAGGCGAGAATCACATTTATCTTGTCCTTTATGTATTTCTGTCATGAGGGACCATGCTAGTTTGTTTGGGCTGCCATAACAAAGTACCACACCAGATGGCTTAAACAACAGAACTTTATTGTCTCACCATTCTAAAGGCTAGAATTCTGAGGACAAATTGTCCACAGGGTTTGTTCCCTCTGAAGGATGTGAGGGAGAATCTGTTCCAGGTCTCTTTCTTAGCTTCTGAGGTTTGCTGGCAATTTTTGGTGTTTCTTTGGCTTCGGCTGCATCACCCCAATCTCTCTTCATTTTCACGTGGCATTTTTTCTGTGTGCATGTCTGTATTTGAATTTCCCCTTTTTATAAAGATACTGGCCATCTTGGATTAAGGGCTCATCTTACTCCAGTATGACCTCATCTTAACTATTTACCTCTGCAAAAACCTTTTTCCAAATAAAATTACATTATGAGATACTGAGGCTTCAACATATGAATTTTTTGGAGACACAGTTCAACCCATAACAAGGAAAAACTCTTAAATATATCTTGATTAAAATTTATTGAGTGCTCACTATGTGTAAAACATGATCTGGTACTGCAGACATTGCTTAAAGGTGTAAATTATGAATGATCCCTGCCTACTAAGAATATACCTTTTAGTTAGAAGTCAACCCTGTAGCTGAGAAAAGTTAAACAAACATATGGAAATAATCTGACCAAAATTAGTAGACTTCCAATTTTTTAAGTCAGAGAAATATTGTGAGATTGGGAATCAAATATAAAAATAAGAAAAGGTGGGGCGCCTGGGTGGCTCAGTTGTTAAGCATCTGCCTTCAGCTCAGGTCATGATTCCAGGTCCTGGGATCGAGCCCCGCATCGGGCTCCCTGCTCGGCGGGAAGCCTGCTTCTTCCTCTCCCACTCCCCCTGCTTGTGTTCCCTCTCTTGCTGTGTCTCTCTCTGTCAAATAAATAAATAAATAAATCTTTAAAATAAATAAATAAATAAAAAATAAATAAAAATAAGAAAAGGTATATTTGCTCTGATTCAAATGAGCATTCAGAGTCCCTTCTATCCATTTCTTTTCAGGCAGCTCTTGAGGCTTCATGAAAGAAATAAAATTGAATTAGAACTCCAGAGAATAGTTTGATCTAGAAAGGCAGAGGTGAGGAGAGGGAGTGATCGAGAATAAAACACAGCATATGAGTAAAAGTTTGGGGATAGGGATATGGAAGAAGACATAAGAAATTAGAAATTTGAGTTTCAGAGAACAGTGGAAGCAAGTATAGAAAAGTAGATTTGCTTTGTAGGGTAGAGGATTCCATCATGGCTTGACTGATTTCAGATCTTTGAAAGAAATTCCAGGGAATTGGAAGCTTTGTTGGCCTCCAATGACCTCCATATACCATAAATCATCTTATTTGCATGCCTGTACCTTATCCTCATTTTGATGGTTCCCAATCTCTAGGTCACTTTTTTGTTTGAAAGGCACCATTGAAACAATTTTAGAATTGGGAAGGGGTTTTATGGATTTGTTTCTTTACTTTTGTGCTAGATACAGCATAATTTTAAAAACATTTACTATTGATTTCATATATATAATGGATTTATAGCTTTGACTAGGATCAGATGACAAAATTATGAAATGAAAAAAACTATGTATTAGGTACTGTCCCAGGACCTTAGGTACAATATTGTATTTCATCTTTACAGATTTTTCTTTTTTTAAAGATTTTATTTATTTATTTGACAGAGAGAGACACAGTGAGAGAGGGAACACAAGCAGGGGCAGAGGGAGAGGGAGAAGCAGGTTTCCCGCCGAGCAGGGAGCCCAATGTGGGGCTCGATCCCAGGACCCTGGGATCATGACCTGAGCCGAAGGCAGATGCTTAACCAGCTGAGCCACCCAGGCGCCCCCAGATTTTTCTTTTTTTAAAGATTTTATTTATTTATTTGAGAGAAAGTGAGTGAGCGAGAGAGAGAGAGAGAGAGAGAGAGAGAGAAGGAGCGGGGGAAGGGAGGGAGGAAAGACAAGAGGACAGAGAGGGAGAAGCAGACGCCCTGCGGAGCAGGGAGCCTGACTTGGGTATCGATCCGGGATTCTGGGATCATGACCTGAGCTGAAGGCAGATGCTTAACTGACTGAGCCATCAAGATGCCCCCATCTTTACAGATTTCTAAGAAAGATTTAACTATTCCTAATTTACAGGTGAACAATTCAAAGTTCAGGTAAAGTACTTTTCCCAATCTCACAGTGAGTAAGTGTAAGAGTTGGAAGCTGAATGTAGATCTGCTTGACTATGAAGTCTATGCTTTTTGTTTCCCCTAAGATTTTATCCAGAAAATACTGAAATCTAAAGGTATCAACACAATGTCAAAGCCAGTAGTCAAATCCTAGATCAGAAATAAAAGAATAGAAGGTTTGTGATCTGGGGAAGCCTGAATCCAAACTGTTCAGTATTTACTGGACTTTCTTTAAAGACCAAGGCAAAATTGCATCTTTACTTAAAGCCACCCATGTTCATTGTTGGGCCAATGGAAGAATTTTCCTACTCTGAAATGCACATTGAATAAGTAGGAGTCACTTCCATGTTGTCTCCATCCCATGATATGGATGATCCTCATGTGCTTCCATCCCTGTTTGACAGTCTGCTCCTCCATACATTATCTCATTCATGCTGAACTTCACTAAATATACTGTATTTTCTTTTAGTTTTGTGCACATTATTTTTTGTATGTGCGTACAGAGTCTACATTTTAGATGGCAGAAAATAATTTAATAGAAATACAGGTCAACTGCTGCCTCTAGGATAATGTTCAGTGGTGTCAGGAGGAAGTGAAGAAGTAGGTCATGGAGTTATGCAATGGACTTCAAATAAGAGCTGACTTTTCCTTCCAAAGGGAGTTTAAAATGTCTTTCCATTGTCAAAACTTGCCAAACACTGACCTAACAAGGAGAATGGAGCCAGTATATAAAAACCAAACAGAAAAGCCAGGTATGAGAGAAAGCCACAATATCACATGCTATTTATGTGAAATAATAAGGACACTAGCATTTTACAAAGTATGTTGGAAAAGCCTGTCATAGAACTTAGTCAATCCATTCCCACTATTCATTAGTTTCAGCAAACCCATCAGCAAAGAACAGATACTAAGGGAAAATGTGGAGTTACAAAGAAAAGTAACTATACACATGGAACTCTAAAAAAATAAAAAAATAAAAAAAATAAAGAACTTGTTTCCAGAATAGCCTGAACTGTTATACAGTCTCATTCAGACAGGCTCTATATCTTATAGACATAAGCAGAATGCTAAACTTGTAAAGTTCTGAACCTAGGATCTGGCTATTAATGGGAAATTAAGTTAGTGGAATATATTTATGTAATTCTCTGTCACTTCCATGAATATTTATGTTACTACTAGCTGTCCTAGTATAGGAATGTCTATCAGAAATGCAGTGGCCATCATTTGTGTTGACCCACCCAGGGCCACGACACAGAGGAGCATATGTATCAGGATATGGTTGTGTCCTCCAGTGGTGGGCACGTAAAATCGTAGTGGAGGAGAAGCAAAGTTTGAAGTGTGTGGAGCCAGGGGACTGAGCTATGGAAATTTTTTCCATATCTTATAGTTTATATAAAAAAACTTGTTAGAATGTTTCCCAAGTTTGACAACAATATAAAAGTGTACATGATAATATCAGTAATAACTTGTGAAGCTGAATCAAACTTTCTAAAACATCATTAAGTAAAACAAATTTTGATCAGTCGATAATGTTAGAGGAAATACTGAATTATTTTTCCATACTCAATAAAAATTATATTATAAAATTGTTGTCCTATAAAGTAGTGATTAAAAAATATGCAGCCAAAAGTGTGTAGGAAAAAAAAAAAAGACATGTAACTATGTTGCTCAATTAATAAAAATACTGTTCTTCTGAGTTTTGGGATGTTTATGTTATTTGTCAGACTTTTTAAACTTTTAAATGTTATATTGTCATTCCCCATTAAAATAAGTAATAATTTTGTACTTAATTTCATATTCGTGATTTTTACTCTTTTTCTTAAAGAGAATTTCCGTAGTACATCAGTCTCAAACCCACAAAACCTGAATTCTTTCCTGAACCTGAGGAATAAATGTAATGGTTGATAATAGCCAAGATATCTAAAAAGAAATGAATAGACCTTTAAATGTGGTCCTTGTATATCTTAACTCAATGTCATCAAAAGCAACCTCAGAGAAAGAATGCTCTGAATTTCCAATTAAGCCTCACTTTTTCAAAAGTTTATCTTACATTCTGAGAATGCATCAATTTGTGTCAAAGTATTTTCCAGGCTTCTGTGTATGACTTCTTGATGCACTTTCTCTTAGCCTACATATAGAAAAGTGGAAAATCACACAACAATACTAAAAAGTAGAAGTAAATGTCAATCTATGGTCATAATTTGTGAACAATTTCTATAAATTATGAAGCCCTTAGAATTTCTACTCTGGCCAGTAGTCTATACACTGTTTGCTTTTTCTAAGAGAGCTCTCTAAGGGTCCCTAGGAAGATGTAATTATTTCAGTCTTATGAATGTCAAGCTTTTGGCTCTGAGTCCCTGGGCTCTGTTCCAGACATTAAAATGGGCAGCTGTCAGCTACACAGGTATTTTCTTAGAAGTTTGCTGAGGCACCATCTCTCTTCCTCTCACCACCAGTAGCTCTTTTTATACACATTTTAGAACTAAAAAGCAAACTGAAAAAAGAGCAGAAAATAGGGAGGTGTAAAAAGAAAATGGGAGGGGCTCATTATGTCACAGAGGCAAAAAGCTGTAAATTAATGAAGATCAGGAAAAGCCCTGTTAGGAGGGCAAACTGCAAATTAGATTATTCCATGTATTCCGATTACTCTAAGTGGTACAGAATCAGGGAGAAGATGAGCACACTTATACTGCACAATGGCTTGGAGGATATAGGAATGGAGCTAGAAGTTGTATACATAATCTTGTTCTTCAGATGGATGTGTGAGCCTAGGAGTCTACTCATCCAAAAATGGATAGGAAGCTGGGGAAATTTGGATAGTGACAGACTCAAAAGGGCAAAAAAAATTTTTTCAAGTATGATAGTATATGGAAGTAAAATACCATCTTGAAGATTTATCATTAAAAAAACAGGGTATAGGGGCGCCTGGGTGGCTCAGTCGGTTAAGCGACTGCCTTCGGCTCAGGTCATGATCCCAGGGTCCTGGGATCGAGTCCCGCATCGGGCTCCCTGCTCCGTGGGGAGCCTACTTCTCCCTCTCCCACTCCCCCTGCTTGTGTTCCCTCTCTCGCTGTGTCTCTCTCTGTCAAATAAATAAATAAAATCTTTAAAAAAAAAAAAAAAAAAAAAACAGGGTATAGAAAGTGATGTATTGCAGGGAACAGAAGAAAATTTAATATAAATTTAATAAAAACACCCTGTCTCAATGCTTTCATTTTACTGGGTAAACACGCAGTTTACAAGAAGATAAAATTCTTATGAAACAGGAGCCAAAGCCGTCTAGAAAAGTAGTACTATGAAAATAAACAAACCGAGGGTTGCTGGAGTGGTTGGGGGTGGGAGGGATGGGGTGGCTGGGTGATAGACATTGGGGAGGGTATGTGCTATGGTGAGCGCTGTGAATTGTGTAAGACTGTTGAATCACAGACCTGTACCTCTGAAACAAATAATACATTATATGTTAAAAAAAAGAAGAAGATAGTAGGAAGGGAAAAATGAAGGGGGGGAGATCGGAGGGGGAGACGAACCATGAGAGACTATGGACTCCGAGAAACAAACTGAGGGTTCTAGAGGGGAGGGAGGTGGGGGATGGGTTAGCCTGGTGATGGGTATTAAAGAGGGCATGTACTGAATGGAGCACTGGGTGTTATACGCAAACAACGAATCATGGAACACTACATCAAAAACTAATGATGTAATGTATGGTGATTAATGTAACATAATAAAATAAAAAAAAAAAGAAAATAAACATTAGGGGTGGGATTGATTTAAAAAAAAAAAACCAATAGCTAATAATGTAATAACAGAATAAAAATATGCTGGTAAAGGGAAGAATTTGTATTCCAGAGACCAAATGGGTGATGTCAAGTGTGAATGTACCAAACGCTCCCCAGCGCACAGAGGCATGGGACAAAGAAATGATAGTGGTGAGAAAGAAGATGGTAGTTAGAAAAGATAGAGAGCAAGGATCCAACCTAACAATTACATGTGAATTTAAGAAAAATGCCAAGCAATTGGGATGGATACAATAAACAAAGGCAAATTGAACTATAATGTCTGGACTGAAAAAAACAAACAAAAAAGTCCCCCAAACCTGGTAAATATGTATTGGAAAAGCTCATCAATTCTGAAAAGAGATGCTATGCCACGCTATATCTTGGCCAAACTTATGATTAATCAGTGACAGCAGTGTCCCTACAGAACTTAGATGGAGACTCAGAATTATCTGCCATAGTTTATTTGCAGAGAGACTAATTGCAAGGGAGTGGGTGAGATGTAGGAGAATTGAAGGTAAGAATCCAGAGCTAGTAACAGCAGACTGTCCTACTCTTAGGCCCGAGGGGAAAAGATGGTGGAGAGGTCATCAAATCCCAAATGTAAGTATGTTATATAAAGAGGCAGTGGCTTTCCGTTAAGGAACAAACCAACTTGAAGCAACCTCACGAAGGGAAATTATACACTAATCTCTCTCCTTTCTTTTCCAAGCTCTTGGCCCATAGGCCAAATCCAACAGAAAACCACAGGGCAGGCATCCTAGGGGTGTAAATTATTCAGGCCAATCCTTCAGGACAGAGACCGGGATGGAGAAGGAACATGATGGGTTGATAGAAGATACTTGACATAGAAATCAGAAAAAAAAAGTGCTTCAACATTTGATAATGGAGGGAATAAAGTGAATAAATAAGAAAGAAATGTTAGGCTTAAAAATTTATTTATATATTTATGATTATTCTTAATATATTTGAAAACAGAACGCATGATTCTTAAAAAACAACATATATATATAAAATAAAATAATTTGAATTATGATAATAGCCCATGTCTCAAAACTACAGATTAGAGTAAGATAGGATGGGTAAATTGATTAATTTCTGATTTCATAAGGTGTATAGAAAAGATAAAAGGCATTATTTTCATTTTTCACCCTGATATTTAGATAAAAGCTGTATGTGTGTGTTTGAAAAACTTAAAGGTTAATTCGAATAGGCACGAAGTATTCTTTTAAATGACTGGAGAAAGTTAAAATTGCACATAGCAAAAGGTAATGTTTGAAAAAGGTAAAATAAGAAGACCCAGAGTAGCCAAAAAAATACTTTTAACAGTAATTACATGTTCTAATTTTATTTTATTTTATTTTTTTAAGATTTTATTTATTTATTTGACAGAGAGAGACACAGCGAGAGAGGGAACACATGCAGGGGGAGTGGGAGAGAGAGAAGCAGGCTTCCCGCTGAGCAGGGAGCCCGACGCGGGGCTCGATCCCAGAACCCTGGGATCATGACCAGAGCCGAAGGCAGACGCTTAATGACTGAGCCACCCAGGCGCCCCATGTTCTAATTTTAATAAAAGTTGAAGATACTCAGACTAGTTTAAAAAATCTAATAGCATGCTGCTTTAACAAAATACAATAAACAAAATGAAAAGAGAAATAAAAATTATATTATTTATCATGACCTTATAATAATGGTTCTCAAGCATTTTGATCTCAGGATCTCTTTACTCTCATAAAAATCATCGGGGATCCAAAAAAATATTATTGAGGATCCAAAGAACTTTTATTTATGTGGATTATATCTATCGTTATAACTTATATTACAAATTAACACTGAAATTTTTTTTTTTTAGTCAGGTTGATTGTCATATGCATGTAAAATTCACCCTTTCAATACACAATTCTATGAATTTTGACAAATCTATACAGTTGTATAACCACCATCACAATCAAGATACAGGATATTTCCATGGCCTTTTTTTTTTTTTTTTTTTTTTAAAGATTTTATTTATTTGAGAGAGAGAATGAGAGAGAGAGAGCATGAGGGGGGCAGGGTCAGAGGGAGAAGCAGACTCCCCGCCGAGCAGGGAGCCCGATGTGGGACTCGATCCCGGGACTCCAGGATCATGACCTGAGCCGAAGGCAGTCGCTTAACCAACTGAGCCACCCAGGCGCCCTATTTCCATGGCCTTTTGAGGTCAAATGCTTCTCTCCACTCCCAGTCCTGGAATGATCTATTTTCCAGCCTTATAATTTTACTTTTTGCAAATATAAGATATATGGAATCATTCCTTATGTAGCCTATGGAGTCTGGGTTCTTTCACTTGGCATAATGTTTTTAAGATTCATCCATGTTTTTACATGTATCAGTAGTTTGATCCTTTTTATTGTTGAGTACTATTCCATTGTATAGCTGCACCGTGATTTTTTTTTTTTTTAATCCATTCACCAGTCAGTGGATGTGTGAGGATTTCCAGTTTTTGGCTCTTATAAATAAAGATGCTACGAACCTTTGTGTATGGGGTTTTGTGTGGATATATCGTCTCTATGTCTCTCTTTCTCTGGGTGAAGACCCAGGAGTGGGATTGTTGTACTGTATGGTAAGAGTATGTGTCACTTTATAAGAAACAGTATAAGAAACAATAACTTAATAAAAACAATTCCAAAATGGTTGAATAATTTTGCATTTCCACTAGCAACGTTCGAGAGTCCTATTTATTCAACATTCTCTGAGAAACTAAGGGTTTTAGAGGAGAGGGTTTGGAGGGATGGGTTAGCCCGGTGATGGGTATTAGGGAGGGCAAGTTCTGCATAGAGCACTGGGTGTTATACACAAACAATGAATCATGGAACACTACATCAAAAATTAATGGTGTACTGTATGGTGACTAACATAATAAAATTAAATTAAATTTTTAAAAAAGTTCTGGAGCTACAAGAAAAAACAAAAAAAAAAACCAAAATTCTCATCAGGACTTGATATTGTCAATTAAAAAACTATTTTAGCTATTCTAATAGGTGTGTAATATTATCTTATTGTAGTTTTAATTTGCTTTTCCCTAATGGCTAATGATGTGCAGCATATTTTCAGTGCTTATTTGCTGTCTGTGTCTCTTCTTTTTTTATTAAAGATTTTATTTATTTATTTGACAGAGAGAGACGCAGTGAGAGAGGGAACACAAACAGGGGGAGTGGGAGAGGGAGAAGCAGGCTTCCCGCAGAGGAGGGAGCCCGATGCAGGGCTCGATCCCAGGACCCTGGGATCATGACCTGAGCTGAAGGCAGACGCTTAACGACTGAGCCACCCAGGCGCCCCTATCTGTGTCTCTTCTTTGGTAACATGTCTGTTCAATTCTTCTGCCCATTGGGTTGTTTGTTTTCTTATTACTGAATATTAAGAGGTATTTTTATATCTTCTAGATACTGGTCTTTTATCTGGTATGTTTTGCAAATATTTTCTTCTACATTGTGGCTTCTCTTTTCCTTTTTCTTTAAATATCTTTCAAAGAGCTGAAATTTTAAATTTTGATGAACTCCAATTTATCAATATTTTATTCATGGTTCATGCTTCTGTATTCTATCTAGGAAATCTTTGCCTAACCCAAGGTCACAAGGACTTTTTCCCATGTTTTCTTGTAGAAGTTTCATAAAACTGAGAAATTTTTAAAACATAAAAATACACAAGCACACATACTTTTACCTATCAGAATGTGATGTATGTTAGTATCAGAGCCATACATCATGTAGACTGGAATGTTCCACTGTACACTCCTGAGAGAATGTGAGTGAAGAAGGCAAATAGTATCTTAGAAATATTCTGAAAATATTGACCTCATAAGCTTCTGAAAGGGTCTCAGGGATTCCCAGGGGTCTATTAGACCACATTTGAGAATTGTCAATCTAAAATGTAAAGACTATCAAATACAAATTATGAAAGGCAATATTAAATTTCAAATGGAGTAAAATTCAGGCAATACATTAAAGACAAAAAGGGGGGGTGCCTGAGTGGCTTAGTCCATTAAGTGTCTGCCTTTGGCTCAGGTCATGATCTCAGGGTCCTGGGACCGAGCCCCACATCAGGGTCCCTGTTCTGGGGGGGATCTGCTTCTCCCTCTCCCTCTGCCCCTCTCCCCCTACTCGTGTGTGTGCGTGTGCACTCTCTCTCTCCCAAAATAAAATCTTTAAAAAATTTAAAGAAGACAAAAGGGTATTTTCATATTAACAAACTCTTTTATCCAACAAAATTAGAAGAGCTCTGAGTTTTATATATCAAATAACACAGCTTTTGAATATATTTTAGAAGTCTAGAAAATAAGGATACATTAAAGTCATTGCAATTGTATTTGAAGAACTTTTACTTCTTTAATTATTTAGAAGATAAAAGAGATCAATAATACCTATATAAAAGTTTTAAAGAGAAGATATTATTTTGACTATATGAAACTTTATATCTTGTACAGAAAATACTTCTTTTTAAGCATTTACTGAACATTTAGAACTATGATTATGCCAGATCTCAGCATAGAAATGCTGACGGTTGCATTCTTTGGATACATACAATAAAATTAGAAAGTAATCACATAAATTAAATAAACAAAATAAAATTTACAGAACATTATTCTAAATAATTCTTGAATCATGAAAGAGATCAATACTGCATTAATAAATCATTTAAAAAATAACAAATAAGAGAATATTATATGCCAAATTTATAAAAGATTGACAAAATCTTACTCAAAAGTAAATCCAGAGCCTGAACTTTTATACTAATTAATTGATAAGGAGAGACTATAAATAAACTTTGCAGAATTAAAAAAAAGAATAACAATAGATAAGCTTAAATAAAGTAGTGATAATTAAATAATAAAATCATAGAAAAGGAAATATTTAAGAAATACTTTGAAGGAAATGAAACACTAAGTTGAAAAGATCTCTACACCCCCATATTCATAGCAACATTATTTACAGTAGCCAAGACATGGAAACAACCTAAGTGCCCATCAAGGGATGAATGAATAAAGAAGTTGTGATATATATATATATATAGCGTGTGTGTGTGTGTATGTGTGTGTTTGTGTATTATATAATATGAGGAAATCCTGACATTTGTGACAACATGGATGGATCTTGAGGGCATTATGCTAAGTGAAATACCTCAGACAGAGAAAGACAAATACTATATGATCTCACTTGTATTTGGAATCTAAAAAAGGATGGGGGGGGGATGACCAGATTTGTGGTTGCTGGAGGCAGGGGATAAGGAAAGGAAGAATTGGAGGAAGGTGGTTAAAAGTTTCCAATCACGAGGTAAGTAAGTACTAGGGATGTAATGTGCAGTATGGTGACTACAGCTAACACTGCTGTATGGTATATAGGACAGTTGTCATGAGAATAGATCCTCAGAGTTCTTATCACAGGAAAATTTTTTTTTCTTTTTATGCTTTCTCTTTTTATTTTGTTTATATGAGATAATCAATGCTAACTAAACTTACTGCAGTAATCATTTCACACTATAGTAAGTCAAACCATTGTGTTGTACGCCTTAAACTTATACATGATGCATGTCAACTGCATCTCAGTAGAACGGGAAGAAAAGCACTTTGGAAAATCTGGTGAAGAAAAAAGGAGAGAAAATGAAATAAAATATTGTAAATAAAAGTGAATATAGTGAGAAGTGACAAAGATTTTCATTTTTTTATTTATTTTATTACTTTTTTTTTAAGATTTTATTTATTTATTTGAGAGACAGAGTGAGTGGGAGAGAGAGAGAGAGCACAAGCCAGGGAAGAAGCAGACTCCCCGCTGAGCAGGGAGCTCAATGTGGGACTCGATCCCAGGACCCCGGGATCATGACCTCCGCCTAAGGCAGACGCTTAACCGACTGAGCCACCCAAGCACCCTCTGACAAAAGTTTTTAAAAATATTAATAATGTATATAAAAATTTTCTATTATTTTGAAAATATTAAGTATGTAGATACTATTTTGAAAAAAGAATTTCCAAAAGTGCCTGTGAAGAATCTAAAACCCAAAATGTATCAATGACCCTGAAAGAAATAGAAAAAAATAAATAAAACAATCATCAACAAAAATCACCAGGACTAGTTAATTTCATAGGAGCGTTCTTTCAAACTTTCAAGAAATAAATTATATGTTTTCCATTTAAGCCATTTTAGAGAACAGGAAAAGATGGTTTAATTTTGTAAAACTGGCATAAAACTTATGCCAAATACAGAACAAAAGAAAACTATACCCTTTTCAAAATGTCAAGTGAAATACTTGCATGTCCTGTCAGAAGTTAATGTTCTATACAGAAAGCATTCCATGTATTTAGCAAAATAAATTTAATAAACCATGGCTAAAACAAATCTTAACAGATTTCCTTAGTACAGGGCATCTTAGGATCTCAAATATACAAAAATGTATGGTAAGCCTTTGTAATTTATTTAACTATAAGAAACCCCTATTCTTATTTTTTCTTCATTGCCTAATACGCCTAAAAATGGTTTACAATGCTTGGCCCCCAAGTGTTCCGGGCCCTGGTGTGTGCTAACATTCTCAGCTACTGGACAGACTGTCCGAGACCAATCTCCCTAATTAACATAGGTGTTGAAATCTTAAATAACGAAGATCAAACTGACACTGGCAGGGTATTCACAGAATCATTCATCATCATCTTGTAGATTTTATTCTAAGAATGTAAGATTGGTTTACTATTGTGAAACCCATTAATATAAACACTTGAAAAGTTTAGATTTACAAATACGATCATTTAAACCAATGGCAACATGGGCCCTAATAAAACAAAAGAGAGGAATAGATTCCTTTATGAAATTGGCAAAGATGGAGAAAGCTTGGTTACAAAGCTGGAAAGATTGCTGGGAGGTGGGCTATCTCAGATCCTGCTGGTGGGAGTCACCCTGGGATAATCTTTCTGGGGGACAGTTTGGTAATGTGGGTTTAATGTGCAGTAAATTCTTTAGAAATTAAAAATTCTTAGAAGCCTTAGATTCTAAGAGAATTGATGAAAGAGATAGAGAGATTGACCGACAGTGTTGTCAATAGTGTCTTTATTTCATAAACTCGTCCGGTCCTTTGGAACCAACCATCCTCTGTCCTCCCCTGCTGACACTCCCATAGCCAGGAGGCTTTCGTGTTAAGGAAGATGAAATTAAGTCTCCAGCTTAAAATCATTACTGACCCCCAAGTAAGTGGCAGGTAAATGGTTCTGGGCAATCGTGGATTAAAATATTGCTGGTTCTCGAGCCATATCAGGAAGACGATCTTTGGCCTGGCCGGCCGGGGTGCAATAGCCAGGATTTCCTCAAGCAGTAATAACTCGAATTGCTCTATTACCCAGGTTCCTGAGAACTGAAAGTGCTCACAGGAGACGCCAGTTTACCAGCTGCTTCCTTCAAAGTCCGCAAGGACAAGTGACAGGGACAACTGTGGTTCTTCAGTGAGAACTTTCTTCCTCTGGGATTCTTAATGCTAATGCAGTTGTGGAAGTTTAAAAACGTATTTTGTTCTCTCTTGTCTCCCTGACGGCAGAGTGCTAGTCAAAGCTGTAATGCAGTAATATCCAAGGGATGAGGTTTTGGTTCCCCCGTTGTCCTGCAGCCATGGCATGCTAACATCTCCTGCGTGATCACAAAGAACTCATAATGCCGGCAGGGGAGGGGCCTGGGTGTCTTTTACACCTATCTGTTACCTTCAAGGTCAGCAAGGATGCACCTGGAAAACCCAGATGCTGTAACCTAAATCCCACCTAGTCTCCAAGACTTGTCCCGGTTTAGGTTATTTGAATAAAACATTGTTTGGAATCTCACATTATATATTCACACATGCTTATTTTAAAAATCTGGGTTTTGTGGACTAGGCTGTATTTTAAAAGATTCACTATGGTTTACCAGCTACATGTTGTACTTCACTTTTTACAGATTTCTGATAGCAACAACAGTAGGACTACTGAGGAATATTTCACTTGTATTGAATATAAGCCCAGTATTAGCCCAGAAAATACTGAGTTGTGAGTGTGTGTGTATACGCATGTGTGTGTGTTTTAACTATGTATGTATTTCCATGGCAACAACTGGAGATGAAACAAAGCAATTAACAAAATTTGACAAATTATTTTAACCAACCCTTTGCCATTTTGGAAACTTACCAGGATATGTGCTTACTTAGATTCTTCCTACCTACTACACCTTTAGGACTTGTTACTTGTAACAAAGGATAGTCAATTAAATACTAAAAAACACTCTAAAGCAACTTTGTGACTGCTATTGCAATTATGATTAATTTTTTCACTTGGCCCTCATTTAAGGGACTAGAGCAAATTTTTTTGCTGTTGTTTTATGAGAAAGAATAAGTGAGTCGTGGAAGATATTTCTACTGCAGAAACTTTATTAAAATAAAATACTCTGAAGCACATGATTTAAAGAATGTAATTTTATGCTGCCAGTACAATTTAATAATGTCATTTACACTAAGCTCGATAGAATGGCAGCATCAGAATAGTAGCACACACTAGAAAGTCATTAAGCTAAATATTAAATTAGTTGTTTTATACTTCTAGGTATATCAATAATTTATAGTATATAACTGACAATCTGGATGAGATGCAGGGAATGGTTGTGAAAAATCTCTGGCCAGTGCAGATGTAGGGTCTGACTGCTGTTAATGTATAGTTCTGGGATTCGTTTGTGGCACATTGAAGCAAATAATGCTAAAGGAGTAAAAAAAGGTAAGTTCTAATTGAAGGGTCACCAAACATTACCTGGGCCAGTCACTTATCCTCTCAGTGCGTCAATTTTATAATCTGTAAAATGAGCTCATTTGGTCAATGGAATGAGAATGTATTCCATTCCAATGCAAAGACAATCTGAGAGCATTGCTATAATAATATTAGGAGAAACAAGGGTGGTGAAGTGGACCATGGCCAGGTGAACCATACAGCTTCGCCATCAATGTTTATGAGGGTAAAGCTGGGGGATGTGTTTTTTAAAATAAAATTGTATATTAAATAAGGTCTTAGAGGAATGTGCTATGCTGCATATCTCTTCTGCATATCTATTACAGTTTTCTCTCCTAATTGACCTTTCATTCTTACTAACTTTTATTCCTTCATAATTTTACCATATATATGTCCCATCATATGCATCTCACGTTTAAATCTCACTCAGATCATGCTCATTTTCTTAGTCCAAGATTTTGAGAAAGGAAACATATTGGTCCATTTTATTTTTCTATGCCCAGCAATAGGTCATATGTCATTAGCCGGGAGGAAAGTTGGCTGTTATTGAGATAGTGCCGCCCCTGGTTTAACCAGCTCTGTTCAGTGGGAGGGTCACCAGTCAACAAAACACTGCTGACTAGGCAGCAAGATACCCTAGGCATGGAAATCATGGGCTTGTGAGCAAGTAGGTGCTCCTGGATATCTTATATTCATTCAGACATACTGACCACTTTCATCTTCCTAAAGCTGCAATGACCTTCCTTCTGGGTCTTTGTAGATGCTGATTTTCCTGTTTTCATTTCTGTACAGATCTTGAACTTTGTTTAATAAATAAGCTTACTCCCTTGATTTGATACTCCACTATCCCTTCCAGTATTGAACTCTCTCTCTTGGCACTTAATAAAGATGCTTGCCCATGCATGCTTTCACTGTGGATTGGGGAAAGAGAATTTGACAGGTGGGGATAGAAAAAGTTAACATGAGTAAATATAAATACTTTATTTTGATTGGGTAAAACCGGTCTCTCAACAACATCATGCTACCATGCAGCTATTCCTTCCACCTTTTGATTTTGCGATGCGCAAAACAAACAAACCAAACTCTGAGAGAAAGGAAGCTGAAAAGGTAAACTGAGGGTATCTCTTTCATTAGCGTGAAACTATAGGAAAGGTAATTTGGCAAAAGAGGAGACCAAGTCTAGCAAACAAACTGCTCAGGGAAACTTTGTTGGAACAGGCTTGAAGTCGGAGAACTAATTGCTGGTGAGTGATTTCGACTCTCTGAAGAGGTAGAACTAGCAAGGAAGCTTTGAACTACCTCTTAGATTTTTTCCTTTCAAAAATGTATCTAAAATATTTTCTAGCATAATAATGAATACTAAGTGTAATTATTTTTATAATATATTCTCTTTGGTGCAAGAAGGAGATAAAATTTACTTATCTCTATGTCAATCAAATTAGCCAGGAGTATAAAGCCTTAGAGCTTGGGTCATGTGACTGACACTCTACTGCCACCTTTTGGGGGTTCACCTATCTTGTAGGTGTGACTTTTTCAGGTCACTACTAAAGTCAACTTGGAATCTGTAAAATTAAAGATATTAAGTAACAGTAAAGTAACATAAGAGAAAGGCAGTAGTGAATGTGATAATGGAAATAACCAGGACTTCATTTTCTTCAGAAAAAAATAATAAAATAAAAACATTGGCTTTGATGTCTGAAAGGGCTAAATTAAATACAAATTTTAATGTCTACCTTTTATGTAATTTCAAGCAACTTTTTCCATTCATTTATTCATTCATCCACCAGATGCAAAATGAGTGTTTATCATGTGCCCATAATTATACTAGATGCTAAAAGTAATGGTGAACAAAACAGGTGAACTCATGTCCTCCTGATGTCTAATCCAGGACTACCGTCCACTCGTATTTTAATATGAATACTTCTCACTTTTTTGGATTAAGAGATATATAATTAAGTAGTTTAATTCGTTTCCCCAAATTTGAAGGGTTATTGTGAAAATTAAATACTTTATACAGTGCTTAGTATAAGTGTTTAATACATTATAAATATTCATAATAAGTGGTATTTATTATTTCCACAGTGTCTTCTAAAATGTTTAGTATGGGATTATAGTGTTACTGGTAATAAAAAATTGGTATTAAAAATATAATTAGCTGAATTTTTTATGTTGCTTAAGTCAGAGAGATAAGTATAGTAGGTAGTGTGATACAATCTCTGTTGTATATAAGAAGAAGAATTTTTTCCCAGATGACTATATATGCCATAATTCTTTTTTGGAAGACATTGGGGAAAAAACTATAAATACATAATATTAATTGCTTTAGAAAGGGCTTTATGGAAAAAAATAGGCTTTTATGAGCTGTTTAAATAAGGAGAGGAAAGCAGTAGATGAGTTTAGACAAGGGGGGAAGTGCTGAGTTTAGAGTGCAGCTTGGAAGAAGGTTTGGCTGTGGGTGGGAGAGGAATGCAAATAGGAAGAAGGCTGTTTGCACATGTACTCATAGAAGCAGTGAAGCTCCACAGTGAAATAAAGGAATCTAAGGGGAATGGAGGAGAAAGGAGGAGTGATTAAATAGATTAATTCTAATCCAAAGTGTAATCAATGACTCCAAAGTGAAATAGTGTTCTCCATTGTTAAAGTGATGGGCGCAAGTGGAGGGAAGGAGACTTCTGAAGTCAGATGGTACCCTGCTGGACTATGAGAGGAGTTTACCTCTTTGAGGTTAAAGGGAAGACTAAAATGGGATGCAGCAAATGATAGGAAAGTATCAGTTCTTGGGAATGCTGCCTGGGATGACAGCAATCTACTTGCCTTTTTTAAACCCTTTGAAGAAATATAACTAATCAGAGAAGAAACCTTGGCAATGGCAACAAGTATAAATTTTCTTCCTAAAATAAGAGGGTACCAGATCTCCACCTGGGCATTAGAAATTGTGGGGCAGAGGGAAGGATGAAGGATGGAGGGAAAGTAAGCCAAGACAGAGATCAGGTAATGTGGATCAAGCTTGGGAAGTACACAGACTGGAAATATAACCATAGGCCACCAGACAAAGGAAATAGGAACCTTTATAGTGTGACCTAAATTGAGTACTAGGTCTATAGAGTTAGCAGGAACTCCCAATGAGGCCAGTCTAGTTTGGACTTTGATATTGAACAGGGAATCTGAACAGGATATCTTTAAAACAGGCCATGGAAAAGACAATCTGAGTTTTTACCAGGGCAGAGCCTAAGAAGTCCTAAGGAAGAGTACTAAAGAAGAGTGCACCAGGTAATGTGGGAAATGCATCAACTCTCTGAGAATATTAGGAAAGAGCAATTACCTTCAGAAACATCTGAGGATTGGGCCGCCTGGGTGGCTCAGTCGGTTGAGCATCCGACTCTTGGTTTCAGCTCAGGTCATGATCACAGGGTCATGAATGGAGCCCCAAGTCGGGCTCTGCACTGAGTGTGGAGCCTGATTGAGATTCTCTCTCTTCCAGTCTCTTTGCCACTCCCCTCTCTCAAAAAAAAAAAAGACGGTATGGAGTAAGAAGACAGAAAGGGTGGGCTGGAAGATCATGTATCCCAAAGGGTTCACTGGAGGACTTTTAAGTAGGAAGTGACACCATATAATTTCAGAGGTACAAGAAAAGGTCCTACAATTTGATATTCTACAATTAGAAATGTATTTCTCTGCTTTCTTTCTTGCTTCCTTCCTAGGTTTATCAAACATTTACTAAGAATCTATCACTCATTCATCACTCTGGTGGGTGCCAGTGATCCAAAGATTTCCAGCCCTAGGGATCTTCTAGTTTTATGATGGAAATGACACATTTACTAGCACTGGTAGAAGTGTGAACCAGCAGAATTTCTTCTAGGGGGGAAAAAAATCTATGTTTAGGAAAATGCTAGGATGGGCTGATTTTGATTATAAAACACATGATCTCAAGGTAGTGTAATGGGAGAGATTTGGAGAGAAGAGAAAAAGTGATCCAGATAATAAAATACCAGAAAGTTGTGGTTTTCATACTGGTTGCCTGGACTTGGGACAAAGTAGAAAGAAGAGTGGACGGGCCCAACATGACAGCAGGCAGCTGGTTGGGCTCTTGGGAGAGACAGCCAGTGAAAATTTCCTATGATTGGAGAAATTTCAAGGAACATGGGATGTGGAGTTATTTCTTGCCCTGGGCTGCAATTATCCCCCTTTATTTATGACATTATTCAGAAAAGTCTGTTACATATAACAGCCTTCTATTGCTGGTTAAGTTGGAGGAATACAGAAGAAAAGTACATATCTTTTGTTGGGGGTGAAATGCCCCAAAGAAAAGAGGTAGCTCTCAGAGGTAGGATGGTAAATGGGAGCAGGAAATCAGAATGAAGGGTGGCAAGAACATACGCCCCTCAGAAATGTAAGCAAATAAAGGGAGACTGCCTGCGGCTTTCCAGCTGAGCCATCTTAATTAGGTATTAAAGGAAAAGGGGGATTGAGGACTTGGAAACTTTGGAGTAACAAATATTTGAGTTACATAGAAAGTTATAGTAGAGAATAATAAATATAAGGATTTTCTGCTGAAGCCTGGGATAGAGATGGTTAAAGATAGTTTCCCAAGGAGGGCGATAAGAGTTAGCTGTAAGCCAAAGATGGGGTGAAGGAGGAGGCTTCTCATGCAAAAGAAGGTGCAAAAGCCCACTGCCATTCAGGCAATTGCAAGTGAGTTTCTAGTATCTGAGATATCGGACTGAAAGTGGTGAGGCTAAAAGGTTAGTGAGCATCAAATCCCAGAATACTTTCTAGGCTGTACTCTATCTTGCAGGCAGTTGGGCAAGAAGGAGGTCTCTGATGGATTTTATCAGGAAATGACACAAGATTTTTTTATCTTTTAAAACGCATTTATGCAAAGGATAGCTTTCAGCAGATTTAGAGTTGATTACAAAATGAGTGCAGTCTTCTTTGGAGGCTCTTCCCATCTCTCCTTCCTCCTGTTGTAACTTCTGATCATCCCAGACTCCCAGACTCTCAGGCTGCATCCTATGGCCAGGGTGCCTTCCGTCCCCTGAGGGCATCACATGCCTGTGGTCTGGTCTTCCTCTTCATTTCCTCATCAAAGATCACTGGTCTTATTTCTCCCTAGTCTTGAGGCCCTGTTCTCTGCCAAAGCAGAGCTGATAAAGCACACGTGTCTTCTCTTGAGCATCTTTTCACGAGGGCTGAAGGAAAATGAACTTACACATGCTGTGTACCTTCCCCAGCCACAGTCCCTGCTTTGTGTCCTGGGGTGTGGTATTAGACCAACAACAAAAAATCTAATTAATCATTGCAACCAACTCTATCTTGTTCTGATTTAGAGATGAAGAAATTAAAATTAAGGTAGATTCTTAAGCTTATCCAAGGTCACATAGCTGCTGAGTGGCCCTTCGAGGATTTAAACAAAAGTGGTTGGCCTCCAATGCTTATCCATTTGTCATTCTATCATGATGCACCACTCGCAGAGACATAATTAATATGAACTTCAGAAAAGGAGCCAGTGGTGTGAGTCATGTCCATATTCTTGTAGAATGATGCAGAAATATGCCATGGAGCTGGGATAATTAAATGGATACATAACTAGTTGAACAACCATACGTAAAGGCACTGTTGGATTGATTGATGTGGGCTTGGAGCAAGATGTCTCCTGGCTACCCCAGTGTTAAGTCCTCAATCACATCTTCCTCAGCAATTTTGTTTATGGCCAGAATGAAGATATATCAGTAATATTTATTTAGTTTGTAATGACACAAACACCTGGAGGTTAATAAGAATAACAGATTCATAATTCAAAATGATTTTAACAAACTAAAATTTTGTGTTGAATTTTCTCCAAATTTTTAATAAGAAAAATTCCACACATAAAAACAGTTGAACAAATACTATATGAATACTCACATATTGGGGCGCCTTGGTGGCTCAATGGGTTAAGTGTCTGCCTTCAGTTCAGGCCATGATCCCAGGGTCCTGGGATTGAGCCCCACATCTGGGCTTCCTGCTCAGTGGGGTGTCTGCTTCTCCCTCTGCCTCTCCCCTCCACTTGGGCTCTCTCTCTCGTTCTCTCTCTCTCATGCACTCTTTCTCTCTCAAGTAAATAAATAAAATCTTTTACTCACATATTGAGTACTTAGTTTAAATAGCTGTTAATATTTTATTAGTTTTCTTTACCTATCAAAATATCTACTTTTTTAATCACTAGAAAGCAGGTTGCAGACCTCATAAAATTTGACTGCTCTCTACTTCTTAAAAATACATTCTTCTATATTACTCTGCTTCTACTGATCACATCTAAGAAAATTAACAGTAATTCCCTAAGATCATAATATCCAGTCCATATTTAAATTTCCTCAATTTTTTATTATGGTAAAATATTTATAATATAAATAGAATTATCCTTTTGGCCATTTTTTAGTGTACGATTCAGTGGTGTCATGCACATTCACATTATTATACAACCATTACCATCATCCATCTCCACAATGTTTTCATCATCATCCTCAATTTTTGATTCACTAAATTTTATATGAAATTTTGTAGGGATGATGCATCATCTCACACTTGGATCTAAAAACCAACTTCATAAGCATAGGGCTGAGGAGATGGGAACGTATCTTTGGCATGAATAAAAAAACAGCAACTTCAGTCAACAATAAGTTCAGTTGTGATTGTCAAAAAGTGAGTGCAGGCTTAGGCTAACGTGTAGTCCTGGAATCTGGAAGAGAGAGTCCTGCGGTTTTCTGTACTGCTCACACCCTAGTTGGAGTAGTGTGTCTAGTTCTAGGCTCCACACCATTGAATAGTCAGAAAAATGATATCAGGAAGGTGAAAGGATTTTAAAAAGGCATCATCTGAGAAAGAGAGGAAGAAATTGGATATTTGGGGCTTTTGAAAAAACAACAGTTAACATTTTGAGTAAGAGATATTATTTTAACTGTCTTAGAATATTTAAAGAACTGCCATTTGAAGGTAAATTTGTCTAGTCTAAGGGGTAGGTCATAGGCTAACAAGAGGAAAGTGCCATGGGAAAGACTTCGATTTAGTATAACAATTTAATAATAATAATGGCTAGAATTGATTGAAAATGTTGCCTTAGAAAGTAGCTAGTACCCTGTCATAAGTGACATTCACTGTAATACTTGGCAGAGGAAATTAGATGCACTGAGTGGCTTTTCTTTTTTTTTTTTTTGTGGGCTAGATGACTTTAGAATCTCTTCTGTCTATGTTTTGTTCAGGATTCCTTTAGTTGCAAGTAACCGACCCAAATAATACCTTCTTAGGTAAATGAGGAATTTACTGAAAGAATGCTCAGGTATTGCATATGATCAGTGTTAGTGTTGAACACTGAAACTCAAGCAGAGCACACTTCTCTCTCTCTATCTCTCTCCCCCACCACCTGCCTCACCCCCAATCCCCATTGCTGTAACTCTCTCACACTTGCTCCATCCTCTCTTTAGCTCTGGCCTCAGTTTCTCTGATTGATTTAAATGCAACCTGATTGGAAAAGAAGCCTGCTGTTTCTGAATCTTAAGATGGTTGGTTGAAAAATTCTGAAGAAAGGCTCTGTGTTACCTACCAGTCAACTCTGGCCAGGAAAAAAGTAATGATGAAGAGATTTGCTTGAGATGTTAAATTGTGAAATGTTTCAGGTAACAAAGGATCCTTATGAGGGGAGATTCAAATGCACGAAGGACAAGGGTGAGTGTTAAGACCCTATCCTGCCTTAAATGACATGACTGTCTGGTCCTGAAGGAAAATCACCATCTGCAGAGTCCTTCATGGTAACCTCAAGCCATCCTAAAAGAGAAAATGCTTGAAGGTCACCCAGAAGTGCCACATTAAATGTTGTAGCATAGTTGGGGGCTACTGGGAAATCCCTGCTACCCACAGACTGGCCAGGAATGCAGCAAATAAAGTAAGGTTTTTCTTTTCCGAGAAAATATGGGAAAGCTGCGGGACAAGGGCAGTAGTAAGCATACCAGCTTAGGCTCTGCCAACATTTGCGTTGTGGCTGAAAGCCAAGGGTGAGGCCCGGGACCTATGGGACTATAGATGAGATCCTAGCATTTTAGCAAAAAGTTCATTCTTCCTTTACATGCAGGAGAACTGAAGGTCCTCAAAGTAAAATAACAATTCAGTGATAAAAAATGATCCTCCTTAATATGGGAGTTCCTTGGCTCCTGATATTTCTTCTTTCCTATATACCACCCCATCTCTGAGAAATGATCTTATCTCTACAGAGGACCAGTGTGACTTCCTGCACATTCATGGTCTGAGAAGTGCAAGGCTTAGCTCTCAGACAGTGGACAAATGTCCCCAAGCACCAGTTTATGGTGTCATTGCAAGGACACAAACTGAGGAGCTTTTAATTTTAATTTTTGCACTAGCTATTTTCAAATTTACTGAGTATGGGCATGAACACAAGTTTTGCTATGAAATTATTTATTTCTGGGGAAATTTTACGAGTTGTAGCAGGGAATTGGACAGAGAACATGAACACGTTACATTACAAACTCCTATGGGCTCACTCCCCTCCTCTACCCCGGGGCCAACATCCACCTGAAACCTCGGTGGCTTTCTGAGTTCTGTCTCTCCACCTCCCTCTGAGGCTGACCTAGGACTGGGACAGTTCCAGCAGTGAAGGAGGCAGGGTTCAGAATGGATGGCTTTAGTACAGCCCATTTGGCTTTGGTACAATACTCCGTGGAAGTGGAAGTAGAATGATGATGATGATGATGATGATGGCGATGATGACAATGATGAAAATAGCTTGCCCCTGCCAACCGGCAAGTGCAGGTGTATCTGCTTTCTATTCTGAGAACGTTGTCGAGTGCCGAGGTAACTAATGAAATGAAAGCTGAAGCGTGTGCACGCTGTTGCTTCCCTGAAAACCCATAAGGAGAATGTCAAATGTTTGAATGTTTCATTATATTTTGTATTTCATAAGATGCTGCAGGGTACAGAAAAAATAAAAAGTAATGGTTAAAAAATGGAGGAGCAGGAGTGATGAGTCTTGGAATTGAAAATAATCATCACTCTTGGTTACTGAGAGTAAATAATACACTGTAAAAACCTCAGGAGGAAAAGAGCAGGACTGAAAAAACTAGCCCCGACATGGATCTAAATAGGTCTACAAAAAAAAAAAGAAAGAAAGAAAGAAAACAATTAGGAGGAAAGAGAGACAGCCTTACTTTCTCTTTCTGAACACTCATGCCAGAAAAGAGAAAAGGGGACCATTTGGGAGAATGTGCCACACAATGTAACAGTGGCAGCAGTGACAACAAAAACGTCCTGGCCTCACAATGAGTTATGGATAAAACCTATGTCTGTGACAAATGTGCCTCCTGTGAAAGCTACAGCACTTTAAAATATATGGAGTTTTTTCTTTTTTCTCCCTGCATCTTTTGATATGGAACACATAATCTATTGGAGACATATGCATGTTCATGCACAGAATAAATCAAGAGTGAGCCCCGCAGCCTTGGGACGTGGAAACCAGGCCAGCAATCCAGCAGCCTCCAAAAAGTTCCTCGTTGGTCTGTATGAATATCCACTTTCCAGGGTCAGCTTCTAGAGGGGAGCAGGATGTCTTTTAATTTGGTCAGCAATATAACCTTTAGACAACTACTTGATTGTTGGAACTGAGTCAAGATATGGGAAGATGTCACAATTTTTCCCCCATGAAATGTGTATTGTGAGCACAAAAGGACACTTGTTGGATAAACCGAGCACCATTTCTGTGAAGGGTATTGCCACAGGTTCCTCAGGGAGGATGAGGTGGACAGTGTGCAATTTGTTAAGGCAGTGCCTTTAATATTTTTTGACTGTGACCTACACTTAACACATTTTACACTGGGATGCATTATACACACACACACGCACATTGAAACAAAGATTTCATGAAATAACAATTACCCTAGCTATGTGCAATGCTCCTTAATTTTTCTATTCAATTTCTTCCATGCTCTTCTCCTCCCTCCCTCCCTTCCTTCTTTCCTTTCTTCTCTGTATTACATTGGTTGTGGTTTACTGTTTGAATAGAATTCAAATTCAGAATGTCCTCTGAATTAGAGGACATAAAGAGACAACAGCGGAACATCTGTGCTCTATCCAACAGGCTGACTGTAAGCCCAAGGAGGGTAGAGGCATTCCCAACGCTTAGCACAGGGTACAGCGCATTACAGGTACTAAATAAATGTTAGTTATTATCAACACCGTCTACTAATTATTTGACCTTGGGCAAGTCATTAACTGCTCTGTGCTTCTATTTTCTCATCTGTAGAAAGATACTGGTAATTCTTACCTCTTGGCATTTTTGTGGGGATGAAAGGATTTACAACAGTGCTTGACATGTAGGTAGCCATCATTTTTATTGGTAATGTTATAATTAAAGACTCAGTGGCAAATGCTATCAAGTGTAGCCAACTTACTTGGCCCATTCTCTCATTCATTCATTTCTGTAGTGCCTCCTCAGTTCTCTGAATGATGCTGAGCATTTTATACTCATTGTTATCTTCTTAACAACTCTATGAAGTAGGGACTATTAATCTCATGTTATAGATGAGGCTTAGAAAGATGAGCTACTTGTCTAACATACCATATCTAATCCTTGACACTGGGTCTATATGAGTCTAAAGGCTGAGCCATTATCCCTAAGGAAGTGGAGTCAAGTAGAGGTATTTCAGGCAGATAGATTGGCAATTGCAGAAGTTTGGGGGCAGGATCCTAATACTTTATTTCATATATGTTGTTTTCCCTCTCATCTGTGTAAATACTCTGAATTGGATTAAGTATAAGGAGGGTAGACAAAACACACACCTCTTGTGACTTAAGAAAGGAATAAGGGAAGTATTGTTTGCTTCCTTTTGAGTTCTCAAATAGCCACTTGCTTTCAGAACCTGCTTCTCCTCAGTGCTGTGGGGGGTGGGTTGGAGTAAGTAGGAGGGATTCGAGCTCCATATTTGATAGAGGTCGAGGAAATGTGGCAAGACATAGGTTACCTGAAAATCAGGAACAAGAGACAGCTAACGTCAAATAGACATATCTAAGACAACTGAGTACGAAGTAAATATGAACATATAAATGGAGAAAATTCTGGAACTGGTGTCAGAGAGTACAGACAGGACAGGCAGTGATTCATTTCCCAGAGTAGTTTTTGTCTGCCCAGTTGCCACTTTTGAAGGGTTGAAGCTATCCTATCTTTGGCCCATGCCTTCATTTATGGAACCCAGCTTTGATAAAGTAACCATTATAGCCATCAAGTTTAGGAGCTGTTGGCTCTTTCTTCATGCAAAATCCCACTCCATATTAATTATAACTTACCTGCTTATTTAAAATTTCTTTTCCAATTTATATACTCAGTGGAGTGAAGCATATTTTCATATTTTAATGTGAAATATTTCACATTTATTGAGCCTCCTGTCTGGTTCTCCAAGATGAGATTAGAAAACAATTCATTCCTGTTTGTCTTGGAGGAGACCAAAGGCTGTCTACTTATTGATAATGTAGTTTGGTATTAAAGGCAAAGCATTCCTCATATTAGTGAGGTCATATGATACATGTCTTTCTCTGATTGACTTATTTCGCTCAGCATAATACCCTCCAGTTCCATCCACGTCGTTGCAAATGGCAAGATTTCATTCCTTTTGATGGTTGCATAATATTCCATTGCATATGTATATACCACATCTTCTTTATCCATTCATCTGTCAATGGACATCTTGGCTCATAAAAAAGATAAAAAGGTTAAAAAAAAATCCTGATATAAAGGCAAAGCAGTTGCACATAATACCACATGGCCTCTTTCTGAAGGAAATGGTTGAGGTGTTCTTAATTTACTAACTGGACCATTTGTAGAGTGAGAAACCCTGTCTTGAGGAAACCTGAAGGGAATTTCCTTTATAGGAATGGTCTTTTTTTTTTTTTAAGATTTTTATTTATTTATTTATTTGACAGAGAGAGACACACAGAGAGAGAGGGAACACAAGCAGGGGGAGTGGGAGAGGGAGAAGCAGGCTTCCCGCTGAGCAGGGAGCCGGATGTGGGGCTCGATTCCAGGACCCTGGGACCATGACCTGAGCTGAAGGCAGACGCTTAACGACTGAGCCACCCAGGCGTCCCAGGAATGGTCTTTTTACAGACTTTTCACCCCACTCAGCCTATCCTGTAAAGTTTGCCAATTTCTGTCTTGATATGCCGTTGGCCCATCTTAAATTATGCCTGTCCCTACGTGGAACCCTAAGATTAAAGTCTGTTTGACATAAATGACTCTCATTATCTGGTGCCTTCTATACACCAGAAAGCTCAGGTACTGTTGAATACCCCTCTTCATTTCCTAGGCTGCTTCCAGGCAGCCTCTCACCATTCTTATCAAACTATCGAATATCCACACACATGTGTGTGTACATACTTAAAATATTTAACCCGCTACACCATGGACCATGGGCACTGGCCTTAACAAATCATTGACTAATAATAATCCAGCTCACTACTGCTTCATATTAACATTCCAAATCATACATATCTGGGAAAAGGGGTATTTCTTATATGAGTGAAGTATTACCTACTGGGAGGAATGGGAGGTTTGGAACCAGAAGTCCTAGATTGTCTTTGAATTGCTTGGTTGGCCTTAACACTTTTCCTTTATGCTGGGGCTACATCTCATTCAGCTGGCAACTCATAGACTACCATCTTCTTTGTAAAGCTCTTCTTTCTCCACTGCTCATTGATATCTTTATCAGTCTTTTATCAGTTTCTCTGAGCTGATGTTTCTACCTGGGAAATGTCCTTGCCTCCTTGACTGCCTTTTTTTCTGCTAACCTCTTATATATCAGCAAAAAAAGTTATATGGAATATATACATGTAGTAACACGGCTGGGAAACCATGGCAATGACTCAGGAGGACTATGTGCAATTGTCTTTTAAATATGACATTTATCACAACCTCATCCATTTTCTAAGGGAAAACACTCAGTAGTTTAACTCTTCAGAAAGAGTTCTGTCTAGCAAGGTTTCCCAACATCAGCACTATTGACATTATGGGCCAGATAATCTTTTGTTGTGGTTTGTTGTGGGGGCTGCCCTGTGCATTGTAAGATGCTTAGCAGAATCCTTGGCCTCCACCCACTAGATATTAGTAGTACCGCCCTGGCTACGAAAACAAAAGTGTCTCCAGACATGGCCAAATATCCTCCCGCCACATCCTGGGACTCTGTATCGCCTCTGGTTGAGAACAACTGCCCTCTAGAGACTTATTCTTTGAAATGTGTTCTGCAAACTAGCAGCATCAACATCAGGTGGGAACTTGTTAGAAATGCAGACTTTCTGGCTGTGTCCTAGATGTACTTAAACACGATCTGCGTTGTGACAAGATCCACTTATATGCACCTTAAAGATTTTGGAGATCCGCTTAGAGAATGCCTCCATTTGTTGCCTTTTCTCCTCTTATCAGATCCGTCTTTCTCTCACAGCTCCTTCTAATCTTTCCTGGATAAATTTTCATCTTTGGGGAAATTCATTAAGCTGCTCACAGATATTTGTTGATTCAAGTGCCGTAGCATTCCTCCTTCCTTCCAGCAGTTCTTTTCCTCAATTCTGAGTTATTCAGGCTATAATAATGCTCCAGAGGCTCTAGAATAATATTTCAGAAGATGAGCCTGGGCTAGGAAGGGGAGGGGAAATTCAGGTCTTCAAGCCTGGAAGAATAGTTCAGATAAATACTGACAGTTCATGTCTGTCCACTCTGATGTTTCCTTGCTTGTGGGATTTGAAATTACACCAAGGCTGGTTCTGTAGTTAAGGCTATCACACTTCATCAATTGATATCACACTTGATAATCTGTGAGATTCAGAATCTATGAACTGGTGTTAGGAACGTCTGTCAATCTTTTACCAATGACTCTTCTCATTTTCAGTAGTCTTTAGGAGTTAGAGCCCAATATCATTGCTTAACACCCCTTCCCAATGAATTAACACTTGAATATTATACCAGTGGTGCTAATATATCTGACTTATTTTGACACCTAATGTCCAATTTCCTTTTAAAATTGTTGTTTGGTCATCTGTATTAATGTTACTGAAATTTAGAACTGGGCATAACTTCCACACATTTCCATATACTTACACTCTCTGTATTTCAATTCATAGGTGGTTATTTAGTGGTTAAGGCAATGAGTGGGGTCCATACACACAAGTGTCAGTTGCTGGGAGACAGTGTGTAAACTGGCAGCCATATAATTATAGATCTAACAAGGTGAAGCGAGACAGTTACCTTGGGCACAAACACTCTCCCAGGTTCATCCAACTCTTGATTCTATCTCTCCCAGAGACTTAGTATCTTCATTCTGCTGTGGCTTGTCTTTTTCCAGAGTCATTTCTCTATCACCAAAGTCATGGATAACAATGAATCTCCCTATTGTTTCAAGATTCATGCTGTATTTTTTGTTCCTTACATTGTTTTCCCAGGCTCATTGCCTAGTCTTTTTATTCCATGAAATTGGGTCATTCTGGATGCCTGTCTCTAATGGAGATATGTTCAGTCACTTGAAGATTAGGGAAATTATGATTCAGAAGATCAGACTTGGAATTTTGTTGCCCAGATCCATTATCCTCATCTGCCAGTTATCAATATGTTGACTTCTCAATCCAAACCCACTCTCCTTTGTACTGCTTTTTGATACTGAATCTGGATCTTATAAAAATTTCTCCTTTGCCAACTAGCTCTATGTTAAGCTTTTCAGGAGAGTATGCTAGAGGAAGTCTGTATGTACTCCTTGTTTTGTTCTTTCCTTCTTTCTTTTGTAGTGAAGTGGCCACAGCTACCTTCAAGTGGGAGACCAACTGATGCACATTTTCCAGCAAGTCTTACTGGCACTCCAGCCAGCATCTTCCCAGTGAGTTTGCAGACACTCCAGCAGGTTGTTTCCTGCTTGCCAATCCCCGCCTGTGGCACGTTAGTGAACTTCAGTGTTATCCAATGGTCTAAATCTCAGCTTTGATGGAGGGGTTAGTGACTTCCAAGTTCAGTTCTTCCTTGAATATTTTCCTTCATTCCTAGAGGTAGTAGTTATTCCCTTCATCTGCTATTTCAGTAAACTCTAGAATTCTCTTTACTCCTTTTAGTATTATTTCTCTTTTGCCTATTTAATATTTCTATATATTAAATTACTAGTGTTGTTTCTGTCTCCTGCTTGGATCCTGGCTGATTTACCCTCCAGTCCAATAGAAAAGATCTATAAAAAATTGAATCTATTCTACTTTTAGAAGGCATCTGCAGGAGATATAGGGCCCTTGTAGGGATCCTCATCTATTTTCTTATAGATAGATTAGAAACAGCCTTCCCTGAGTGGCACTGCTCAGAAGTAATAAGCAGCTCATTAAAAGGTGACACTCAGCAATAAGTCTGTTGCTTCAGCTTGTCGTTCTGGGTCCTTGCCTTGTTACCTCCTCCCATTCTCTAGTTCTCACTGTAGAATAGCTACTACCAAACTGTCTGGACACTATTCGCTTATGTTTAAGCCTTAGGCTTTCTTTGTTTTATATATATATATGTTATATCATTATATATATTTATATTTATAATATTTATATATACATATATGTAATACTTTTATGTTTATAATTATATATAATATTTATACCTAAAATTTAAAATATATATTATATGTAAATTTAAAGCATATAGCATATTGTATAATATATATATATATGTATATATGAAATCAGGATGTTATATCTAATATCAGGATCTCCCTGGAAGAAATCACATTTTCTAACTTTATTGTTTTTTATTTTGTTTTGTTTTTGACAATAGAAAGTCACTGGAATTACTTTGATCCATGGTTTTCTACTTCCAATGTAGTCTTTCTGAATAAGTGCTTGCTTATATCCAGTATGAATGTTTTCATGACTAACCATTTTGAGATTGATAACAACCATATTGCTTATGAAGATTAAAGGGAAAATATAAGATTTTGAAAAGATTTTTCCCTTTTTCAGCTATAATTTTCCTGCCAGATAGGCCAAGGGGCCATCTATGGAATTGTGATTAAACTGATTGGCTTGAAAATATACGTTGTCTTCACCATGTCTTTAATTCTGATTTGAATGCAACTAAAAGGGGACAGTAATACCTTTTAGTTTGCATACTTAGAAATAGGCCTCTTATACTTACTATACATATTTATGAAAAATAAACTATACATCAGCATTTGAGCCAATGACCTTAGCCCAAATTTATAGCAGTAAAATACTGCAACACTAATTTTTGACTGATAACCTTCATAAATGGACCTCATGCTTCCCAATGTGTTCTTACCAGGGATATCTTATTATTTTATTTTCCTGTCAATAAAATTGCTATAGAATTATATTTTGGGCTCCATATATGGGCTATATGTATATTAAATACAAAGTATTATTATTTATAATAGACACACTGAGGCCTGAGGGTTGATAACTGTAAATTTACATACTAATTAACACAGCAGATCAGGTAAATGTTTGATTTAACAGAGTGATTTTCACAATCTACAATGTTTCTTATTCTAAACTTTTCCATGACTATTTTCATTTGCACTTTGAGGGCTCTGTATCTCAGGGACTCAAAGTATCTTATGTTACCTATCACTATTACACTACCCCAGAAAAAGATAAATGTTCGTATAGATTTATTTGATACAGATATGCTATTGGAATATTTGTTAAAGTAGTGTGTCATTTCTAGATTATAAAAGATGTAAAATAGACACCTTTGTGGTCAGCAGCTTCATTCACTGGTTTTACATCTTAGTTATACTTTAGTGTGAACAACTATGAAAAACTCCATGTCAAATAAAAACAGCCTGAAAAATGATGCCTTCTTGCTTATGGCATTAGTGCTATTATGGAACACAATTCCTGTGTTTTGAAAAACAACAGAGTTTGCTATGAAATTGAGTTTCCCTCGGAGAGTGCCACATGACCATAGGCTATTAATTATACAGTTTTATTATTATCTTTTGTTCAGAACAATAGTGCTCCTGAGGTCCTGTGGAACTTTTCTCCCATGCGATTGTCGAGTTTTGATTAAGCATCATTATATACAGTTCATTAACAATGTATCTTAAAATGAGTTTTTGATTGAACATTTTTATTGGTCATTTACTATAATTGATGGATTCTGTTGAAATTTTAAATAGAAAATTTGCCAGGATAGTTACAGTATTTTTCATTATGTATCATTATGCTTTTTCTCCTTAAAAGAACCCAAGTTTCTTTTAAAAATTAACTTTCAAAAATTAGATATTGATCTATTGCCAAGGCAGTTGCTCCTTCCATAGTTCAATTAGGAGAGAAACAGAAACTGGTGATATTGAATAAGAATAAGAAAAATTTGGGAAATTAAATAATCCTATTAACATAGTACTTTTTCCCCTCATGCTCAAGTCGTCTTTGAGGAAAGTAAATGAACTCTTGTTGCCTGATAAGGGTTCTTTTAATGAATTACAAAACTTGACCTGTTTCATTGGATTCTCCAATATTGTAATATTAATCATAATGTTTACCACTCTTGTTCTTACTTTAATCAAAGAACCAAAAATTAATTTGGCAATGAGTTAACTGATTATTTTTTATAATGCCTTTATATTTAGAGAAAAGTTTAAACATTTCTTAGAATTGTTTAATGTTTTAGGAAAAACTGCCCTGGAATCTTTTGATAGTGAACTTATTTTCACTGAAGGTATTCAAGCAAATGCTCGATAGCTCCTCTTTGGGACACAGAAAATGGTAAAATAAATAACCTTTAGTATTTCTTCCAACTCTAACCTTTTAGAAATTACTCATGGAATATAGACTAAGACAGAAGACAAAAAAAAAAAAAAGAAGATAGTAGGAAGGGGAAAATGAAGGGGGGGGAATCGGAGGGGGAGAGGAACCATGAGAGACTATGGACTCTGAGAAACAAACTGAGGGTTCTAGAGGGGAGGGGGTGGGGGGATGGGTTAGCCTGGTGATCGGTATTAAAGAAGGCACGTTCTGCATGGAGCACTGGGTGTTATACACAAACAATGAATCGTGGAACACTACATCAAAAACTAATGATGTAATGTATGGTGATTAACATAACATAATAAAAAAAATCTCCTAAAAAAATAAATAAATAAAAATTAAAGAAAAAAAAAAGAATTGGAGGAGGACTTTAAAAACTGATACTGTTTGGCTTCAAGCAAGTTACTTAACTTCTCTGGGTTTCGGTTACCTCTGATAATAAAGAAATTGGATTAGATGATGTTAGAGTCTCCTTCCGACTGGAGCCTCTCATGATTCTCTAGTTCCCTGATGGCTAAGGGTTAAATGAAAGTCTTCCAAGAATCTACGTTTCAGGGACGCCTGGGTGGCTTAGTCATTAAAGGTCTGCCTTGGGCTCAGGTCATGATCCCAGGGTCCTGGGATTGAGCCCCGCATTGGGCTCCCTGCTCCGTGAGAAGCCTGCTTCTCCCTCTCCCACTCCCCCTGCTTGTGTTTCCTCTTTTATTTTATCTTTCTCCATCAAATAAATAAATAAAATCTTAAAAAAAAAATCTACGTTTCATTCAGAGAACACCAGACACTTGGGACAATAGAGTCCACTGACAAATGTTGGCAAATTTATAAAATTCCAAATGAACTTACAGTTTTGGTGTATGTTACATTAACTAGATATACCTACCTTTTTAACTTTTTATAGGTTTCCTCCTACTAAAAATGTGAACAAGAAAAAAAATAAGGAAAAAGATTTTTCTCTTTGAAATTCTCCATTTTTTTCTTTGAAATAGCAATTACTGCTGCCACTGGAGGCTTCTATGAATTAAAACATGCTTTATTGTTGTCATCATAAAGGGTCAAATTAAAGTTTTGGCTGTTGAGCATGGGTCATTTTTCAGGAAAAGAAGAGCTAGTCATTGCTTACTTTTCTAAATCTCACTGATTAATTGCCATTATCTTTCCCCTCGTATTTATTTTTTCTTTTTCCCCTGAGCAGAATATAAAGACTGTTAGCTCACAAGTATAATTCTAACCCTGGTGAAATAATGTAGACTGAGCAGTTTGAACTTAGCCAACCACTTAGATATTTTGGGGGTGTCGAAATTACTCAGTCTTCTGAACCTTGAAATAAAAGAAACCCTAAATGTAAAGTTCATGTTTTACCTACTATCAAACTCTCTTTCCTCCTCTTTCTATTTCTCTCTCAACATCCTACCCCTACTACAAGTCACCACATATGGAAGGAAAATGTGCCAGGAATGTGCTGGATTCTAATTAATTTGGCCACTATTTACTCTATAACATTGAGTGGATCACACTCTCTTATTAGCTTGTATCTCAGAATTTATTGATTCAGTGACACTTAAGTGGTGGCCAACTAGAACTTTCTCTCTCTACCACATCTACTTTCCTTGATTCTCTTGCAATCAAGGAAAGGGGGAAAAAAATCATGAAAAAGTATACTGTGAAGAAACTTAATCCATTGTAACATCAAGTTCATGGGTCAAGTTTAAGACTATATTTGAAGTTCATTCACATGATATTTTGATTTATTTCCCATATATGAGGTGAATGAGCAAAGTAGCTTTGTGAGCATTTAATATTTTAACCATATGGAGGAGAATCACTGTTTCTGCTTAAATGTAAAACAAGGAGATAAAATACACTTTATTGCCCATTTTATTATGGGTTGATGTCTACTGAAATAATAAGAATTTCCTATCCCATGGTGTAGCTCCACATATTTGGGTAAAAGAAAAATGTTCCAGAGTCCAAAATGCCAGTTTGAGCAACTAACCATCCTATTAATTGGTGTTCTTGGCCAGAAGGGGAAAAAATAGGCAAGTGTGTGACTCTATGCATCATCTATTTTTAATATTGGAAAACAGCAAAAAATAAATCCTGTACATTGCTGGTTAGTATTATAATCTCTATGTAAAGAGAACAGAATATGAAAACAGAGTTCAATGATCCAGCCTGGGAATAAGATGGGAAGACAAAATTGTCTTACCTTTACACCAGCAATAAGGGATTCTGGGAAAAGCATAGAATCTGGTGGTTAATAATCCTAGCCTCCAACCCTCAGTCTGTCTTGACTATTTGTGTGACCTAGGCAAGTTAATTCTATCCCATTTACTTTCTCACCATACAAAGAAATGAGACATCCCTAGAAACCTCTGACATGGTGCCTAGCATATAGCAGGCATGCATGAAGTGTCATGGGTTCTGAATCTTGGTTCCTCAACCATGAAGTGAGGAGGTTGATCTATACCACAATAGTTTTCAAATCTTGTTTTTTTTTTTTTTTTTAAAGAAGTAGAACCCTTTGAACAACAGCTAAAGATTTTTACACGGTATCCCAATACATTAGACAGACAAAAGCTAAACTGTTCTGATTCAAGTGAAAGTAGAAAGCCCAGAACTACCACCACTGGTTATTTGCATTTATTATGGCAAAGGTTTGATATTCATTCAAGCTTTTGGTCAGTATATGTACACAGACATTCACAACCACAAATCTTTTCAGTACCATTCATTAACTATTTCTTGGGCCAACACATATTCCATGTGGGTTTCACATGACAGTGGTTTCTAGAGTTCACTTCTTATTTCTTCAAGTAATCTCCTTGACAATTCAATGTTAAAGGGGGTTAATATTTGTGGTGAATGATAATGATCCTGTGAAACTGTGTTGGAGATCATCCTTTTGTAAATGAAGGGTAGCACACTGAACTTCAGGCAAACCTGATCCAAGCAGAATGCTATAATGGATGTCATTTATCTGTTCTGCTGACTGTGGGTGCTGGTATTTTTAATGAAATCACTTGGGGACCACCCAGTGCAGATATCTATTTTTAACAATACACAAAAAGTTTCTTTTAATTCAAGACTATACAAAATCAAAAGAAATGTTTGGTTTAGTATAAATCAGAGCATTGTAATAACTGTGTATATTCTACTAAATATTTAACTTACTTATATAATAACTATACTTAGCAGCATGGCATGGTTGGGAGGGGCTTCGGAGTCAAACTCAACTAATTTTAAATCCCAGTTCTTTCAATTATTAGCTTTGTGACCTTGAGTAATTATTTTATCATTGCTAAGCCAGTTTCCTCATTAGTGAAATGGAAATGAGAATGCATTCTTCATTTGGGTTGCTGTAAGATTTAAAAGAAAAAAAACTATTCTGGAGCCTACCATTGGATCCAGCATATAGTAGATGCCTAGTAACTATTAATTTATTTTAGCTTAAGTGTGGTGTGGCTCTGATGTCACTTATAGTCCCTTCTCAGCAAAAAAAACGGTGACACTTGAGAACCCAGTTTGGCTAAGGAGTTGCAATGGTGCATCTTGGCTCTTTATTTTTCTTTTCTTTTTCTACCTCTGTGTCATTTACTGATCATCTCCGGAGTCTTGAGCCGACTTGGATTTTTATGCTAATTTCCAGAAATTCTCAGGTTCTCTTATGTTAGTTGTCAAATGTTTACACAAAGTAAAGAAGTAAATGTCTTCATTAACTGTGTGCCTGTAATCCTATCAGCTACTAATAGTTACTGCACAGATTTAAACAAAGTTAAAACAAGAGGAAAGCTTTCTTTCAAAATGCATTCTGCAAACTACCTGCTGTTGTCATAAGTTTACCTAAGAATGTGTTCTCCCCCTTTTCTTCCATTAGATGTTTTCCAGGTAGTAATGACTCCAATTTATATACCACATAAAAACTTTTGCTATTCTGTGCAGACAACACTAACTATAGAATTAAATTCTCACAAATTTAATGTGCAGACAAAACACTTGGAGATCTTGTTAAAATGCAGATTCTGTTTCAGTAGGTCTGGTGTAGAGCCTGAGTTTCTGTGTTTCTAACAACCTCCCTGATGGTGCTCATGCTGCTGATCTGCAAGCCACAGTTTGGGTAGCAAGGCTCCAGCAAGGCTCTAGGTCACCTTGCCAATCATCCATCCTTGCCCCTCCACCATCTCTCCTGCCTGTCCTCTTAGAATAAGCAGATTTTTCATTTATGTATTCCATGTCAGCCATGTTTGAAATACAAACAGATCCCCAAAAAAACCCCTAATGTCAACTTGGAAATTTTTAGCTGTTTATCTCCAAAAAGTTATCTTCTAAAGGAAAAAAAAGAAAATAAAAACAAACACAACTTTGTGTCAAGTTAAAATGATGACCTAGTTTTATGGGACTTCCTTTTTTGCATTTTTAATCCTTTTTTTGGACCATCTTGCAGGTTGAATTTTCTGTCCACAAAGAAAGTAAAAATTCCTCATGGAAAAAACCTACTCTTATGACTTTAAAACTATTAATATAACATTGGCATGTGACTGAGGCTGGCCCCCTGCAGGCCCAGCATTGACAATAATACGAACTCTTCCCAACTTCACTCAACAGTGAGCTGTCTGTGAGCCCTGTCCAGTTAATGAAAATGATGCCTATGTGAAATGAATCTCTGTGAATTTATTAATTCATCAGTAACCACATTAAAGGCATATCAGGTGACGTGTTGGGCTCCCCACCCCTCAAATCCCAAGATTCGAGGATATTCAGAAATGCCATAAACTCCATTATTTTAAGAGCTGTTTCTTAAGAAAACTCTGGGCCAAGCATTTAGAATATATTATCACTTTAAACACAGATTTTCATTGACAACATTCTGTGGGCATCCATTTAATATTAATATTAAGCCAAAGAAATAATGGTCCTTGTTTCTTTCCTTCAAAACGACAGGAATAGTGGGTACTTGTTCCTTCTGAAAAACAGGAAATATCTAAGCCAGCAGTATTCACACTGGTGTCATTACTTGCATTACTTCAGTTATCGATTGAACCTTGCCAAATTCTCCATGATGCATCTGCCTTCCAGTGAGGGAGAGGCTTCTATGAGAGATTGACTTATAAAGGTTATCTCAGGATCAAATGATATACAGCTCTCTGCCTTTTAAAAAGTCTTAAAAGGCTGGGAAACCAGATCCTCAAAGAAGCACAGAAAATGAGGCGTCTGGCTGTAATTTTCTAAAATTAGTAACATAATATTTTAATGTAATTGGTACAAAATTTGAACTAAAGTTTTCAGAAGGGATGCCCAAACCAAATAAGCATTCATCAGTACTGTTCTCTGTCACCTTGAAATGACTAAAGTCTAACGATCTTCCAGGGTTAGAACCCAGGGGCTCCTGGGGGTTTCCCAGAATCCTTGAAGTTCTTGCCTACCAGGTAATTTACAAGGTGGGAGAGGGGTGGGGCAGAGCAGCCAGGACCAGAGGTCTTGGGTAAGTTTATCCCCAAATCTCAGGGAGACTTCTTGGTCGTTCTTTTGCCAACATTTGAGAGTGTTGTATTTTATTTTGTCTCTTCTGTTGAATCTAGATTGATAATATCCTCAAAACTCTTGCCCAAGGGTCTGTACATTTATAAACACAAGAAAAGGAATTGCTGACGCCTCAGTTTGTTCTATTGATTTGGAGAGTGCTGCAGGGAGTCCCGAGATCAATAAAGTACTGGCTTCCTCTCGTTCACCTCTTCCTTGCCAGTTTCCCTGTGCCAAATTTGCCTCTTTCTTTTCCTTGTCTTGTTTTTGGGGATCAGTGCCATAGGCATCTGATCTCTCTCTTAATCTCTCTGGGAAGAAAATATCCTAAATGCTGAGTGATTTTATCAGGATTTTATCAGCAGCATATCTCAAGGTGGGTGGAAGTAGTAAACTTGTATGACCACCTCTAGGTCCACCTTTCTTGTGTCTACCTTTATCTGTAATATGGTGTAAAGGTGCAGAGCTTTAGACTTCATTCAGACGGATTTGGCTATTGTTTCACTGGTCTTGGCAGACGCCTGAGTACATATTATTCTATGTGATAATGTGAATACCCAGTATATTCTTTTCTGTGTTCCTGCTCCCCATTCTCTTTTGCATGTGTGTGCAAGTGTTTATGCACAGATGTGTAAGCAAACATACACACACCAAGGATAGTATCTGTATGAGAGAGGGGAGAATATTTTTAAAAGAAGTCAAAATAAGGTTGATAAAATTCACATGAGGATAAAATAGAAGCCCAGCCTCAGGACAACATTGTGATATTTTGACAATTGAGTTCTACCCAAGATACTTGTTTCTGTCTCTGGTAAACCACTTTATTTTTGACAAGCCTTCCTCTAGATCAACCTTTAGACAACAGCATGTGCCAGAGACCCTTCTTGAACAAAGAAGATATTCTGAAGAAACTGCTTTTCATCTCCCTAAGACCAGGGATGAGATTCATTCATTCATTTGTTCATTCATCCATCATCCAACCATCATCCATCCATTCATCCATCTATCCATCCATCCATTCTGCTGCACAAAGAAGACCCAGAGCAAGAATAAATTTTCTTAGATGCAGTTGTATAATCCCACTTAAGAAGATGTCCTTAGATTTCCCTGAATCTTTCTCTTTCCCTTATCCCCAGAATCAATACAAAAAAGCAAGAAAGTCAGCAATATATGATCATAATAAAAGGAGATTTGAATAAAGCCTTTCCTAGGTAAAAGAAATAAAAGTTTTATTCCTTCCACTACTACAAACTACTTATGCTGCTCAAGGATTGATTACTACTGTACTACTGGGAGTCAGCTGTAGTTTCTATGATTCCACAATTCCACAAAACAGCTCTGAGAACTCTTGGGACTAGCCATCAAGGGGACCCTTTCCTCTGCAACTCTGTGTCTCCTTCCTAGACTCTGGTCTCACCTCAAGGGAATGGCTATTTCTTCTACTTGGAAAGAAATGCAGTCAGTCTTGGTTCCTGAAACCAGAGTGGACTTTTACATTAGAAACAATGTTTCTTCCATGATCAATGGCCTATCTAAACTAGATTGGGCTAGAAGAGAGGTCCCATGAATAGGGTAATTCATATCTGGTTGTACGTCTAATTATTTTTTAAAGAAAATTCAGCAGTCTTTCAGGTAGGTCTAAGAACTCCCTGAAAGTGAATAGATTTAGAGTTGCTCCATTTAACTTCTGATATTGGACCCATATAGGGAGTGCTCTTGATCCACACTCCACACTCCAGCCTCATGTTCAGCCCTCCCTTCCATGACTGACAGTCCCTAGACTGTTCTGAGGAACCATCTGTCTCCACAGCTCGCCCACACAAGGATGGAGTTGTCATTGATGCGGCAGCCAGAACTGCAGCAACAGGCACTGATGCCAGATGACACAGGTGGTCGGGAGCACCAGGAGTCACCAAGGAGACTGAGAGAAGACCAGAACTTCCATTATCGGGGTGGGATGCATCTGAAAGCATTACAGTCTTGTCCCAGATTAAGGTAATCTAGCCAAATGATGGACACTGATTCCTAAAATGTGTTCATCACATTCATAGAGATGTTAACAAACGTAATAAGTCACCATTCACTGAAATTATGCTATGTTTTCACAGTAAGTCACAGACTTCAGTGCTTCCCTTGATTTGTGAAGCTAAGACAAGATGAAGAATATGGTCAATGCCTCTAACTCTAAAGGTCACAGTATAACTTTTAAAAGGTACAGAAATATTCCAAATATTTTCTCCCAAGATGATCCATTAAGATCATTGGATGACCATTCAGATGCCAAGAAACTGTTTCCCGGGTGCTATGATATTGTTGGTTATACTGAAATATCTCAGGCAATTGAACCTATTCAGTACTTCTTGTTTTAAAGAACAAAGAGATACAACATCCTCTTTTGATCTAAGAGAAGTTAAGCAACATATGATTATAATGAAATTATACAACAAAAACTTGATTCTTTATCTTCCCTTCCTAATGACAACTCAAACTTTGATGAGAAAACTCAGCATAATCTTTCTCCTTCATTTTCTTCTTCAGTCTAATATGCAATACATCCCAGTGGGGTCCTGTTGATTCTTTGAATCTTTCTCCTCTTCATTCTGTTTCTTCATGGTTGTAAATGCTGAGTCTAGAACAGGCCTGGTATATACTTAGGTGCTCAGTAACTACATTAGAATGTTTGATAATCCCTGCTTAGCAATCTATCTTGCCTTTCCATTTCTTCCAGGATGAAGTACAAACACTTCGACATTAGATTTAAGACATTTTGCATGTTGGTCTCAACCTGACTTTCCACCTCATTTCCTTACATCTTCTTCTGCACAAACCTTCTGTCCAAGAAATCTGAAGATATTGTCATCCTTAAACTTGCCATGTTTTTTCATGCATTCTGCATTTGCAAATGATGTTCCCACTATCTTAAGACTGCCTAGATTACAGCAGCTGCTGATGATTGTCTTTTCTGTCATTCTGTCAAACCATTCATTCATTCATTACCTGATCAACATCTATACATCCTTGAAGACCCAGGCAAAATTTTACCTTTCTTATGAAGCCCTCCAAGACTCCCTGAGTTTGTCACATTTTCTCAGTGCTTTCGTAGTACTTTATATATAACTCTATTTTGCTACCTATCACACTGAGTTGTAATTTATCTTATGTGATTCCTTTGGCCTCCTCTGGATTATAAGATACTACAGGGTAAAGAATGAGTCATTTATCATCTTTCCCCAGTATGTTGTACAGTGCCTGGTACATAATAAGTACTCAATAAATGCATAATGAATAAATGAATAGCTAAGTTATTTGGAATAAATATATGTTTTAGAAAGAAGGGATCATTGCTCCAGATTGAGGATTCAGCAGATGAACTTCATAGCATTTTATCCAGTTATTTGAAAAACCTCAAGGAGTCTCTTTAGCAGTTATGTAAAATGTATATTTAAATTTTATTAAAATAATAATTTATATTATGTGAAATTCATAGAACAGCAACCAAATAACAATGATCTTGGAGCTATAGACCAAGTAATATGATAATGAGTCACATATACTGGGCAAAAGATAATGCAGCCTACGGAAAAATGTTTAGGGCTCCCTAGTCTCAATTATCTGTACATAATTCTCTATGAAGCCAATGAGAATGATGAATGACTAAGTAAAGCAACATTTGATTTTTAGAGCAGAGAAGTTAACTATTTCAAAACAAAAAAGTATTGTATAAATGTGATGATTATCCTCATGTTTCTTTTAAAAGTGATGAATGTCCCCCAAAGTGACTTATTTAAATTTAAATGTAATTTGGTTTTTAAAGTAGACACGCTCTTGTTTCTTAAATGCCAAAAGAGAACTGCCTAGCCATTTTGGTTTCCAGTCTCTCATTCATGCCTCATACCCTCCTCTGTCAATGACTTTGTTTGTTTTCCCACCTGAAGCTGCCCACAGAGAAAACAAAATAAAACGTTTGAAGGACATTGAAAATGGACAAGCAGGCGGGCTTTCCCCAAGAAAGGGTACTTCTTAAATGATCTGACAGTTTTCTTTGTTGATACAAATGAAAAGCTAACATAAAAATATCCCCTAAGCTGCACTTTTAGTGTTTTAAAAGAATGGGGACCAGCTCTGACATATTTCTATGTGCCTATCTTAATCCTTCAGAACTGAGGATTCTGAGCAAACTGCTGAACCTGCAGTGTTTGTCTATTTATCTGTTTTCCATCTGCACATAATATAGACCTCACATTGTTCATTTGGGAGTCCTTGTTATTGTCCAAATGCCTGTCACAAAACAGGGTGTCTTAGTCCTCTGGGGTAACTGGCCATGGTACCAACAGACGCAGATGGTGAATGAATGCATTAGTATGCTCTGTTCATGGTGGGAATTGCACAGAAATAATACATTAACTTTAAAAGATTGTTTTCCATCTTTGTTATGGAGTGTTTGAGGCCATGTTTGCATGCACAAAATGAAGTAGAGATTTAAGGCAATTATCTGTGTAATATTTGGGGGAAAATTACAGTTACCTGTTAATAAAGAATTGTGATTAATTTTAATCTGAATTTGTTCAATTTCACCCCATAAGTCCATTAATTTACCCTGCCATGTTTCACATGTAGTCAGAATCATAGTATACTTAGGTGCTTGAAATGCAAAACTGTGTTTCACAGCCCTTAAGGAGAAAGGGGAAAGAATGGCAATATTTCACTGTAACTCAATTATTATTTATAGGCCATTAAATAAAAGGCTTATGTCTCATTTGTAAAACAGGAAGCACAGTACCTATCTTCTTCCCCACCACAGGAATAAGGCTGTGATGAAAGCAGTTTGTAATTGTGATGTCTTTTACAAATGTAATGCCATTGGGTATGTTTATAGATGGAGCAAGGAATGATGATAGGAGATAATGAAATAGATCTGAATTTATATGAAATTTTCAGTAGGAAATGAATCCAACCCTTTATTAAATCAGATGCACTCTGGAGATCTTTTGGCATATTATAGAAGTGCTATATACATACATATGTGGAAGGATGAGGATCTCTGCTCAAAATCCTTTCATGCTCAGTACCTGAGTGTTCACTGATCCTGTGTGGGAAGGCAATGCACATGACGACCAGTGTGAGCTTCCCTTCTGTCTACACTCTTTGAATCTAAATTCATGATTTTCCCTACTTTGCTGCCCCTTTGCTGACTTCTGGTATAATTTTTTTGTCTGTTTTCTTTTACCAAATTTTCCTTAAAAAATTTAACAGCAATCCATGTTTCCTGAAATCAATGAAAAAGTCCAAAAATACATAAAGAAAAATAATTTAAGAATCTCCTCCGCTCTCTCTCTCTCTCTACACCCCTTTTCTTTTTTTAAATTTTTTTTATTAACATATAATGTATTATTTGTTTCAGGGGTACAGGTCTGTGATTTATCAGTCCCACACAATTCACAGCACTCACCATAGCACATACCCTCCCCAATGTCCACCACCCAGCCATCCCATCCTTCCCACTCCCCTCCACTCCAACAAACCTCAGTTTGTTTTCTGAGATTAGAGTCTCTTATGTTTTGTCTCCCTCTCTGGTTTCATCTTGTTTTATTTTTCCCTCCCTTCCCCTATGATCCTCTCTCTTGTTTCTCAAATTCCTCATATCAGTGAGACCATATGATAATTGTCTTTCTCTGATTGACTTATTTCGCTTAGCATAATACCCTCTAGTTCCATCCACGTCATTGCAAATGTCAAGATTTCAATTTTTTGATGGCTGCATAATATTCCATTGTATATATACGCCACATCTTCTTTATCCATTCATCTGTTGATGGACACCTAGGCTCTTTCCATAGTTTGGCTATTGTGGACAATGCTGCTATAAACATTGGGGTGCACGTGCCCCTTTGGATCACTACATTTGTTTCTTTGGGGTAAATACCCAGTAGTACAATTGCTGGGTCATAATACACCCCCGTTCTTGATGGCCACAATCCATCAACTTCTTGTAAGTTGTTATATTAATCACCAGAGTGCATCCTTACATACTTCTCCTCATGCTACACATCTATATGTACAGGAAAATGTATTTACACATGAACATTTTGGGCTGACTTTTGCTTTTATGAAACATACTATATTAAACTCATCACTCTGCAATTTACTTTTTCTCACCTAAAAGATCATCATGGACAGTCTTCCTGGCCAATAATGTATTCTTTTAAGAGCTGGATTTTATCCATGATAATACTCCACTATTTGTTTAATCTATTGTGTTCTTTCAGCCTATTTAAACATTTTTTTTTACCACTAGAAAATTATGCTCTAGGAGGGGGGAAAGATGGCGGAGAAGTAGGGGACCCTATTTCAACTGGTCCCCGGAATTGAGCTGGATATCCACCAGACCACTCTGAGCACCCACGAAACCAGCCTGAGATATAAGAAGATCTGGATCTCTACAAACAGAATATCACAGGCGGTTGGTTTTGAGGTACGAAGCGGAGAGCCGTGATTCTGCGGGCAGATATTGGAGGATAAACGGCAGCGGGAGGGTGCCTGGACGTGGGGATTCTACACCGCCGATGAGTGTCAGCCTCGCACGCTGCGGACAGGGCACAGACTCGCAGATCGGTAGCATCGGGAAAGGACTTTAGGGCAGCCCCCGGGGTGGAAAACCAGACTGACGGGGTCGCGCGCACGCGAACCGCAGCCCCCCGGACAGAAACCGGAGCGACGGTCGCGAGCGACGGTCGCGTGCACGTGAACTGCAGCCTCCGAGATGGAAACCGGGTGCACCGGGGTCGCACTGGTGAACTGCAACCCCCAGGGTGGAAACCCCAAGCGGCGGAGTCGTGCGCCAGCGAACTGGGAGTGGCTGGCGGTTTTAGAAGCACAAAGGGCAGAGACATGCCCCGACCTGGAGGCAGGACTGGGAGCACTGCAGAGGGGTGCACAACCCAGGACGCTGCAGTTTATAGCAGCACGGACAGAAACGGAGACAGTGTGGTCTGGAGAGCTCACTGAAGAACAGACTGAGGTCTCTCTGCTCTGAGGCAGAGGGTTGGAAATGGTCTCTTCTGCTCTGACTCGCGGAAGAGACGCGGAAAGCTGCCAGGGAAAGGCGCCAGAGAACAAAAGCCCGAGAGACTGATTCTCACTGAGCCCATCCCCCGCCACAGGGGCGCAGGGCAACTCCGCCCAAACAGGGTTGCCTGAGTAACAGCACCGCAGGCCCCTCCCGCAGAAGACAGGCTGGGAAAACAAGAGGCCAGCAACCCTAAGGTCCCAAGAAAACAGGTGCATCTTGCTTGGGTTCTGGTCAATAATTTGGACTCTATACATTCCCTCAACCACCCATCAACAGAATGACTAGGAGGAGGAGCCCCCAAAATAGAAAAGACTCAGAGATTATGACTTATGCTGCAGATTTACAAATGGATGCAGATATAACCAAGATGTCAGAGATGGAATTCAGGCTAGCAATTGTGAAGACAATGGCTAGAATGGAGAAATCAATTAATGGCAACATAGAGTCTCTAAGGGCAGAAATAAAAGGGGAATTGGCAGAACTTAAAAATGCTATCAATGAGATCCAATCCAATCTAGATAATCTAACAGCTAGGGTAACTGAGACAGAAGAGAGAATAAGTGATCTGAAAGACAGTATAATAGATAAAAAGGGAAAAGAGGAGGCCAGGGAAAAACAACTCAGAATCCATGAAAATAGAATCAGAGAAATAAGTGACACCATGAGGCGTTCCAATGTCAGAATCATTGGAATCCCAGAGGGAGTGGAGAGAGAGAGAGGGCTAGAAGACGTATTTGAGCAAATCGTAGCTGAGAACTTCCCTAATCTGGGGAATGAAACAAACATTCGAGTCCTAGAGGCAGAGAGGACCCCTCCTAAGATCAAGGAAAACAGGCCAACACCCCGGCATGTAATAGTAAAACTTGCAAATCTTAGAACCAAGGAAACCATCTTAAGGGCAGTTAGGGGGAAGAGATTCCCTACGTACAGAGGGAGGAACATCAGAATAATGTCAGACCTATCCACAGAGACCTGGCAAGCCAGAAAGGCCTGGCAAGACATATTCAAGGTACTAAATGAGAAGAACATGCAGCCAAGAATACTTTATCCGGCAAGGCTTTCATTTAGAATGGATGGAGAGATGCAGAGCTTCCATGACCGGCAGAAGTTGAAAGAATATGTGACCACTAAGCCGGCCCTGCAAGAAATATTAAGGGGGGGTTCTATAAAAGGAGAAAGACCCCAAGAGTGATCTACAACAGAAATTTACAGGGACAATCTATAAAAACAATGTCTTCACAGGCAACATGATGACAATTAATTCATATCTTTCAATAATCACTCTCAACGTGAATGGCCTAAACACTCCCATAAAATGGCACAGGGTTGCAGATTGGATAAAAAGACAGGACCCATCCATATGCTGTCTACAAGAGACTCATTTTGAACCTAAAGATACATCCAGACTGAAAGTGAAGGGATGGAGATCTATCTTCCATGCCAGCGGACCTCAAAAGAAAGCTGGGGTAGCAATTCTTACATCAGACAAATTAGATTTTAAACTAAAGTCTGTAATAAGAGACACAGAAGGCCACTATATCATTCTTAAAGGGTCTATCCAACAAGAAGATCTAACAATTGTAAATATCTATGTCCCCAACATGGGAGCAGCCATATACATAAGCCAACCATTAACCAAAATAAAGAGTCATATTGATAACAATACGTTAATTGTAGGAGACCTAATACTCCACTCTCAGCAATGGCCAGATCATCGAAGCAGAAAATCAATGAGGAAACAAGAGCTTTGAATGATACATTGGACCAGATGGACCTCATAGATGTTTACAGAACATTCCACCCTAAAACAATAGAATACTCATTCTTCTCGAGCGCACATGGAACTTTCTCCAGAATAGACCATATACTGGGTCACAAATCAGGTCTCAACCGATACCAAAAGATTGAGATGATTCCCTGCATATTCTCAGACCACAATGCTCTAAAACTGGAACTCAATCACAAGAAAAAATTTGGCAGAAATTCAAACACTTGGAAGCTAAAGACCACTCTGCTCAAGAATGTTTGGGTCAACCAGGAAATCAAGAAGAACTTAAACAATTCATGGAAATCAATGAGAATGAAAACACATCGGTCCAAAACCTATGGGATACTGCAAAGGCGGTCCTAAGGGGGAAATACATAGCCATCCAAGCCTCACTCAAAAAAATAGAAAAATCCCGAATTCACCAACTAACTCTACACCTTAAAGAACTAGAGAAAAAGCAACAAACGACGCCTAAGCCACGCATTAGAAGAGAAATAATTAAAATTAGAGCAGAAATCAATGAATTAGAAACCAGAAACACAGTAGATCAGATCAATGAAACTAGAAGTTGGTTCTTTGAAAGAATTAATAAGATTGATAAACCACTGGCCAGACTTATCCAAAAGAAGAGAGAAAGGACCCAAATTAATAAAATTATGAATGAAAGGGGAGAGATCACGACTAACACCAAGGAAATAGAAACAATTATTAGAAATTATTATCAACAACTATATGCCAATAAACTGAGCAATCTGGATGAAATGAAGGCCTTCCTGGAAACCTATAACCTGCCAAGACTGAAACAGGAAGAAATTGACAACCTGAATAGGCTAATAACCAGTAACGAGATTGAAGCAGTGATCAAAAACCTCCCAAAAACAAGAGTCCAGGGCCTGATGGATTCCCTGGGGAATTCTACCAAACATTCAAAGAAGAAATAATACCTATTCTCCTGAAGCTGTTTCAAAAAATAGAAACAGAAGGAAAACTTCCAAACTCATTCTATGAGGCCAGCATTACCTTAATCCCCAAACCAGGCAAAGACCCCATCAAAAAGGAGAATTTCAGACCGATATCCCTGATGAATATGGATTCCAAAATCCTCAACAAAATCCTAGCTAATAGGATCCAACAATACATTAAAAGGATCATCCACCACGACCAAGTGGGATTTATCCCCGGGATGCAAGGGTGGTTCAACATTCGCAAATCAATCAATGTGATAGAGCACATTAATGAGAGGAGGGAGAAGGACCATATGGTCCTCTCAATTGATGCAGAAAAAGCATTTGACAAAATACAACATCCTTTCCTGATTAAAACTCTCCAGAGTATAGGGATAGAGGGAACATTCCTCAAGCTCATAAAATCCATCTATGAAAAACCCATAGCGAATATCATCCTCAATGGGGAAAAGCTGAGAGCCTTTCCCTTAAGATCAGGAACACGTCAAGGGTGCCCACTCTCACCACTGTTGTTCAACATAGTACTAGAAGTCCTAGCAACAGCAATCAGACAACAAAAAGAAATAAAAGGTATTCAAATTGGCAAAGAAGAAGTCAAACTCTCTCTTTTCGCAGACGACATGATACTTTATGTGGAAAACCCAAAAGACTCCACCCCCAAATTACTAGAACTCATCCAGCAATTCAGTAATGTGGCAGGATACAAAATCAATGCACAGAAATTAGTTGCTTTCTTATACACTAACAACGCAACTGTAGAAAGAGAAATTAAAGAAATGATTCCATTTACAATAGCACCAAAAACCATAAGATACTTCGGAATAAACCTAACCAAAGAGGCAAAGGATCTATACTCTAGGAACTACAAAACACTCATGAAAGAAATAGAAGAAGACACAAAAAGATGGAAAAACATTCCATGCTCATGGATCAGAAGAATAAACATTGTTAAAATGTCTATGCTACCCAGAGCAATCTATACCTTCAATGCCATCCCGATCAAAATTCCAATGACATTTTTCAAAGTGCTGGAACAAACAATCCTAAAATTTGTATGGAATCAGAAAAGACCCCGAATCGCCAAGGAGATGTTGAAAAAGGAAAACAAAGCTGGGGTCATCACGTTGCCCGATTTCAAGCTATATTACAAAGCTGTGATCACCAAGACAGCATGGTACTGGCACAAAAACAGACATACAGACCAATGGAACAGAATAGAGAACCCAGATATGGACCCTCAACTCTATGGTCAAATAATCTTTGACAAAGCAGGAAAAAACATGCAATGGAAAAAAGACAGTCTCTTCAATAAATGGTGCTGGGAAAATTGGACAGCCACATGCAGAAGAATGAAACTCGACCATTCTCTAACACCACTCACAAAGATAAACTCAAAATGGGTGAAAGACCTCAATGTGAGACAGGAATCCATCAAAATCCTAGAGGAGAACATAGGCAGTAACCTCTTTGACATCGGCCACAGCAACTTCTTTCAAGATACATCTCCAAAAGCTAGTGAAACAAAAGCAAAAATGAACTTTTGGGACTTCATCAAGATAAAAAGCTTCTGCACGGCAAAGGAAACAGTCAACAAAACAAAGAGGCAACCCACAGAATGGGAGAAGATATTTGCAAATGACACTACAGAGAAAGGGCTGGTATCCAAAATCTATAAAGAACTTCTCAAACTCAACAGCCAAAAAACAAATAATCAAGTCAAAAAGTGGGCAGAAGAGATGAACAGACACTTCTCTGAAGAAGACATACAAATGGCTAACAGACACATGAAAAAATGTTCATCATCATTAGCCATCAGGGAAATCCAAATCAAAAACACACTGAGATACCACCTTACACCAGTCAGAATGGCAAAAATGGACAGGGAAAGAAACAACAAATGTCAGAGAGGTTGTGGGGAAAGGGGAACCCTCTTACACTGTTGGTGGGAATGCAAGTTGGTACAGCCACTTTGGAAAACAGTGTGGAGGTTCCTCAAAAATTTAAAAATAGAGCTACCCTATGACCCAGCAATTGCACTACTGGGTATTTACCCCAAAGACACAGATGTAGTGAAAAGAAGGGCCATATGCACCCCAATGTTCATAGCAGCAATGTCCGCAATAGCCAAACTGTGGAAAGAGCCGAGATGCCCTTCAACAGATGAATGGATAAAGAAGATGTGGTCCATATATACAATGGAATATTACTCAGCCATCAGAAAAGATGAATACCCAACTTTTACATCAACATGGATGGGACTGGAGGGATTATGCTAAGTGAAATAAGTCAAGCAGAGAAAGTCAATTATCATATGGTTTCACTTATTTGTGGAACATAAGGAATAACATGGAGGACATTAGGAGAAGGAAGGGAAAAATGGGTGGGGGGAACTGGAGGGAGAGATGAATCATGAGAGACTATGGACCTGAGAAGCAAACAGGGTTTTAGAGGGGAGGGGGGAGGGGGGATTGGTTAGCCCGGTGATGGGTATTAAGGAGGGCACGTACTGCATGGAGCACTGGGTGTTATACGAAAACAATGGATCATGGATCACTACATCAAAAACCAATGATGTATTGTATGGTGACTAACATAACATAATAAAATTAAAAACTAAAAAAAAAAAAAGAAAAGAAAATTATGCCCTAATCGACACGCTTGTTCATATGTATTTATGTACTCTATTTTTGTTCATATATATGTTACTTTAGAAAAAATGACATTGGTAGATCAAAGAATGTATATTTTTACTTCTAGTATATTTTATTGTTTTTTACTTTCAATACATATTACTAGAAAAGTTTCCAAAATGATTTATACCAATTCACATTCTCACCAAATTGAAAAAGAGTGCTTCTTCCCCCACATCCTTTATCAGCACGGAATTTATCACTTTTTAAGTTATTTTGCCAATTTGTTACATTAAAAATGTTATCTCATTATACTTTGTTTGCATTTCTCTGGATTTTATTGAGGTTGCACATCTTTTCATACATCATTGGCCATTTGCCTCTTCTACTTTGTTAATTGTTCATATACTTTTTATAAAGCATCAAAGCTGTGAACATAGGGCCTCAATAAATACTGGTTGAACAAATGAATAAAAATATCTCAAAAATTAGAATTTGTCCGATCAATTTGTAGTAGTCCTTTGTATATTGGAATGTTGTCCCTTTTTTACACTATCTGTATTTTTTTTTCAGTTTGTTTTCCTCTTGACATTGTCATACCGTAAATAAAGCCACAAAAGATCTCTTGGAACATGATATAAGTAAAAAACTGATACAAGCTGGAAAACACTCCATAACTCTCACTATGATAACCATGTTGCTGCCCCATCTTGTCATGTATTGCATATTTAGCAGTGTGTCCCCAGCAGATGAATGACTCTAGAACCAGGTCTCTTACATCACCTGTGGGGCTTACTTAACAAATCAGAAAGCAAGGCACAGGCAAAACAATAGCCTTCTCAGGCCTAGAGAGTAGAAAGAGGACTGGGAGAGCCTGTTTGCCTATAGATGAGGGGAAGGCACATCTTTTAGGGTATTTAAAATGAATAGTAAAGGAAAATAATAATGATAAATAGTAAATATATCCTAAAAATGTGTTTGGCTTCTCTGTACAAGAGAGTAGTTGATATTTTTTCACTAATAATTTAATCTCATCATTTATATGGTGTTCAGTTCTGAAAAGAACTTTCAAAAAGAAGGTAAATTCAAATATTTACATTTAAAATTGCTACTAACTGAATTGCTTTTAGAATTCTGACTCACTTTGAGTTGACTTTTATAAAGCAACAGTGCTCTGCACATAGGCCCTCAGTAAATACTGGTAGAATAAATAAACACAATTATCTCAAAACACTTAGAATTTTAGAAATGGGAGGAGACTTCACGCAGTGTGATTCCCTCACTTTATAGATGCAGCACTTGAGGTCAGGGGAAGCAAGTGACTTGGTGGGGTCAGTCAATTAGTATGTGGCAGTGTCAGGATAAAGAGAGACCCTCTGCTTTTGGAGTCTGCCCAGCAGCCCTGAGTTAATTCAAGATGTAATAAAACTTATCCATTCAACTCTAACTGAGCATTGAACAAATGGTGGGGTGAAGCATGGTTTTGCTGTTTGCATAATGGGAAGAATATACCATTGCTCTGTGATTGATTCTCTTATTTAAGAGTATGCTTTTACTTAACGTTCCCAGAAGCTCGACTTAGCACAAGAGGAAAGCTTGCTGAAGGAGGCTAATTGTCACTCAGGGGCTGAATTGGACTTGAATGTCCACTGTGATTCTTACGCTGTTCATGGAAGAGAGCCTCAGAATGAAGAAGTTACTTAAGGAAGATTTGGCATCTCTATTATTATTTTTATTTTGCAATATAATAGTTAATTATTATGTTTCATGAGTTACATAGACCTCCGCCATGGATATGACTGGGATTGTCAACAATTTTCACTTCAGACAACATAGTCAAATGTCTTACCAGGTATGAAACTTAGTGATGGCCTACATCCAACTTGAACATTGATCTGAAACTATTTCAGGGCCAATAAAGTTGTTATCCATCTTATAAAATATATGTGTTCCTCTTTTGCTGGCACCACTCCCAGCATGTCTTGGATGCCTCATCCAGCCCTTGATCTTCATGAGCACAGCAGTCATGGCTTTCCTCGGCCCTACTCACAGCTCCCCAGAAACTTAGAATCCCATGTGAGGAGAGGCAGCTGTAAGCACAGTCTATTTTAATTCTTTAACAAATAAATAATGTAAGTCACTTCCTTTTAATTTCATTTCATTTTGTTTTATTTATTTTGAATCAGTAATACATTTGCATGGTTCAAAGATATTCAGAAGTAAGTAAGAGAAAGTATACAGGGAAAAATCTCCCTTCCACATTTTTCTCCTTGTCAGCCAGTCCTTCCTGTAAGCATATTAGATTTCTTATGCATTCTTCCAGAGTTATTTCATACATATACGTGTGTGTACATGTATGTATACTTACACACGTATTTATTCACTTTTTATTCACAAATGATCACATTCTAACATGCTGTTCTGTACTTTGAGTTTTTCACTTTATAATATATCTTGGGACTCTTTTCTTACAAATATGTAAAGTAGTTCCTTATTCTTTTTATAGCTGCAGAACATTCCATTGTGTGGATGTATTATAATTTGTTTAGCCAATCTTCTATTAATGAATACTTAGATATTCTTTTCAACACTTCATTACAAAAAGGTTGCAATAAATATCTATATTGGTTATTTCATTCATATTTGAAAAATTCACTTCAGTTGTATAAATTTCTAACAGCAGAATTGCTAGGTCATGACAGAAAGCGCACTTATTTTGATAGATATTGCCAAATTGCCCTACATATGAATGTTAGTTGATTGATCACCATACAGAATCTGCTTGTTTTCTTAAGAACCTGTGAATCTAAATATATGTGATTTTGTTGTTTTGGGTTTATGAAGAGATTTTTTTACAAGTAAAAAAAGAGTGAACTGAAAGTAATACCAGTAGCAAATATTTCCATAACATTAGTATGTGCCAGGCATGGCAGTAAGAGCTTGACATTGATCCAGGTGTGAATATTTCATCCATTTCCCCCTTTATACTCCTAAATAAAAATTCTCCATTATCAGTCTAAAATATGTTCCAGTAATTTTATAATAAAAATTGAATTTTGAGGAGAATTTTTCTTTCAACTTTTTAATCTTCAAATCTTTTCTCATGTGATTGTTTGAAAAAATATGGATTTCTTTCTTATTTTCAGTCAGCATCCTACTTCCTTTTGTCTATCTTGTCATTTTCCTTCCCCTTAACCTTGCACCCAGACGCAGACTTCTCTGGGTACCACCACCACACATTGCTGTCATGGAAGAGCAGGTGCAAATAGGGTGTCATGGGCAGTTCTTATTTCCAAATAAAGCACATGATGGACTTGCTCCTTTCACAGAGTTGAGGAGCTGCTGATTTCTATGTTCTCTTTAGTTCGTCCACAGTTTCTTTTTTGCTCACCAAGAATGAGTCATTTTCCTAGATCTTAACTTTTATTTTCTTTTATTACTAGCACAATCAGTTGACTTTTTATTCAGAGCTTGTTTCCTCAATGAAACCCTGCTCTAATCTTCCTATGTTTACAAAGTATAGGAAGCCCTTGTATAGTGCTTGCTATGTGGCAGGCTGTGTTTTAAGTGCTTTGAATATTTTTTAAAAATATTTTATTTATTGGGGTGCCTGGGTGGCTCAGCCAGTTAAGCATCTGCCTTCACTTGGGTCATGATCCCAGGGTCATGATCCCAGGGTCCTGGGATCAAGCCTTGCATCAGGCTCCCTGCTCAGCGGAGAGCCTGCTTCTTCCTCTCCCTCTGCTACTCCTTCTGCTACTCCTCTGGCTTGTGTGCTCTCTTTATATTTTATTTATTTATTTGAGAGAGAGAGAATGGGGGAGGGGAGGGTTGGGGCAGAGGGAGAGGGAGAAACAAAAGTCCCTGCTGAGCAGGGAGTCCTACTGGGGGCTGGATCCCAAGACCGTGGGACCATGACCTGAGCCAAAGGCAGATGCTTAACCAACTGAGCCACCCAGATGCCCCATAAGTGCTTTGAATATTGTATGAGAGGTATGAAGCTCACGTGCCTTCTCAGAACCCTCAACCATATCTTTCTTTTTCAACATTCAACTAACACCAAGCACCTCTCCATTTGAGACCTGGCTGAGGCATGGGGTGTGGTTTGCAAGGTGCCTGCCAAGGGACCAGATGAGGCTCTTGGTAGAATAGGGAAATTATCTTCCTGTAGAGTGAACCAGTGGAATGCAAGAGGCCGAAAGGAGTCAGGCAGGTAAATCCCCCTCGTTTATCTCATTTGTGGACTGCTGTGAGGTACACCTCCTCTTTGCAACCCTTCCATAGAAATCCCATTAACATCCCCTGTGTTGAAAGAGCACCTGCTGAGCAGTATGCTCTGTCTTCTTAGCTATTTGTGGAATAGCCGGTATGGTAGGGCATTGCACTGGATTGCATGGTATCCTGTCTTGTTATGTTTCCCTTTTACCCTCACTATTACCACCTTAGGTATGTAACTCCCACATGAACTATCCACACCATAATGTTTGTCTCTGGGTCTCTTTTCTAGAGGACCCCAGCTAAGATCTATATATCAACTAATTTAGTCCTCACAAAAACTTGGCTAGGTAGATACTACCCTTTCCCCATTTCATAGAAGATGATACTGAGACACAGGGGTTTAAATGATTTACCCAAGCTCACAGAGTTACTTTGTGGTAGCATTGACTTTTAGAACAGTCTGGCTCCAGAATCTATGCTTTTAGCCATTATTCTCAGCTACTGTCCAATATCAAGCTCTTGGAGCTGAGATGTGTAGCAACCACCAGGCTCCCTCACTGGTTAAGTAATTTGCTCCCGAGCAACTTCATTGCATCATAAGACTCAAATCTGAACCCCAACAAAGTAATTTGTTATAAGTCCTGGACCTTTGGAGGTTGTTTGGGGAATGTAGGAACTCACTGTTGAAACTGAATTCCAAGGGTTTGTTGTAAGTGTGGCAAGCCTCATATTTACTTTTTTGGAAAGTACATTTTGGCACACACATACAACAACCCATATGATAGTCATATCTTCTGGTCTAAGCATTAGGATGCATGGACTGACATATGTAACACCTCAATATTTCTCCCATGCTAGATAAAAAGTGACCCAGGAAATCTGAGACTCATGGCTTTAGTACATACATATTATATTGTCAGAAAGGATTACTTTTACAGAACTTTCTGTCAGAATAAGGTTGGCTCCCAGTTGACCATCAACTCCCAGGAAATCAGGGCTTAACTTCCTTAACTTACTCCCATAATAAGGTAATCGATTAATGTGAAAGGCTGACTTTGTGAAGCCAGTCCCCAAATGGTGCGGGGGGTGGGGGGAAGCTGTGTAGTGAGAGAATTATACTGCCACTTCTTCAAAAATGGTCGTTGGAAAGGAATAAGAGACAGCATAAATGATGCTCTACACATCAGAAAACTCTCTATAGAACAGACAAGAGAATGTTGAACATCATAACCCTTGGGGTTTGGTGCAGATGTTACATAGTAAATGGAATTTGAGTTGTTGCTGTATAGATTCTCTCATTGTCAAAAATTATGCTCTTTGAGGCCTCTGTCTGAGGCACTGTCCTGTAGTTAAACAAGAAGATCCTGAAGAAGTCTCAAATGTTACTAAGTGGAATTTACTAAACTGTAGTTAGGGTCTGTCAAAGCTGTCTCATTACCCTGAATGACCAGTTCCTGGGGTCAAAGTTCCAAGTGACAGTTCTTGTTCCAGAACAAGATATTTAAAACAAAAGGGCAATATTAAACTGGAGCCCAGTTTGAGATCATCTTAACACCATCGTTTGGCATTCACTGACCACCGAGAAGGGCAGAAAGTTTTCAATGTGTGTCTGGGTTTGTCAGGAATGAGAGTAGCCTATTTGCTGTTGGGTCTCTAAGCATAACATTATGTGTGTATGTGTGTGACTCGCCTGCCATCTGAGAACAGGTGCTGGCTTTCTAAAGCTGGTGGCCCTCCCTGACATCCAAATTCCTCCCAGGCTCTGTGGGCTTGCCAGAGCCATTATTTGTCATTTGTTTAGTTTTCATCTTTCTGAGATAATATGGCAAAGCACAAGACCACAGCTGTGCCTCTTCTCAAATCCTTTCATATTTAGACTTGGTTTTTGTCTGATGAGGAAAAATTTACCATAAAACATGATGTCTTCTGGATATGGCTAGCAGAGCCAAATAGGATGGCAATGTCACCTGGCTTTTAAAGACGCTTAAATACTAAAAGGCCAGTTTGCAAGCCTCACATATTTTGTCACTGACACCAAGCTGGGAAAGAAACTAAAATATTTTGATCATTGGGTATGGGCATTTGTGGCAGATGGTCTCTTCAGCAGCATTCCATTTGGGGGGTCAGTAGGGGAGAGAGGAGGATATCCAAATAGAATATATAAAGTCAAAGAGATAGAAACTTGGCCTCATTTACAAGGCTTTGTGCCAAAGCTTGGAACACCCATGCTTCTCCAGTCAAGTGGGTAGAGGTTTCCAGTCTGAGCAGTGTGACGGGGATGACAGTTCATTTAAACAGTCTGCTGGGAGGATTTGCTGGGTTGGAAACCCAGGGCCCAGGGAGCCTGAACAGAATGGGAAAATGTGTATGCCCGTACCATCGATCATGAAGGGGAGGGCTTCCAGTTGTGCCTGCATAAACCCTTGGTAGGAAGAATATTGCCAGAGGCATGTGTCTATGGAAAAGACTTTGAGAAATGCAGCCAAAAAAAGAGCTGATTCATCTGACTTCACCTTAGGTGACTTTGCATAGGACTGAAATTCCCAGCACAGCTCCGAGTCTTAAGACCTGGATCCTGCTGGCCGACTGGCTGGCTGGCAGGTCTCCAAAGACTGAGTTGCCTAGAAGATTTGGCCCCTGCCCCCACTCTCACCAAACAACCATTATGATAATGCAAATGCACTCAGAAAAAGCACGGGACATTACAAGCTACCAAGTAGAGCTGGGGCTCTTTGAGGTCACAGGATTCTGCCAATTCCAGCTCACTCGGGTTTTCTGTCTTGATATTATTTATTTATTTGCCTGGAAACTGCAGCTTTTTTTTTTTTTTTTAAATGTTTGGGCAGAGGTAAGAAAATTATATTGGAGAAAATATTTTTCCCAAGGGCTCAACGAGTACATAAATTGAGAAAGGAAAGGCCTGAGAATGCTATCAGTGTCATAACAATGGATCACCATTGCCTTCCTGGTCCTCCTGGTTGAGGATATCTCTCTCAGTCAGCTGCAGTCATTGGTGGACTTGAACTTGGACTAACCTTGGTTGTCTCAGACAGCAGAGGCCATTTTGAGGTCCCTCACACGCAGGCTTGTGAGCCATAACACATGAGTGCCTACCTGATGACCGACTCAGGTGATGGTTAGCTTAAGGGATAACATTTTCTGAGCAACAGCTGTGTGCTAAGGCTTGCTCCACTCTTAGGGGAAGAGAAGAGAGGAAACTGGACCCCAAAGAGCATCCTGCTTATATGTTATAAAAATTGTTACTTCTTTTCCTCTTAACATAAAAAGACCAACTAAAGCCCCAAAGTAATTATTCAGAACCAGTAGTTAGGACACCTGGTTTGCAGTACCATTCCCCTTAACTATACAAAGAAAGTGACAAGAAGAGAAGACAAGTCAGAATTGAATTTTCTTTCTTTGGCATAAACATATAAATAATTAATTACATACAGTATATTACAGTTTACAAAGTGCTTCATGTACATTTTGATATTTTATCTTTGCAGCTGTAAGTATAGATGCTTCCATCTTGTAGATGTGAAAACTAAGTTTAAAAAGGTCAAATGATTTGCCCAAAGCAAGACAGCTCATTAATGGAGAGCTGGGGGAAAAGGCATGAGTTTAGGATTTCTGAAACAAAGCCTGGTGTTTTATTCCTTTCTCACAGCTGCCTCACTTATATAGAGTAGTACTAAGTGAGTACATCACCGCGAAACCTGTAGATTTTTAACTGGGGAATGTTTAAAATGGAAATAGCCTGGTACAAAATGAGGCTAATTTTCCCTCTTTGCAGAGGGAGAGATTAGCTTGGGAAAAAGTGTACTAGCAGCCAGGATGAGTGTCATCTGAATAGGAGAAGTCTTTTCTGACCCTTCTTCCCCTATTGTGGAGCAGAGAGGCGACTGGAGGAAAGTGGATTTTTGCACATCTCTGGCACATATTGTCAATCAAGTTTCATCCCTAGCTGTGGTTGTGCAGCTTAGATCCTGGGTGGGAGGCAAGACAAGAACTTTGAGTTTCTCTGTCCTTCCTGAAGCTTCCAACCGAAGCTGCTGGAAACCTGAAAAAGGGGATGTAAAATGTTCGGGCTCTCTTCTCTATTTTTATTTTTAACTTTTTATATAATTTCAGACATACAGAAAAGTCACCCAAACAGTATACAGAATTCCAGTATATATTTCACTCAGTTCTTAACATTTTACTACATTTTTCACATATATATATATGAAATATATATATGCTATCTACATTTTTTCTGGACTTTACAAGTAAGTTGCTAATTTAGTGCCCTTTAATTTCTAAATACTTTACTATGTGTTTCCTAACAATCAGAACATTTTCTTATATAATGCAAATATAATGCAAATATAAAACTCAGGAATTTAACATCAATACAAAAATATAACCTAACCTATAGACTTTATTAGATTTTTCCAGCTGTCCCAATATTGTCATTTATAACAAAAGAAACTAATAGATGATGCTTTGCATTCAAGAATCATGTCTCTTCAGTTGTCTATAATCTGGAAAAGTTTCTCCATCTGCTTTGACCTTGATGGGCTTGATACTTTTGAAAATTACCAGTCTATTATTTTGTAGACTGCCTTTCAATTTGGGCTTACTCTGATAATTCCTTCTGAAAATTTATTCTGGTTGAATTTAGAAGTGAAGAAAAATGTCATTAATAAAGGCATACATAAATCAATGTCCCCAAATTGTAAAGTCACCTCTTTCTTTTCCCTTTTTCCCTATTTACTGTTTTCCATACTTAGTACCAATATTCTTTAGGTCAACAACACTATTATATAAATGTCCATTTTTCATTCACAAATTCTGCTTTATTGTTCTTTTAAAATTTTCTCCCTACTCTTTCCTTTCTTGAAATGTAACAAGTTTGTTCCTTTGCTTTTTCACTAGTTCCTTGCACATTTCCAACAATTTTGTGTGTGTCCAGTATCCCTAGATGTATAAACTACTCCTTTTCTCTCGTATTTGTTCTATAAGTCCCTTTTGTACCATGTTAGAAACCTTCTTTTTAGGATGATTGTTTCTCTTTTGGTTAGTGAAGTGACACTAAGGGCATGAATCCATGTGGTATTTAGCGAAGTGTGTAAGCATTACAAGATCTCTTGGAAAGGAGCTCTGAAAATCTGAGAGTCGTTAGCAGGGCCTCTGTAATTGGCCGTGGAGGGGTGGGCTGGACAGAAAGTGCAGTGTGGAACAAGTAGGCTGCACTCATTTGGAAGTGGAGCACTTTCTGTTTCTTTTTAATGCTTCATTGAAGCTGACTTTGAGGGAATTGGGAGCAGTTTCCTGGGTATTTTCCATGTCCCCTCCTTCACTACCAACCCACTGTACGTACACCCGTCCTTACACAGCACACTAACTACATAGGAGGAACAGAAATTATCAAGAGCATGTTCTGAAATCACTGGAGAAAAAAGAGATGCTCAAGTCTGGAGGGCGGTAGAAAGTAGAATGCAAATACGTCTATTCTGCTCTTGCTGTTTGATCATGGAATGCTGGGTAGAGACAGTGACAAAGGGAGCAAGGTTGTGGAAGTTACAGTTTTCTGTAGGAAAAGGTAGGAACAGTAATAAAAATAAAAATACTTAAAAAGGAAGTGTGTATTTCCTATGCCCCCACAGACTTAGAGACACAAGTGGCATCATGCAGAGTGAATGTTGTGGGTTGTCTCTGATTCATGCTAACTCTCTTGCATACTCACTCCTGGACATGATGTATCAGAAGGGATGTCAGTATGACAGAGGCTGATTAAAAGGCTGCTATCTAAAGGTTATTGTAACTATTGCTGTATTGCCAAGTTTTACTCCTTCCTTTTTATGGGTAATTCAAAACTCAGGTAATTGAAAATTCAGGATCTATGATTCGGAAGGAAACACAAAATGTAGTGATGGAAATCCTGTGAAAATACAGGTTTCCTTAACTTATGTTCCTGAGCCCTTCATACTGGATGTGTTTTCCTGCACATGAAACAGAAAACAATAATGTAACTCAATGATTTTGATGGATATAACTTTTTTTTAAGATTTTATTTATTTATTTGATAAAGAGAGAGAGACAGCGAGAGAAGGAACACAAGCAAGGGGAGTGGGAGAGGGAGAAGCAGGCTTCCTGTGGATCAAGGAGCCTGATGCGGGGCTCAATCCCAGGACCCTGGGACCATGACCTGAGCCGAAGGCAGACACTTAATGACTGAGCCACCCAGGCACCCCAAAGGATGTAGCTTTTAAATAAAGGCCATAGACCTAGAACCAAACTGTGATTTAAAAAGAAGAAATTAAAATGGTTTGTATGTGAATAACAACCTCATTTGCACCCTTACTCTATAATAATCTCCCCTGTTTATTCTTGACTCTCAATATGTTTATACCAGTCTTTATATTTTAGTGCAGAGTCATATGAATTTTCAAAGCTTTGACATCTTCTGTTCACACCAATTCAGCCTCTAATATGCCTGAGACATGGCTAGCTGTGGTGGAGCACACAATGAGAATCGAAACATGGCCTCTCCTTGAACAATGTCATACTTTAGTATAGGGATAACAATCTAGAAATTAAGTTTTACATACATAAAACATTTTTGTACATAAAGATATTGAGAAACAGTAATGATATGACATACCTAATGGACTCATTTTAAAACAAAGGGCAAAATCAGTAGATTATTTTTCACAACAATAGGATACAAAATCATCATCCAGGCCTGCACTTACTGATATACTGCTTCTTATTGGTCTCTTCCTGAAGCATGTGAACACTTTGTAACTGTAGACAAAATTATGAATAACTATGGAGTCCAAAGAAGGATGCTCTAAGAAATATGATGAAGATAAAATTATAACAAGAGATTGGAGATTAATTTGAGAGAATAATTACAAAATAATTTCACTGAAGAAAATTTACAAAGTACAGATATGAAATATTATTTAAAAAATCATGCACAAAGTCAAACACTGTGATGACCTATTTATTATACCATGAGGTCTATCCTCCCAGATATATGTACACACATGTAAATCAACATAAATTTTGGGCCATTTATTTAATAGTATAATGTGCTGGTGTGTCTTTTTCTGGCTTCTGTCCATCTCTTCATTATCTCTATTTTTATGATAATGTTTATTGGTGCATTATTCTATTATACTGATGTACCATAGTTATTTACCCAATACTAAGTTGTTGAAAATGACATTTCTGTAGTTTTTAAACATTTATTTTTATAAATTATCTACCATTTTTTGGCTGTTTACTATCTACCATGCACTTTATTAAGCAGTAAGTTTATGGAGCAGTCTCAACTCACTGGGTCTTGACATGGAACAAATTTGTTTTTCTGCCTTGTTATTTTAGATACCTGTTCTTTGCTGCACAGCAGTTTCATGGATGACATCTAAAGAAAAATTCCATAACTTTCTGATTATTTTCAATTATTAAACATTTGCCCAGTTTAAATCTCAAACTTGAGTTCAGGAGATTCTTCTGAGGGCCCTGTAGGGACTGCTTCATGATGGAGTTCTCTGATATGGAAGCAGGAGGCTGAATCTGGTTGAGCTACTTCCAACCCCTCAGCTCCCACGTCCCAAAGTTTTTGATCCCTGGGCAGTACTCTGGAGTGGGGCACTAGTAAGGTCTTCAGCAGGGTTGCTTCACATACAGAAACTTAGATATCTGGACCCCTCAAGATGTAGGGTATGCAGGTTACCCTATTGGGGTGGCCTCTCTGTCTACTCAGCCACCTCTCCTCTCTCCAGCTTCTTTCTTGTGTCAGGTAACCACAAGCTGATCAAAAAGTTAGGTACCTAAAATGTCAACTTCTCCTTCTTGCAGAGACCCCCTAATCATTTCCAGTGATTCATTTGATGCCTGGTCTAACCTATTCAGGCTGCTATGGGAAAATACTATAGACTGGGTGGCTTATACACAGCAGACAATTATTTCTCACAGTTCTGGAGGCTGGGGAGTCCAAGATCAAGGTGTCTGGTTAGAGCCCACATTCTGGTTCATAGATGGCTCCTTCTCACAGCCTCCTCACATGGCAGAAGGGATGAAGGAACAAGCTGAGGCTCCTTTTACAAGGACACCTATCTCATTCATGAGGTCTCTCTTTTCATGACCTAATCACCCCCCAAAACCTCAACTCCAAATACCATCACATCAGGGGAATTGGCTTCAATAGATGAATTTGGTGGGGGGACACAAACATTCATTCCCTAGCAGAGCCCCACCAAACGAACTTCTCCCCAACTTAGTTAAAGCATGCCCCTTGAGGGGAGAAAACACAAAACAAAACAAAACTATAGTCATGCCCCAATGAGCTGACAACTCACTACACTGAAGACTTTCTTGTCTTTTGCATCACCTGTCTTTTGCTTGTACAGACTGTAGTTTATATAGAGGGTCTGCATTTGTGTTTCTAAACCTTAGTATGCACATGAGTTACCCAGAGAACTTATTAAAATGAAGATTTTAGTTCCATAGTTCTGGGGTTCTTTCACATACATTACCCTACTTATTCTTCTTCACATAAACTTGCTTTTATTATCTCTGTTTACCAACAAAGAAACTGAGGCTTTGAAAAGTTAAATAACTCACCCTATGTTACATAGTTATACATATAAAACCAAGAAAAAACACAGCTCTATTCAATCTCTTTTCAACCCTTTCCCCCAGGGATTCTTGCTAATGCAGCAATATTTCACACAATGTCTCACACCTTAGTCCAATTTTCACAAAAACGGTCAGATTTTTTTTTCTGTAATAATAAGACTAGTAGCTGAAGTTTGTTAAGTCTTACTAAGTTCCGGGCCCAGTGCTGAGGACAACTTTCCCTGTAATGTCTTGTTAATTTTCACTTCTATCCAAAGAGGTAGGAGCTAGTATAATTTAGACTCGGAGAAGTTAAGAAAGTGAAGGACCTGGGATTAGAACTATGAGCTTCTTCACTCCAAAGCCTAAGTTTTTAACCATAACCCAGTGTTGAGGTATATATTGCTATGGCAATATCTTTTTAGTTTTAATTCCATAAAAATAGAGATAATTTCAGTGAGCTGCAAAAAAAAAGTGAGGATAGTGAGATGGATGTTAGATGATTCTGCAAGTCGTAATAAAGAGATTTGCTCCCAAATTACTTAGAGTGTTCTATAAACTTCCAACACATATTCCCTGAGATATGATGATAATTTTTTAGATCCAAACTGTTGCATGGACTTAGTGTTTGTCATCTCATAAGATGGTGCTCCTGGAAGTACACATTTCTGGATCTCCTGCCAATTTGTAGCATGAGTGGTATGTATGTAGTGTGAGATGAGGAGAGTTTAAATGACTTTTCCAGGGTGACAATGAGATAGTTGTGGGGCTTGACTTAGAATCCAGCTCTGGCATGTACTCCCAGGTTGTATTCAGCCAGGCTACATCGCATGTCCCTTTGTACCTGACTTTGGGAAAATGTGCTGTTTCAGAATCTGGTCTCCATAATCTGTTAAGCATCCCTTAAAGGAATAGGTGTATTAGGGCTCTCATTGCAATTTCCACAATGGACTCTAGCTTCTGCTCACTGAACCCAGCTCTTTGTCAATATGTGATTCCTTGGTAGACATCAGGAGGCCCCAGCACAGACCATAGCTACTCCTGGAAACATGAGCCTGCTCTTACTCTGTACCTATATGCCAGTGACTGGGCATCCTTTTGCCTTTAATGAGATTTTGCAGTGACAGGATTGGAACAGATTGCTGGCATTATGGCAGCCAGGATATTGTCAGGAGGAACTTGGCAGTGCTTATAGGTGTTATGATGCTGGCTCTTTGCTCAAGGGCAAGAATATCGAAGGGAAAATTAGAGATGAAACAGAAAGGGAGAGGTAATGTCAGAAAGGTTCAGAAGATGAAACTGGTAGCAGTAAATACATGGGAAATTATTTGAGGTTTACATACTTTGAGTCCTTGGTGACTGAAGACATAGCCAAGAATTGCTTCAGTGATATTCCTTCATAAATCTGCATAATAATCTCTCGGTGGGGATTTGGTGAAATTACAAGTATTCATTTACTAAATTGGGTTCAGTGTCTGTATCATGCACGCCATATGAATATTCAGTGCAGTGAATTCTTCCCAAGCTATGTTGAAGTTAACACATAAGCTGAATATAACTCAAGTAGAACTCAAAATTGCATGCTTATTTTATCCTAACAGAGGTCCTAGTGTCTTAAAGAATTAGACCCACCCCCACCCCCAATATGTCAATTAATACTCATTGTAATAAAACAAAATGTAAAGGCTTTCAGTATTTGTATCTGATTTTTGGCATAAAGTAGTTTTCTTTATAATAGAGGATTAGGATAATAATACACAGGGCTATGAATGGTTCCTTAGAACTCAGTGGCAGCTGCCAAGCAGATTCAGGAAGAATGTTTAATTACAATGCTCAGTAATAACAACAAAGGAAAAGTTCAATGAGAAGAAATGACTCTATTATAAGACAGAGATCTGTGCTGAGTGGAGGAGGTATAATGGAGCCTTTTCTAGACCATAGATATTTGTTGTAGCTAAAGTTGCATCGGCAGCTGATGAGCATTTTGCCTTAAAATTTGACCATTTTTTCTTCTCAAAGAAACTCGGTTGGTTTTCCAGGTTAAGCATTCAGAATCACTTCAATTTCAAAAAAAAATTATTTCCTAAAATGAAAACTATGAATAATTTTCAAAGAAGGGTTGATCACCTCTAGTTCTCTATAGCAAAAGAACACTTGACCAGGCACTTTGAGATCTTTTCCAGAACTCTGTAACAAACCAACTGTGGGGCCCTCAAACAGCTATGTAATATCTTTCAGCCTCTTTGAACTATGAAATTCTCCACAATATTCTGATTTTTAATATATAGTCAAAATACTCCTTTTGGAGCATTCTTGGTCATAATATTTTATATTGCCCTAAAATATAGTATGACTTTATATCCACAGTAGATGGTCAAATGTGATATGCGAAATTTTATTGATAGGTAATATTTGTTTGTACTTCTTATATGGCAGTCATTATGCTAAATGTGTTTTACATGCCAAATGTCAACATACAAGGTAACTTTATTAATATCTTCAATATATATATGGAGTAATTGAAGCTCAGAAAGTTTAAGTCACTTGCACAATATCATGTATTTAGTAAGAAGCAAAACTGAGACTCAAAGTCAAGTTTCTCTGACTCCAACAATGATAGCTTTCACTGTTCTGAACCACCTTCCTTTAGGACAATTTATAGATACATGGTGAGCTTCCTGTGTCCATCACTAGTGTGTGCTGAGGAAATGGGCTTGGGTTCTTAACTGAGTGTGTTACTCACCTAAAAAGATCTAGAATGAGAAATGGGAGAATGTTATTTAAAGGACAAATCCTTTAAAGGATTTTAGAGGAACTGAAAGAGAGAGAGTGGAAGTTCATTTTCACTGTACTTAGCAATAGCAAACAATTAGTGAGGTCAGTTTTCTCCTATTTTTACTTTTATATCTCTGTGTCTATAAGGCAGATGTGGCAGAAACAGAAACACACAAATGCACAAACAGCACTTGGGAAGACAGTTCATGAGAGTGGGTTGCAGATACAAAGGAGGAAGAAGTAACCTAACTTGTATGGGTTTTGCCAATTGGGGAAAGCTTTGAAAAGCTAATGCTAGGGACTTGAGGAAGGAATTAAATGTTAAGTACGAAAGAAGATCATTTTAGCGGAGATAGTATGTACTGATTAGAAGACATAAAGGTTGTAGCTAGAGAATTGGCTGTGGAGTTGTCTTGATGATGTAAGATGAGCAAAGTTTGAGGAAAAGAATTTCATGGTGGTTATCAAGAGACATGAATAAAATATCTGGAAGGAGATTCATCAGTCTTAGGTGGTGAGTTGTCAAGATGCAATCCTGCATAGGGAATGCCTCTTAATGGGGATATTTGGACTTAGAGGGGTGGTAGAAGGGGAAATGTGTGCCAAAATCAGCTTAAAGTTACAGTAACTTATGAGAATATAAAACAAGATTCCCAGACATGAAATTAGAGAAAATTTATATTTCTGTAAAGAAGTTCAGATTTAGATCCCATCAAACATGATAATCAGGTATAATGGAAACAGCTACAGCTTGCCAAAGAAAACTGTAGAATAATAATAAAAAGGTCTTTTTGGATTCTTATAACTAATGAGAAGATTGGAGAGTATTTTGAAGAGGTAGAGGGTGATATTTATTATGTCAAAGCCAAAAGACCAATAGAAAATATAATAATTATGTTGGAAAGCAGGCTTTGGCATTTGGCCTAAAGGGATTAGGGAAGACAAAAGTGGTCAAGGGCAAATTGAATTGACATAGTTTCTCCTTGGAAATTTGCTCTGAACATGCTCCATTAAGATTTGTGTCATTGTTAGGCTACCATAAAGATTAAAGTAAAAATTTCTTTGTTCTTAAATTCATAGACTCCAAATCCAGTACTAGATGTGAGGTCCTTCTATATTCATAGTATAAGCAAAGAAGAAAACCATGTGCAAAAGAAGCTGTCCTTCTCATACTATTTAGAGGCCATATAAATATATATTTTTTAAATTAATTTATTTAAGTAATCGCTACACCCAACATGGGGCTCAAACTCATCACCCCGAGATCAAAAGTCACGTGCTCTTCTGACTGAGCCAGTCAGGTGCCCCTACATGTATTTTTAATAACAGTAATTCTAATATCTTTGTTTTCTTAACATTGTGAATGTTACTGTGGTAAAGTAAGCAAAGTAAATGTAATCAGGGAGGAAAGAATAAAGGGATCATTAGAAAGGCTCTAATTTTAGTATTTCATGGATGAAAATGGTGTTTATAAAGTCAGGGGACGAAAAAGAGATCCTCCTTCCATGTGCCTGTGTCTCCTCGTAAGCATGAATGTGGACAGTAATCATGGAAATGTACACATTCAGGGTTAGCTGAATCTTCACTATGTTCTACTTAGCCAACTAACAGAGCATGGAGCTCAGCCCCAATGAGGTCAGGAGACTATTTATGGTCCTTAGTGACTTAGATTACAAATGAAGCATCCTAATTTCAGGAACCAACATTCTATAGACCTGACCTTGTGCAGCCAAGAAATGAAGCTGGAAAATGTACCCTTAGGGCAGAACATTCTCAAACAAGTTGACTTAGGTTCTTTTATTCAAATGCTTTTGGTTTCACCAAAACATTTTTTGGTTCATCTATAGGACAAATTATTAAAAATTTGTTTTTGAAAAATGACAAAGAAAAAACAAAAGGGACTTTTTGTGTTTTTTCTCTAGAAACTTCTCCTTTGCTAAGGTCACTTTTTCTGGGCATATAATTATCAGGTCAGTAAGATGTAATCATAACCATAGCAAAAGCAAACAGAATTGTCTGATTTAAAAGGAAAATGTGGTTTATCTTGGTTTCATACATTTTGATTATGATATATTGAATTTAGTGTTTACAAATAAGGTTGGAGTAACATGTCCAGATATAATTGTTTTTCAAGTTACAAGCTTTCAATATGGAAATGACTAGGCAGTATGTCCTTGTCAGCATTCAATAGTCTTTTTAGTTATTTTAAAGGGTACAACTTTTGGTATTAGATACCTATACAGACATCAAATTTTTATCAAATGCCTGTCTCTGGTTCCTGTTGATTTCAGCAGAACTTGGTTTAGCCCTGGATAAATAGCAATTGGTCATATCCAGAGACCTTGGAAATTAATTGTGGGAGTAGGTAGAGCAATTGATATGCACAGCAAATGATATTTGAAGTTTAGTTAGCAGAAGTTAGAAGTTTCATGAGGGAGACTAAATTATAATGAAAAAAATAAATGTTTGAGAAGCAAAGGGGTGAAAATGTTGGTATTTCTTAGAGGAATAATGGATTTGATTTCTGAGTGTCAAATTTCTCATGGCTGAGTGAGACACTGAAGGCCTTATGTTTACAGATATTTACTTCAGTGTCTGTAAAATGGGAATAATAATTCCATCCTGCCCTACATTAAAAATAAATAACATTAAATGGGCTTTGAGATCATGAGATTTAAAATACTATATAAATGTGAATGATTCCAAGTAGTTTAAAATGAACCCAATTGAAATTGCACTTTTAAAAAGAGTTTTTATAAATGAATTGAATCAATTGAAAATTGAAAAACCAAATAGCAATGTCCTCTGAAGGAATTATTTTTGAGAAGCTGGGCTGAGCTTTAATGATTATGAAAAAATCAGAGAAAAGACAACAGATTAATTAATATTTAAGACATGACTCTGTTATTGCCTTTATTTCAAGTTAGAACCAGTATTTTCAGGAGTTTCAAATGACTGTTGACATGTGGGAAGAATTCTGAATTTGAGCTGTAATTTAAGCACACAACATTATTATTAATTCTTCCATTAAAATGGAAAAAAAGAACACTTATAATGTGCCTCCTGTGTTCAAAGCAACATGCTAAGCCTTGGAATACCAGGAAAAGGGAAAAGGAGATGATGGTCCAGGAGCTGGACTCAGGCCATCATGGAGATCTGACTTGAGTCTCCATTTTCCATGATAAAAAGAAGACTATTCAACATACCAACAAAGAACACGATATGAGAGGGCAGAACATGATCCTATAAAAGGTTTCCAGACTTTTGCTTAGTTCTAATATATGAATTCAAGATAAAATATAGAACATGACCATTGGACAAATTAAGAAGCATGTTGCAATACATGTTCTGCTGCTTCCTTTTTGTTTTGTTTTGTTTTCCCTAGTTTGTTTACAACCCTAAAGCTTCAGTGCCAAGAATAATATAGAAATGGCAAGTCTCAGTTGCTCTGTAACCAGATAGATAAGGCACTGATCACCTTGGAGAATTTGGCATCCTGGAATCTTGGGACCAGGAGTTCCTTAAAGATAATTTCTCATTAGAGGGGTCTGAAAACCACAGATAGGATTTTCCACTCTCAACTCTACTGAAGAAGGTTAGTGTCATGTCTACTTGATTTCAAGTAAACTTAGGAGACTTACCTGTACAGTTAGACTAATTCTCTATGCTGATGTTAGGAAGAGGGACTATCTTTGTTCTTCACACAAAGTAGGCAAATTTTAGCTTGTTTTTCTTCATGAAAAATGTGGTGTGTGTGAGGGGAAAGTAATTTCCCTTAACATCTTCTGGTTGTTATAAAGTCTGCTGAGATACTACAACAAATTTGCCCTCATCTCTGAAGTGAATCTGAGTCCTTTTCTGAGGATGCTGAGGGATTTGTAGAAACCAAAGAAGACCTCTCACTTTCATGGCATGTGCTGTCAGTGCTTAATGTCGGACCATTTAGAAACTAGTGGGTTGTATAATTTACTTGGGTTTTCTTGCTGGTTAATCCTAGTACAATTTACCTCGTTAATTTGTTCTTAATGAGTTCATCAGCAATGATTTAATACAACTCTGAGGAACAGCTTTCTTTAGTCTTTAATTCGCGACAGTTCCCCTTCTATTTGGCAGTACATTAATGGAAATGGAAAATTGCCTCATTCTAAATGTCAGAATAATACTGCACCAAAAACAATTCAGTCATGTCTTTCAAACCACGCACATATGGTTCATCACCAAATGTCACTGTTCTTCCCCCCTTCCCCTCATGCCCCCCTCCCGCCTGTACCTTCCCTCTTTATTTTCTGTCTATTCGCCTGTCTGTGGTGATCATTGTTTGTATTAACTTTCTAATAGCTTTTCAAAAGCTTTATTTCTCCTGCTGTCCAGGAACCAGTTCTCACAACACTAGTTTTACCTGGATCCTTAGAATTGGCAGAGTTCACAGATCAGGTGACAGCTATTGTTGCTTTTAGTATCACAAATGTCTTTCATCTGCTCTCAAAACTGAAAAAAAGTTTATGTGAAGTTTCTTCAAAATAATTTTTGTGCATAATTTTGGGCTGTTTTGTGATGTTCTCTAAGTAAAACTGTATTCCTCACTCTGCCTATGCTAAGTCAGTTCTTCCCCCCACCTCCTGGGTTTGTGTTCAAGCAAGTTGCTCTCTAAAATAAATGCTTTTAAATGAATATTTTAGTTGTCATTTTGGGGGTAAGTTCATATAAGAACACCCACAGTACAGTTTTACTTGCACTTAACGATGCAAACTTTTAATTGCGAATCTTAATTAACTAACACTTAAAGGACATTTCAATGAAATTTTAAATTAGTCTATGAGATAGACTAAAGACTGTCCATTTTTTTTTCAAAGGAAAAGTCAAAAGATGGAGCAAATTCCAAAATCATTTATCAAGCATCACTTTTGTGGGTCAACTTCCAAAGAGTATTTTAAATAAGTTTTTCTTTCTTAAGGAGACCCTACTTCAGATAATATATGAAGAAAATAATAAGAAAAAGGATCCCTACTCTCGATTGTATATTTTTTTAATATCCTTATATTTAAAGTACTTGTCTGAGTGGCACCTGCGTGGCTCAGTTTGTTAAGCATCAGACTCTTGGTTTTGGCTCAGGTCATGATCTAGGGGTCGTGAGATCAAGCCCCTGTATGGAGCTCCACATGGCGGGGAGTCTGCTTGAGATTGTCTCTCTCCCTCTCTCTCTGCCCCTCCCTCCTGTACTCCCTCTCTCTCTCTCCCTCTCTCAAAGTAAATACATAAATCTTAAAAAGTACTTGTCTGAAACTGGAATTTTGAATCTTAATTAACTTACTGGTTTTGCTTTTTATTTCTACCAGCAAGCTGACTCATCTGTGAAGTATGAATATTTTAATTCAAGTAAATGTTTTCTACAGAATGAGGATCACTTGTTTAAGCAAGCATAAGCTAATCAGAGGGTAACTTGTAGTTTTGCATTACAGAGTTAGGATCAGAAAGCACCAAGAACATTACCTGATTTCTCTGTTTTTCTTTTCCTCTCTCTAGTGGTAGATATTTAAGATATTTGCCAATTTTACACTGCAGAAACTATACAATTACTATTATAATAATTACAAATTTTTTCCACGATTTACTTAGCATCCACTGTGTCAGGTGTGTTATCCAAGTTATTGAATCTAATCTTCCTTAAAACAGTGAAGTAAAGGTTATGAAAATAGTTTTCATAGAGGTTTAAAAGGCTGTTTGACATTACAGAGATGGTATGTATATGGACACGCTTTCCTTATTCCACACTTTTTCTTTTATCTGTAGTGTTTACCTTAGAGCAGAAAAGAACACAAAGGGTAGATTATTGTCAATAGTCATCTGGCACCTCCTAGAATGTTCCAGTGACACAGAATTCACGCATTCCTAAGACAGGCAGGCCATTGTTCAACAGCTTTAATGATAGAACATGATTCATTGTATACAAATGAAGCATGTCCTATACTTTTGCCCATTGTCTTTCTTCTATCTCCTATAATAAGATAATTAGTCAAATCCTTCCTCCATGTGATACCTTCAGCTGTTTGAAGACCAATTTCTTGAACTGATTTCTCCTCTAGGCAAAAGCTTTCCAATTCCTTGCTCTAAATTCTTCATAATAAACCCAGGACAGGGCACAATAGACCTATGAAATCTGAACCAGCACAGGATAAAAAAGAATTTAATTTGGGCATTATATTTTTTACATGTAGACCCATATAGTAGTGTGTGTGTGTGTGTGTACATACGTGTGCATGCATGCCTGCCTGGATTATGTAAATTTAGGATCAAGTATAGAATAAATGGCAACATACTCATTCTGTACTAATGTGATTGACTTTTTGACCCTAACATGAAACTTTACACTCTTTGTGTAAGTTTATGCATGCTGACTTGGCCAAACAAGTGTGTTTTTGTTTCCGTCATTTGATGCATGAATCCTCTCTTTGCCCTCACATCTTCTTGACATCACTGCATTTCATAGAATTTTTTTCTATATTGTTAGTCAAATAATTGATATAAATGTCAAAGTAGGCCATACTTACAACAAATTCCTAGAACACCACCCCTGGACTTTCCCTAGGACACTTACAGATCAGCCCATTTAATTGGCTGTTGTTTAGGGTTCCCTGAGTCATCCCGAACCCTCCAGAGAAAATGGGGGCTTCCTTGAAGCCTCCACCTCTGTCCCCAGACATCACTTCAATCATCTTCTTGTGATCATTAGCTTTTGTTTTGTTTTCAAAGTTACATCTGGATGTCAGCTTTCATGTCACTCTTCTTATATAGTCTTTGTTCTTGGCTCTCTCTGTGTGATACTCATCTTTGCTTTTATAGCCCATTTGTTCACATGTTATTAATTTATATATTAAGGAAAACACACAAAAACATACTCATTTACTGGGGACTTTCTATGTATATTAAAAAATACATGCCGGTTAAAGACTTCTTCCTGGGTTTCTTTTTAAAGCAGAGTTCAACCATGCATAGACACAAAGGTTTCTTCAGATTCCTCTTTCTTATCTTTCTTAAAAACATTCTAAGAGTTTGATAGACTATGGCTCAGGGTGCCATGTTCTACTCATTTTCACCCACTGCTGGGCTCATAGGAGGTGCTCAATTCAGGTTTGTGGATCTCATCCATACTGAATTCTGATCACTTGTGATTGCCTTCTTACGAATTTCACTTCTAAACTCTTCTATCCTTCTTAATCTTTCTTGCTTTTTTGGAATGATTATCTTTGGGGCTACACCTCCTTTTTTCTTCTCTTTTAAAATCTTGTATTTTACTGACTAGAGTTCATTTGCCCCCTCACTGATACCCCCTTTCCTTGAGATCACTATACCCAACATGGGCCCATCATGTCCACATAATCCTGACACTTCCACATCACCAATGACATTCTTTCTGGATGCTCAAAATCAAGTTGTAAATAAGCTCAGGTCCAGAAGATAAGATAGTTTCAATCGCATCCACAGTAACAAATAAGAAGTAAATGAACGATTAAATTCAAAGGAGCTTTTCTGATTGCTAATTTTCTTTTTTAATCCAGTAAAACAGCTCTAACACTTCCTGAGTGCCTCTTCTCTGCCAAGCACAGTCATTACTATGATCATATAAGTTATCTCTAGAGTATATGAAAGACTTTCTGGTCATCTACTGCTTTTAAGCACATTCTTTTTTTGTACTGGCTAATTAGAGAGATGAAAGGTAGATCAAAAATATCTGCCACAAGTAGAATGAAATTTCATTCTTTCTTTTAATGTTTCAAGCAATTTGAATGATTTACAATTCAAGTAAATTTTTATTTATATAAATATATGCACATGATAAGTGTTCAGTAATATTAAATAATGACCAAGCTGAGTTTTTTTTTAAAGTAACTTTTCATTTTCTGGTTCTTGCTGTGACCAGAATATCAAGTACCAAAATAAAACTATAACATGTCTTGTGATTGTTGTTAACTGGCTGGAACCAGCATATATCAGGGGTCAGAAACTTATCCTCACAAGAATTTTAAGAGCAAAGAGTTTCAGGTTACATCATAAATTCTTAGGCATACCCACACCTTAGACTTTTTGAAAATTTTTTCTTATGAGATAAGTTCTTCTGCTATAAATAGTAAGGTGTAGTGTACAGAATGTTACCCTAAGAGTCAGGGGAGTTAGATTCTAGTATTGTCTTTTATATTATGAACAGATTCCACTGGAGGGGGTGCTGGATTCATTACAACAGACCAATGGAAAGGGCACATGAGTCAGATCTAACAGGACTAAACTTGCTGGTACACTGGCCTGGTACATAAAACATTGTATCTGCATTAGTTTCCTAGGGTTGTCACAACTAATTACCACAAACTGGGTGTTAAAGCAATAGACATGTATTCCCTTATTGTTCTGGAGACTAGAAGTCCAAAACCAAGGTGCCAGTAGGGCCAGGGTCACTCTGAAGGCCCTAGGGAAGAACACTTCCAAGCCTGTTCCTGTTTCTGGTGGCCCCAGGCATTCCCTGGTTTGTAGCTGAGCCGTGTCACTCCAGGCTCTTCTTACCTCTACATTCCCATAAGATTTTTCTCTATCTTGCGTGTTTCTTATAAAGACATTTTCATTGGCTTGAGGGCCCACCCTAATCCTGCCTCATGTCATCTCAGTTCTTACCTTAAGTGTGTTTTCACAGGCTGTATTTCCAAATAGAGTTTCTAAACTCTATTTATGTCCTACTTCTAGATTCCAGGTAGATAGGAATTTGGGAGTGGGGCATGCTATTCAACTGACTATAGTATCTAAAGATACATGGTAACTTTTGATTTAAGCCAGTTTCAAGTCGTTTATTAATCCAGTTTCACTCATCCAACAAAGATTTATTGAAAACCTATTTTAATTTATTTTTTTATTACTATGTTCATGAAAACCTATTTATGGCAGAGCAGTGCTAGGTATGAAGATGCTGTCCACAAACAAACATGAACTACAACTTTATGGAGCTGTCTAAAACACTTAAAGGGACCCTGCTGCATATGTTCCTAAAGCATGATCTCCATATTGACTTAAGCAGGCATATTTTTTCAGCATGTACTTCTAACATAAATTTATGCATTTATTTATTAAATTATTATATGAACTACTCTACTAGTGCATATGTATGCACCCCAAATTTTAAATTTAAAGGGAATCAATGTAATACAAGTAAATAGAAATAAAATTATAATATCGTCTTTGGATCTGTATTGGCTTTTTTATGCAAGTTATCCTTTTAGCAAGAATGCTCTGTAAACACCTGTTACATTCCAATCTTGTGAGCAATGTCATAGTTCTAGATGATTTCATCTGGTTGGAGCAATATTCCAACCAGAATTGGGGACCCCAGGGACAAACTCTAGCCTCTAATATATTGGAATAACAAGTGATATCTAGGGTGTCAGCACTTCCCCTCAATCTCCAAGGGCAGACTGAGGGTCATGCAAAGCTTCTATCACACCAAAGGAATGGGATAAAGTAAAGAAAAGCAGGGGCCCATCCATAAGGATTTAATAGTCATGGTAAGAGTTGAGTAAGACTAGAGATTGGGGGTCTGCATGTACTGGGTAACTCATACTTGGGTTCTAGACAGAGCTCCAAATATACTGCCTACCATAGTTAGGGATAGCTGGGATTTGGATGAGGCTGAACTTGAAGAGTGAATTCCTCTGTGTTTGAAACTCAGAAGACAGGGAAATGCTAGAGCTGACACTGTTCCTGCCTGTGACTAACTTTATGACTTTTTAAGAGAAAGTTAATCTCCTAGGCCTTACTTACTGCAGGAAAATGAAGGTAATAACACTTAAATTATTTCTAATCAGAATTTTGGATCAGGAAACCTTTGCCATTTCATGGAGAAATAAGACACACTACCATAATTCCACTGTTTTTCAGTAAGTCAAATGCTTGCAAAGGAAGAAACTTGACTCTTCTAATGAAGACAGTTAAAATCTCATACCCAAAGCAGAAAGAGGAATATTTTCAAGTAAATCCATTTTTTTTTTTCACGTACTCAGGAGTGTGACAGAGGACATTAATCTGTGTGGTATGTTTCCTTAAAGAGGTGTGGTTGATTCATAAGTGAATATCTTTGAAGGAAATTTTATAGACTGAACACATATGGAAATGCTGCCTTTGTGGACTTGTGCTGTTTGGGAACAGTACTGGTTCATTCCAATGTATTCATAGAGGGAGTACATTTGCTGAGAAATAGAGGTAATCAATAAATGTTTATTGTTTATTAGGCAATACAGGGATGAATCCTTAGTGGTTAGAAGAATTTGATTCTCATCCATTATTATTGTGGCTACCCATTTCATTATAACTTTGAAAGTATTTTCTGCTCATTTTTAGCTATTGTGTTAATCCTTTTTTAAATATTTTTTTATTTAAATTCAATTAATTAACATATAATGTATTATTAGTTTCAGAGGTAGAGGTCAGTGACTCATCACTCTCACTCATCACCCAGAGGTCATTACATCATGTGACCTCCTTAGTGTCCAACACCCAGTTACCCCATTCCTCCCACCCCCCTACCTCCCCTCCAAGACCCTTAAGAGTCTCTTATGGTTTGTCTCCCTCTCTGATTTTGTCTTGTTTTATTTTTTACTCTCTTCCTCTATGATCTTCTGTTTTGTTTCTTAAATCCCACATATGAGTGAGATCATATGATAATTGTCTTTCTCTGATTGGCTTATTTTGCTTAGCATAATACCCTCTAGTCCCATCCATGTCATTGCAAATGGCAAGATTTCATTTTTTTAATGGCTGAGTAGTATTCCATTGTATATATGTATATACCACATCATCTTTATCCATTCATCTGTTGATGGACATCTGGGCTGTTTCTATAGCTTTGGTTTTCTTTATCAACATTCCTCTGGCTATCCGGGATCGTTTCTGGTTCCATACACATTTTAGGATTATTTATTCCAGCTCTGTGGAAAAAGTTGATGGTATTTTGATAGGGATTGTATTGAATGTGTACATTGCTTTAAGTAGCGTAGGTATTTTAACAATCTTTGTTCTTCCAATCCATGAGCATGGAATGTTTTTCCATTTCTTTGTGTCTTCCTCATTTTCTTTCATGAGTATTCTATAGTTTTCTTAGTGCAGATCTTTTGCCACTTTGGTTAGGTTTATTCCTACATATCTTATGGTTTAGATGCAATTGTAAATGGGATTGACCCCTTAATTTCTCATTCTGTCTCTTAATTTCTCTCTTCTGTCTCATTGCTAGTGTATAGAAATGCAACTGATTTCTGTACATTGATTTTATATCCTACCACTTTGCTGAATTCCTGTATGAGTTCTAGCAATTTTGGGGTGGATTCTTGAGTTTTCCACATAGAATATCATGTCATCTGCAAAGAGTGAGAGTTTGACTTCTTTTTTGCTGATTTGGATGCCTTTTATTTCTTTTTGTTGTCTGTTTGCTGAGACTAAGGCTTCTAGTACTATGTTGAATAGCAGAGGTGATAGTGGACATCCCTGCTGTGCTCCTGACCTTAGGGGAAAGGCTCTCAGTTTTTCCCCATTGAGAATGATATTTGCTGTGGACTTTTCATAGATGGCTTTCATCATATTGAGGTATGTTCCCTCTATCACTGCACTGTGAAGGTTTTAATCAAGAAAGGATGCTATACTTTGTCAAATGCTTTTTCTGTATCTATTGAGAAGATCATACGGTTCTGTCCTTTCTTTTATTAATGTAGTGTACCACATTGATTGATTTGCAGATGTTGAACCATCCTTGCAGCCCGGGAATAAATCCCACCTGGTCATGGTGAATAATCCTTTTAATGTACTGTTGGATCCTATGTTTCTAGGAATGCATCCATTTCTTCCAGATTATCTAATTTGCTGGCATAGAGTTGCTCATAATATGTTCTTATAATTGTTTGTATTTCTTCAGTGTTGGTTGTGATCTCTCCTCTTTCATTCATGATTTTATTTATTTGGGTCCTTTCTCTTTTCTTTTTGATAAGTCTGGCCAGGGGTTTATCAATCTTATTAATTCTTTCAAAGAACCAGCTCCTAGTTTCGTTGATCTGTTCTACCATTGATTTCTGCTCTAATCTTTATTCTCTTCTCCTGCTGGGTTTAGGCTTTATTTGCTGTTCTTTCTCCAGCTCCTTTAGGTGTAAGGTTAGGTTGTGTATTTGAGACCCTTCTTGTTTCTTGAGAAAGGCTTGTATTGCTATACACTTCCCTCCCAGGACCACCTTGGCTGCATTCCTATGGTTTTAAACAGTTGTGTTTTCATTTTCATTTGTTTCCATGAATTTTTTTAATTCTTCATAATTTCCTGGGTGACCCATTCATTCTTTAGTAGGATGCTCTTTAGCCTCCAGGTATTTGAGTTCTTTCCAAATTTCCTCTGGTACTTGAGTTCAAGTTTTAAAGCACTGTATTCTGAAAATATGCAGGGAATGATCCCAACCTTTTGGTACCAGTTGAGACCTGATTTATGATCCAGTATGTGATCTATTCTGGAGAATGTTACATGTGCACTCGAGAAGAATGTGTATTCTGTTGCTTTAGGATGGAATGCTCTGAATATATCTGTGAAGTCCATTTGGTCCAGTGTGTCATTCAAAGCCCTTGTTTCCTTGTTTATCTTCTGCTTAGAAGATCTGTCCGTTGTAGTGAGTGGAGTATTAAAGTCCCCTACAATTATTGTATTATTATCAATGTGTTTCTTTAATTTTGTTACTAATTGGTTTATATAATTGGCTGCTCCCATTTTAGGGGCATAAATGTTTACAATTAAATCTTCTTGTTGATAGACTCTTTAATTATGATATAGTGTCCTTAATCAACTTTTACTACAGTCTTTAGTTTAAAATCTAATTTGTCTGATATAAGGATTGCTACCCCAACTTTCTTGTGATGTCTATTAGCATAATAGATGGTTTTTCACCCCCTCACTTTCAATCTGGAGGTGTCTTTGGGTCTAAAATGAATCTCTTGCAGACAGCATATCGATGGGTCTTGCATTTTTATCCAATCTGTTACCCTGTGTATTTTGATTGGGGCATTTAGCCCATTTACCTTCAGGGTAAGTATTGAAAAATATGAATTTAGTGCCATTGTATTACCTGTAAAGTCACGGTTTCTGAGTATTGTCTCTGTTCCTTTCTGGTCTATGTTACTTTTGGGCTCTCTCTTCGCTTAAATGATCCTTTTTAATATTTCTTGCAGGCCTGGTATAGTGATTACAAATTCTTTTAGTTTCTATTTGTCCTGAAAGCTTTTTATCTCTACTTCTATTGTGAAGGACATCTTTGCTGAATAAAGTGTTCTTGGCTGCATATTTTTCTCATTTAGCACCCTGAATATATCATGCCAGTCCTTTCTGACCTGCCAAGTCTCTGTGGATAGGTCTGTTGCCAGTCTGATGTTTCTACCCTGTACATTATGGACCTTTTGTCCCGAGCTGCTTTCAGGATTTTCTCTGTGAGATTTTCAAGTTTCATTATTATATGAGTAGGTGTTGACTTATTTTTATTGATTTTGAAGGGAGTTCTTTGTGCCCCCTGGACTTAAATGCCTGTTTCCTTCCCTAGGTTAGGGAAATTCTCCACTATAATTAGCTCCAGTATACTTTCTGCCCCATTCTCTCTCTCTCTTTCTTTCCTCTTCTTCTGGGATCCCAATTATTCTAATATTGTTTCACTTTATGGTATCACTTATATCTCGAATTCTCTCCCATGATCCAGTAGTTGTTTATCTCTCTTTTTCTCAGCTTCTTTATTCTCCATCATTTTTTGTCTTCTATATCACTAATTCTCTCTTCTGCCTCATTTATCCTAGCAATTACAGCCTCCAGTTTTGATTGGATCTCATTAATAGCTTTTTAATTTCAATTTGATTAGATTTTAGTTCTTTCATTTCTCCAGAAAGGGATACTCTAGTGTCTTCTATGTTTTTTTCTGAACTCTAGTTCCAACATCTTACTTATCCATGCTGATGAGGTCCCTGGCAGTCAGTACTCCTCTTGTTCTCTTTTTTGAAGTGAGTTTTTCTGTCTTGTCATTCTGTCCAGAGAAGAATGGATGAACAAGAGAACAAAATACTAAATGGCAACAACCACCCCAGAGAAATATACACTAAAGAAATCAGAAGAGACCCCAAACCAAATTATATATATATATTTTATATATATTTATATATATTTATATATATATACTTATATATATACTTATATATGTATATATATTTATGTGTGTATATGTGTGTGTGTGTATATATGTGTGTGTGTGTATATATATATATATATATTTAAGAGAGACTATAACTAGACAGATGAACAGGACAGAGCAATACACTGGATCCTGTGTGTATTTTGGTCTGTTTCTTAGAAAACTAGATCCCAAAACTGTAAAGAAAGAAAAACTTACATATGTACAAAAATAAACTTAAATACATTGAAATGGTAGAATGTAACTATAAAAATGAAAATAAAAAAAAAAAAGAAAGAGTATAAACAGACAGGGAAATAGAACAGTGCAATACACTATATCCTGAGTGTATTTTGGTTTGTTTGTTAGCAGAAAATACATCCCAAAATTGTAAAGAAAGAAAAACTTTATATATATATAATGTAATTAATTTAATTTTGTTTTTGTATATATATATAAACAAAATTAAATTACATTGAAAGGATAGAATGTAACTGTAAAGATGGAAATTAAAAAAGACTTTAACAAAAAAAAAAGAAGAAGAAGAAAGAAAAAAGAGAGAGAGAATATGATCAGATAAGTGAAGAGAAAAGAGCAATACACTAGATTCTGGATGTATTTTGGTATGTTTTTTAAAATAAACTCCATCCCAAAATTGTAAAGAATGAAAAACCTATATATATACAAAAATAAAATTAAATACAATGCAGGGTGCCTGGATGGCTCAGTTGGTTAAGTGTCTGCCTTCAGCTCAGGTCATGATCCCTGGGTCCTGGGATCGACCCCTGTGTTGGGCTCCCTGCTCAGCAGGGAGTCTGCTTCTCCCTCTACCCCTCATCCCACTTGTGCTCTCTCTATCTCTAAGAAATAAATAAAACCTTTAAAAATTTAAATACAATGAAAGGATAGAATGTAAGTGTAAAAAAAATTAAAAAGATTTAAAAAAAGAGTTGATAAAATAACAAATTGGTTGAAAAAGGAAAGAAAAAAATTAAAATTGAAAGACTAAAGAATGGTGGGGGAAAAAACATGAATTTTTTATACTATTCCCCCCTAGCGCTTGAGTTTTGCAGTTCTGTGTGATTGGTGAACTTTCTCTTAGCTGGATGTTCTTGCTGATCTTCTGGGGAGGGGGGGCAGGTGCTGTTGTGCTGATTCTCAGGTTTCTTTGCCATGGGCGGACTTGCACTGCCCTTGCCAGGGGTCAGGCTAAGTAAGTGGCTCCATGTTGCTCTATGTGGCTTTTATTCCCTGAAGCCTTTCCACGTTGCTTTGGAGCATCAGAATGAAAATGACGGCCTCCCAATCTCCATCCCCAGAGCCAAGAGCTCAGGGCCCCACTCCTCAGTGTGCCCTCAGGGAAAAGCAGTCAACACACCTGTCTCCCAGGTCTCTGTCCGAACTCTGTGCTCACCCAGCCTGTGACTGAGCATTTCTATCTAAGGCACATGACTCTACTTCAAGTCTCCAAACCCTGCAGACTCCTGTGGTGCACACCTGCTCTGCTTTTCCCAAGGGGAGGAAGAGGGGTTTGTCTCACCATAGTTCTGCCACTTGCTGGGCCCCTGCTCAGAGAGCAGTTGCCTGACCATGCTGGTTCATGGTTTATGGCTACACTGAGCTGAGAGCCCACTCCTGGGCTCACTGATTGCCGCTGACTTCTCTGCTTAGATGCCTGGGAACTCTGCCGCACTCAGGCACCCATGGTCTTCCTGTGACCCCAGGGATTCTGAGACCACACCTAGGATTCTGCTCCACTTCACCACCTGAGCATCTTTCTGGCAGGGATGTCCCTCACTGGAGTGTACTTTTAAAAGTTCTGATTTTGTGCTCCACTGCTATATCTCTTTCCAGTGCCAGCTGCCAGAGGCTCCCTCCCCCTGCAGTCTATATTCCCATATATTGCCTCAGATTCACTTCTCTGCACTGCCTACCTTGCAGAAAGTGGTCACTTTTCTATTTGTAGAGTTACAGCTATTCTCTTCTTAGATCTCTGGTTGAGCTCACAGGTGTTCAGAATGATTTGTTAACTATCTACCTGAATTCCTGGGACCATATTAAATTAAGGTCTCCTACTACTCTGCCCTCTTGGACTCCTGGTGTTGTTATTGTATTAATCCTTTAAAACTAACAACAGAAATACGATCATAATATCATATTGAGATTTGTGGTGCTTATTTTAGATCAGAAGTAAAATACCAACATACTCTGAACAGTTTCATGTAATAAAAATTACAGGATCATCTGAATTGAATAAGCAATGTATTGGACATCAGAAGGTCTAATTCTTCCATGCACCCTGCTGCCAATCAGACTCACACTTCTTATTTTTCAGGTAAAGTTCCTTTCTCTCTTTGAGTGTGGTTTTTTTTGTGTGTGTGTGTGTGTGGTTTTGTTGTTGTTGTTGTTGTTTGTTTGTTTTGTTTTGTTTTTAAGTAGATCTGTAAGTTTCCTGATTCAAACATTCTGTGACTTTCAGTTACTACTGTGTCCTCATGGTTACACTAAGTGTTTCCACCCCTCATCTGCCTGGCTCGGTTGAACAATTATCTTTCCATTATTACTTTCCTAACTATTCTTTACCTCTGGGACAGCCGCCTGCTCTTTTTTAGTGTCCCTGCTCTATTCTTTATATTCATAGCATACCATATGGATCAATCAGGATTCAGAGCAAGATAGACAATACCAGTGATTTCAAACTGCGTTTAATTCAGGGAATTGGATCATCATAGGATAGAAGGAACAGAAGTTAGAAAGCCACTTCTGGACTATTGATTTAAAGGTCACACCACCATAGTGGCTACCAAGAGATCAGAAACTTCTGCTGCTGCCACACTTTCTCGCATGGTCATAAGCTGGTGACTAGGCTCTAGGACATGGAATCCAGTTACCATCAACACATCTGTATGACTTTGCTTGCCAGTATCAATACAGGCAGAAAGATGGTTGCTACCCCACATCCATTTTGAGCTATCATTCAAGTTCATCTGGTGAGTCCTTCTTCAAACTTTAAAGCTTAGCCTCAAGTTCATATGGCAAATGTAGAAATTAGCTTTCCAATTCCTTCAACCGGAAAGAAGGTGGAATTGCAGTTAGGAGGGCCAATCCAAATGTCTACCAAAGCATGTATAATGCTTGACATGTTAAATTCGTTTATTTTACATGGATGTTCCTACCAGTCTGTAAGCCTCTTAAAGGCAGGGACCATGCCTTATTAATTTTTATATCAATAAATCAGGAAGAAGAAAAGCTTCAAAAGATTATAGTCCATTCAGAAAATGTGTATCAATAGTAAACACTGGAAAAGTTTAGCTAACAGAGTTATATACATATACATATGGTGGGCTGATAAAGTCTAGTTGGAAGACTAGTGAAGGATGGAGTGGTAGGGAAATCTTAAGGAAATGTTTAGATTACAACATGAGTTTTTTATTTTTATTTTTTTTACTTTTGTAGAGTTGACACACAATGGTACATTAATTTTAGGTGTACAATTTCTCTAGTGATTCAACTTCTCTATATGTTATGCTATGCTCACCATAAGTGTAGCTATCATCTGTCACCATACCACTCTATTACAATATCACTGACTGTATTCTTTATGCTTTGTCTTTTATTTGCACACTTACTCATTCCATAATTAGAAACCTGTATTTCCCACTCCCCTTCACCCATTTTGCCCATCCCTTATCCCCCTTCACTCAGGCAACTATCAGCTTGTTCTCTGTATTTATAGGTGTGACTTTGCTTTTGTTTGTTTGTTTATTCGTTTTGTTTTTTAGATTCTACAAATGAGTGAAATCATATGGTATTTGCTTTCTCTGTTTGACTTATCTCACTTAGTGTAAAGATTACAACATGAGTTTTGAAGAATGGTAAAATTTGGATGGACTCAAAGACAAAGATAAGATGTTACTATGGGGAGAATCCATGGAGAGTAGCACTGTGGGTGCCTAGAGCTACCTCTCCTCAAAAAGGAAGTTTCTCATATACAAAAATCTTTTTCATTTATTCATTAATTCATTTACAAATGTTTATTAAGTGGCTACTAGATATGCCATCTATTTTTCAGGGGCTGAGGATATAGCAATTAATAAAACAAGAAAAATGATCAGAGAAGAATTGAACCTTAGTAGATACAGCAGATATTTTCAGATATTGATACATTGTTTGACACTGGTTTTTTTTTATATTTTGGAATAGTTTGTGTGAATGAATAACTATGCCTCCCCACCCCTTTTTTCTTACATGTGTAGTTCAAATGGTTCCTAATATGTTTGGCAATGTAGAAATTCTCATATAGGCTCTGCCAGATGGTCTCACTGTCTAAATGTTTAATGGTTGCATTACACTATAATAGATGTTAACACAGTTGTGAAGAGGAGAATAATAATAACATAGTAAGTAAGAGCTATGGAGTGTAGTTAGCCTATTTATTCCCTGCCTCATCCCCCACCTTTTGGAAAACATGAGTTTAACTGGGAATATAGTAAGTAGGAAGGGTGTTTAATTTGGGGTTTATGTTATGATTTTGTTCAAAGCCAAAACAACACCTTTCTAGAGAATGCTAAGTGAGTTTAGATTTGTATGTTTCCCATAAATATATCTTCACCCAATCTGTTAATGGATTTATATAGTAAGATCAAGTATCTCCCTGACTTAATCAGTGCTCCATGCCTTATCTAAATTGTAATTTCTGCAAGGGGAGCAACCTTTTAAACTCTGTAATTGCCACCCAAACTTTTATTTTGTTCACCTTGAAACTCATTGGTCACTTGCATGCTTATGTCATATTATTGTGTGATCATTCTGCAAATTCTTCCCATTATTTTATCATTTTATTTCTATTTAGCAAACCATCTGGAACCATCTACACACTTGGAAAATGTCTCCCTGCATTCCTAATTATTAACAAAAGTCTAAACAAAATTTGTTTCTTAGAGCAAATTCTTGGGTGAGACACTATTTATTCAATTGGAAGAATGACATTCATTTTAACCTTAGAAAGAATAATCCCAGGATGATGAGTGTATGTATTTTTGTTATGTTGTTGTTTTGTTTTTAGAGAGAAAGAGAGTGCACACATAAGCAGGGAGTTGGGAGGGGAGGGGCAGAGAGAGAGGGAGACAGAATTTCAAGCAGATACCACACTGAGCACTGAGCCTGGGTTGGGGCTTGATCTCTCCACTCTAAAGTCACACCCCTGAGATCATGACCTGAGCCAAAACCAAGGGTCTGACGCTTAACCAGCTGTGCCACCCAGTCACCCGGTATGTATGTATGTTTTATACTCTGCTTTTGTAACACAGTATTTGGAGCAAATATGACTTAATATTGAATAAATTTGTATTCTTAATTATTATCATTTCTAATGTGTAATCTGCCATTATTTTATAAAGAAATTTTTGGGGCACCTGGGTGGCTCAGTCGTTAAGCGTCTGCCTTCGGCTCAGGTCATGATCCCAGGGTCCTGGGATCGAGCCCCGCATCAGGCTCCCTGCTTGGCGGGAAGCCTGCTTCTCCCTCTCCCACTCCCCCTGCTTGTGTTCCCTCTCTCACTGTGTCTCCCTCTGTCAAATAAATAAATAAAATCTTAGAAAAAAAAGAAATTTTTATAATATAAAACATCCAAAATAAGGAAAAATTGAAATATCATAAATTCCAAATAACAAAAGATAATCAATGTTATAATTTTAATGCCTTTCTTTCTAGTCTTTTCATGTAGCTATGATATAAAAGAAAGGAATAGCTATATGTATTCTCAGAGCATTTTTTAGATTGGTTACAAATGGTGCCTTTCCTCTAGTAGATTATTTTTAGACATTCTACCTTTTTATTATGGCTCCCACTCAGAGCTCTATCTGGTTTATAGCAATTGGGGTCATCACTCCAGACTTTGTGCTCTGGAAAGATCCATAATTCAATGTAGAAAAAATTCTTGAAACTCCTGGGAAATAACCAGAAGAGAAGAAGGACTGTAATCCCAAATGGGGGTTAAAATTACCTGAGACCCTCTTATGGTTACATTTCAGTAGACATAATTCTGATGTGTTAAGGGTGTCAGGGGAGATAGGATTTCAACTTCTTTTAACTTTTCCCCCCATACATCTCAGTCCTTAAGTTTAAGGCTGTCATTTTGGGAAATACTGTCTTCTTTTCCCTCCAAGGTACCCTTGATATTGCTTTTGATCTGATTTACTTGAATACATTTAAGGGAATGTTTGTTTGGTGGGGACATATAAAATACTGCTTTTCAGTGATTCTACATGCCCCTAAATGTGGACTTGATTCTATCAGTTTATGATTCCTTTAACTGATACTCATCTTCTGCATTCCCCCGAACCTTCTCTAGTGATAGTCACATAGAAAGGCAGTGTGATCAGTGATTACAGATTTAAGGCTTTATGGCCATCTCTGGCAAGTTATAGATTATGGTCATTTTCTCTATCCCTGACCATTTTCTAAAGACCTGTGATTTATCTGTATCTAATTTATCAGTCTAGCACACTTGTGCATTTCTGACGTTAGGACTATAATATTTAGCTTATGTGGTAAATTGTTTGCAAGAGGGTCACAATTGTTGTTATCATTCTTACAAGTACACCCCTTTTCAATGAGGTTTGGTTGTGTCTCACATTAAGAAGTGGAGTTTAGAGCAAGATGGCGGAGAAGTAGGAGACCTAAATTTCATCTGGTCCCAGGAATTCAGCCAGATAGAGATCAAACCATTCTGAACACCTATGAACTCAACAGAAGATCGAAGAAAAGAATAGCAACACATCTCTGAACAGAAAAGTGACCACTTTCTGGAAGGTAGGACGTGCGGAGAAGTGAATCCGAGGCGATATTCGGGGGAATAGATGGCGGGGGGAGGGGGCTTCCGTCAGCCGCTTCTGGCAAGTGATAGAGCAGCAGAGCACAAAATCGGAAATTTTAGAAGTTGGCTCTGCTGAGGGATGTCGCTCCAGTGGCTAAGCAGGGGGTGACACCCTCGCTGGGACGGTGTGGTCTCAGGACGCTCGGGGTCACAAAAAGACTGGGGGTGCCTGAGTGCAGCAGAGCTCCCAGGTATCGGAGCAGGGAAGCCGGCTGCAGAGACGGAGCTGAGGCCCGGGCTCTCAGCTCGGGGTTGCCATAAGCCATGATCTGTGGCACAGTTGGCCACTGCTCCTCCAGCAGGGACCCAATAAGTGGCAGATCAGGGGAGACCCCCCTTCCTCCCCCAGGAGGATCAGCACGGGAGTGCATCACAGGGATCTGCTGGGTTTGGAGACTCCATACAGGGTCGTGTGCCAGAGATAGAAATGCTTGGTCACAGGCCAGGTGAGCACGAAGTGTGGCAGGAGACCGGGGAGACAGGAGTGATTGACTGCTTTTCTCTGGTGGCTCACTGAGGAGTGGGGCCCTGAGTTCTCGGCTCCTCTGGGGCGGAGATTGGGAGGTCGCCATTTTTGCTCTTGGCCTCCAAAGCGGTATGGAAAGCTTGCAGGGAACAAAAGCTCCCGAGAACAAACCCGAGCAGATTACTTAGCCCGGACTGGCAAGGGTGGGGCAATTCTGCCTCCAGCAAAGACATTTGGGAACCATGGCAACAGGCCCCTCCCCCAGAAGATCAGCAAGAACAGCCAGCCAAGACCAAGTTTACTGATCAATGAGAACGGCAGAACTCCAGCGCTAGGGGAATACTGCATCTAGCATTCATGGCTTTTTTACCATGATTCTTTAATCTTTCAAAGTTATTTTTTTTTAACTGTCTTTTTTTTTAATTTTTCTTTTTCCCTTTTTCAACCAATATCTTATCAATCTCTTTTTAAAAAAATCTTTTTTATTTTTCATTTTTAGAGTCATATTCTATCCCTTCACAGTAGTGAACCTTATTTTTGGTATATATATATAAGTTGTTCTCTCTTTAAAATTTTGGGATACAGTTTCTTCTAACAGACCAAAATATACCCTAAATCTCTAGTGTAAGGCTTTGTTCTCAGCTCCTGCCTGATCACATTCTCTTCCTTTTTTTTTTAAATCCTCTTCATTCTTTTTTCAACCAACTTCTCAATTCCTTTTGTAAAATCTTTTATAATTTTCATCTTTACAGTCATATTCCATCCCTTCATTGTATTTACCCTTATTTTGTACATATATGTTTTTCTTTCTTTAAAATTTTGGGAGGCACTTCCTTCTAACAGACCAAAATACCCCCAAAATCTAGTGTGTGGCACTTATCTATGCACCAGCCTGATCATATTTGATCATATTCTTGGTTTTTGTTTGTTTGTTTGTTTTATCTTTTTCTTTTCCTTTTTCTTTTTTTTTTCTTTTTTCTTTCCTTCCCTTTCTTTTCTCCCAGTTTCAGGTCTCTTCTGATTTGTTTAGTGTATATTTTTCTGGGGTTGTTGTTACCCTGTTAACATTTTGTTCTCTCATTCATCTCTTCTCCTCTGGACAAAATGACAAGATGGAAAAAATCACCTCAAAAAAAAGAACAAGAGGCAGTAGGAACTGCCAGGGACCTAATCAATATGGACATTAGTAAGATGTCGGAACTAGGGTTCAGAATGATGATTTTAAAACTACTAGCTGGGCTTGAAAAAAGCATGGACTATATTAGAGAAACCCTTTCTGGAGGAATAAAAGAACTAAAATCTAACCAAATCGAAATCAAAAAGGCTATTATGAGGTGCAATTAAAAATGGAGGCTCTAACTGCTGGGATAAATGAGGCAGAAAGAGAATTAGTGATATAGAAGACCAAATGATGGAAAATAAAGAAGCTGAGAAAAAGACAGATAAACAACTACTGGATTACGAGGGCAGAATTCGAGAGATAAGTGATACCATAAGATGAAAAAATATTAGAAAATTTGGGATCCCAGAAGAAGAAGAAAGAGAGAGAAGGGCAGAAGGTACATTAGAGCAAATTATAGCAGAGAAATTCCCTAATTTGGGGAAGGAAACAGACATCAAAATCCAGAAGACACAGAGAACTCCCTTCAAAATCAATAAAAATAGGTCAACACCCTGACATTTAATAATAAAACTCACTAGTCTCAGAGACAAAGAGAAAATCCTGAAAGCAGCTCGGGAGAAGAGATCTGTAACCTACAATGGTAGAAACATTAGATTGGCAATGGACCTATCCACAGAGACCTGGCAGGCCAGAAAGGACTGACATGATATATTCAGAGCACTAAATGAGAAAAATATGCAGCCAAGAATACTATATCCAGCTAGGCTGTCATTGAAAATAGAAGGAGAGATAAAAAGCTTCCAGGACAAACAAAAACTAAAGGAATTTGCAAACACGAAACCAGCCCTACAAGAAATATTGAAAGGGGTCCTCTAAGCAAAGAGAGAGCCTAAAAGCAACATAGACCAGAAAGGAACACAGACAATATACAGTAACAGTCACCTTACAGGCAATACAATGGCACTAAATTCATATCTTTCAATAGTTACCCTGAATGTAAATAGGCTAAATGCCCAATCAAAAGACACAGAGTATCAGATTGGATAAAAAAACAAGACCCATCGATATGCTGTCTGCAAGAGACTCGTTTTAGACCCAAAGACACCTTCATATTGAAAGTGAGGGGGTGGAAAACCATTTACCATGCTAATGGACATCAAAAGAAAGCTGGGGTGGCAATCCTTATATCAGACAAATTAGATTTTAAACCAAAGACTATAATAAGAGATGAGGAAGGACACTATATCATACTTGAAGGGTCTATCCAACAAGAAGATCTAACAGTTTTAACTGTCTATGCCCCTAACATGGGAGCAGCCAATTATATAAGGCAATTGATAACAAAAGCAAAGAAACACATCGACAACAATACAATAATAGTGGGGTACTTTAACACCCCTCACTGAAATGGACAGATAATCTAAGCAAAAGATCAACAAGGAAATAAAGACTTTAGCCAAAGGCAGTTGCTTAACCAACTGAGCCACCCAGGTGCCCCAGGAAATAAAGACTTTAAATGACACACTGGACTAAATGGACTTCACAAATATATTCAGAACATTCCATCCCAAAGCAACAAAATACACATTCTTCTCTAGTGCCCATGGAACATTCTCCAGAATAGATCACATCCTAGGACACAAATCAGGTCTCAACTGGTACCAAAAGATTGGGATCATTCACTGCATATTTTCAGACCACAGTGCTTTGAAACTAGAACTCAATCACAAGAGGAAAGTCAGAAAGAACTCAAATACATGGAGGCTAAAGAGCATCCTACTAAAGAATGAATGGGTCAACCACAAAATTAAAGAAGAATTAAAAAAATTCATGGAAACCAAGGAAAATGAAAACACAACTGTTCAAAATCTTTGGGATGCAGCAAAGGCAGTCCTAAGAGGAAAGTATATAGCAATACAAGCCTTTCTCAAGAAACAAGAAGGGTCTCAAATACACAACCTAACCCTACACCTAAAGGAGCTGGAGAAAGAACAGCAAATAAAGCCTGAACCCAGCAGGAGAAGAGAAATAATAAAGATCAGGGCAGAAATCAATGAAATAGAAACCAAAAGAACAGTGGAACAGATCAACAAAACTAGGAGCTGGTTCTTTGAAAGAATTAACAAGATTGATAAATCCCTGGCCAGACTTATCAAAAAGAAAAGAGAAAGGACCCAATAAATAAGATCATGAATGAAAGAGGAGAAATCACAACCAACACCAAAGAAATACAAAAATTATAAGAACATATTATGAGCAACTCTATGCCAGCAAATTAGATAATCTGGAAGAAATGGATGCATTCCTTGAAATGCATAAACTACCAAAACTGAACCAGGAAGAAATAGAAAACCTGAACAGACCTATCACCACTAAGGAAATTGAAGCAGTAATCAAAATTCTCCCAACAAACAAGAGCTCAGGGCCAGATGGCTTCCCAGGGGAATTCTACCAAACATTTAAAGAAGAATTAATACCCATTCTTCTGAAACTGTTCCAGAAAATAGAAATGGAAGGAAAACTTCCAAACTCGTTTTATGAGGCCACTATTACCTTGATCCCAAAACCAGACAAAGACCCCATCAAAAAGGAGAACTACAGACCAATATCCTTGATGAACATGGATGCAAAAATTCTCACCAAAATACTAGCCAATAGGATCCAACAATACATTAAAAGGATTATTCACCACGACCAAGGGGGATTTATTCCTGGGCTGCAGGGTTGGTTCAACATCCGCAATTCAATCAGTGTGATCCAATACATTAATAAAAGAAAGAACAAGAACCATATGATCTTCTCAACAGATGCAGAAAAAGCATTTGACAAAGTACAGCATCCTTTCTTGATCAAAACTCTTCAGAGTATAGGGATAGAGGGTACATACCTCAATCTCATAAAAACCATCTATGAAAAATCCCACAGCGAATATCATTCTCAATGGGGAAAAACTGAGAGGTTTCCCTCTAAGGTCAGGAACATGGCAGGGATGTCCACTATCACCACTGCTATTCAATATAGTATTAGAAGTCCTAGCCACAGCAATCAGACAACAAAAAGAAATCAAAGGCATCCAAATCAGCAAAGAAGAAGTCAAACTCTCACTGTTTGCAGATGATATGATACTTTATGTGGAAAACCCAGAAGACTCCACCCCAAAACTGCTAGAACTGTTACAGGAATTCAGTAAAGTGGCAGGATATAAAATCAATGCACAGAAATCAGTGGCATTCCTATACGCCAACAACAAGACAGAAGAAAGAGAAATTAAGGAGTCGATCCCATTTACAATTGCACCCAAAACCATAAGATACCTGGGAATAAATCTAACCAAAGAGACAAAGAATCTGTACTTAGAAAGCTATAAAATACTCATGAGAGAAATTGAGGAGGACACAAGAAATGGAAAAACATTCCATGCTCATGGATTGGAAGAACAAATATTTTGAAGATGTCAATGTTACCTAGAGCAATCTACACATTTAATGCAATCCCTATCAAAATACCATCCACTTTTTTCAAAGAAATGGAACAAATAATCCTAAAATTTGTATGGAACCAGAAAAGACCCCGAATAGCCAGAGGAATGTTGAAAAAGAAAAGCAAAGCTGGCGGCATCACAATTCTAGACTTCAAGCTCTATTACAAAGCTGTCATCATCAAGACAGTATGGTACTGGCATAAAAACAGACACATAGATCAATGGAACAGAATAGAGAGCCCAGAAATGGACCCTCAACTCTATGGTCAACTAATCTTTGACAAAGCAGGAAAGAATGTCCAATGGAAAAAAGACAGTCTCTTCAACAAATGGTGTTGGGAAAATTGGACAGCCACATGCAGAAGAATGAAACTGGACCATTTCCTTACACCACACACAAACACACACACAAAACCTTTTGCACACCAAAGGAAACAGTCAACAAAACCAAAAGACAACCAACAGAATGGGAGAAGATATTTGCAAATGACATATCAAATAAAGGGCTAGTATCCAAAATCTATAAAGAACTTATCAAACTCAACACCCAAAGAACAAATGATCCAATCAAGAAATGGGTAGAAGACATGAACAGACATTTTTCCAAAGAAGACATCCAAAGGGCAAACAGACACATGAAAAAGTGCTAAATATCGCTCGGCATCAGGGAAATCCAAATCAAAACCTCAATGAGATACAACCTCACACCAGTCAGAATGGCTAAAATTAACAAGTCAGGAAACGACAGATGTTGGCGAGGACGCAGAGAAAGGGGAACCCTCCTACACTGTTGGTGGGAATGCAAGCTGGTGCAGCCACTCTGGAAAACAGTATGGAGGTTCCTCAAAAAGTTGAAAATAGAGCTACCATACAACCCAGCAATTGCACTACTGGTTATTTACCCCAAAGATACAAATATAGGGATCCGAACGGGCATGTGCACCCTGATGTTTATAGCAGCAATGTCCACAATAGCCAAACTGTGGAAAGAGCCAAGATGTCCATCGACAAATGAATGGATAAAAAAGAGGTGGTATATATATACAATGGAATATTACACAGCCATCCAAAGGAATCCAATCTTGCCATTTGCAACGATGTGGATGGAACTGGAGGGTATTATGCTGAGTGAAATAAGTCAATCAGAGAAAGACATGTATCATATGATCTCACTGATATGAGGAATTCTTAATCTCGGAAACAAACTGAAGGTTGCTGGAGTGGTGGGGGGTGGGAGGGATGGGGTGGCTGGGTGATAGACATTGGGGAGGGTATATGTTATGGTGAGCACTGTGAATTGTGTAAGACTGTTGAATCACAGACCTGTATCTCTGAAACAAATAATACATTATATGTTTAAAAAAAAAAAAGAAGATAGCAAGAAGGGAAAAATGAAGGGGGGGGGAAGTCGGAGGAGGAGATGAACCATGAAAGACTATGGACTCTGAAAAACAAACTGAGGGTTCTAGAGGGGAGGGGGCTGGGGGGATGGTTATCCTGGTGATGGGTATTAAAGAGGGCATGTATTGAATGGAGCACTGGGTGTTATATGCAAACAACGAATCATGGAACACTACATCAAAAGCTAATGATATAATGTATGGTGATTAACATAACATAATAAAATAAAATAAAATAATAAAAAAAAAGTTAAAACAGTAAAAAAAAAAAAAAAAGAGATGTGGAGTTTATTTCTCCACCCCCTCAATATGGCCTTAGCATGTGACTTGCTTTTTCCAATAGGATATATGCAAACAAAGGCTTCAAATGTGTTTGCCCACTGTGGCTTGCCTTCTTTTCCTGTGCTAAGAAAGCTGTTGCCATGTGAACAAGTTAGATTAGCTTCCTTAGGGAGGAGAGACATGTGGATAGAGGCCCAGCTGTCCCAGATTAGCTCGGCCTTGGTCATCCAAGTGAGGCCATCCTAGACTCTCCAGTCCTCAGATAGCCAATCCAGACCAGAAGAACTGCCCAGTCAACCCACAGAATCATAGTCATCAATAACAACAACAACAAAAATGCTCATTTTCTTCCAGACAGTTTCTTATGGGAGTAGTTTATTACACAGTAAAATTGAACTGATATAAAATTTGGTACCAGAAGTGGTAGGGTGCTGTAACAAAACTGAAAACATGTAGTGAAGGTTTGAGGATAAGATTGGAAATAGAGGCTGAAAAAGTAGTGCAGAAACTACTGTCAAAGCCTTATAAAAAGGCAAACAAGCTGTTAGAGGCTAGGAAACTGCTGAGAAAACAGCAATAGCCAGCTAAAAAGAGGATAATCCACATTATGTAGCTGCAAAACAGTTGACAAAGCAATCATGAGATTTAAAAATGTACCTAATAACCTTGTAGATATGCCTAAGAGAATTTTATGGCCAAATGGTTAAGGCATCTATTGGCTTCTCCAGCTGCACTTGATTCAATACTGTGAGAAAAAGAAGAGCTAAAGAAAGAACGATTTGGCAAGCAGAATTTAGAGATGTATAGGGAAGCCAAATTTCAGGGTTGGAAAATAAAGCTGTTTTTCATATCCAGTATCTGCAGACGGCAAAAGATTCTCAAAATAAGAAATGGTTCCTTGATAAGAGTAAATCAAGTGTATGGCTATCAGATCCTTTTAAAAGTCTTATGGTAGAGTAAGGTGGTGCCTAGCAGACTCTTTCGTCTGGACAAAAGAGCTTTCAGTAACTTTAAGGGTACTTTCCTATATCAGCCTGACATGCTACGCAGAGAGATGTCTTTTCTAAAGAAATCGTGGACGTAGATTTTGGTGCATGGAGTGGACTTGGTTCTGCTTCATAGGGGAACTTATAAAGCTCGGTGAAAGATTTTGCTAAAAAGAAAAGAAACAGTTGGAAACCAAAGGAAGCCTCTGAGCCCCAACTTTCTATGGATACGATTCAGGCTTCTAGAGCAGCACTGAACAATGGACTTGGGAACCATTCCTGGGGATAATATTGGGCCCCAGTTAGGTAATATGCCCTGTTCCAGGAGGAGAGGCTCTTGTTAATGTTTACTTGGCAAGATCTCACAGTAGCTATCAACCAGTGTGACTGTCTGTACTTCTTTCTTCCCATTTTGAGTGGAGGTGTCTATTGCTGTTACCTATTCTTTCTCACTATTATATGGGGTGTGTGTGTGTGTGTGACATAGAAAGATAACTTTAGTGCTAAGTCTTTGGATAAAGAGGAGTCACACTTGAGGAGCTGTACCTGAAGATCCTCATCTGTATCTGGACCATATTTAGATGAAGATCTTGTACTTCAAAACTAATACCATAATGAGATGTGACTTTTGTGGAAGAGAAGGAATGTATTTTGCATGTGGGAAGAAAGTTTACTCTTGTGGCCAGAGGGCAAAATGTGGTGGATTGTTTGCAGAGATGGCCACAATAATTCCAGCTATCTTTATATACACATCTCTTTGTATTGTAACTTTGCCATTCTTCCTAACAAGAGGTGGAGTTTGATTCTTGCTCATTGACGTGGAGCATTGCCATGTGACCTGCTTTGGCCAATGGGACACGAGGAAGACAAAAACCAGGCACATAAATGGTTATACATTAAGATTTGCTCTCTGTGGCTGCACAGGTCATCCTTGAACAAGGATGTGACAGTCCTGACCAGCCAAGAGACCATAGGGAGGAGAACCAGGGAGAATAAGCTTAGGATTGCCACACTGGTGGGTGGGGCCGTCCTGACCAAGTAGCTCCAGTGGAGCCACCAGCTGACTGCAGGCACTTCAGTGAAAGGAAGTTAAGATCAGCAGAACTGCTCAACTGATCCCAGCACAAATTGCCCATCCACTGAATCATGATCTATTAAGTCATTGTTGTTGTAAACAGCTAAGTTTTGGAGTGCTTTGTTAGGCAGCAAAAGCTAATTGATACAGATTCTTCATTTAAAATTCAATTTAAAGTAGTAGATCTTCATAAAATTACTTTTTTCATGAACACTGCAACAAACAATATATAGAGAATATATATATATTTGCTTTTGCCTTCATGTGCTTGAGTACAACCTTCTTGTCTTAAATCTTAAGAAGTTCTGTTAATACTTTACCTACTTTCCTTTCTTTGTTTGAGGACCTTAGTGTTTGATTTTGGATTCCCTTGCAAGGTGCCCTCATAAGTAAGTAGTTTTTGACCTGTTTAAATTTGTTTAAATTCAACCTGTCACATTTATAAGAATCCCACTCTTAGAAAATTCTTTTCCTCCCTAAAAAGATTCCTTGCCCTTATCCCTTCTTTTTTTTTTTTTTAACAGACTTCTCTCCTTTGCCATTTAGGCATTTAATGTTTATTTTCAAATGCTTGTTCTTTTTGGGCTGAGTCAAACATTTTTCCTGAGTTTCCAATAAGTTGTTCTTAAACAGTCTCCAGACTTCTTCATGGTTATTTATTTTCAGAACTATTTCTTTTAGGATTTTTTTTTCCAAAGAAGAGCCCAAATTTTGTCATAGTTCCCTTTTCTAAAATTGAGTAACTTCATGATGAATATTTTTGGTTTCCTTTCTTGCCAGAATGTTGGACTTAATCACGTGGTAATTGCTGTTAAACAAGCACTCCTTGAGGGACAACATCTCTTTTATGAACATCCCTTCAGATGAACAAAACCATCACCTCCCCTCTTCTGAGGTAGTTGAAAAACAAGACTTGCCTGTCTATCTAAAGCATATTCTAGAGCTATTGGGAAGATTCAGGTGGAAATGAGGTAGAAGGGGAAAATATCATTTTGTTATTTCTTTTGGCCCTTTTCCGATTAATTAGCTCTCCCTATAAGGACATACCTTTATAACATCTATATTACAGTTATTTGTAAATTCATTTTATATTCCATACTAGACTCAAGACATTTGAGAATAAGGTTCAGGTTTCCATCATCTTTGTATCTTTTAGAGTAAACCCAGTACATAGGAGTTATATTATAGATATCTGAATAAATGAACAATTAACCAATAAATTGATGAATGCATCCAAGCTATGACCTGGGCTAAGAACTCCTGTGGTTGGAAAGAGAGACTGTTAGACCAAATAAGCGGCTCTCTTGAATGAACTCTTTCTCTCACCACTGTGGCCTAGTCTTGCCTTTTTACCTTATTGAGCCTTCCTTAAAGGAAAGAGACAGGGTTAAAGAAATAGAAGATCCATAGTAACAAATAACATTCTCTTTTCTCACTCAACCTGTATATACTACACAGTTATCATGTATCACTCAGAAAGAGTTTGGACCTGCTGTACCTACTTCTTTTGCTCGTATCCCTAAAAGTTAGAGAGCAATCTGGAAGATGGTAGTGGCACATACTTGAATCTCTCTGACTATCCAATAAAATAAGGAAAGATCCATATACAAAACCATATGAAAATAAATCCCCCTGAACCTCCAAATATGAGTGGCTACAAACCACCAACAATTCACAGTACAAGGTATTCATATCTATGTGGGGATAAATGAAGGGAATATGACTGGATTTCTCTTAGTTCTAAGAATGGTGAGCAGTGAGCTCATCTGATAACAGCAGCCAAAAAGAACATGACAGGTTTCTGTAGGATCCAATTCAAAGAAGAGTACAATGAATTATGTTGCTATAAGTTCTAAAGGTCTGGAGACATTTGGGCCTATAAGCTCTCAAAATTATTAAAACAAAGCTCTCTTCCAAGACTAAGCCCTGCACTGAGGAAAAACTGCTAGGAGTCAAATTCAATGAGCAGATTAGAAGCAGTAGGGCCAAAAAATGAGACAGTTCAGATACCAGTGAGGAAAGAGAAGGGAAGAAGCAGATCTCAAAATGCACCAGACTATCAGAAAAACTTCTTTACTTACAGGGATAATGGTTGTATAAAATATAGTATAATGACTGAAACAGAATAAAAATAATATTTCTACAGAAAATGAAAACATACAAAAATGACATGCCCTCACAACATTTGAAAATTGTATGCTAATTGTGGTAGGCATAATAATGGCTCCCTAAGATATCTTCATCTTAATCCTCTGAAGTTGTGAATATGTTAGGTTGTATGGCAAAGAATTTAAGTTGCAGATGGATTAAGGTTGCTAATGAGGCACAAACTAAACAAAATAGAGATATTAGTCTGAATTACCCTGGTGGGTCCAACATGATGTCAAGGGACCTTATAAGTGGATGAGGGAGGCTGAAGGGGCAGAATTAGAGAGATGGTAACATGAGAAGGACTTGGTTCAACATCACTGACTTTGAAGACTGATGAATAAGGCTATAGGCCAAGGGATATGGGCCATCTCTAGAAGCTGGAAAAAGCAAGGAAACAGGATCCCACCTACAGTCTCCAGAAGGAACCCAGCCTTGTTGGCACTATAAGTGAGTTAACCAAGTGAGACCAATTTTGGACTTGACTTCCATAACTATAAAATAATAAATATGCATTGTTTTAAGCCACTAAGCTTGTGGTTATTTGTTACAACAGGAATAGGGGACTAATACACTAATATTTCAAGATTACTTAAAAGAAATCAAGGAAATGATAGAAGCTATGAAAGAGCAACATAATTTTTTTAATATAAATGAAGTATTTGGAGAAAAGCTAGATTGGGGAAAAAAGATGACAGACTCAGAAAAGAAAAAGAAAAAAAGTAATTTCATAAGTAAAGAATCGAGTATAAGGATATGAAAATCAGTAAAACTACTGATAATGCCTTGACAGAATTAGAGGGTGAAAAGAAGGAAAGATTAAAAATAAATTAAAAAGGAGATTAAAAAGCAATTTGAAGGAAAGTGATAAAGATAGAGGTTCATAGATAAAATTCAACACTTTTATATAGGAGTCATTATATGAAAACCAAACCAAGGTAACAGAATATACTCTAACTAAAAGTTTTTTTTTTTAATTTTTTGAAATACAAGATTATTTGCAACTGATTAAAATATATGCCACATACTTGGAAAAATCTATACAGAAAGAATCAGATTATCATTGGAGTTTTCTACAGCAACATTTTATCCCAGATTTGGAATAGAGTAAATTAAAGATACTCAGAAGAAAGAAAATGTAAGCCACATTTTCTAGGTAGACAAACCAACTATCAACATAAAAGCTGCAAATAAATGGCTATGAACATGTAGTAATTTAGTAAATATTATTCCCATGAGCTCTACCTGAGTAATTTACTATAGAATGAGCTTTAGCCAACCAAAAGTTTGGAGAGATTTTGAAGTCAGAATACAATGTATATATTTTCTGATAATGTAGATTTGGAACAATTACCAAAAATGAGAAGAGAATGCAGAGTATTTATAAAAAGAAGATTGATGATTGCTTTAACAGTATTAACTGGGAATAAAAGAATATTATTTCATATTGGATATCATGCAAAAGAGTAGGGAGAAAAGAAAGTTACTAGCTAATTTCAACATAGCTTGTAGTAGGGAATCAATAAACAATAGCCAAAAGCAAACTGAAGTGTACTATAAAAAATATTAATATAAGTTTTTAATGTATTAGTATAACATATTTGTGTAATATGTATGTATATATACATATATATTATGAAACAGAAATAGGCAGAAAATATTGATGTATTGATTATGTCAATAAATATAAGTAGTTTATATCACCCACAGAAATAAAAGAAATTCAGAATGATTAACAAATCATAATTGAACACTATGATACATACTAGGTATCTGAAAAAGTAGAATTAAGACCAAATGCATTAAGAAACATAAAATGAGACTTTATTGTGCTAATGGCTACAATTCATTCAATAACATATTACCAACTTTCATAAATCAGAAATTACATTAATAGAGAAAACTTTGACATCTAAGTCAAATCAAGTGGACAAGATATTGGTAAAGCTATAAAAAAGTACCATATATTCAATAAGGTAGATATAATATATTCAATAAGGTAGATCTTAGATAAGAGATATATATCAAAATCAATTCTAATGGAGGAGACACTTTCATCAAGTGACATGGAATATTTATGAAATTGACTATATCAAAGTACAGAGAAAGAACTCAATAAATTCCAAAGACTAGAAACAACATAAATAATAGTTTAGACCATAATGAAAGAAAACTAAAAGTAATAACAAAATCAAAAACCCAAGAGATATTTCCATATAGAATTAAAAAAAAATTCTAATCAATCTGGGGTGCTTCGGTGGCTGTCTATTAAGCTTCCAACTCTTGATCTCAGCTCAGGTCTTGATCTCAGGGTCATGAGTTCAAGCCCTGTGTTGGGCTCTATCCTGGGTGGAGAGCCCACTTAAAAAAAAAAAATACTAATAGATCTAAAGGGAAGTGAAAAATAAAATTATAAAATTTATAATTGTAGTATAAAAACATGACGTATCTAAATCTGTGGGAAACAGAAAAACATTACTAGCAGAAAACTTATAGAATTAATTATTTATCTAAATAGCAATGTAAACAAACATATGAATTTCCACCTTAGGATCTTAGAAAAAGAAAAACACACATGAACAAAATAAAGTAGAAAGAAATTTGTGAAGATTAAAAACAACATTGATGAATTAAACAACAACAAAATGGAACTATTAAATAAAACTAAATACTAATTCTTTGAAAAAAAAACTCAACAAAACAGGCAAAGTATTGTGTAACTTACAAGCAAAAGGGAGAAAGCACAAATACACAGAATCTAAAATGACAAGGAGAAAATAGTCATAATAGGAGAAATTTAAAATAGAAATGATAAGAAACTAATTTGCATTACTTTATGTAAATAAATTTTAAAACTTTGAACAGGGTTCTGTGAACTACAGGCTATGAGCCAAATCTGGCCAGCTCTCTGTTTTGTAAGTAAAGTTTTATTGAAATACACCCATTCTTTTATGTACTGTACATGACTGCTTTTGCTAAAATGGCACAGTAGAGTAATTGTGACAGAGACCTTATGGTCTGCAAAACCAGAATATTTACTATTAAACTCTTTACAGAAAAATGTTTGGTGACCCCAAAATAGAGATATTGATCATTTTCTTTTTGGAAAAATTAGACTTAGAAATCGGCTTCATTTGAAACAGTATCTCACTGATTATTGTAGGAGAAAATACAATAAGTGGTTAAAAAGTTACCCCACAGGAAGTGTTATCCCTTCTCCCAACTGAGAGACATCAGGAAGCCAGGGGTTATCAACAAGGAGGATCCACAACTAGTATGCAGCCCATGAAGACTTTGTTTATACATTCCTGAGACTTCCCTTCTCCACTGAGAGACAACTGGGCTGCACCATTAGGTGAATCCCACCACAACGAGCAGACTGGCTAGTGAAGCTTCTTTAACTTTGTAGACGAGAGAATCTTCCCCTACCTAGTGGCACCAGGTTGCCCAGAATTCGAAGATCTTTCTGTCTCCTCAAGCAGCATCTTCAAAGACTAGTGGCACCTTCACAGCACCAAATAAACTAAGCAGATCAATATGGCATTGCACAGACTCTGAAAATTAAATTGTCATTGGAACCACAGTCTACGAAAGTAGACCAGGATCTACTTGCTAAACCTAAGCACGGTGACTACTTCTCAAGATAAAAAATTAAGCAGAACCCACAGACTCCTGACATAACTTCCAACCTGTCCAGCATGCAATTAAAAATTACTCATCAGATCAAGAACCAGGAAGTCACAATTTGAATGAGAAACGATAATCAAGTAATGGCAACATGGAGATGAATCAAATATTGGAATTATCTGATAAGGATTTTAAAGCAGTCATGATAAATATGCCTCAACAAGCAATTACACATTTTCTTGAAACAAATGAAAAAAAAACCAGAAAATCTCAGCAAAGAAATAAGTTATAAAAAAGAACAAAAAGGACAGTATAGAACTGAAAAATACAATAGAAAAGTACATTTGAATAAATGCAAAGCTACACCTTTATCTTGGATGAAAAGTCTCAATAACATAAAAATGTCAGTTTAACCTTAGTTAATGTATAAATTTAATTGCACTCTGAATTTAATATTTAATACACTGACATTGCAGAAATATGAATGTTGATTGGATGCTTGGTTTTACTGTGAAATAATCACTTATTTTTTAAGTATGATCATTATTTGGTGGGCATAATTATGTAAATGAGGTCTTATCTTTTGGAACCAAATAGTGAAATATAAAATAAATAATGGAATGTTTGATATTTGCTTCAAAATAATGGAGGGTAGCAGGCATTGGGTAGGGATGAAACATGATTGGCAATATATTAATTTATTGATAATTGTTGAAACTAAGTGACAGTTACATTGGGTCTATTATACAATTCCTCTGCTTCTGTATATGCTTGAGATTTTTCAAAATAAAAATAAAATGTCCTCAAGATCTAAGCTTTTGCTGATATTCTGTTTTAGCAGGAAAAAAAAAGTGACATAGAAGAGGCTGGCTTTTGAGTGAGATGAGGGTAGAAGAATACGAGCAAAAGAGTGGAAGAACAATTACAGGAGCCTGTAGAGGCACTAATGGAGACAAGTCCAGCCAAAGTATCTACAATCCACAATTTATTAAGGATTTAACTTCAGAAAAATGACATACCCAATCTTGCCTAGAAAGGTTTTTTTTTTAATTTATTTTAATTTATTTTTTAATTTTTTTTAAAGATTTTGTCAGAGAGAGCAAGCGAGAGAGAGAGAGAGAGCACAAGCAGGGGGAGCTGCAGGCAGATGCAGAGGGAGAAGAAGATTCCCCGCTGAGCAGGGAGCCCGATGCGGGACTTGATCCCAGGATCCTGGCATCATGACCTGAGCCGAAGGCAGACGCTTAACCGACTGAGCCACCCAGATGTCCCGTTTTGTTTTTTTTTTAAAGAAAAGAGACTCAAAGGAAATCGTACCAAAATTCCCTGTAGTACTCTTAATATTTTCTTCTTATACCACCCTTTTTTCTAATTAATTATTTCTCTTCTTTAAGTGCAATAAAAATAAAGAGATAAACACTCTAGAGTACTTCACTGGTTTTCTGTTTTGCTTGGACAATAGTATGGTTTTCTGATATTTTTTAGTGTAATTCATTATGTATTCATGGGTTAGAACTTGTTTTCCAAAAACAGACTATATATTTGAATCCAGGCTCCATCATGTAGGAGCAGTGTGACTTTGGGCAGATCACTTACCCCTTTTATGTCTCAGTTTCTTCATCTGTAAAATGGGGAAGTGCTAGTACTTAAGATGGTGGTTAGAATCAATGATGTAATATACTTACTGTGGAACTAAGAGAATTTGGGACACTATATGTTAAAATGCCTGTAGTCTCTGGTTATGCTCAGTGCATGGAAAGCAAGGGCAGTTTATTTCTTTAACCTAAAACTTGGGACTGAGCCTTTGATGGTATGTTATTTGACTCCATAATTCTCCACTATCCATCTTCATTAGTTTCCAGTGACTGGTGTAACAAATTACCACCAAGTTGGTGGCTTAAAACAGAATTTTATTCTCTAACATTTCTGGAGGCCAGAAGTCTGAAATGAAACTGCAAGGCAGGAGCATACTCGCTTCAGAGGCTTTAGAAAGAAATACTTCCTTCTTCTTCCAACATCTGGTGACCACAGGTGTTCCATGGCTTGTAACTGAGCTGCATCACTCCAATCTCTGCCCACCACTGCCTTCACATAATGCTTTTCTTTGTGTCTGTGTATTCTTTTTTGTCTCTTAAAAAGATATTCTCACTGGATTTAGGGTCCAGCTTATTTCAATATGGTCTCATCTCAATTTCTACCTTAAGTATATCTGCAAAGACCTTATTTTTAAATGAGGCCACATTCTAGGGTTTCAGGTAGATATGAATTTTGGGGGACACTATTCAACCCATTATAGTATCTGAAGATACATGGTAACTATTTTGGTTTGGCTTTCTTGGTTTGTGGTTGTATCTCTGCAATCCCTGCCTCCATTTTCATGCTGTCTTCTCTTATGTCTTTCTCTTGTCCTCTGCGCTCCTGTCCCCAAACTCCCTCTATCTCTTTCTTCTAAGGATACATATGATTTTATTTAAGGCTCACCAGGATTATCTAGGATATTCTTTTCAAGAATCTTAATCCCATCTTTTGCCATATAAGGTAATATTCATAAATTTGGGGGATTAGGATGTAGACATATATTTTGGGGGGCACCATTCAGCTCACTACACCATCTGGAGGAGACACTCCTGTCAGAGGTATAGATTGAGGAACCTAAGTAAACACATGTGGGGACTCAAATTCAGAAGCATCCATTTTGGAAGCAGATGAAAAGGCAACACAATTTTTCAGGGAGTTGCCAGAACAGTACTTGCACCTACCACACCAGGCTGTGTCAGTTCTGGATTCAGAAAATGTTGGTGTTTTAAGTTTCCATCAGTAGGTTCGAGGTCCACTGAAAGAAGAACTGGATTCTAAGAACATAGCTTCATTACCTTTGTTTGGCTACCTGACTTCAAAGTGCCCCAGCCTGCAGGACCACATTCCTGACTCATTCTGGATGTTTTGAGTGCGATTTAGATGAGTGCCTTTGACATTTTTATTTTGTTTTACTTTTAATTATAAAGGTAACACATACTTCTTGTTAAAACTTGAAACAATGGACACTATAAGTAAAAAGTGAAGGGTCTTCATCACCTTTTAGTTATTTTCCTTATCCTAACACCACCACATCTCCAGGGTAGCCATTATTATCAGTTTGGAGTTTGTCTTTTCCATGATTTTTATGTATATGTAATTATATATAACCAAAGTAGACTCCTACCAAATGTATTATTCTGCAACTTCTTTTCAGCTTTCATTTCTTTAACCTTTATTAATAGCTCTGTTTGATTTTTCAGGAAAAAAAAATATTATCCTGAAAACTAAGTTACTACTTTTAATATCACCCATCTCTTATAACAATCCAGGTGAAAAATGATAATGGCTAGTGTTAGCAATAGAGTTTTGAGAATTGACCAAATAATGGAGATCCAGATGCTTACTAAGATCCAAACACCCAATTAACAATATTCTTTGAAAAGCTTTTGTAAATTGGGAATTGAGTAAGTGATTCATATAGGGCTATCACCTTTATTGGTTTCTATTTACTGATTAGGAAGCCAAATATATTTCTTTCATTTTTGCTTTGACAGGAAGCAGTCATCTACTTTATTTCCAATTTAAAATGCTCTATTATAACTACCAAGAGCAACTCTAAAGCCTTCTCAATCCTATTAAACATTTCCAGCTGTGTTATCACATGCATATTAGTTAGCATGGAATTTTCACCAACAGCAATTTCATGTCACTTCTTTCTCATGAAAAGATTGTTTCACCAATACTATCTTTCAGCATTGTTTTCATTATGATTCTCTTTAACAGCCTATGCCCTTACTAGAGTCTAAGACCTCCATGGCACTGTGCTAGGAGATACAAAGAGATGTGAGCTGGTATCCATTCTTTTCTCAAGAGCTGAAAATCTGGATGGGGAGGGAGAATATATCAAGTATCACAAATTGGAGAATTCATTCATTCATCAAGTTTTTTTAAACAGTTTATGTTTAAAAATTATATATCAGCCAATTCTCTAGGCCCTGAGGTAAAGCACTGAACTGAACAGACACAAAGTTCTGCCCTCAAGAGAAATATTCTAGAGGGGGAACAAGGCAATTAACAAGAAAAATATAAGGTACATTAGAAGATTAACAGAACTATGAAGAAAAATAAGAGGGTAACAAGGACGCAGAATGCTAGAGGTTATGTATGTACAATTTTAAATTAGATGGGCAGGGTGGACCCCACTGAAAAAGTGATACTAGAGCAAGGACTTGAAGGAAATATGGGAGAAAGCCATGCCAGCATCTAGGGTAAGGGCATTTTATGCAGAAGAGATAGAGCAAAATCTCTGAGTCACAGTCATACCTGATAGTTTCAAAGAACAGCAAGGTGGTTAGTATGTTGGAGTACAGTAAACAAAGAGGCAGTAGCAAGAGAAGAGGTAAGAGAGGTCACAGGGGGCCAGTACCTTGGCTTTTACTCTGTCAGAAATGCAGAGAGATTTCAAGCAGATGAGTAATATGTTAGGTTGAGAATACTCAAGTGTGAGCTATATGAAGTTGAGTGATCAGTAAGGACACAGTTGCAATAATTCAGGTGAGGTATGATAGTGGTTTGGCCCAGGATGGTAGTAATAGAGATAGTGAAAGTCATCAGATAATGGGTACATTTTGAAAGTAGAAACAGCAAGATTTTCTGATGAATTAGGGATAGTGTGAGACAAATAGAGGATTACTCTGAATTTTACTGGCCTAGGCAACTGGAATAATAAGAGTTGCTGTTAACCTGCCAGGCATTAACGCTAGGAATTCAGTTTGGTGCATGGTGAAACTTAAGATGTTTATTAGACATGCAAGTAGAGATGTTACATAGGCATTTGGATATAAAAACTACAGTTAGATGAAAGGATTGGCTGGAGATAGAACTCTTGTAGCTTATAGGGTATAGATGGTTTTTCTAGCCATGACACTGGGGAACATCAAGATAGAAAAGAGGACTGAGCCATGGAGAAATCTATAAAGTAACCAGTAATGGTCCATAAGGTAGAAGGAAAACTAACCCGTGAAGCTACGAAACAAAATGTTTCAAAGAAGAGTGATCAACTTCGTCATATGTTGTTAGTAGGTCAAGAGAAGAGAAGCAAAATATATGTAAGTATGGAAACTCTTGATAGGAAAGCAAAAGGAACAGAAATATGGAAAGAGCTGAAGGGGAAGGTGGGTCAAGGACTTATTTTAGATGGGAGAATTAGCAATACAGATGAAACATTCTATTTCATTTTCAATGTTTTAATGAATTGTGAATTTGAATGTGTAGGGAAAAAAATCTTTTCTTTTTCCTTTACCTATCTTAGGTCCATTGGATGGGGCCCTGTAAATTAGACTGACAAAAGACAGATTATCAAAAGAAAAACAAAAGGAAGTTTATTAACATGTGTATCACACATATACAAGAGAGTACTCAGTGATGAGTGACTCAAAGGAGTGGTTAGAACTTGAGCTTACATGGCATCCTAAAGAAAGAACAATGCATTTTTGAAGAAACAACAAGATAAAGGAAAAGGACTGTTTCTAGGGTAGCAAATTGTGGGAAGGTAGATACTTTTGACCCTCAGACAGCAGGTTTGAACTGCTTGGGTCCTCTTATAAACAAATTTTTTTTTTTTTTTTTTTTAAAGATTTTATTTATTTATTTGACAGAAAGAGAATGAGAGAGAGAGCACATGAGAGGGGGGAGGATCAGAGGGAGAAGCAGACTCCCTGCTGAGCAGGGAGCCCAATGTGGGACTCGATCCAGGGATTCCAGGATCATGACCTGAGCCGAAGGCAGTCACTTAACCAACTGAGCCACCCAGGCGCCCTAAACAAATTTTTTTTAAATAAATACAGTACAGTACTCTAAACGTATTTTCTCTTCTTTCTGATTTTCTTAATAACATTTTCTTTTCTCTAGCTTATTTTCTTGTAAGAATACAGTATATAATACATATACCATGTGATATACATGTTAATTGACTGTTCATTTTATCCATAAGGCATCAGTAGGCTATTAGTAGTTCAGTTTGAGGTGAGCCAAAATTATACGTAGATTTTCAACTGCACAGAGGGCAGGTGTCCCTAACACCCATGTTGTTCAAGGGTCAACTGTATATGATGGAACTAATGTAAGGTAAAGGCTTTATGGTAAAGTTTCTTATATAGATTCTTCTGGTACTGTCTCTGAGCTGATAAGGGTCTAGAGTTGTCTCTCGCGATTAACTTGTATTTTTCTTGGTGGAGAGGGGAGGAGGGACACATTTACCAATATATGTCCTGCTTTTAGGCAAATAGGGAAGCAGCAAGAGCTTTTCTTCTATCTGCTTCTCCTCAAATGCCTTCAGCTCAAAGTAATCCTTATAAAGTGGCATATTTGGGGGTGGCATATTCTGCTACCCTTCAAATGCCTCCTGAAAGGGTATGTTCTCTACAGTTCTCCACACTCACCACTTATGGTCTTTGTCTAGCCCGGTAGGTGTTCGGGCTTGCAACTCTGACAGGAAACTGTAGGCCATTGTGGATTTAATATTTGCAGTTGCGGTATTTGTAAATAACCCTGAAAGACATGTAGTCATTTGTAACTATACTGAGGCACATTTTGTTGGCTTTTTAAAATAATTTTTGGTGCTTTGGAAAATTATACAATGAAAATTTGTTTATGGTATGCAATTTAGAAAATACATAAAAATAGAGAAAGGAAAGGGAAATAAATATTAACTACAATCCACCATGAAAAATAATCCCTTATTTACACTTGGGCATATATACTCATAGACTGTTGTGGATTTTTTTCAATGAAACTGTACTTAAGAAAAGTGGGGTCATACTATAAATAATGTTGCATAATTTATTTTTTATATTCAATGTAGTATAAAGTCTTTTGAAATAAGTATTTTTACTATATCTTATGTAGTGATCTACAGTATCATTTTTAAAAATACATGGAATTCCATTGTATGGAATGATCAAAACTTGTTTAATTTATCACCTGTTTAGATACTTATCTATTTATTTACTTATTGTGAATAAAATAATATAGCAACAAACACCTTTGTAGCAAATCTTTGCATAACCCTCCTAAAAGAGGATCGAAAGTGCAGCAAAGCTTGTTTGAGAAGTCACTTGGCCACAGGGTGAGCTAGCTGACTTCCTCATACAAAACTTCATAAAGCTCTGTTATCTTAAAATAAATTACCTCAATCAACCTCCACCAAAAGAGGTAAAAATTATAAAACATGTCTTTTAAAAAATGAGGAAATTTTGGGAAAATCACACCTGTACTGAAATAAAACCACTCAGGTGTAGAAAAACATCAATGATCTAAGTAGAAAGTGTACCTTCCATGTAACTTTCCTAATCTTTCTTTAGAGTTTGTAAGTAAATAGTACCCTGTCTAACTGGCTCCTTTCATACATCAAGTCCTTAGCGACAATTTATTTCCAGGTTTCCTCTTATTGCTAAGCATTTAGACTTGTCTGTTCCACTATTTAGGCTATTGGCAACTATATAGACAACTGTGAATTTTGGCTCGGCCTTTTCCTGCAACTTCTCACACCTGTCAGTTTTCTAATTAGGTGAGTTGGTTACATTGTCCTTTCTACTTTTCTCAAATATGGCATAAATTCCCTTTCAAGCCATTCTGGAAGTGCTTTAATTAATTAAAATCTGAGGCACTTTCACGCTAAACCACATGAAATTTTTGAACTCTGTAGAATGCTTGCATAATTTTCATGTAGTTGGTGACCATCTTTTCTATGTAAGTTCCACCTGGGGCCCCTTGTTCAAAAACAGCAAGAAATGTCATTAAAGATTCTAAAACGTAAAGCTTTTGTCTTTTTCCCACAACCTCCCTCTTGTCATGGCACTTTTATTTGCTATATAAAATCATTCTAGGTAAAGGAAAAATTAACATTTTAAATTATTAGTATGAATGTTACTGTTCATCTTTATGTTGTGCAATGCCAGTTTTAAAGGCAAACATAAGAACTCTGAGCTCATATGTGGAATCACTGAAATTACAAAATTCTTATTTTGTGGCCATGGGTGCATATGTATTTTGTACTTACCAAAACAGTAGAAATGCTGCACAAAGCTAACTCAACTGATCTGTTTTCTCACTTTGTGATACAATTACATCCTACCAATACTCTATACTTTGGTGTTACTTTATGAGTAAGGGAGGACTGAAAGAAGTTTATCTTTCCCTTTCCTGCTATGCTGTCATTTTCAGCCTAAATGGTTGACTAATAGAGGAAAGAAATATAAGTAGGAAAAGATATCATAAGGTTCTTTGGCCACTTATGATTTCCTAGAATGCCACTCTCTTCTGCATTTGAAGCAAACTCTGGTTGCAACAGAAAGTGTGGCCCATCAGGGCCATCAGCTTACTCAGTTGAGGATGCTACATACTTACTATATACTTGCTTTGAGTCTCACTGACCTGCACATCCGAATTCTGTGCTCATGGGGCATGCAAACACTACGTGAGAGCGGCATAGCAAGAAATGGCAGACCTACATGCTGCACCTGTCTCCTTTCCTCCCATCTAAGCTTCATTGCCCTATCAGACTTCACTTTCCAAACGCAAGTTCAACAGTAAAATTAGTAAGAATTTCAAGACCATGACACAGAGTATAAAACCAAGTATGGGGCCCTTCTGACTACAGGGCCCCACGTGACTGGTCATATCCCAGGTGATATCCCCATGAAGCCAGCCCTAGTGCTAGCTTTTTCAAATGTCTTCTTGATCTTCATGGTGCAAAAAAAAAAAAATTAGGTCCTCTTCTCATGTTGGATTCTCCTCCCTACTAAACCACTCTCCTCAAAGCTATAATTACCAACTCTATGTTAGCAATGTCCACATATCTGTATCTTCACAAATATCTGTATCTTCAGCCTATAGTGTGCTTCTTAATTCCAGAACCACATATCATACTATCCACTTGACTGACATGTTTACTCGGATGTCTCAAAAGAACATCACACTTGAAGTGACTAATGCAAAATGTATTAATTCTCTCTTCATTGCTTCCCTTCCCCCCAACTCACCCCCAACATCTCTAGATCTCATCCACTTCCAGTGCCATGGGTTCAATGAAAGAGATCACCATCCAGTCAATTACTCAAGTCAGAATTTGAAGGCCATCTTTGACGCCTCCTTCTTCTCACCCTCTGTGCAATTCCATCACAATTTCTCATCAGCTTTACCTTCTGAACATCTCCCTCAATTTTTTTACTTCTCTCTCTCTCCCTCTGTTTCCACTGCCTCTGTACTACAGTGGGCTTCCAAGTGCTCTTGCTGAATTCATTCTTGCCACATCAAGTCTGTTTTCCATGTTGCATCTAGAATATTTTTGGTTTTTCTGTTTGTTTATATTTTGTTTTTAAGCACACATCTGATTTTCCCACCTGCTTGAAATTCTTCATTGCTCTTAGTATAAAAAGAAAATTCTTTAAAGTGACGTGCAAGGCCATTTGTAGACCGACCCCTACCACATCTTTATTGTATTCTAGTTCTGTCTTCTTTGCATTCTGTATTTCAGAAACACCGTCATTTTAAAGATTCTTAAATACTCCTGTTTTCAAGCCCAACTTCAGGAATTTTGAAACATGTCTTCCCCTTGTCTTGGAATGCTCTTCCCTCCAGCTTACATATTTAAATACCACTCTTCCTTTAGACCTCAGCTCATCTGCTAAATTCGCTAGTAAAAAATCCCCTGACCCCTGACTGAATTAATTCTCTATGTTATATAAAACCATATATGTCATGTAGATGGTCCTTTTACAAGTGTTCATTTACAATACTTTATAATGCATCCTTTTAAAAGTATTTTTGATCAAAATCTATCTCCTCTTCTAATGAGGATGCTCTCTCAGGTCAGACAGCATGTCTGGCTCACCACTGCCATCCCAGTTCCTAGCCCAGTACCTGGCATGTAGAAGAGACTAAATCACTATGTCACATCAATGAATGACCACTTATTTGTTCCAGGCACGATGCTTGGTACTTTATGTTCTTTATCTCATTGAATCCTCACACAACCATATGAGACAGAGTCTATTATTGTTTCAATTTTATAGAATCTGAGTCTTACAAAGCTTAAGTTATTTGTATAAGGTCATATAGAGTATAAGTAGCAGAACTATAATTTGAACCCAGAGACTTTGTTTTCTCTTTCTCTTTAACATAGTAAAAGAGACAATTTAAAACTAAACTTGAGAGGGGTGATGAAAACAAGGAGTTGAAACCTGAACCAGCACTAATGGAAAGAATCCTACATGGTTTATTAAAAAAAATCATTAGAGCTTCAAATAATAGAGATAAATATATGATTCCAGTGTTAGTGGCCAACCCTCTTTACTGAGATATTGTGAATCACTTAGGCAGGACTGGCAAAGGAAGGTCTATCTGGTAGTCCCTGAAACAGACTTTTTCTTTCCCTGTCCCGCCATTCAGTCATCCTTTTCTGAGTCTTTCATAAAATGTGTCCAGCCAGATCTACCCTCACCCTTTCCATGTTCCCATCCTGATAGATCCACTACTGAGAAGCCTAAGTATCCGTCAGCAATCGCTCCAGAGTTAGGCTATAAGGTACAAAGTTTTCATCGACTAAAGTCCTCCAGCTGTAGCTGTTTCTACCACTGAACAAATGCTGAAACACAGCTTGGCTTTAGAGCCTGCGCTGCCAAGTCTGTCTGGCAGAGCTGCCTGGGAATATCTTCTTGGTCCACACACGGAAGTGATAGGAGTGATCTCAAATATCTTCTCAACTTTCTTCAAGGAGAATAAAACTTCTTTGTCGAGTGCCACCTCAACAGGGCTTCCTGCACCACGTAAACTATGTAAAATACTATTATTCTCCAGGCACCTCCTAGGCTCCTCTATTCAACAGCTTCTTTGTCAGCAGTGGGACAGTGAAGGCTGTCACTAGCAGCCTCACTTGGGGCTTGAGCTTTAACTATTTCATGACTTTTTGGATGTGTGTGGGGGTAAATTTAGTGATGGTCTAAAAAATAATTTCCTTTGGCTTTTTAAAATATGGATCATTAACACTTCCTCTTCATTTCCCAAATAATTTCAAATTGTCTGTATTGCCTGGTTTGCCCAGTGGTTACGAAGATCTTACAATCTGGAAAGTTACTAACAAAACCCATAATAATATATGGAATATTTCTTTTGAGAATGGATGTAGAAAAGAAAGACAGATGGAAAAAAGGGGGGTTAGAAATAAATGAGGGAATAGAGGTGGCCACAATCTATATACACCCACATAGAGTTACTGACAAAACACAGTTGTAATCTGAAAGGCAGTAGAATCCTCATGAGCGGACATGGGAGAAGGTGGTGATGCAGCAGTTAAATATTTTGTTAGCAGATTGAACTGGCTGAAGGACAGAGAGCTTAGAGGTTGGAAGGACAGGAAAAAAAAAAACAGGTGGCAGGAGCTAATATGAGGCAGAGATGAGCACAATATTCTTTTAAATGGAGCCCAATAAATATTTTTGTTGAAATTTGAGATGTGGCAAGGCACACATTGCTTTGACACTTACACCTTCCAGCATTGGTGATGCCATTTGTAGTCTATGAAACTAATAAATGGTTTCTGACCCTCCCTTTTGGTGCTGGCATTAACATATAGAGAAATAGACAAGGCAAAACAAAAACACAAAGGAACTACTGTAAAAATATTGTATTATTTGGATTCAATCACCACCAATCTTGCCAAATCCCTGCGGATTTCCATTGTCCTGCATTGCAAGAATAAAGGAAAATATAGGGGTTGATGCCAAATTGTTTTAAGTTGAATATTTTTTATTTTTTTTATGAGATGTCAGTAGTTCTTTAAAACTCAGTTAAGGGTTTTGCAATATTTTTTTTTCTCATATGTAATGAAGAAATACATAAATTTCAGACTCTGCCTTTGTTTTTTTTAGTTGCCATTTCCAAGTAACTGATTTCATTTGTGAATATGCTGAAACCCAAAAGAATGGAAAATAATAAATATTGGTGTGAAAATGATGCTTTAAATGCATGGGTGCCAGACAGGAAAAGCTTTTGGTCTTTTCCTATATTTGATCAATTGGCTTGTCTAATCCATTTGACTGTGGAAGGTTGGCCTGACATGACTTCAGATTAGTTTAATAGGGATTAAGGTGGCATGAAGTGTATAACACCATGCATTTGCAAGTACAAACATGCTTGGAAATTCATTTGTCTTTGGGGGGAGGCTAGTTCAAACTCCAGCTATATTTACAAACAGATTCTAGCCACAGCCGAGCAATTTGGAGCTGGGGAAAGTAACTGTGCCTGCCTTTCCTTAAACCCACAGGGCCTTTGATTTCTGCCCAAATAAAGCAGGCCTTTGGCATTCAGCTCTTTTAGCTGGCAAGATATCTGCATAATGTCTGCAGAATTTAGAATGGCCAGGAGGGGCAGGTCAAAGACAGCCAAATTATGATATCACACCCATAAAACTTCATCAGTAGTGACATACAGAAAACATTCAGTGAATTGCCTTCATTAATTTATCCTTATTAAGAAATTCTAAACAGTGTCTTCATTTCTTGGCAGGTTTCAGATTCAGTCCTTTCCCCTTCCTCCATTCACTGCTTTTCCTTAAAAAGAACAGGCACCCTGGGCACTGATTGACAGTAGTTGAAGAAATGTGGCTTGGGGGAATCTAAGATGCTTGAACTACCCAGGAGGAATGTGTTATTTGCTTTTGGGAGAGCCAAAAACTTTCCAGAACCTCTGGTGTGGGTTAGGATTAGAGCTGTTTCTACAGAGAAGTAAAAGAAAATCTGACTATAGAGAATTCTGTGTTTCTCTCTTCTCTAGAAATAAAGACAGGAGCTCTGATATTCCCTGGGACTAAACCCTAACCTGGCCCTGCGTTGCCGTGATCTGACTCTGGAAAGAGGAAACAGGGATGGCTGTCACATTGTCAGGATAGATGCAGGATCAGGGAAAGGGTGAGATATGCAATTGAACACAGGCCCAGCTTTTCTTCAGGTCATACATGTTTCTAAAGCTGAAAATCTGGCTAGTCTACAAAATCGACATCAGGAGAAACTGAGGTAAGTGCGAAGAACCGATGGAAAACATTTCCTGGTAACCAGCTGACCCTGTGGGGAGTTTAGAATGTCATCAGTGTGGAGCCAGATATTCAGAAGACTCAGCTGCCTTGTCTGCTTGTCTGACGTGGGGCCTGGAACTGCGACCTAAAAGCCTTACTCAGGAGGCAAAATTTATAAGCCATTACAATGCCATGTGGAACTTTCATGTATAGGTAAGTAGTGAGAGAAGAGTGTAAGAAAGCTGAGACCAAGAAAGACAGAAATAAGGAAAGAAGATTTATCAGAGCATATTTAAGATTGGAATGAATAGAGAAAATTGTTTTGAAAATGAAAGAGGATCAAAGATACTGCATTGTTTCACAGGCAAATTTTAAAGAAGCAGAGATATAATTTATGTAGTACAAATGAATCTGTGTTCTTTTGTGCTTTTTATTTACTGTGCTAAATTTTATTTCTTAGATTGTATACTTTGAAAATTCAAGTTCTTAAGTATTTTTAAAATCCTTTAGTTATTATCAGAACTAACTGAACTAGGACATTTTGGCTAGTTGAAAAGTATTCTTTTAACAGAGCCTTGCTAGTTATTGGCATTCTTAAGGATTTCCATATTAAATAAGCATATCAGATGGACGCTCATCAGTGACAGTCATTGATGTATGATGTGAAACTCCATTCCCTGCTAAGTATGTGGGCAGGGAACCCTGATTATGGAGATATCCAAGTGTAGATATTACCCCCTCTGAGGTGAGATGAAAAAAAACAAAAACCCTAAGCATGACTTAAAGAAGGAAATCAGCTGTGAAGATAGCAGCTCTTTCTCTCTGCTATCTTATTGACTTGACCAAAATGTTGCCTGGAGAAAGCAGTCCTACACCAAGGTAAGAAGAGACAATGATGACTCTCATCCAGATTCAATGTGAGTGAACCAAACTAGAACTATGCTCTGATTTTCTAAGGATATCAGAATCTTAACTGTTTTACACTACCCTATAAAGCCTTAAACACATTCATGCTAATTCCTTCTAGGTGAAGAGTCATGATATTTGATAACAAGAGGTAAGACCAAGAGTTGAAGAGGCACAGCTGTTTAAAACAAAAACAATGCAAAAAACAAAACAAAACAAAAACAAAAACAAAGTATATACGAATAATCGAGAGAAAGCCACCCTGGTAAGAGACCTTGACCAGTCTAGGAACTTAAAATATCATGTAGGTTCCTCTGCTGACCAGGTATAGAGGAAAGGACTAGTGGACTCTAAGTTCCCTCTTAGCTCTGCATTTTTTTTTTCTGTCTTGATTCATCTTCCTAAGAAATACAACCATAAAAAAAGAATGAGATCTTGCCATTTGCGACAACATGGATGGACCTAGAGGTTATAATGACAAGTGAAGTAAGTCAGTCAGAGAAAGACAAATACCATATGATTTCACCCGTATGTGTGGAATTTAAGAAAAAAAAACACAAATGAACAAACAAAAAAGAGACAAACAAAAAAAGACTCTTAAATACAGAGAACAAACTGGTGCTTGCCAGAGGGGAGGTGGGTGAGGGGATAGGTGAAGAGGATTAAGAATACACTTATCATTGTCAGCACTGAGAGATGTACTGAATTGTTGAATCACTATATTGTACACCTGAAACTAATATAACACTGTATGCTAACTCTATTTCAATGAAAAAATAAAAATAAAGAAAGAAATACAGTTTGAGTCTCAAGAGCACTGAACAGCAGTGAAGTGTGAGTCTGATTTCTTTTACTTTTGAAAAAGACCTGCAATTCTGTATAAATAGTTATTTGGGTTTTCTTTTGTGCATGCCACCTTTATTTTATTATCTTGAAAACTAAACTTGTTGGTTTATGGTTTTTGGAAAGTTCAGAGATAAAATTATTATACTGCTTAGTTGTTTTTATTTTCAGGTATGAGTGATGAATGCACTGCCTGGTGCTACCCCTTATTATATCTTCACTGTAGCCAGTTGGATCTGTTGTTGGGGTCAGTTATAGAGATTTGATCTAACGTAGGTAGTATGTTGAGATTTTCTGCTCCCGGCCTCTTTTTTTAAACAAAAGATGAAAACCCACACAAACTTAGGTGAACTAGTATAACAATATTTTTGGTTTTACTATTTGTATTTTTCTTCCTAGTAGTAGGGAAAAATAGAGAACTCTAGGTCAAAGGTCCTCAGATTTTTACAACTACTCATTGCTCTATTCAAATGTGTTTAAGCACATTTAAGTAAAATGAAAGAAAATGAAAATGAATTATAGGCTAAAAGCAAGCTCTCTGCTTTCAAGAGTATCTTGGCTGATGATTCCAGGCAGCACTGAAATAGAAACCCTGGAAGAGATACTAAATATGAACCAGTGCACTCTGAAATTCTCACTTCTCAAGAGGAACATAAAATGGTCCTGTTCCTGTTGATGTACATATGCATAAAACATCAACCACAAAAAACACCTCACCTTTCAATACCTTTGAATAGTTCCGCATGTTGATTGAACAGGGAATTTGATAAAAATGACAGTTTTCTTACCACAGTCAATAAAGAACTATAAAAATAAAAGCAATGTGTTTACATATGTGTGTGTGAGTATATGCTCATGTGTGTTCACACACACGTGAGGAAGAGGTGAGGAGGTATTCCAAATCAGGTTCTCTTGGTGTGAATCAGTAGATTAACATTTGACTACTCTAAATTTTATAAGGGCTTCCATCACCAGAAGACACAGAGGTAGTATCAACCATTTGGCCTTTTTAGTTTTGCAGGTTCTCGTGTCAGTGTACTCTGTGTAATAAGGCCTCTCTCATCTCCAGATTGTTCTGGGAGGTCTTTTGCTATGTACTGCCCCAAAGTTCCTTATTTATTTAGGGAACTCTCCCGGGATATTGATTGGACGCAGTGGCTGAAGATGAAACTGTCACTTTGTCCTTTTATGCATTTGGCTTTTTAATGTATAACTTCTCCCATTTTTTTTTTTTCAGTTTGGATATAGAAGATGAGAGAGGGAGCTGGTTGTGCTTCTCACCACTGTGTCAGGCTGCAGACGCCCAGATGGATATTCTGCTGCCTGTAGGAGTGCTCATTAAAGACCTAGTAAACAGGCTCCATTGACTCACAAGCTGCTATGTTGTCACTGGGGTTTGATTTTTTTTCCCCTTCTCATTCTTTTATTATTTTCTTGGCACCTCTAATATTGTGTTGAAGATCGTCTAAGACTGAGACAGAATGATGCGTGATGTGAGGAAATTGGAACCAAGTGTGTTTACTGTGCTGGCACATGGACCACACATTTCTAAAGCTGACAGGCTTATCTGAAGAGCCTATTTTACCAGGTCAGAGCATACTCCTTTAACCCCTGAAGTCTCCCCTTCCCTCCTCCCAAAACAAGAATGTCAGAAGAACTTTAAAAAATTGCCTTAATAGTTGTATTAATATCAGCTTGAATATCTCAATGATGGCTTTCAACAAGAGCAGGCCCACCAGAGGTAAAACATTAAGTTATTTAGAACAGACAATATGCAAATGAGAGACGAAGATATTTTCTATTTGAGGTATTCTGAAAAAAACAAAATAAAACATGTACCTAAAGGTTCTAATTCTACTATTTCTTGATCCCTCATGCAAAAACATAGATATCATCCTCATCTTTATCAGAAATATATTGTAAAGTTGAGTTTAGACAAGGATGGGTGAGGATGGATGTGGTGGCCTAAGAAAGTCTGAACAGTCAACTCCGGTGGGCTGGGGAGTGAATTTATATGAGAGTGTTAACCACGTTCTTTATCAAGGTTTGTACAAAAATGGGTAATGAAACGCTAGAAGCAGAAAACAATTTCTGTGCAGACAAGCCTTGGGTACATGTTCCCTAATTCATACTTCAAAAGCAAGGAGAAAATGGTAGCTTATAAACCTGCATAACCTGGAGATCCTTCTCTTCTCTGAATTCAAAAGATTAAGAACAATTTTAATTTTAAAAAAATTTTTTAAGAAGAACATTTTTTTTAAATGAGGAAGGAAGGCATTGCTTGTGTAAGTGATCTTTGAGGGTTCTGAATGTCAAAGAAACTAAGAAATTGAAGGATGGTTGGAAGCAATGAATGGAAGGAGGAGGTACATTAATAAATAAATATATATATATATATATATACACACACAAAATTATTTGGATTGCTTCCTTTGTTGCCAAATCACACATCCAAAAAAGACTCAGAGAGTAAACCGAGTTCTGCCCCCTATTCCCATAGGGTAACCTCAATTTCTGTGTATGCAGAGGTAGGTCAGAGGCAGCTGTGAGCTGGCATCCTGAGAACTTCATTATTGGATTGGCATCATGGGAATTTGCCCATTCTGTGCAAGGCAATTTGTTAAATCCCATTCATGTGTCCAAATGCATGATTAGGGACTTATAGTAACCACCCATGTTCACACATCTATCATTCAGACACAAAACAAAATACAAAACACCAAATGTCTCTAGAGTTGAGCCAGATCTTTCTTATCTTTGAACAATCAAAACTTATAAAAGCCTCAGGGAATTGAAATGATTTATGAATGTTCAAAGTTACTAAACTTTTGACAATTGTTCTTGCTAAAACAAAACGGTCTACATTATCTTGTATTACCATAAAGATTTGACAAAAAAATTTGTTTCCAAAAAAAGAATATTGTTTTCTTGTTATTTCTTTCCCTTCTATTTAGACATTACAATAAAATTACATTTACATTACATTACAAATGTAATACAATTACATTTTTTCCTTCTGAAAGCTGCTCTAAGTAGGAGCATCTGGGAGAAACAGAACCTTCCCAATGCAGTGTAAGTAAAATCTCTGTCCTGGTCTGGTTTGCAACTTATGTCCTGTCACCAGGCTGACCAGCTAGACATTCATAACCTCTTAAACTGCCAGGGAAAATTATAGGTTTTAGAATATGTAGACTCAGGTCTGGTGAAAAGAATAGTGTTGGTTAAAAAGCCTAGATAACTCTTACTTTATTGTGAAAGCTCCAGGGTCCTGCTACTATTTCTTTTTCTGCCATGCATATTTTCACATAGCAATTAGCGGAGCATTGCTGATGTTTATGCTCATGGAAAATTAGCAAACAAATGTATTATTTTCTAAAGCATTCATTTATGGGTAAATCTGTGGCTCATAATCAAAGTGTTTTATTTTTAAATTCTTTTAATCATGTGGATTCTTAAGAACAGTCAGCTGTCATATTTTTTCCCTGGATACAGAGACTGGGAGGGGAGAAGGCACACAGCAGTGAATTGAAAAGAGAGAAAGAATTATGATTTGTATTCTCTTTACTCACTTCTAAGGTAAAACCAAAAGATGTGAAATGTGGTAAATTAAAAACATAACTGATCCATTGTGGTTAAAGACAGACTTCTTGTTTTCTTCTCAGCATTAACTTTAGGTTATGAATGTTTCACTCTTTCGTAAGATCTTAAGGCTCTCCGTTAAGAAACAATTATGTTTCATTAACATCTGATTGAGCATCTTGTCAGCCTTAGATGACAGAATGTAAACACCTAGAAAATCTCTAGACCAATGTTGATATCATTGTTGACAGCACCATTCTTTCAGATTTCAGTTAAAATAATCAGTGTCTTTAGGCATTCTTGTCCAGTGATGGTGGGATTATAAATTGGTCCAAGCATTTTGAAGACAGCTTGGCGGTATGTTGTAAGAATCTTAAAACCAAATCCCTTGAGCTAGGCATTTCTCTTCTTGGAGTACAACATAAGGAAAAAGTACCAGATATAGAATAAATAGATCAATTTGTTGATTTTTATGTAAACTGAGGATCCCCAGGTCCTTCAAGTATATGGGATTATCATTTGCTTTTAATATCCAGGTTAAATAAGTCAAGCTTTCACCCACATTAACTACAGAAAAGCCAATGACTTTCTAAACTATCAAGGACTATGGGGTTGGAATGGGGAAAAGAGATACTTGTATTATTATGTTGGTTATTGTAACTTCTCCAAACTCCTGCACCAGGTCTTTACTGAATCCCTGTGACATCCCATCTCTGCTTTTCCATGTCACACAAGTCTTGCTGGTCCATTTCATGCCATTTCCATCATTATCCCCAGGACCCATAAGATAGCTGAAGTATTGGGAATGGTGGAAAAGATTTGCAGAAGAGGATAGGAAATAACTTAAAAATGGATCTGGATCACATTATGTTATTAAAGCTTGTTTGCCATCCCAGAAAATCCCTTCCTGGCTGACTCTTTCTTGGGGCTCCAGACTATCATCATGTTGACGGGCACTGGTCTCTTCTTTCAAAACCTCCTTCCCATTTCTTGGTTACCCCAAGTCCAGGTCATCCCAACTTCCTGTTTCCCTCCCCTGGCCCTGGCCTTTTCTCCTTTCTGAGGACCACACAGAGGTATTACAAATCATTTTTTATTTCAAAATAGTTTTCCCTCAGAGGAAATATATTTTTACTTTATTTGTAGAACAGTTTAGATTCTTTAATTTTAATGTCCCCATTCTAAATTTTGCCTGGGACCTATATTTTTTTTTTATTTTTAAAGATTTTATTTTTAAGTAATCTCTACACCCAACATGGGGCTCTTGAATTTACAACCCCAAGATCAAGAGTCGCATGCTCCACTGACTGATGACTGAGCCAGCCAGGCACCCCATGCCTGGGACCTATCTTACCTTTTAAACCAAAGGGTCTATTAAATGGTATTGTCAAATCCAAGAGCAATCTTTTTCTAAAGTTGGATTCTGTTCTCGTTGCTCCCTGCAAAATCATGAAACAGAATGTTTTTCTGATGTCCTGATAAACTGATAAAACTAAAAGTAGTCTGAAAAAATTAATGTTCCCCCAAAAGGAAGATGGTTAAGCAAATTAAAACATATTCATAGAATAAAATAATATCTTATAATTATAAATATTTATGAAGAAGTTTTTGGTTTAGATGTCACTATTTTAAATGACATAACATTGAATAAGTGATATGATTTTGACCATGTTAAAATACTTAAATAAACAGAATAAAATACACTAAAATATAAGGAGCACCTACTCTGAATGGCAGAGTTGTATGTGATTTTTATTTTCTTTTAAACATTTTTAATAGTATCCAGTTTGTCTGTAATAAGCATATATTAATTTTATGACTTAAAAATAAATTTGTTTAAAATTCTCAGGAATTTGGACTTTTAAATCTATAACTTCTCTTTTTTTTTCTTCTCATTATCTACTCACAATGATGGTATAAATCTGGTCAGCCTGGACTCAAATACAGTTAATGATCTGGGATGAATGGTGGGACCAATAATCAAAGATTTTTGGCTAATAATTATGTAAATTAATAGGGGAAAAGATGTAAAACCACATGATCTCTAGGAACATCATTTAAATGTTAGTCAGCTATCAAGAAGATGCCATCTATATATAATTTTCTAAATTGCTAACCTGGCCCCAAGTTAGAAATCAATTATAATCATCCCACCGTCTAGTCATATTCTGTTCATGGCAATACAGACAAACACTCAACTCTTCCACTGCTTACTCATAGGAACTAAGACCTCTAAATTTTATATGATTAAAGTCATCTATTGGAATTAAACTGTCCCTTATCTGACATTTTGGGCTGCTGTGCAACCACAGAGTACATGTTCTACCAGTTTTATGAGATCTGAAGGCGAATCTGTGTGTCTTGTGTTGTCTGTTGAGTCTTGTGAAATGTGCTGGTTTTTAAACTGTTCTCATAGTCCCCATTAGATGCAGCTGGAAACATATTATTCTCAGAGTTCAACATCTTTCTTCATAAGATTAAGCATTGTACTTGGGTGATATTCTCAACAAGCCAAGTAATATCAAAATCAATGATGCAGCCAACCCATTTATTGCACAAGGTGTAAGCATGCGGTGGGACACACTAGAGCACCAGAACTCCTTACAGTATAGCTACCTCCCACAGGCAACTATAATCTCCTTAGATGGGTCTTTCTTTTTGATATAATCAAATAAACAGTTATTGAATAATAGACTTTTATGATTTCCAAAATTATTTAAATACCCTTAGCAATAAACAATGTAAAGCATGAGGTCCTTTTTCTTTAATTAAGAAAAAAGTCTTTTATTAAACTTGGGATATCTGATTTGAAATGATGTTTCTCTTATTCCTGTCCCCTGGATTCACAGATCTGAGGAATAAAAGTCAGTAAAGAGTTTTTCTAATAAACACATATTTGATGGCTTACTTCAGCCTGCAGTTAGAGATAGCAACCTCCTTGCCTTCTGCACTCTGAGTTATACCTTATGTCTGAGAGTCACAAAGAAAAATAGTCTAGCTCTGGGTAGGCCATGGTAAGTTTAACTCAAAGGGAAATTTATATCATGAAGGTTGCAGGATTGTTTCGAGGAGGAAGTAAAGTTTAGAACTGAACACAGAAAAAAAATGTTGCATTATAAGATCTATTTTGTAAAAAAAATAAAGTCTGTTAATTTTGTCTTTCAATAACGACGGTAACATCATTGAAGTGTACGTCCGTAATTAAACTTAATTTTCATTAAGAAGAAACTGTTTCCACAAGGCCAAATATATGTACCAAATATCTAAAATCCTATGTGACCAAACTAAAAATATGGAATAATTGCCCAGCAGTCTTAATTTTAGTATGTGTGATTGCCAGGTTGCTGTGTAACCATGTGGGAGGTCCTCTTGGACAATGCTTCAGAGCACACACAGACTCTGGAAGTAGATGTCCTGAGTTCAAACACAGGTTCTACCACGAACTGGCAGTGTGACCTTGGGTTTATTATTTTAATCTCTTTAAGCATCAGTTTTCTCAGGAATAAAATGGGGACATGCCGCTATTAACTTCGCAAGATTGTTGTGAGAATTGAAGGGAAGATAGTACAAATAGAATACTTAGAACAGTGTTTGGATAATACTAAATGTTCAGCTGGTGGCTATTGACTACCCTGATTTCCAAGGATATTTGTGTGAGCGGGAAACTAAAAGCTCCATAATGCTATAAAAGCTATCTCCTACTTCACATGTCCATATGGCCATTTTATTTTCATTTCTAAATATTACCTATGAGCAACTTTCTCTAAATACTTAGATGTTATCTCTGTGGTTGATAAAGTAAATTATTTTCTTATTGAAAAATATGAGGAAGATAATTTGAATGGTGAAATCTATAATGAAATGCAGATTTGTTTTCCCTCAAGAAAATACCAGCTGTTGTCACCCCCAGAATATCAATTGTTGCCAAGCATCCGACAAAAATTGACAAAATATATCTGCCAGGGCCTTAGGGTTATGAAATAAATAATACAACTGTCCTGCTCTCAAAGAGCTTTTCTTCTAGAGGGGAAATAGGGTAAATACCAAATAGCCTCACTGTAAGGTAGAAAGGGATAAGAGCCTGAAACATTGGGATAAAGTGTGTTGGGAGTTTAAAGGAAGGTATCATTCTTTTTCAAATCTACTGATCAAAGAAAAATTCATGGCATTCGAACTGGGCTTTGAGAAAGATAGCAAGAGTTGCATGTAATGTTGTGAAGAAAATGCAGCAGTGATGGCAATTGCATTAGCAAATAAGATTAGTTTTGATTTTTCTAGACCCAGGTTTGTGTAGCAAGTTATTTTCTGCATGTGTTTTGCCTGTGAGATAACTCAAAGTTTAAGATAATTAGAGTTCTTATGCTGCACCTTATGGAGAGATTAGCAGGAGATGACTCCTCTTATAACTGTCTTCCCTCAAAATTAATTCAAAATGGGTCATAGAGATACATATAAAAGTTAAAACTATAAAATTTCTAGAATTTTATGTAAAATTCTAGAGAATACTTTGCAACCTAAGGGGTAGATTTATCACCATTTATAAATTCTACTTTATAAAAAATTAAAACTTGTACTATCGACACCATTAAGACACCATTAAGAAAATCATAATAAAAGCACAGACTGGAAGAAAGGTACATCTATTCTGAATATATAAAGAACTCTTACAATCTAGTATATCCAATCTAATAAAAAACAAAAGGGCAAAAAAATTCAACTGATATTTTACCAAAGAAGATATACAAAGGGTCATTAAACATATGGAAGGATGTTCATCATCGTTAGTCAGGAAAAGGAAAACAAAAGCCTTAATGAACTACAACTTACTAAAATTAAAAAGAATGACAATTTGAAGTGCTGATGAGGATGTGAAACAACTGGAAATATCATACATTGCTGGTGGAAATGCAAACATTCCAACCACATTGGAAAAACAGTATGGCAATTCCTTATACAGCTAAGCATACTTAAATCCTATGTATGACCCAACTGTTCCACTCCTAGGTATTTACTCAAGGGAATTGAAATGCATGTCTACAAAAATACTTATATAAGAATGTGGAATTGGTAAGTGTGATATTTACAGGTATATTAAAAATAACTTATGAGAGCAGGCTATATATTTCTCAAGTACAAATGGAACTTTTACAAAAATTGACCATGTACTAGATAAAAATACCTGTCATAATACAATTCCAATAATGTATATTATATAGATCACATTGTCTGATCACTAGAAAACAATAGTGAAAAGTTTCTTCCTCACACCATGTATATTTAATAATTTAAACATCTACTCAGGAGATAAAGAAATACCATGAAAATTAGGAAATATCTATAATTAATGACTATAAACCTACTACACATCAAAACTTTAGGGATACAGTGTATGCCATACATACAGATTAATGTATAATCTACAAATGCATTCATTAAAAAAGAAGAATAAGGGTGCCTGGGTGGCTCAGTTGGTTAAGCGTTTGCCTTCAGCTCAGGTCATGATCCCAGGATCCTCAGATTGAGTCCCATGTCAGGCTCCCTGCTCAGCAGGGAATCTGCTTCTCCCTCTCCCTCTGCCCCTCCTCCCCTATTGTTCTTTATCTTTCAAATAAATAAATAAAAATTTATTTTAAAAATAAAAAAAGAAGAATAAAAAACACAGGAGTTAAACTTTCAATTTTAGAATGTATGGACATCGGAATAAACCAATGTTGAAGGAAGGAAATAATAAAGATAAGAGCAGATTTTAATAAAATAAAAAACAAAGAAATAATAGCAAAAATAACCACGAAGCTGGTTATTTGAAAAGATGAATAAGTAGAAAATTTTAAAGCAAGAGTGATCTAAAATAATTAGGCAGAAATAAACAAGATTAGAAATGGAAAGGAGGTTATAAGTAGAAATGCATTTGAGACTTAAAAATACTCAGAAAATAGACAAATTTATTTCAACTTAATTGAAAATTCAGAAGAAACAAAAAATTTTCTAGAAAAAAACATTTTTCTTTCTTTTAGAAGCAGCTTGGCATAATGATTGAAGGCAGTCTCTGAAGTGTATGATCTTGAGCAAATTAATTAAACTCAGTTTTCCCATCTGGAAAATGTGGATAATCAGAGTGCTTCATAAAAATGATAAAAAGAATTAATAACATTATAACATGCATGAAAGTCTACCAGGCAAATATTAAGTGCTTGATGAGTATTAATGTTTATTATTTTTGTTAATATTAATTACCAACTCTAACTCAAGAAGAACAGAAAAAATAAATAAACCAATTGCAACTAAAAATTGAATTGAAAAGTAAAAGTATACTCTCTTTATAGTCACCATATCTACTGTTTTATAAATGAGTTTTGATGTTAAGCTACATTTTTCAGAAAGTTGCAGCAAACATCATACTTAATGTTAAGATTCTAGACACATTCCCATTAATGTAAAGAGCAAATGATAATTCCTGCACTCAGCATTTCTATTCAATATTGTCCTGAGACTATACTTATTAGAATAGGGGGAGGAAGAGGTTATTCTTTACTAGATGATACAATTATTTAATTGGACAATATTCAAACTATTAGAGCAGATATGAATGCTAATATTGTTAGATATGAATCCAAAATGACTAAATCAATGGTTTTCTTGTATAAAAATAACCTTTGGATAATATAATAGAAAGCAAATTCCATTTTGTTTTATTTTTAGCTACAAAATAAAGAGGCATGTAAGGATAAATATAACAAAATCTCTAAGAATTTATGGAGAAATTACAAAAATTTTTAATGACATGAAAGCAGCCAATAATGAAGTGATATATGGTGTTAATTTAAATGTAGACTCAATATTGCAATGATATAAATTCTATGAAAAGTAGTCAACATATTTCATTAAAAATCTAATCAGGGTGGGGGGGCGGAGCAAGATGGCGGAGGAGTAGGAGACCTGGATTTCGTCTCCTCTCAGGAATTCAGCTGGATAGGGATCAAACCATTCTGAACACCTACAAACTCAACAGGAGATCGAAGAAAAGAAGAGCAACAACTCTCTGAACAGAAAAGCGACCACTTTCTGGAAGGTAGGACGTGCGGAGAAGTGAATCTGAGGCGATATTCGGGAGGATAGACAGCGGGGGAGGGGCCTCCGACGGCCGCTTCTGGCAAGTGATAGAGCCACGGAGCACAAAATCGGAACTTTTAGAAGTCTGCTCCGCTGAGGGACGTCACTCTGGTGGCGAAGTGGGGGGTGGAACCCTCGCAGGACAGTGTGGTCTCAGGACCCTCGGGGTCACAGAAAGACCGGGGGTGCCTGAGTGCGGCAGAGCTCCCAGGTATCGGAGCGGGGAAGCCGGCTGCAGAGACGGAGCCCAGGCGCGGGCTCTCAGCTCGGGGTTGTCACAAACTGTGATCCGCGGCACAGTCGGGCCACTGCTCCTCCAGCAGGGACCCAACAAGCGGCAGGCCCGGGGAGACTCACCTTCTTCCCCCGGGAGGAGAGGTGCGGGAGTGCACCGCGGGGATCTGCTGGGTTTGGAGACTCCACCCGGGGTCGGGTGCCAGATAGAAAGGCGCGGTCACAGGCCGGGTGAGCGCGGAGTGTGGCCGGAGACCGGGAAGACGGGAGTGACTGACGGCTTTTCTCTGGGGGCTCGCTGAGGAGCGGGACCCCAAGTTCTCGGCTCCGCCGGGGCGGAGACTGGGAGGCCACCATTTTCACTCTCCGCCTCCAAAGCTGTACGGAGAGCTTGCAGGGAACAAAAGCTCCGGAGAGCAAACCGGAGCAGATTACTTAGCCCGGACCGGCAAGGGCGGGGCAATTTTGCCTCCGGCAAAGACATTTGGGAACCACGGCAACAGGCCCCTCCCCCAGAAGATCAGCAAGAACAGCCAACCAAGACCAAGTTTACCGATCAATGAGAACGGCAGAACTCCAGCGCTAGGGGAACACTGCACATAGAATTCATGGCTTTTTTACCATGATTCTTTAGTCTTTCAAAGTTAATTATTTTTTTTAACTGTCTTTTTTTCTTTTTTCCTTTTTTCTTTTTTTTTGAATTTTTCTTTTTCCCTTTTTCAACCAACATCTTATCAATCCCTTTTTTAAAAAAAAACATTTTTATTTTTCATTTTTAAAGTCATATTCTATCCCTTCATAGTAGTTACCCGTATTTTTGGCATATATATATAAGTTGTTCTCTCTTTAAAATCTTGAGATAGTTTCTTCTAACAGATCAAAATATACTCTAAATCTCTAGTGTATGGTTTTTTTCTACTCCCCTGCCTGATCACATTCTCTCCCTTTTTTCTTTCTTTTTTTTTTTAATCCTCTTCTTTCTTTTTTCAAACAACTTATCAAATCCTTTTTTAAAATTTTTTATAATTTCCATCTTTACAGTCATATTCCATCCCTTCATCATATCAACCCTTATTTTTGTACATATATAAGTTTTTCTTTCTTTAAAATTTTGGGAGGGACTTTCTTTTAACAGACCAAAATACACCCAAAATCTAGTGTGTGGCACTGATCTATAATCCAGCCTGATCATATTTGATCACATTCTGTTTTTGTTTTGTTTTGTTTTGTTCTGCTTTTGTTTGTTTTTATCTTTATCTTTTTCTTTTTTCTTTTTTTCTTTCCTTTTCTTTTTTCTCTCTTTCCCTTTCTTTTCCCACTGCTTCAGGTCTTTTCTGATTTGTTTAGAGTATATTTTCTGGGGACGTTGTTACCCTGCTAGCATTTTGTTCTCTCATTAATCTATTCTCCTCCGCACAAAATGACAAGACGGAAAAAATCACCTCAACAAAAAGAACAAGAGGTAGTACCGACTGCCAGGGACCTACTAAATACGGACATTAGTACGATGTCAGATCTAGAGTTCAGAATCATCACTTTAAAGATACTAGCTGGGGGCGCCTGGGTGGCTCAGTTGGTTAAGCGACTGCCTTCGGCTCAGGTCATGATCCTGGAGTCCCGGGATCGAGTCCCACATCAGGCTCCCTGCTGAGCAGGGAGTCTGCTTCTCCCTCTGACCCTCCTCCCTCTCATGCTCTCCCTATCTCATTCTCTCTCTCGCAAATAAATAAAATCTTAAAAAAAAATAAATAAATAAAGATACTAGCTGGGCTTGAAAAAAACATGGAAGTTATTAGAGAAACCCTTTCTGGAGAAGTAAAAGAACTAAAATCGAACCAAGTAGAAATCAAAAAGGCTATTAATGAGGTGCAATCAAATATGGGGGCGCTAACTGCTAGGATAAATGAGGCAGAAGAAAGAATCAGTGAGATAGAAGACCAAATGATGGAAAATAAAGAAGCTGAGAAAAAGAGAGATAAACAACTACTGGATCACGAGGGCAGAATTCGAGAGATAAACGATACCATAAGACGAAACAACATTAGAATAATTGGGATCCCAGAAGAAGAAGAAAGAGAGAGAGGGGCAGAAGGTATAATGGAGCAAATTATAGCAGAGAACTTCCCTAATTTGGGGAAGGAAACAGACATCAAAATCCAGGAAGCACAGAGAACCCCTCTCAAAATCAATAAAAATAGGTCAACACCCCGACATCTAATAGTAAAACTTACGAGTCTCAGAGACAAAGAGAAAATCCTGAAAGCAGCTCGGGAGAAGAGATATGTAACCTACAATGGTAGAAACATTAGATTGGCAACAGACTTATCCACAGAGACCTGGCAGGCCAGAAAGGACTGGCAGGACATATTCAGAGCACTAAATGAGAAAAATATGCAGCCAAGAATACTATATCCAGCTAGGCTGTCATTGAGAATTGAAGGAGAGATAAAAAGCTTCCAGGACAAACAAAAACTAAAGGAATTTGCAAACACGAAACCAGCCCTACAAGAAATCTTGAAAGGGGTCCTCTAAGCAAAGAGAGAGCCTAAAAGCAACATAGACCAGAAAGGAACACAAACAATATACAGTAACAATCACTTTACAGGCAATACAATGGCACTGAACTCCTATCTTTCAATAGTTACCCTGAATGTAAATGGGCTAAATGCCCCAATCAAAAGACACAGGCTATCAGATTGGATTAAAAAACAAGACCCATCGATATGCTGTCTGCAAGAGACTCATTTTAGACCCAAAGACACCCCCAGATTGAAAGTGAGGGGGTGGAAAACCATTTACCATGCTAATGGACATCAAAAGAAAGCTGGGGTGGCAATCCTTATATCAGACAAATTAGATTTTAAACCAAAGACTGTAATAAGAGATGAGGAAGGACACTATATCATACTTAAAGGGTCTATCCAACAAGAAGATCCAACAATTGTAAATATCTATGCCCCTAACATGGGAGCAGCCAATTATATAAGGCAATTAATAACAAAAGCAAAGAAACACATTGACAACAATACAATAATAGTGGGGACTTTAACACCCCCCTCACTGAAATGGACAGATCGCCTAAGCAAAAGATCAACAAGGAAATAAAGACTTTAAATGACACACTGGACCAAATGGACTTCACAGACATATTCAGAACATTCCATCCCAAAGCAACGGAATACACATTCTTCTCTAGTGCCCATGAAACATTCTCCAGAATAGATCACATCCTAGGTCATAAATCAGGTCTCAACCGGTACCAGAAGATTGGGATCATCCCCTGCCTATTTTCAGACCACAATGCTTTGAAACTAGAACTCAATCACAAGAGGAAAGTCAGAAAGAACTCAAATACATGGAGGCTAAAGAGCATCCTACTGAAGAATGAATGGGTCAACCAGGAAATTAAAGAAGAATTAAAAAAATTCATGGAAACCAATGAAAATGAAAACACAACTATTCAAAATCTTTGGGATACAGCAAAGGCAGTCCTAAGAGGAAAGTATATAGCAATACAAGCCTTTCTCAAGAAACAAGAAAGGTCTCAAGTACACAACCTAACCCTACACCTAAAGGAGCTGGAGAAAGAACAGCAAATAAAGCCTAAACCCAGCAGGAGAAGAGAAATAATAAAGATCAGAGCAGAAATCAATGAAATAGAAACCAAAAGAACAGTAGAACAGATCAACGAAACTAGGAGCTGGTTCTTTGAAAGAATTAACAAGATTGATAAGCCCCTGGCCAGACTTATCAAAAAGAAAAGAGAAATGACCCAAATCAACAAAATCATGAATGAAAGAGGAGAAATCACAACCAACACCAAAGAAATACAAACAATTATAAGAACATATTATGAGCAACTCTATGCCAACAAATTAGATAACCTGGAAGTAATGGATGCATTCCTAGAGATGTATCAACTACCAAAACTGAACCAGGAAGAAATAGAACACCTGAACAGACCTATAACCACTAAGGAAATAGAAGCAGTCATCAAAAATCTCCCAAAACACAAAAGCCCAGGGCCAGATGGCTTCCCAGGGGAATTCTACCAAACATTTCAAGAAGAATTAATACCTATCCTTCTGAAACTGTCAAAAAATAGAAATGGAAGGAAAACTTCCAAACTCATTTTATGAGGCCAGCATTACCTTGATCCCAAAACCAGACAAAGACCCCATCAAAAAGGAGAATTACAGACCAATATCCCTGATGAACATGGATGCAAAAATTCTCACCAAAATACTAGCCAATAGGATCCAACAGTACATTAAAAGGATTATTCACCACGACCAAGTCGGATTTATCCCTGGGCTGCAAGGTTGGTTCAACATCCGCAAATCAATCAACGTGATACAATACATTAACAAAAGAAAAAACAAGAATCACATGATCCTCTCAATAGATGCAGAAAAAGCATTTGACAAAGTACAGCATCCTTTCTTGATCAAAACTCTTCAGAGTATAGGGATAGAGGGTACATACCTCAATATCATAAAAGCCATCTATGAAAAACCTACAGCGAATATCATTCTCAATGGGGAAAAACTGAGAGCTTTCCCCCTAAGGTCAGGAACGCGGCAGGGATGTCCACTATCACCACTGCTATTCAACATAGTATTGGAAGTCCTAGCCACAGCAATCAGACAACAAAAAGAAATCAAAGGCATCCAAATTGGCAAAGAAGAAGTCAAACTCTCACTCTTTGCAGATGATATGATACTTTATGTGGAAAATCCCAAAGACTCCACCCCAAAACTGCTAGAACTCATACAGGAATTCAGTCAAGTGGCAGGATATAAAATCAATGCACAGAAGTCAGTGACATTCCTATACACCAACAACAAGTCAGAAGAAAGAGAAATTAAGGAGTCGATCCCATTTACAATTGCACCCAAAACCATAAGATACCTAGGAATAAATCTAACCAAAGAGGCAAAGGATCTGTACTCAGAAAACTATAAAATACTCATGAAAGAAATTGAGGAAGACACAAAGAAATGGAAAAACGTTCCATGCTCATGGATTGGAAGAACAAATATTGTGAAGATGTCAATCCTACCTAGAGCAATCTACACATTCAATGCAATCCCCATCAAAATACCATCCACTTTCTTCAAAGAAATGGAACAAATAATCCTAAAATTTGTATGGAACCAGAAAAGACCCCGCATAGCCAGAGGAATGTTGAAAAAGAAAAGCAAAGCTGGCGGCATCACAATTCCAGACTTCCAGCTCTACTACAAAGCTGTCATCATCAAGACAGTATGGTACTGGCACAAAAACAGACACATCGATCAATGGAACAGAATAGAGAGCCCAGAAATGGACCCTCAACTCTATGGTCAACTAATCTTTGACAAAGCAGGAAAGAATGTCCAATGGAAAAAAGACAGTCTCTTCAACAAATGGTGTTGGGAAAATTGGACAGCCACATGCAGAAGAATGAAACTGGACCATTTCCTTACACCACACACAAAAATAGACTCCAAATGGTTGAAAGACCTCAATGTGAGACAGGAGTCCATCAAAATCCTAAAGGAGAACACAGGCAGCAACCTCTTCGACCTCAGCCGCAGCAACTTCTTCCTAGAAACATCGCCAAAGGCAAGGGAAGCAAGGGCAAAAATGAACTATTGGGACTTCATCAAGATAAAAAGCTTTTGCAAAGCAAAGGAAACAGTCAACAAAACCAAAAGACAACTGACAGAATGGGAGAAGATATTTGCAAATGACATATCAGATAAAGGGCTAGTATCCAAAATCTAGAAAGAACTCATCAAACTCAACACCAAAAGAACAAAGAATCCAATCAAGAAATGGGCAGAAGACATGAACAGACATTTTTCCAAAGAAGACATCCAAATGGCCAACAGACACATGAAAAAGTGTTCAATATCGCTCGGCATCAGGGAAATCCAAATCAAAACCTCAATGAGATACCACCTCACACCAGTCAGAATGGCTAAAATTAACAAGTCAGGAAATGACAGATGTTGGCGGGGATGCGGAGAAAGGGGAACCCTCCTACACTGTTGGTGGGAATGCAAGCTGGTGTAGCCACTCTGGAAAACAGTATGGAGGTTCCTCAAAAAGTTGAAAATAGAGCTACCATATGATCCAGCAATTGCACTACTGGGTATTTACCCCAAAGATACAAAAGTAGGGACCCGAAAGGCTATGTGCACCCCGATGTTTATAGCAGCAATGTCCACAATAGCCAAACTGTGGAAAGAGCCAAGATGTCCATCAACAGATGAATGGATAAAGAAGATGTGGTATATATATACAATGGAATATTTTGCAGCCATCAAAAGGAATAAGATCTTGCCATTTGCAACGACATGGATGGAACTGGAGGGTATTATGCTGAGCGAAATAAGTCAAACAGAGAAAGACATGTATCATATGACCTCACTGATATGAGGAATTCTTAATCTCAGGAAACAAACTGAGGGTTGCTGGAGTGGGGGGTGGGGTGGGAGGGATGGGGTGACTGGGTGATGGACACTGGGGAGGGTATGTGTTCTGGTAAGCGTTGTGAATTGTGCAGGACTGTTGAATCTCAGATCTGTACCTCTGAAACAAATAATGCAATATATGTTAAGAAAGAAAAAAAGAAGAAGAAGAATGTAGCAGGAGGGGAAGAATGAAGGGGGGGAAATCGGAGGGGGAGAAGAACCATGAGAGACGATGGACTCTGAAAAACAAACTGAGGGTTCTAGAGGGGAGGGGGTTGGGAGGATGGGTTAGCCTGGTGATGGGTATTGAGGAGGGCACGTTCTGCATGGAGCACTGGGTGTTATGCACAAACAATGAATCATGGAACACTATATCTAAAACTAATGATGTAAAGTATGGGGATTAACATAACAATAAAAAAATTAAAAAAAAAATCTAATCAGGGTGTTTCATGTAACTAGACACACTGTTTCTAAAGTTAACATACTTGAGTAGATAAAGGAGATGTGGTGTATATAAATATATAAATATATATATACACAATGGAATATTACTCAGTTATAAAAAAAAAAATGAAATCCTGCCATTTGCTAGAGAATATTATGCTAAGTGAAGTAAGTTAGTCAGAGAAAGACAAATACCATATAATTTCATTCACATATGGAATTTAAGAAACAAAACAAATGAGCAAAGGCAGAAAAAGAGAGAGAGAGAGGCAAACCAAAAAACAGACTCTTAACTATAGAGAACAAGCTGATGGTCACCAGAGTGGAGGTGGGCAGGGGATGGATGAAATAGGTGATGGGGATGAAGGAGTGCACTTGTTGTAATGAACACTGGATGATGTATGGAAGTGCTTAATCACTATATTGCACACCTGCAATTAATATTACACTGTATCTTAACTAACTAGAATTAAAATAAAAACTTAAAAAAAGTTAATTTAGAAGAGCAAAAGGCAAAAGCAAGAGTTAAGGCAAATTAAAGAGGAATACATTGGAGCAGGCAGGTCCTTAGGAAGCTATGGAAATGAAGATAGTGTATATGAAAGCAGAGATCAACAAATAGACCAAAGGAACCGAATAGAGATCCAGAAATAGAGCTACTATATGAAAACCTGATATATGATAGAGGTGACATTATAAACCAGTGGACTAATTAATCATTGGTGATGGGGAAATTGGTAATCTACACGGCATGTAGTAATAATGATAGGTCTCAAGATCAAACTATACCAAAGAAGGAAGGATTATTCCTAGGGCGAGATTCGGATCAAATGTTCAGGGTAAAATTCTAAAAATTTGTAAGGCAAATAAAGGATAATATTATGATGCTTAGGTAGCAAAGGATATGTTTGTAAGTAACTGAAATATTGATAGATTTGAGTATATTAAGAAGAACAGAAGAAAAAGAGAAAAAAGTCTGCATATGAATAGATACCATAAACAAAATGGAAAAGCAAGTCAGAGACTGGGAGAAGATCTTTTGAATAGATAAAATCAAAACAGGATTGGGAAACAGTGAGCTAAACTACCTGAGTTCAAAACCAGATTGCACCACTTATTAGCTGGATAAACTTGGTCAAGTTAATTCACATCTGTGTGCTTCAGTTCCCTGTATATACAAAATAGGGATAATAGGTCTCCCCACCTCTTAGGTTAGTTGTAAAGATCAAATGAGTCGATAAATATACAATGCCCCAAACAGGGCCAAGCCAATTATATGCAATCAATAAATGTTAGCAATTGCTTTAAAATATTAGTATTTTTTTTTTAATTTCTTTTTTTTTTTTTTAAAGATTTTATTTATTTATTTGAGAGAGAATGAGAGAGAGCAAGCACATGAGAGGGGGGAAGGTCAGAGGGAGAAGCAGACTCCCTGCCGAGCAGGGAGCCCGATGCGGGACTCGATCCAGGGACTCCAGGATCATGACCTGAGCCGAAGGCAGTCGCTTAACCAACTGAGCCACCCAGGCACCCTAAAATATTAGTATTAAAATATATAAAGAAATCCTAAAAATAAGTAAGAAAAAGATAATCTAATCAAAAATGGGCAAATACTAGTAGTTTAAAGAAGGCACTTAAATGTCCAATAAATATTAGAAAAGATGATCAACCTTCTGCCATTTCATGCTCATCACATTGACAAGATTTAAAATGTAGGACTATGGAGCAATAGAAAACCCACAAACTGCTGCTAAGAATATAAATTGCTATGACCAATATGAAGAGTAATTTGGCTGAGTAATATTCCATTGTATATATGAACCACATCTTCTTTATCCATTCATCTGTTGAAGGGCATCTTGGCTCCTTCCATAATTTGGCCGTTGTGGATGAATACCCACTATTTGCATTGACATGGATGAAACTGGAGGGGATTATGCTAAGTGAAATAAGTCAAGCAGAGAAAGACAATTATCATATGGTTTCACTCATATTTGGAACATAAGGAATAGCATGGAGGACCACAGGGGAAGGGAGGGAAAACTGAATGGGAAGAAATCAGAGAGGGAGACAAACCATGAGAGACTCTGGACTCTGGGAACCGAACTGAGGGTTACAGAGGCGATGGGGTAACCAGGTGATGGGTATTAAGGAGGGCACGTGTGGTGATGAGCACTGGGTGTTATACACAACTAATGAATCGTTGAACACTACATCAAAAACCAATGATGTACTATATGCTGGCTAATTGAACATAATAATAAAAAAAGAATTAAAAAAAAGTAATTTGGCAATGTCAAGGAACATTGATAATGCTCATAAGAAATAATCCAGCAATTGTACTTCTAAGATATAAACCCTAGGAGAATTTTAACATGGGTTCTCCAAAAGACATGCACAAGACTATACTTAACAATATCATTTGTAATAATAAATAAATAAAAGCAACCTAAGTATCTTCCAGGGGAGGAATGGATAAATAATATTCTGGTATAATCATATAAAGAGATACTACACACAGTTACAATAATGGCCAAGAGCTACACCTATCATCATGGACAAATATCAAAACCTAATGCTAATCACAGTTTGTGCATTAGATCCCATCTTTTCTCACCTACTCAAGCACACCACTCTAAGAATTTCTTTTTCCTGCAATAGCAAATTTTTTATTTCTACTGGATTATTCCCATGAGTATGCAACTTGCTATACCCTCTTTCATCTTACACTCATTCTTCCAGCTACCGTCCCATTTCCTGCTCTTTATAACAGAACTCTGAAAAAGTTGACTATATTTGATGTCTCTAATTCCTCTCCTCCCATTCTATTTCTTTATCTTTCTAAGTTCCCTTACCTAAAGCAATAGCAAATGCCTCAAAATATTAACCACAATATTTGTTTCAGTGTCTTTTATCAACTTAATATTTTCAATTGATAATATAATCATCCATTTCAGAAATCTAAAAAAAAATATATATGCAGTGAAAACTTTCTTTTACTCTAGTCTTTCTTCTACATAATTTGTACTCTCTTCTGTTATTTTCTTGTAAATTATTCAGCTTATTTGTGCACACAAAAGCAAATGAAAATGTATTTACACTGACTCTGCAGCAGAATTCTTTTTTCACTTAATGAGGTATCTTGGGGGCCATTTCACACTAGCACATAAGAGTTTTTCAGTTATTTTTTTCTAAGTGCCTAGTATTTGATTGAATGGAGGTACCATATAATTTATTTTACCACTTTCCTATTGATGAACATTTAGATTGTTTCAATGCTTTTGTATTCATAAATAATGCAGTAATGAATGACCTTATATATACTATTTTGCATGCGCATAAACACATGCAGATAACTTTCCAGAAGTGGAATTCCTAGGTCAAAGCAAAAATGCATTTAATTTTGATAGATATTAGTAAATTTCTTTTTATAGGAATTGTGTCAATTTAAGCTTTTCTCAACAATATATGAGGGCATCTACTTCCTCATAACCTCTACAAGAAATTCTATTATCAAATAAAAAAAAATTCTTATTTTATAGGTAGAAAATGGTAAATAGTTTTAACTTGCATTTCTCTAACTAAACAAAGTTGAACATCTTTTCATAGGTTTAAAACTTGTTATTTTTCCCTAGAAATTGTCTATTTTTATCTTTTGTCATATTTTCAGTTCGATTATTGCTCTTCCCAATTTCTAAGAGCTCTTTAACTATTAGTTATTTTGTCTGTGAAATGTTTTTTTTTTCCTTTTTGTCATTGGCATTTACCTTAGTGATTTTTTTCTGCCATGTAGAAATTTCTTTTTGTTTTATAACATGTGGATTTTATGTCTTGGTTAGAAGAACTGGTCCCACACCAAAGTTGTAAAAGAATCTTCCTAAGTTTTCTTCTAGTGCTTTTATTGACTAATTATTTAAAACATTTCAATCTCTGGATCCCTTGGAACTTATGGTTGAATACGGTATAAGTATGGATCTAATTTTATTTTTTTAAGATGGCTACCAGGTTACTCCATTTATTGAATATTCCACCTTTGAAATGTCAACTTAAGGCTATTTCTATACTTCTATATTCCTGTATATTGGTTTGTTTGTCTATGTACCAGTATCATATTGTTTCAATTGTAAGATTGAGACTTTAAATACAAGTTTTTAATATCTAATTGAGCTAATCTCCTTATCATTGCCCTTCTTTTTCAGAATTTCTTTCTATTCTTGTTTATTTTTTTATGTGAACATAGCATCTGTTTTTCTACTGCCTCAACAATCCTATGTATTTTAATTGGGAACCATTACATTTATAAACTAACTCTGTAAGTTAACTTGCAGAGAATTGACATCTTTGTGATGCTGAGTTTCTAACCCAAGAACTTGGTATGTTATTCATTTAAGCAACAATTCTCTCATACAGTTTTGCATATTTCTTCTGACAAATCTCTTTCGTATAATCCTAAATATGTCCTTTCATTCTCAGGTATTTTATTGTATTTTTTACTCCTCGTGAAAATAAGACTTTTCTAATTGGAATTACAATTCCAACCTTCAAACTGTTTATTATTAGTATATATAAAATCTAATTTTTATATTGATTTTATACTATATTACCTGATGGAATTATCTTATTTATGTTAGTTTTCAATTGATTCTCTTGGCTTATACAGGTATACAGATATAACATCTGCAAAAATGATCATTTCACCTCTTACTTTTCAGGTTTTATGCCCCTATGTACTTCTTCTTTTCAATTGTGTTGATGATAATGGTGGACATTTTGTTTTGCATGATTTCTGGGGAAATATCTCTAGTCTTTCCCCGTTCGTCCGGTGTTGGCTTATGGGCTGATAAAGTCATGCATTAAGGAAATCTCCATCCATTTTCATTACTTCATCTTTGACTCATCTAGAAGGTTCCTCAAGATAGCTTCATTGGAACAATATTTCTTCTTATCTTACACATCAGAACTGCTTATCTATAGCTTTTACAATTGGAGATAATTTTGCCTGAATATAAGCTTGTAAATGTTCCTTTACTAACTCGTGAAGACTACTGTAGGAAAACATGATACCAATTTGGTGCTTATGAAATTTATTGTTCAAACGGGCAATTTTAAGAGAAAAGGAGTGTTCTAATAGTAATTATACTGGAACAAAAGCCATAAACCAAGATAGCATTTCCCCTTTTGCCCCTCCCCCAAAAGCCTGAGATATATGATGACGCTAACAGTAAGCAATTTCTTCTCTAGTCTTGGCTACCAAAGATTTCTTTCTTTCTAATTAAAGCTTAACACGTTTATTAAAATATATTTTAGTGTTGAGTGCTCTGTGTTGTGTTTAATTTTCTATGGTACATGGGAAATTTTAATACATAGATTCAAGTATTCTTGTATTTCAAGAAAGTTTTTGAATTATATTTTTCAGTGTTATTGTGTTCCATCATTTTGCTTTCCTTTTTCAGTGATTCATATATTGGTTCTCTTTTGCCTGTATTTTACAACAAAAATTTTCTCTCGAATCCTTTTTAACTCTTAATTTCTGTTTCAATTAGATTGCTTTTCTCATTTCTTGTGTCTCTTGCTCTGTTCCATGATATATAATCTATTTTGTGTTATTTTCAATTGCACTTTATTTTTGTAAGAGAGATATTTACTTCATTTCTGAGTTTTATCAGATGACATTTAATCTATTTATCAACATCTTTTTCCTTATATTTTATATTTCTGTTTTATAATATTCCTTCAGAAATGTAATTACTTTATCAAGTTTGGAAATTTCCATGGCAAAATCCTTAGTGAAAATTTGTATTAGCCTATGGTACCAAGGTTTTATGAGTGTCTTTTACCTACTGATAACTTTTGTTGCTTTTATCTAATTTTTTTCTTATCCTTGTATTGATACTGTGCCATATAATTTTTTATTGCTTTTTATTGGATGAATTGTATTTTCCTGGACTAATAACTATCAGAAATTTCTTGCAAGCAGTTGAATAGAGCCAGGGTAATCTTCTAGGAAACAGAACCCTAAGATGTCTCATTTTTTATTTCTATAGAGGTAGGCTATTTCTGGTAAATACCACTCATTTTTATCTAGCTCTGAAATCACTGATTTTATAAGCTATCCAGATCCACTAGGATTTTGCCACCGGCCTTGTTCATTCTAGTTATAATACTTGAAGGCAAAATGATACGGGTTATATAATTTAGGTTGAGCCCTGCACTTTCAGAAAATGTATTTTGTCCAAGACAAAGGGAAAAATGTTGAGTCACACAGCTGTGTTCCTACCAAAAATTCTCCTTTCTCTTTTCTTTTTTATTTATCATGTTATGTTAATCACCATACATTACATCATTAGTTTTTGATGTAGTGTTCCATGATTCATTGTTTGCATATAACACCCAGTGCTCCATTCAGTACGTGCCTTCCTTAATACCCATCACCAGACTAATCCATCCCCCCACCCACCTCCCCTCTAGAACCCTATTTGTTTCTCAGAGTTCAGAGTCTCTCATGGTCCGTCTCCCCCTCCGATTTCCCCACCTTCATTTTTCCCTTCCTACTTTTTTTTTTTTTAACATATAATGTATTATTTGTTTCAGAGGTACAGTCTTACACAATTCACAGCACTCACCATAGCACATACCCTCCCTAATGTCTATCACCCGGCCACCCCATCCCTCCCACCCCCCAACACTCCATCAACCCTCAGTTTTTTTCCTGAGATTAAGAATTCCTCATATCAGTGAGATCATATGATACACGTCTTTCTCTGACTGACTTATTTCGCTCAGCATAATACCCTCCAGTTCCATGCACATCGTTGCAACGGCAAGATTTCATTCCTTTTGATGGCTGCATAATATTCCACTATATATCTATACCACATCTTTATATATATATATCCCACTTGGTCATGGTGAATAATCCTTTTAATGTACTGTTGGATCCTACTGGCTAGTATTTTGGGGAGGAGAATTTTTCATCCATGTTCATCAGGGATATTGGTCTGTAATTCTCCTTTTTAATGGGGTCTTTGTGTGATTTTGGGATCGAGGTAATGGTGGCCTCATAAAACGAGTTTGGAAGTTTTCCTTCCATTTCTATTTTTTGGAACAGTTTCAGAAGAATGGGTATTAATTCTTCTTTGAATTTTTGGTAGAATTCCCCTGGGAAGCCATCTGGCCTTGGGCTCTTGTTTGTTGGGAGATTTTTGATGACTGCTTCAATTTCCTTAGTGGTTATAGGTCTGTTCAGGTTTTCTATTTCTTCCTGGTTCAGTTTTGGTAGTTGATACATCTCTAGGAATGCATCCATTTCTTCCAGATTATCTAATTTGCTGGCATATAGTTGCTCATAATATGTTCTTACAATTGTTTGTATTTCTTTGGTGTTGGTTGTGATCTCTCCTCTTTCATTCATGATTTTATCTATTTGGGTCCTTTCTCTTTTCTTTTTGATAAGTCTGGCCAGGGGTTTATCAATCTTGTTAATTCTTTCAAAGAACAAGCTCCTAGTTTCATTGATCTGTTCTACTGGTTTTTTTAGTCCTATTTCATTGATTTCTGCTCTGATCTTTATTAGTTCTCTTCTCCTGCTGGGTTTAGGCTTTATTAGCTGTTCTTTCTCCAGCTCCTTTAGGTGTAGGGTTAGGTTGTGTATTTGAGACCTTTCTTGTTTCTTGAGAAAGGCTTGTATTGCTATATACTTTCCTCTTAGGGTTGCCTTTGCTGCATCCCAAAGATTTTGAACAGTTGTGTTTTCATTTTCATTTGTTTCCATGAGTTTTTAAAATTCTTTTTTAATTTCCTGGTTGACCCATTCATTCTTTAGTAGAATGCTTTTTAGCCTCCATGTATTTGAGTTCTTTCCGACTTTCCTTTTGTGATTGAGTTCTAGTTTCAAAGCATTGTGGTCTGAAAATATGCAGGGAGAGATCCCAATCTTTTGGTACTGGTTGAGACCTGAATTGTGACCTAGGATGTGATCTATTCTGGAGAATGTTCCATGGGCACTAGAGAAGAATGTGTATTCTGCTGCTTTGGGATGGAATGTTCTGAATAGATCTGTGAAGTCCATTTGGTCCAGTGTCTCATTTAAAGTCTTTATCTCCTTGTTGAACTTTTGCTTAGATGATCTGTCCATTTCAGTGAGGGGGCGTGTTAAAGTCCCCCACTATTATTGTATTGTTGTTGATGTGTTTCTTTGCTTGTGTATTAATTGGCTTATATAATTGGCTGCTCCCATGTTAGGGGCATAGATATTTACAACTGTTAGATCTTCTTGTTGGATAGACCCTTTAAGTATGATATAGTGTCCTTCCTCATCTCTTATTACAGTCTTTGGTTTAAAATATAATTTGTCTGATATAAGGATTGCCACCCCAGCTTTCTTTTGGTGTCCATTAGCATGGTAAATGGTTTTCCACCCCCTCACTTTCAATATGAAGGTGTCTTTGGGTCTAAAATGAGTCTCTTGCAGACAGCATATCGATGGGTCTTGTTTTTTTATCCAATCTGATACCCTGTGTCTTTTGATTGGGGCATTGAGCCTATTTACATTCAGGGTAACTATTGAAAGATATGAATTTAGTGCCACTGTATTACCTGTAAGGTGACTGTTACTGTATATTGTCTGTGTTCCTTTCTGGTCTATGTTGCGTTTAGGCTCTCTCTTTGCTTAGAGGACCCCTTTCAATATTTCCTGTAGGGCTGGTTTCGTGTTTGCAAATTCCTTTAGTTTTTGTTTGTCCTGGAAGCTTTTTATCTCTCTTCTGTTTTCAATGACAGCCTAGCTGGAAATAGTATTCTTGGCTGCATATTTTTCTCATTTAGTGCTCTGAATAGATCATGTCAGTCCTTTCTGGCCTGCCAGGTCTCTGTGGATAGGTCCGTTGCCCATCTAATGTTTCTACCGTTGTAGGTTACAGATCTCTTCTCCTGAGCTGCTTTCAGGATTTTCTCTTTGTCTCTGAGACTTGTATGTTTTACTATTAGATTCTGGGGTGTTGACCTCTTTTTATTGATTTTGAGGGGGGTTCTCTGTACCTCCTGGATTTTGATGCCTGTTTCCTTCCCCAAATTAGGGAAGTTCTCTGCTATAATTTGCCCCAATGTACCTTCTACCCCTCTCTCTCTTTCTTCTTCTTCTGGGATCCCAATTATTCCAATGCTGTTTCATCTTATGGTATCACTTATCTCTCGAATTCTGCCCTCGTGATCCAGTAGTTGTTTCTCTCTCTTTTTCTCAGCTTCTTTATTTTCCATCATTTGGTCTTCTATATCACTAATTCTCTTTCTGCCTCATTTATCCCAGCAGTTAGAGCTTCCATTTTTGACTGCCCCTCATTAATAGCCTTTTTGATTTCAACTTGGTTAGATTTTAGTTCTTTTATTCCTCCAGAAAGGGTTTCTCTAATATCTTCCATGCTTTTTTCAAGCCCAGCTGGTATCTTTAAAATTGTCATTCTGAACTCTAGTTCTGGCATCTTACTAATGTCCATATTGATTAGGTCCCTGGCAGTCGGTACTGCCTCTTGTTCTTTTTTTTTGAGGTGATTTTTTTCCATCTTGTCATTTTGTCCAGAGGAGAATAGATGAATGAGAGAACAAAATGCTAACAGGGTAACAAAGACCCCAGAAAAATATACACTAAACAAATCAGAAGAGACCTGAAACTGGGAGAAAAGAAAGGGAAAGACAGAAAAAAGAAAAAAAAAAGAAAAAGATTTAAAAAAAAACAGAATATGATCAATTATGATCGGGCTGGTAAATTGACCAGTGCCACACACTAGATTTTGGGCATATTTTGGTCTGTTAGAAGAAACTGCCTCCCAAAATTTTAAAGAAAGTAAAGCTTATATATGTTCAAAAATAAGAGTAAGTATGATTAAGGGATGGAATATGACTGTAAAGATGAAAATTATAAAAGATTTTATAAAAGGAATTGATAAGAAATTGGTTGAATAAAGAAAGAAGAGAAATTAAATTAAAAAAAAAAAAAGGGAGAGAATGTGACCAGGCAGGAGACTACAACAAAGCCATACACTAGAGATTTAGGGTATATTTTGGTCTGTTAGAAGAAACTGTATCCCAAAATTTTAAAGAGAGAACAACTTATATATATATATATATATATATATATATATATCAAAAATAAGGTTAACTACTGTGAAGGGATAGAATATGACTCTAAAAATGAAAAATTAAAAAGATTTTTTAAAAAGGGATTGATAAGATGTTGGTCGAAAAAGGGAAAAAGAAAAATTCAAAAAAAAAAAAAAAGAAAAAAAAGAAAATTAAAAAAATTAAGTTTGTAGGACTAAAGAATCAGGGGGGAAAAGCCATGAATTCTGTGTGCTGTATTCCCCTAGCACTGGAGTTCTGCCGTTCTTATTGACCCCTAAACTAGGTCTTGGCTGGCTGTTCTTGCTGATCTTCTGGGGGAGGGGCCTGTTGCCATGGTTCCCATATGTCTTTGCCAGAGGTGGAATTGCCTCGCCCTTGCCGGTCCGAGCTAAGTAATCTGCTCAGGTTTGCTCTCAGGAGCTTTTGTTCCCTGCAAGCTTTCCACACAGCTTTGGAGGATGAGAGTGAAAATGGCGGCCTCCCAATCTCCACCCCGGAGGAGCCAAGAACTCGGGGCCCCACTCCTCAGTGCACCCCCAGAGAAAAGCAGTCAATCACTCCCGTCTCCCTGGTCTCCGGCCAAACTCTGAGCTCACCTGGCCTGTGACCGAGCATTTCTATCTCTGTCACCCAACCCTGTGTGGAGTCTCCAAACCCAGCAGATCCCTGCGGTGCACTCCCAAGCCACTCCTCCTGGGGGAGGAAGGGGAATCTCCCCAGATCTGCTGCTTGTTGGGTCCCTGCTGGAAAAGCAGTGGCTGGACTATGCCGTGGATCATGGTTTATGGCAACCCCAAGCTGAGAGCCCGCCCACTCCTCGGCTCCATCTCTGCAGCCAGCTTCCCCGCTCCGCTACCTGGGAGCTCTGCCGCACTCAGGCACCCCTGGTCTTTCTGTGACCCTGAGGGTCCTGAGACCACACTGTCCCAGCGAGGGTTCCACCCCCTGCTTAGCCACTGGAGCGACGTCCCTCAGTAGAGCAGACCTCTACAAGTTCCAATTTTGTGCTTGGCTGCTTTATCACTTGACGGTAGTGGCTGATGGAGGCCCTCTCCCCCACTGTCTATCCTCCCGAATATCGCCTCGGATTCACTTCTCCACATGTCCTACCTTCCAGAAAGTGGTCGCTTTTCTGTTCAGACAGTTGCTGCTATTCTTTTCTTCGATCTCCTGTTGAGTTCATAGGTGTTCAGAATGGTTTGATCCCTATCTAGCTGAATTCCTGGGACCAGATGAAATTTAGGTCTCCTACTCCTCCACCATCTTGCTCCTCCCCCCCCTTTCTTTTTTAAACCCACTCTATTCAACACATTTTCCCACCACCTCACTGGAAGAGGTCTTTGTCAAAAATTATCAGTAACCTCTTCATCGTTTATTCCAATGGTCAATTTTTATATTATTGCATATTTGGTACTATTATATTTGACTTTCTATCAGTATATAGCACAGTTGATCGCTCTCTATTTGAAACATTTTCTTTGATTCCATTTCAGCATGTCATTTCTCTATTTTCCTCCTACCTCTTTGGCTAATTCTTTTCTGTCTCCTTTGTTCATTCTTCCTTATCTCCCCAAACTCTAAACACTGAACACATGAGGGCTTCATTCTCAGGTCTTCTGACTTCTCTATCTTCATCTCCTTCTTAAACGATCTCGTCCAGTCTTATGGCTTTGTACATCATCTCAATGGGGTTGAATCCATTTTGTATATCTTGATTGATTCCATCTTCCTCTGAACTCCATATTGATATTAATTTATCACTGAACACTTCTGCTTAGATGTTTAACAGACATATCAAACTTAATAGGTCTAAAATCAAACTCCAAATCTTTCTCTCTGACTTTTCTCATAACCTTCCCCATCTCAGTTAAGGAAAACACTGTTCTTTTGGTTGTTTAGGTCCCAAATTTAGAGTAATTCTTAACTCCTGTGTTCCTCAAACTTCATATCCAATCATCACCAAATACTGTCAGCTCTTCCTTAAATATATATATATATATATATATATATATATATATATATATATATATCTCCAGAATCAGACCACTTCTGACCAGCCACAGACATCTCAGCTTGGATCACTGAAAAGTCCTCCTAACTGGTCTCCCTGCTTTTGTCACTGCTCTTCTATGGTCTGTTCTCCATATGACAGCAAAACTAATACAATTTTAATATAAATGTTAGCATATCATGTCTTTCTTCAAAATTCTTCAAAGTTTGTTCATTTTACTCAGAATAAAAGCCAAGTTCTTTCAGTGGCTGAAAATCCCTTCATGGTGTGCTCTCTGCTCCCAATACAATATTTTTTTGTGGTTTGTCAACCAATCTAGAGAATTTTCTACCTCAGTACCTTTGCACTTGATGTACTCTTTGCCTGTAATTTTATTTCCCTTTTGTTTTCTGGGCTCACACTCTCACAGTCTTCATATTGTGCTCCAAAATCTCTTTAATATTAAAGTCTTTCTATAAAACTCAATTTAAAATAACAACTATCGGATCACTTTGCATCCCAAATACTATTCATTTCCTTTTCACTGCTTGATTTATCTCTATAGTGTTTAGCGTCATTTGAGATATTAAATGTTTACATATTTATTTGTTCCTTTTCTATGTGCCTCTTTTTGAACATGTCATGAAGGCAGGAGTTTATTGGTGTTGTTCACTGCTATATCTTCACCACCATGGTTGATCCATAGTTGAAGGTCAATACATATTAGTTGAATAAATAAATCAAATAAATGGGCAATAAATATAAATTAAGTAAATATATATAACATCTTATAATATTTGTATGAAGATTGAAATATGCAAAATATAATCTATAATGCTTATAGGACAAAAGTGGTTGCCAAGTGGTATAAAAATATCTATAGGATGCTAGGGAGAGAGAGAAGTCATGGGGAGAGGTACATGGAGACCCTTAATTATACATACGATGTTTAACTTCTTAAAAATTATGAGAAACACATGTAACATAGTGTTAAAATTTGATAAAACTGAGTGATGGGTACACTGGTGTTTAACTTATTCTCTATCATTGCTGGTGCATTGAAACATTTCATTTCATTTCTTAAGGAGAAAACAGATTAATCCCTTAAAGGAATCCAGCAAATATATAGAATAAGAAGATCTTGTTGAATGAATACAAAGTTTATTATGCCTGAGGAATGATTGAAATGGTTGGCAAGGATTGGCATGGATTAAAATCCTAAAAAACTTAAATAACTAAAAATTTTAAATAACTCTGAGGGCAAAAGAGTTTAAACTGGATCCTTTTTTCTCACCAGATGCCTAGTAAGGTGAGTAATGACTAAAGATATTATTGATCTCATCTAGAAAAAGCAGTGTAGTCTATCATTTAAGAGACAGTTGTCCCTGATTATTTAAAAACCCACATACACACAATAAATATATAATGAATTTTTTCTATTGATCAGACTTATGCTAGTTACTAGGACTACAGAGACAAATGAGATGAAAATGGGGATAAAAATATCTGGCTTCAAAGAGTTCAGTCTAGTGGGGAAGATGGACAAATAAATAGTTATAAAACAATGTGCTGTAATAGTGATGTGTGGGGCGCCATGGGGGCAGAGAGCTGCGAGAATGAGCTTCCCATATGTCAGTAGAGATCTGTGCCCACAGAGAAACTTTACCCAGAGCCATGCTGTCAGCAACTATGTTCCAAAATCTACCATAATTATTAGTCCTAACTGCCAAATCCAGGGCCTCCCACTAGAATTTATTATACTCCAGGTTTTGTGATTATTTTTTTAAGTAATAAGGCATTTGTTAAACTCAACACGTTCTTAGGAAGTGTTTATACTCCAATTTAAGTGCCATGTGGCTAACTTAATTAGTTTTTTTCTCTGCTTCTGAAATATCCTTATCAAACCAACAACCAGCAAGTGAGGCCTTGTTGATCACAATTTATCCACTCAATAATCTAGTGATAAGAAATATGGAGAAAAGCCTCTCTTAGGAGGAAATACTAAAATGATTTTTTTTTCCAACCAAAATCCAATTTGTTAGATATTTGCTGGCTCCATCTTACTATGCTATGACTTTAGTTATAGGTAAAAATAACTATACTTATAATGAGGGTCAACAGAAAGAGAAATATAAAAATATCCACCCAAAGGGTGGTAATAAACAGAAATGGTCTAAATATTAAAAGATCAATATCAGGGTTTTGCTCATAGACTGCTATTCACAAGTGTAATATTGTGTCTCTGCTTGAGCAGCTATTTTCCTCTTGGATTTATATCTGTCCTCAGAAAAGAATACCATGGGGCAAAATCCTCCTGGTTGAGATGATCTATAGCTTTGGCATTGCCATTACTGCTCCAAGCCTTTCGGTCTCCTGCCATCAGGTAAATAGATTTTACAAAGGTGAGAGAGTTTTTACATTGGAAACTGCAACAGAGAAAGCTTGTGTCCCTTTTGGAATGGAATGCCATTGACATTTCTTGGGATAACTTAATCAAATGGGAAGTAACAAATTGCTATTCCACAAACTTGGAAACTTGCAGACAGATGGTTTCTATGTTTAGAGATTGTTTACCTTTAGTTGAATAATTCACTGATTAATATAATGGCCAGCATTTCCCTCATTTTAACCATAAAGTTTTTCCCTCCATTTAGGTCCTAAAACCTTAAAGTTGAGGAAAATAATTTTCTAGAACCTATGTTTCATTTAGGCGAATGATGCTATTGCTAAAAGGAAAGCTGACAAATTATAACATTTACATTTAGAACTAGGTTCTATCCCCATCATAGAAGAGGAATTTTAGTAATTGGTGGTAAATTCAACTTTTTGAGGGAAAATAAAGTTCTACTTGGGAATATCCCTGGTCTCTCTGCTCACAAGAAGTAGTAGTATCATATGTCTAGTTTATAAGGTAGAATAATAGCTTTGGGTTTCTGGATTGGATTTTAGCCAGAAGTTCTATAGGACAACTTAGCCCTTTGGCAGGTAACTTATCTCTGAAAACAATTTACACAACATTTAATCAATTTCATCCCTCAACAGTATATACTATTGCCATAACAGTCTTTTGATACAGTTCACTTCATGTCTCAATCTCTGCTGAAAACCATGAAATACAGACCTATTGATTGTAGAATCATGTTAAAATCCCTAAATAAAGCATTGTAGGTTATTCATTATCTGGCTCCACACTACCCTTCCATTCCTTTCCTCTATTAGCTTCTTAAGTATCTTATCCTCCGTTTAAACTTGCCTTCTGGACTTTCGCTCAATATTCTCTGTTTTTCCCTCTTGAGTGACTCTCTCCTTTTCCTCTCACACATACTTCGAAACCCAGTTCAAACCTGCCTTTATGAAACGTTCCCTGATCCTTCCGATTCCATGTAACCCATCTCACTTTGAACTTTGTACTTTTCTTTAGAACTTTTACATTATAGATTTTTCTATAATTGTCAGAAAATATATTGACTGTTTTCATATCAAAGATATTTCTCGAGTGCCTGCTATATGCCAGGTGCAATGCTGGTATTAGGTCGTGACAGAGAATAACTGCATGGACACCATATTCTAGTGAGGAGGATATACCAAAAATAGAACGAGGGGGAAAGAGAGAAGCAGAAAAAGAAGGAGAAGAAAAGAAACAAATGCAAGTAAAGAAATTATATATTACAATAAATGATATGCAAAAACAAACAAGCAAGGAATTGATACTAAAACTATCATGGAGGCCAAGATATTTTAGATAAGGTGTATCATTAGTCCAGTTTCTTTCTTTATTTTTAAAAGATTTTATTTATTTATTTGACAGAGAGACAGCTAGAGAGGGAACACAAGCAGGGGGAGTGGGAGAGGGAGAGGGAGAAGAAGGCTCCCCACTGAGCAAGGAGCCCAAGGCGGGGCTCCATCCCAGGACCCTGGGATCACGACCGGAGCAGAAGGCAGACGCTTAACGACTGACCCACCCAGGCGCCCCAGTCCAGTTTCTTTAGAGAAGCAGAGCAGAGAGGAGAGAGAGAGAGAGAGATTTATTATGAAGAATTGAGTCACAGAGTTATGGAGACTGAGAAGTCCCATGATCAGCCATCTGCAAGACAGAGACCCAGGAAAGCTGATGGTTCAGTTTAGTTAGAGTCTGGAGGCCTGAGAACCAGGGTTGCTGATGGAGTAAGTCTCAGTCCAAGGGCAAGAGAAGACCCAAGTCCCATTCCATCAAAGGGGTGAATTCCCTCTTCACCTTTTGTTCTATTCAGTACCTCAGTGGATTGGATGATTCCCAGCCATGCTGAAGAGGGCAATCAACCTGCTTTACTGAGTCCACTGATTCAGATGCTATTCTCATCCATAAACACCATTACAGACACACCCAGAAATAATGTTTAGTCAGATATCTGGGCATCTCATGACCCAGTCAAGTCGACACAAAATTAACCATCATGTGTGATCAGGGAAGGCCTTCCTGAGAAGGTGAAATTTGAGTTGAGTGGTAAAGAGAATTCAGGAGAATACAGCTATGGAAAGAGTGGAAGAAAAATATTTCAAGAAGAGGCAAAGGTGTACAAAAGCCCTGAGGAGAAGGAAAGAGGAAATAGAAGACTTTTTGTATATGAAGGAAGGGGGGAACATGCAGATCTTTATGGACCAAGGCAAGAAGTTTTGATTTTATTATTCTAAGTCCAGTTGAAAGTCATTTGAGGTCTCTATTATATGAGAAAGAGACAGTTTTTGATTTAAATGCAATGTAAAATGAATGATTACTCTGTCTTTGGTGGGGAAAGTGGACTGAGGGAGATGGTGGATAATGGGGAAGATTAGTTAGAAGGATATTATAGTAATCCAGGTATGGAGGATGGTACATGCCAATATCTTGCATCCCACATGCTTTGATCCTGCTTCCATAAAAAGGTGGGGTCAATGTTCCCTCCACTTGAATTGAAAAGAGGTTTGTGACTCCTAAAAACGCTGGAGTATGGTAGAAGTGATGGTATGACTTTGGAGGCTAGACAGCAAAAAGGATACAGCTTCCTCCTTGCTGTTTCTCTTTGGGGCACTGACTCCATGGGAAGCCAGCCACTGTGTTGTAAGGAAGCCCAAAGTGCTTTATGCAGAGAGACCATATAGAGAGATTCATATGGAGAGAAAACTGAGACTGCAAGCCCCCAGGCAGCATCAGTGCCAGTGAATGCCCCTCCCGATGACTTTGTCTTCCAGCCTGTCTCTGTTATGCTCTGTCTGAATTCCTGAGCCACAGAATCTGCAGGCATTAAAAAAAAAAATTGTTTCAGGCAACTAAAGTTTTGGGGTAATTTGTTTTTAGCAATAGATAAGAAATGGATTGGTACAGGAGCTGACAAGAAGGCAGATTCATGATATATTTTGGAAATAGAACTTGTAAGATTTGCTGATGAAATGGATGGAGGCAGTGAAGAGGGAATAAAGGATGACTCCTAAATTTGGGATTTTAGTAATATAAGAGTAGCTCCACCTACTGAGGTCCAGAAGACAGGCGGATGCAGATGGCAGGTTTGCAGAGGACAAAGTTGATCTTTTCTACTAGATTTTAAGCTCTTTGAGAGCACAGTGGCACCTATTTCCTTCATAGCACAGAGCACAGTGTTTTTGGAGTAATAAGTGCAACAAATATCTCCTAAATTGAACTATGAAGAAGCTCCTGCCTGTGACTGCCCCAGTGAGATCATCCCTTCTGAAAGCATTAATCTATAATATATATGGATATAGATGAACTTGCATTTTTAACATTTGCATAAAAGGAATTGACATATTATGTCAATTAATCACACTTAGCAAGGGAAGGATACATAAATTAACTTGCTGTCTTTCAGACTTTGGCTGCACATAACAGAGTGATATAAGGAACTGGAAAATGTATGGTTAATTTGGCTCATGGAGACAGGCATATATTAAAAAAGGTCATATCAGTCACAAAAATGAGGAACTGTTGCTCCACATTGTGTTCTGTAAACAAAACCTTCATGCTTCTTACTTATGGCTAATTCCAGTTTATGCTTGCATGACCTTGGCCTTTTCTTTACAGTGTGGCTGCTTTGATTTGTATTAGCCAAGGCTTCTTTATAAAGTGCTTAACTGAATACATTCACTACAGAATTTCTGGGAACTTTCCTGATGGGTCCAAGATTTTAAATAGACACAAGATGAGAAGAAACATAGCTGCCATGACAGAAGAGCCCCTTTGCAGGGAATACTCCAGGGTAACACCCAAGTGGCATTCTTTCTGAGCTCCCTGTTTCTGCAGTGTCCAAAGGAAAAATCATTCTATCTGCATTCTTGGTGTTTGACACGGTGTGTTATGCAAATTTGCCCACTTTGTAAATACCTTCACAGGGTCTGGTTTGCTTTTTCTTTCTGGCACCTAAGTTAAGAATTTATCCCTTTTAAAATATTTGCTAATCTCAGTTATAGTCGAAGGGCAAATATGAACCTTGGACAAGTCTCCTCTGGCCACATTATTTGCCTCTGTGTTTCTGGTAGGGGGTAAAAAAAATGCTGTGCTGTGGGTGCCATAGAGTGTGTCTGTGTGGGGAAAGGCAAAGGCCTTGACAATGTGACTCACAAGGCCCAGCCCCTGGACACACAGAAACTCTTTCTAAATGTCCCATAGCTATCCCAAGGAAAAGGTTCAGATCTTCAGTGATAAAGATGCTTAATGACAAAGATGTCCCTCTTTTCATTTTTTTCCCCCTTTGGAAAGGAAGTTCATATAATCACTCCATTTGGCTTCGCTTTAAAAAATGATGGTCCTGTGTAAGATGTTAATGTGTTTCCCTTATTAAGTGCTGATTCTAATTAAACAAACTTTCCACTTTGAACAAGAAAATTGATTTTCTGTTTAAGATTTTTGTTGATAAAATTGTGGTGATTAGTGAGGTTGCAGTTTGCTATTAAGTCTTAATATATAGTTATAACTTAAACTTAGCCATTATTTTTTAATAATGTTCAATGACCCATCAGGTTTCCAGAGGTCTTTAGAGTTTTCACTGTTTATAATCCTCTATTGTGTTCAGAGGATTATGAAGTACTCCAGGGAGCAGGTGCTAGTGGCCAAGCAGGTTTCTATTTCCATCAATGGAGGAGTTTTCATAAAGGATTGAGTAATCCTACATCTATCAGCCTCAGGGCATCCCATGCCCAGTGAATGTATCACACAGGGGTTTTCTTTCTTTTTCTTTCTTTCTTTCTTTCTTTCTTTCTTTCTTTCTTTCTTTCTTTCTTTCTTTCTTTCTTCCTTCCTTTCTTTCTTTCTTTCTTTCTTTCTTTCTTTCTTTCTTTCTCTTTCTTTCTTTCTCTTTCTTTCTTTCTTCTCTTTTTCTTTTTCTTTCTTTCTTTCTCTTTTTCTTTCTTTCTTTCTCTTTTTCTTTCTTTCTTTCTCTTTTTCTTTCTTTCTTTCTTTCTTCTTTCTTCTTTCTTTTTTCAGACTGAAGATAGATCCACATTTTTAAAAGTCTGCTTAACATAAGGTGGAGAAATAGAGAAACCTTGGTAATGTTGCGGAAGAAAAAGATTTAGAGCCTGTAGCAGCCACTTCTGTTTGGTGATGTTGGTGTTGCTCTCAACCCTCTTTTACTTACCAATGTCACCCTTCCGCACTGGTGGATTAGCAGCTGGATGCTTCATAAATTAAGGAAACTGATTTTAAAACTTCCTTTTAAATTTACCAAACCTTTTAAATTTACCATTACTTCCGTCCATTGCAGACATTTGAAACAATACACCGAAGTATATAAAATATAATATCTTCATCACATTAGAGCGTCTGCTCTTCCTGCTCTACCTAGAGTGAGTCACTGTTTTCAGGTTAATCCGTATCTTTCAGGTCCTCATTTTCTATATACACCCATAAGCACACATGTGCACATGTACCATACAGACACATGTAGGGTTCTGGTGATGGTGGTGTTTTTTGGTCAAAATGGGATCAGATAGTGCCTCCAGCTAGCTTTTTCATTCAATAATGAATCATGGACATACTGCATGTAATAATACTCCATATGAGACTATAACAAAAGTATTTAAAGAACACTGATTCATTTTTTTTCCTTGATTCTAAGATTCAGAGTTTTGGGGTTTTTTTAATTTAATTTAATTTTATTATTTTTTTAATTTTATTATGTTATGTTAATCACCATACATTACATCATTAGTTTTTGATGTAGTGTTCCATGATTCATTGTTTGCGTATAACACCCAGTGCTCCATGCAGTACATGCCCTCTTTAATACCATCACCAGGCTAACCCATCCCCCCACCCCCCTCCCCTCTAGAACCCTCAGTTTGTTTCTCAGATTCATTTTTTTAAACAAACTAATCAGCATCCAAAATTGTTCTCTTTACACTGATTTCATTAGAAGTCTACCTATGTTCTTTCTTCATTGTTACCATTTTTTTTGGAAATAGCTTCTACACTTTTACATCCACTTTCACAGTCAGTTTAGACAGTTCCTACCTCTGCTTTGAGACCTCAAAGCAAATGGGGCATGCATTTTTTGCTTATATATATAGTTGTTTTTTTTTTTAAGTAGAGCCCATTTTGGTAAGCAGGATTCTAAGATGGCCCTCAAGATTCCTTGCCTTGGAATACAGGTGGTATAATCCTCTCACCTGGAGTGTGAAGGAGCTTATGACATGATGAAATAGCATTTGTGGGATTACATTATGTTATACGACAAAGATGTAATTAAGGTTCTTAATCAGTTGACTCTTGAGTTAATCAAAAAAGAGATTATCCTGGGTGAGTGAGCCTGACCTAACTAAAGTAAGTCTTTAAATCTCAGTCCAGAGGTCAGAGACAGACAACAATAGGCAGATTTTCTCCTGTTGGCCCTGAAAGAGCAAACTGCCATGTTGTGGAGAAGACCATGTGATAGGGAATGTCCAGTAGGATCTATATGCTAGCTGTTGAGCAAAAGACCCAGCTAACCCATGGAAGATTCCTGACCCAAAGAAACTGTGAGATAATAGATTTGTGTTGTTTTAAGTTGCCAAGTGTAGTGGGTTGAATTGTGACCACCAAGAGGAATGTCCGCAGGAACCTTAGAATGTGATCTCATTTGGAAACAGGGTTTTGCAGATGTAATTAAGGTAAAGATCTCAAGATGAGATCATCCTGGATGAGGATGGGCAGAAAGGGTGATGACACAGAGAGACAGAAAGAAGGCCATGTGAAATCGGAGGCAGAGACTGCTCTTATGTAGCCGCCATGCCAAGGAACCAAGGGTTGCTGGCAGTCACCTGAAGTTAGGAGGAAGTCAGTGAATGGCTTCACTCTAGGACTCTAGGAAGCAAACCGACCCTGCTGACACCTTAATTTTGTACTTCTGCCCCTCAGAACTGTGAGAGAATAAATTTTTGTTGTTTTAAGCCTCTAAGTTTGTGGTAATTTATTATGGCAGCCCTAGCAAATTAATACACCAAGTCTGTGATAAATTGTTACACAGAAATGGAAAAATGAGGGGTGCCTGTGTAGCTCGGTTGATTAAGTGTCTGCCTTCGGCACAGGTTGCTCAGCTCATGATCCCAGGGTCCTGGGATCGAGCCCCATGCCCAGCTTCCTGCTCACGGGGAGTCTGCTTTTCCTCTGCCCCTCCCCCTCCTAGTGCTCTCTCTCTCTCTCTCTCTCTCTCTCTCTCTCTCTCAAATAAATAAATAAAATCTTTTTTAAAAAGATAGAAAATGATACACAATATTAAAAGGTCAGGAGATTTTTTCCCCTGTATCAACACTGCAACTGCATTTCACATGGCAGCAACTATCTAGAGAGGCATCTGCTGACTATGGTCTGGCTGTGAGTGATCTGGTTCTCTCTGTGGGCCACACTACTCCCACAATGCCCTCAGGCACACTTACACCTGGTCTGCTTCTTCACCTGCTGGGCCCCTAGAGTCATTTGCACTTTTGATCTTTGCTTTATGATTTCAGTATTTTTTCTCTAAAACCTGAAACCATATTGCCCATTTATTGGCACTTGGTTGCTTCTCAGAACCGAAAACACTCCCCAGCAGCACTGAGAATATTCAGAATATAAATGTGTAAATGATAAAGAGAATTCCAAACTAGGTTCCAAAACTGTGTTGTATGAAAGCAAACTTTTCAGAACAGACTTAGCCAAGTAAACCCTACATTGGACTTGAAATGAGGTGTCCCTTTGCTCTACAGACCTACTTATTTTTCAATATGAAAAGTTAACAATTTTTAAAAACTTACAGTACTCTTTCCTGCCCTTAAACTATAGTACCAACACAGAATATAGAGTAGTACTAATTTTAGTGGAAACTGAACTTGTCAAAGACAAACTAGCTCTTCAAAGATAGATTCTGGATGAGTCCACTTTGATTTAGGTTCGTAGTTCCTGCTGTGTAGTCTGCTAATTCTAGCTTCTTCCTGTCATACCTGAGTTGGCAACAAGATTCAAAATCCTACCTGTTTCTGAAGAATGGGTCTTTGTTTTATGAAAATTGTACCCAACAACAATTTGTGCCCAACAGCAAGATGCAATTTGTGCCCAGTAGCAAGACTTCCATTTCTTTCTACCTCCTGCAGCATAGTGCAACCTAAATTTGCTACTCATTCAAATGGGCAAAAACTTGCCTATGGCTTTAATAATTGTTTATTTATTTCTTAGTATTCCAATAGTGATAATCACTTATTAAAAGAATTGAAATAAAGAGAAATGTCAAAGAGCAAATAAAGTTTTTCTATAGGTCCTCTTAATGGGAAACTAACTAGTACAGTTGACCCTTGAATAACCTTGGAAAGTTAGGGGCATCCTTCCCCCATGCAGTTGAAAATCTGCATATAATTTTGACTCCCGCAAAACTTAACTAATAGCCTACTATTCACCAGAACCAATAATATAAACAGTTGATCAACACATATCTTGTATGTTACACTATTATATACTGTATTCTTATAATAAAGTAAGCTAGAGAAAAGAAAATATTCTTAAGAAAAATCATAAGAAGGGAAAATACACTTACAGTACTATACAGTATTTTTAAAAAATCTGCATAGAATTGGCCCCACATAATTCAAACCATGCTGTTCAAGAGTCAGCCGTATAGTAGAGAATCAACATTTTCACAGTTGAGAAAGGAAGAGTTGATAAAGCTCTGAGGAAAAATGATGGAACAGAATAACTATGATATGGAATAAAGTCATTTTTAGCTTGATTCCTAACCTGAATTGAGAATAAAACCTGAGCCACTGTCACTTAAAGATATATGACAGTCTGGGAATTGTGTTTTGATGATGGTTATGATTGAATTTCAATCAGAATTCAATGTTCAAGTTCACTGCTACTAGCACCATAACTATTTTATACTGACACAGCATCAGAGGATGGGCAAGTCTGTGTCCAGCAAATAAGACATTGCTATTTTTCCCAAGTCCCCTCGGGTTTGTTGTAAGTAGGTTTCTCTGCTGATCTACAGTACTAATCAATATTATTGAGTGTTGACTGGGTGCCTGGAATTGTGTAAGGCCATTTCACTTGTAAGATTATTTTTGTCCCTTATTTCATTTTTCTTAAGAAGAAGGAATATCTACTATTATTGTTAGCAACATGCAAGTAAGAATATCTAGTGTACTAACCTTCCACTTTGAGGAATTAAAGCTTGTCTATTACACCACTTCCCAATGAATCCATCCCCAAATATGTCACCCTAAGTTTAGTTATTTTTTTCATTTGACTGACTCCTGGAATGCTTTGGACTGTTAGGACCTTTGCATAAATTGCTCTCCCATGCCTTTGTTTCTGTTCCCTAAAAGTTTCAGATCTCATTGCCACTTTGACTTGCAGGTTCCTCAGCTGGGTCACAGACAAAAAAAAATAAAATAAAGGGAAAGGGTCCGACCAAAGATGAGGAACAAAGTGTGAAGACGTGATGACATCAGACACAGAGCTGCAAATGGAGGAAAGTAATGTATTTAATATGCTTACCAAAGACATCCAGTTCTGCAGCTTTTCAGTGGACTTCTGTGCACCACCCATGGTATGTCAGTTCGTTGGCAAAGGAATCAGGAAACAAAATATTTGTGAGGCATGTTAGGAAAATGTCTAAGGTGACTGGGTCCTCACTTCTAGACAACAGCAATCCATCAGTTTTGTGGTATGCCATGCAAAATTGTCAGATACTGTTTCCTCTCCTTTCTTTCACTTATTTTTTAAAATTTCATTTATTTGGCTAAATCACTTGATAAAGGGGGAGTAAAATACTGGTTCTGGGAAATCTTAGAAGAACTTCCTAGATTTTTCAATTAAAAATTTTACAGTTTGGGTTGTGGACTAAGGACAAGTTTAAACAGTCTCTTGTTCCGACCCACTCCACTTCCATGTTTCTTGCATTATCTTCAGAATCTTATTTATTCATTATTCAAAAGTGAAAACAAACTAGATGCAGCCAACAAGGAACCATTTTCTTTTGTGGGTGTTTCATTTTTGGCTTCTTAGAACAGTACCAGGGCCAATACTAATTAGTTGTCATTGTTTGTTTTAGTTCCCTGCATAGGTGGGAGGATAGAAGACCAGCTTTTATACTGCTGTTTTTATTTATTATTTTCTTACTTTTCCTTAGGTTGAAAAACCCTGGCTCTGCTGTTTTATTCATTGTAACAAAAATGTGCTTAATTAAACATAACATTTTACAGATGCTTCAACAAATGTCTTTTAGTACAAAAGCACCTATCTGGCTGAAAGAAGGGAAGCTTTTCCTTCCAACTCTTCCTGCATTTAGAGACAACAAAAACAATTGGTGTTATTGCTTGGGTCCAAATGTATATGTATCAGGAGGCATGAATGTATGCTACAACAAAAAAAATTACACTCCTCTGTTTATTTGGAAATCTTATGAATGCTTAAAGAAAGATCAACCCAATAGGATATTATACAAAGGTATTATTCATGTATATATATGGATACATATATGAAAATCTATATAGCTATTTATAACAAGAACAATTATATTGAAGATCATGGAGCAACGCTTTACATTCTTTAGACAGTAATGTATAAAGGCAAGTGTTATCTGACAACATTAAAGAATAGTGAAAGAAAATGTTGAGAATCATTATTTAATGGAAATATATGTTTTATATCTTGCTCTTAACATCTTTTTTCAACGTTGACATTTTAAATGAAGAGAAGATCATGCCACTGCAATGATTAAAAATGTAAACCCATGGTTTTCAGGTCCAAGGTCCCCCATGATCCCCTTTCCAGCCCAACCTCCCTCCAGGATACCACATATGTCCTTTACTCCAGGCTACAGGATGCACATTGCCATCTATTATCTCTACTCTCTTTTCTTTTTTCTTTTTTCTTTTCTTTCCTTCTTTTTCTTTCTTTCTCTTTCTTTCTTTCTTTCTTTCTTTCTTTCTTTTCTTTTCTTTCTTCTTTTTCTTTCTCTCTTTCCATTGTCTGATTCAGATTTTTTATACTTGTCATATTCTTTCCTGCTTCAAGACACTTCTCTTTGAATATAACCTTATAATTTAATGATTCGCAAAAAACTAAAGATAATTAAACTTTTCCATTCATTTATACTGCATATAAATTGCATTTATAACTGTGCTTGAAAAACTAGAGTTTGTGAGCCGCTCATTATTAGGACCCTGTCAAGTTGGATTGGAGGAATTCCTGTGTGGAGAGATTGGCAGAATCTTCTATCAGAGAAGCCCATTCCAAAATGTATAGTAAACCACTTTTGCAGTAGATTTAGTTTATGTAGGTTTATTTGCTCTAAGTAAATACCTGACAATGACCATTTTAAGAGATGAAACAGACAAAATGCCTCAGACATAATGTCATCTCAAAAAACGAAAAATGAGAAAACCATATGTTCCTCCTTTACTGTTTGCAAAAATGACACACACACAAAAATCACGCTCAAAACAAACAAAAGCTGGAATTTATCTCTGTATCTGTGAGCCCTCTACTTTGGCTCTGTAAGATGATTATTGAAGATTGGTAAGGGCTATGCACACAGGGAGCATGAGATCATCTCCTTTCTTTTATTGGAGCTGGTCTTTTTCCAATCATGGGGAGCTATGTACAGCATTCAAATTGCATTATGATGTTTCAGACCACCCTGCCTTCAACATACAGTTCCTTTTGCCTGAAGTGTCCTTCATTTCTTCATCTTATCAAATTCTACTCATATTTCCCAACATAGGTCTAATATCATCTCCTCAAGGGAGCATTCTTTGGATCCCCAAAATTGTTAGTATGCACTCTCTCAGCTCAGGTAACACTCTGCAATGAGAATTAATCATAGTAATTATGCACTGCTACCATTTTGATTTATTGTATCTCTCTTGGACCATAAGCTTCTCTGAGAAGAAAAAGATATCTTTTCTAGCTTTTTGTGCCTAATATTTAGCAGAGCCTTTCATAGAAGGGGGGCTAATACTAATTTGTTGAATGAGTGAACCTGGCTAATGTATTTGACTTATACCATTTCAAACACTATTTGGCCAAAGCAGCTAATCAATATAATGTGATGGAGTTCATGGCATTTTATTAAAAATAGATCTGATCTCAGAAGTCCATTTAAATTACACTTTTCAAATGAAAATCATAGAATTAATTTCTCTGCTTTTCATTTACAAACTCTACATTTAATAACCATATCACAATGTCCAGTTAAGGGAAATTTTAATTTCCAGGTTTATGCCTTAATAAAATTATTTTTATAGTAAGTTTTAATATTTTAACCCTATATTCTGGCCAGTTATTTAACAAAAATATATTGATAACTGACTATATGCCAAACCCTCCCTGTTTGGGGCATTGGAATATAGCAGTGAGCAAAGTCCCTGCTCTAAAAGGGGTAGACAGATAATAAGCCAAATAGATACATGTATAGACAGAGACTATCCCTTTAAAGCAATGCATTTCATGAATTCTGGGTTAAACTTGAAACTAACTTTTAAGAAGAAGCTATCATTTAGCTGAAGAAGCTGCTAAAATACTGAAACACCTAATTCAGACCGCAGACTCCTGTTTGCTCCTCTTGGGGATGCTTAACTGCAGAATTTGGAAGAGGCATCATGACCAGAAAAACTGAGCCTTCTTTTTCTATGAGAAAACAAACATGGATATTTTGAATTCTTTACTACAAAATAGACTGAGTGTGGTTCCGAATATGGTCGCAAAATTGTTTGGCTCTGTGAATCCACAGCACTATAAAATTAAACTTTCTGGTAAAAGGACTGCTTTTTTAATCTTAAAAATGGGGGGGTATTTTTTTTCCACCATTATAGCCCCTCTTCTCCCCACCCATTTCTTTGGTGCTCTTGGCCATGAGCCCTTTTGTTACACAGGTTTTCCAGCAGGTAGTATCTCTTATTTTTAGCAGGGTTAATGGCTTATTTACAAACCAGTGACTCTAAATCATAAAAAATAAGGAATGACTCACATTCATTAAAGTGAATTCTGATACATTTGGCTACTCGTATGATACAGAGGTACATAATGAGGCAATTGGAGGACAGAGAATTCATTAATCCATGAGGTGGCAGTGATGCCAAGCAGAGACAGGCTGACATTCCTCTTAGGTCTCTTATGGGCAAAGTAATTATTTCTTTAAAAGATCTGCAGTTTATGAACATTTGTTACCCTTGGAGGAATCCCCCTTCAGAACTTAGAAAAAGGAAATTCTCTGAGGAATTAATCCAGATGCATGAGTTATTATGGATTATAGTATCCACTTTATTCCCCAGTTCCTGTCAGATGCCATTTAACTCCTGTTGATTCACCGGTTCCTTACCTTCATTTGGATTTAGGCAGGATAGCTGCCTGGGCATTCAGGGCCAGGACTGTCACAGTCCTCCCTTGTCCTAGTCATGGCTTAGAGATGTCTTGGGATTTGATTCTGTCCATAGATCTGGACTTTTGGATAGTCTTGCTCATTTACTTCAGAGAGTGGAAACAACAACCAAGGGAAAACTCTGTTTAGCAAAAGGATGTTCATTATATGGAAGAATTCTCTTGACAGACACTTATTATTACTCATCAGACCATTTTTCCAAAATATGTTCTCTGCACAATTCAATCTAAAAGTAAAATATAATAAAATAGATCACTATTAGTTTAACTAAATTTTTTCAACCTGAACTGGTTTATCTTCTAAATGAATTAATGGCCGTAATAGTTGATCTGGGCACATGGGTAAGGAAAGTCATAGACAAGGATCCAGATGTCATTTTTTTTCCCAAAAGGACCTCTTTTGGGAAGAAAACAGATTTACTCAGGTGGCTGGGACACAAAGACATGAGAATATTTTCTTATTGTATCCAGAAGTTCAGCCTTTTTTTGACTTCCAGTGAAAGCATCTAAATAATTCAAACAATCCCTGATTCAAGACAAACTTCAGCCATCCTCCAAAGCAGAAAGAATCAGAAATTTAAAATATAAATAACAACATATATGAAGAATTGATTCAGAAAATGACCTCATAAGGAATTCCTCTAAATGATTTCTATCTGCTATTTTTCTGCACCATCTAAATTCATACATATGTGATAGTTTACATCAAATACTGATTAACATAATGCATTAAAAAGCTCTTAGAAAATATAACTTCTAATCACATATATTTTTATTTATGTGCAAAAATTGAAGGAATCATAGCATTTATGAAAACTTTCACTTAAGGAGACAATTAGACTACATGTGGACATAAGAGTATATAATAATTAACATTTACTGTATATAGAAAGTCCTTAGGTGTAGGAAACTGTACTTGTTCTACTGGAGAAAAACAGTTGTCAAGAATTAGTGACTTGTTTTCTCCAATAACTGTGTCTAGAGAAAATCCCATATGTAAGTGGACTCCCTGGAAAGGGAAAAGAAAACTAGTTATTTCCTAGCCCCAACTATCACTTCCTACCCTCTTCATCTTTAGCTCTTTTCCATCTAACTTGAAGAAATAGAGTTAAAATGGTCATTTGTATCTTCTCCTCTTTCAAATATACTAGAGATTCAAGTTTGAAACTATGTAAGAATGTGAAATTCTAAAAGTAAATGATCCCTTTTCAGATATTTGCAAATCACCTCCATTTTTTTAGCTGAACAAAACTTTATTGAGTGTTTACTATGTGTAAGATCTTTTTTAAATTTTTTTTATTTTATTATGTTATGTTAATCACCATACATTACATCACTAGTTTTTGATGTAGTGTTCCATGATTCATTGTTTGTGTATAACACCCAGTGCTCCATTCAGTACATGCCCTCTTTAATACCCATCACCAGGCGAACCCATCCCCCACCCCCTCCCCTCTAGAACCCTCAGTTTGTTTATGTGTAAGATCTTGTAAGAAGTACAAAACCAAACACACTGGAAAGTCACATGTCTGATAAATAAAGGAGTTACAACCGTGGACCACGTCCCTCCTGATATTTCCTCTCCTTCCTTTTCTTCTTGCCAACTTCTCACAAATTGCTGAGGAAATATAAATCAAGAGATTTAGATGTGGATTATCATATGTCTTATTACAACCCATCAGGGGCAAGTCATTGTTCTTTACTCAATGGAAAGGTAAGCTCCTCAAAATATTTCATTGGATTTGGCTTAGATTTCAGCAAGCCAAGAGTAAAGATAGTGGCAGTACTCAGGGTGGCACTATGGGAGATTTAGGGTCCCCCATCACCTCTATAATCACCTCTATAATTACCTTTCCTTTGACCTTTTTTCCTCCCAATATTATGTAAAATATCATCTCAAAAAACCCTAAACTCCCCCTTCCAATTCACTATCTCCTGCATAGAAATATTGGATGTGACACTGGACCTAGAAATTTCTCAAATTCTGAGATTTTGAATGAAAATATTAAGGACAGGGGCGCCTGGGTGGCTCAGTCATTAAACGTCTGCCTTCGGCTCAGGTCATGATCCCAGCGTCCTGGGATCAAGCCCCGCCTCGGGCTCCCTGCTCAGCAGGCTCCGCATCAGGTTCCCTGCTCAGCAGGAAGCCTGCTTCCCCCTCTCCCGCTCCCCCTGCTTGTGTTCCCTCTCTCACTGTCTCTCTCTGTCAAAAAATAAATAAGAATCTTTAATTAAAAAAGAAAATATTAAGGACAAATTAGAGGGTTTTTTATTTGAATAAATAAAGCATTCAATAATTTATCAGCCATGCTTGAAGATGCAGCAAGGTATCTTGTTACTAGTGTTAAAATATGCATTGTATATCTAAGAATTTTTTCTCTTCAGCAGGCTATGTCAGCACATAAAATGTGCTTCTGAAATCTACATGCAAAAATGATAATGATGTAGATTGATGAGAGTTCAGAAGATTGAAGCCACATATTAATCTGGGAAACCCTAGCCACAGTCAAAGATTTTCAATGACAACTCAAATCTGAAACTCTGTAATATTTCTAATGAGACTACACAAATGCTCTATCCAATAATCAAGCAAGAAAATAAAGGGATTCAATAAGAATTCAGCATGACAATGAGAAAATAGTAGCCAGAATTTGATACTTCATGTGAATCAACTTCAAAGCCAAACAGAAAAATAAAAAACTACTGTATATATGACTATAAAGCCACATTAATATGGATATGAAAATGTGATTTTTTTTCCCTTATTGTATCAACTTAGTTAAACTGGAACTATGTTTTCCTGAATTTTCTTCCTTGTGTGGATTCAGGTTAGGGTTGGCCAGAAGAGAAATTTGCATAAGATTTGGAAGGCTGAAGCAGTCGTTATGTTCTAAATGTTTGTATGAATCCCAAGGACCCCAGCAGATCACACATGTTCTCATCGTGTTCTTCCAGTTCTTGCCCAGACTCCTCCTGGAGTTCTTCAAGTTCTGGACCAAATGCCATGTATGATTTGTGGCAAAGGGTACCAGTTTCTTCAGTGGGTAGCCTACACTGTTTCAAAGTTCTCTGAGGAAATCCATTAGCCTCCCCTGCCTAAAAAACCTGTTTTGGATTCACCTATGGAATTTGCCTATATAAGGACTGCTGATCCTCTACAAAAACTGCCTCCACCATCTCTTTTTGCTTCCAGACCTATAACCAAAATCCAGTCTTGGCAGACTCTAGGGATATCCATAAAGGTAAACAAAAAAAAAATGATTACCCATAACAACAAACAAACAAACAAAATTTCCTCCATAAAACAAACAAAATGAATGCAAGATGTGTCCAATTTATATCAACATCCCTAGGAGTATGTTTGGGAATGAATAATAAGTTATGTTGGGTAAGGGTGGAAAAATATATTAGACTGAATTTTTTGGTGTAGGTATACTTAGATTCTAGATTCAATGTGTTAGCTTGAGCAGCTGGGAGTGGCTCTAATAGTCATCTTGGTTAGATGATTGAACTTGTTTGGTTCCCTGGAGATGATAGTACCCAACCAAAGTAGGATTCTAGAAAGGACCAACTTACACCCACTCTCTGTGTCTAGAGGACATTCTCCTCACAAAGGCTTTGCAGAACACATTTGTGAGCGAGCTTTAGACTGGCTATTCTCAGTAATCCAGAAATACCAGCGGGAACTGCTGCAGTCAAAGTAGTCTCATTGAATTCAACAGGGATGATGAGATCTTGCAGTGGCAAGAACCAGTTATGGCACTTAATGGCCAGAGACAAGGTGGGTAGGCCCACACAGAGCTTTGGACAAGGCAATAATGTGTCTCTAGAAAGGAATAGATTGACAGACTTTTAAAGTATTACTTAATGTGTTTGGCAGTAAAGATCTCTTCTGGTGAATGGAAGTCTAACTTTAATCATTATAATGGTCATGCCTCTCAACCACTTCCCAGCACTGAGCTAATTTACAAACTAGAACCCCTTCAATGAAGCAGAAGCCAGGTTATTCACAAAGAAAGATCCTCCCTCATAGCCAAAAATTTGCACTATAAATGTCTTTTCCCAGATTTCCCCCAAAAGGACGTTTGACTATTTCTCAAGGTGACTGCATTTCAGAAAGAGAAATAATTCAAACTTTTGGGGAATTGTTGGTCACTGGCTCCAAACTGACATTAATTCCTGGAGACACAGAATGTGGTTATGGTCCACCAGTCAAAGTAAAGGACTGTGGAAGTCAGGTGAACAATTTTGGTTCATGTTCATCTCCCAGTGGGCCCAGCAGGCCCCCAAAGCTATGCTGGGGTTATTTTATGTTATAAATGCATAGATGGAGTAATATAATTAACAATAGGCAGACCCCCCCATATTGATTCCCTAACCCATGCAATTAGAGCAATGATGATAACATAGGCCAAATAGAAGCCACTGGAAGTGACTCTGCCTACCAAATAAGTAAACCAAAAGCAATACATCTTTCTGGAGAAATTGCAAAAATCACTGCCAATATCAAAGGCTTTAAAGATATAGGGGTGGTGATCCCTACCACGTCCTCTTTTCATTTGCCTATTTGGCTAGTACAGAAGATGGCTATATCTTGCAGTATGCAGTGGGTAACCTCAAAATCATATAGTGGCTCCTATTCCAACTGCTATTCTAGTGTTTTCTTCCTAGAGAAAATCAGCAATAGATACAGCGATTGTTTCCACAAATACTTTTTCCTCTATGCTTTTTAGCAAAAATCTCAGAAGCAGTTTGCTTTCAGTAGAAAAGACAAGCAATACGTCTTTATTATCCTACCTCAAGGCTATACCAACTCTTCAATGCTATGTCATAATTGAGTCCAGAGGGGCTTTAATTGCCTCACCATTTCAAGGAACATTATGCTAGACCATTGCCTTGTTGACATAATGCTGATTAAACCTGGTAAGCAGGAGTAGCAACTACTATAGGCACCTGGGTAAGATAGACACATGTCAGGTAGTAGGAAATAAATCCCACAAAAATTAAGGCCTGCCACCCCTAGAAATATCTAAGGAACCAGTGGTCTGGAACCACCAGATTAGTGGAATATCCCTTCCAATGTTAAGGAAAAGTGGTGGCATCTTGTGTTTCCTACCACTACAAAAGAGATGCAATGCCTAGAAAGATCTCTGGATTTTAGAGGCACCATATGCCTCATCTGGGTGTGCTTCTTATATTTATTTATCCAATAACTTCAAAAGGATCCAGTGTTGTGTGGGTCCTAGAACAAGAGACATCTCTAATAGGTCCAGGCTGATTTGCAGACTGCTCTACCATTTGGGACATATGACCCAGATGATCTTATAGTGCTTGAAGTGTCTTTGGGGGATGGGATGATGTTGAGAGCCATTAAAAGGCATTTATAGGTGAATGACTGTGAAGACCTTTAGGATTTTGAAATAAACCTATGTCATACTCTGCAGATATCAGTTCTCTCTCTTTTTTTAATTTTTATTGTTATGTTAATCACCATACATTACATCACTAGTTTTTGATGTAGTGTTCCATGATTCATTGTTTGTGTATAACACCCAGTGCTCCATGTAGAGAGTGCCCTCTTTAATACCCAACACCAGGCTAACCCATCCTCCCACCCCCCTCCCCTCTAGAACCCTCAGTTTGTTTTTCAGAGTCCATCGTCTCTCATGGTTCATCTCCCCCTTCGATTTCCCCCCCTTCATTCTTCCCCTGCTGCTATGTGCTATGGTGAGCGCTGTGAATTGTGCAAGACTGTTGAATCACAGATCTGTACCTCTGAAACAAATAATACAATATATGTTAAAAAAAAGAAGAAGAAGATAGCAGGAGGGATATCAGTTCTCTTTTTAAGAAATGGTTTCTGGTCTGTTACTGGGCCCCAGTACAGATTAAACGCCAGACCACGGGTCATCAACTTGCCATACCACCTGAAATACTCAACATGAACTGAGTATTGTCTGACCACCAAATTGTGAAGTTGGGTATACAAACAGCCCTCTCTCATCAAATGGGAGTGGTAGATATGATAGTCAACTTGAGCAGGTCATGAAGGCATAAGAGTTTCCTGAGCAAGTTGCACAGAACCTCTGGACCCATACTTCTGTTATATGGTCTCCTCCTTCTCAACCATAGGATGGCCTCTTGAAGAGTTCCCTATGATCACAACTGAAAAAAAATATTTGGGTCTGGTTTACAAAAGGGCTACGGGGTGTTCTGGCACAACCATTCCCTATAGAGATCACCCTCTGCTGTGTTAGCAGGTTGATTACAGTGGATTATTTCCATCACAGGAGGGACAATGCTTTGTCCTCACTGGAAGACACTTGGTCAGGATATGGATTTGCCTTCACCACACACATTTGTTTTGCTAAAAAGCACCATCTCTATATGTTTTGCTCATTATGATATGCCACATAGCATTGCGTCTGACCAAGGAACTCCTAAATAGTCAATGAAGTATGGATAAGGATGATACTTTTGAAGATTTTGTTATGACCCTAGCTGGGTGACAGAATCTTGTAGGGTCAGGGTAGTGTCCTCTAAGCACAGTATTTACCCCATATAAGCAACCAAATTATGGTGCTATTTCTCTCAAAACATGATCAAAGAATGGGAGAGAGTAGCTCCTTTCACTATTACCATTAATGATCTACTAGCAACATTGGGCTGTAGTGCTTTAGGGGTCTTACTTTCCAAGAGAAGAATGCTTGCTTCTATCAGGGGACACAGTAAGGGTTCCATTAAAATGGAAGTCAAGACTACTACCTTTAAACAGATACCAGCAAATCAAAAGACAAATACGAGTGGCTGGGGTGTTAGATACTGACTATAAGGGGAAAATTGAGTTTCCCCTATAGAGTGGGAATAAGGAGTGGGTGTTTCTGCAATGCAGAAGATCACCTAAGGCACCTCTTATTATTACCTTATCCTGTGGTAAAAGTTTGAGTCACTCTACCAGGCATGGAATTATAGCAAGATGAGGTGCATAGTAAGGAAAAATAAATTGGTAGTGGAAGAAGGAGGTCATAAATACAAGCTTTGACCATATCACCAACAACAGAAATGAGGACTGTAATAGTTATGAATATTTCTTCCTTAAATTATATACATAATTTTGCATGTGTGTGTACATACACACACATATATATACACACACACACACTCACACACACACTTGTATGTGTGAGTGTGTGTATGTGCATTTGTGTATGTTAACCAATTCTTTTGTCCCCCCTCCCATTTTCCTACTATTCCATATAAGGCATGTTAATAGTGGTTAATCTTATAGTTCAATATTTAAGCCACAGAATATCAAAGGAAGAGTGCGACTCAACTAGAAGAAGACGAACATAAACCAAAGATGAATAAAGTGACATATGGGGCTGCTATACAGAGAGAGTTAATGTGTTTTTGGTTGTACAAAGGATAGTTGCAGGGGCGCCTGAGTGGTTCAGTTAGTTAAGCATCTGACTCTTGATTTTGGCTTGGGTCATGACCTCATGGGTCGTGGGATCAAGCCCCCGTGAGGCTCTGCACTCAGAGTGGAGTCTGCTTAAATATTCTTTTCCTCTGCCCCTTCCCCCACTCATGTTCTCTCTCTTTCTCTCTGTCTCTCTCTCTCAAATAAATAAATATATCTTAAAAAAAGAAAGGACAGTTGCACCATGTTCTGTCATATCTATGTAGAAGTTAAACACACCTAAAGAGGTACCTCTAGGGTAGGGATATCAAGTAGACAAGGAGTGGACTTTTGTGTTCAGCGACAACTTAACTGAGCTGGAAATACATTTTTGAGAATGTCCTTGCATCTACAGATCCAGATTAGGAATGGCCCCAAGGGAAATTTGCACAAGATTTGGAAGGTAAAAATGAAGCAGCCATTACCCTCTGAAGGACAATGTAGGGTGTCATGCATCCCTGTAGCTCATGTATGTTGTCATTGATCTGCTGGCTCACTTGGCACAGGACAGAGCTGGGCTTGTGACTCTTCCAGCTCCAACTGGATTTCCTTCTTCAGCTTCTCCAAGTACTGGACTAGGAGATGTGCACATCCATTGGAAAAGTATCAGCTTCCTCTGCAGGTCATTTATTTTATCAAGGATTGCGGTGGCGAGAGGCTGATGTGAGTTCCAATTTTTCCTCGTAGTTTCCAGTTGGTTCTTGCTGTACTCTTCTTCCATCGGAGCAGTTCTTCTGGCTGTCAGTCCTGTTGACCTACAAAAATGGAACAGCAACAGTTTTCCATAGACTTTTTCAACCAGTTCCAAAAATTACATATGATCTAGCCCATTAAATGTATATTTCCATATCACTTATAATTGATCTACTTTCTGGATTAAACCCTAACTGATACAGTAATTAAAGATGTAATGCAGTATGGTCTTCTCTTAGGAAGAATTACAATGTACAAAACCACTATTAAGAGTCATGTTTATAATGTAACATTGTATGTCAACTATACTCAAATAAATGTAATTGCTTCTAAAAAAAAAAAAAAAAAGAGTCATGTTTAATTTATACTAATTATTTTAAGCAAGCTCTCCTAAATTTATGTGATCCTCACTGACCTCAGCAGGAGAAAATTTATGTTGTTTTGTTTTTGTTTCATATTTTTACAGTTCTTATTAAGATTCTCTTAGTATTTTAATAGAACCACAATTCTCAGAATATTGTAAGGTCTTTCTTATATTTTAAAAATATGTAGCAAAAAGTAAACAAGTAAGGCTTAATTAATGAATATGTTGATATATATTCTGTATGTACACAAACTAGTCCAAGTTCTACCTTGAGCATGTGTATGTGAAAGAGAAAGAGAGACAGGGAAAAAATAACATCGCTTATCACATATAGAAAATTCCTTACAATTTTTAAGGATAGACTTTCAAGATTGTAGCTGGATGCAAATATTCATTCCTAAGATAACCCTGCTATCCTAGGCCTAACCTTTAAATTTGAAGATCGTAAATAGTCCATAGATGTAATAAATGTGTTTTCAAAATAGATTCACCTTAGATGAATAGGACTGCTTACCCATATCTGATTGGAAAACAAATTTGTTTTCCCCACTTATGAAGATCACATACTCAGCAATGGGGCTGCTTTCTCAACAGGTGACTGGGATTGGAGTCATAGAGAATCAATATTGTCACTTCCACTCCCACCCAGTCAGGGGCTGGAACCAATTATGGAGTCAATAAAAGGTGAGTTAAAATGTCAGCTTTTTCTTTTTTTAACTGATAAAGGCAATCTGGGTAAGATGATTTTTTTTAAGCATGTGGGAAGTTAAGTGTCAAGATGAGCTTGCTAATACTTTACCTATAAAATGGGCAGACACACCCACATAGTCACAAATAGAGGAGGATGACTGCAAGCCCCACTAAGGTAACTGCACAGTAGTCCATATCATTCCAGCAAAAGGGATGGTAGTTTTTGCTCTTGCTGTTTTACTATGCAATCAGCAACTTACTGTATATAATCCAGCTTTGTACTTACCTTTACCAAGGAGTTTTTCCAGGATGTTGACAGACTTACCTGATGATGCAACCCCAATCCTCATTCCTGGGAAGTCTGAGCCCCTGGCCACCATCATCTTCTCAATTTTTACAGATTTTATTTTATTTTATGTAACATTGCTTTACTCTCTGTGTATATATGGTATCTCCTTGAATTGACTGTAAATTCTTTATTAATAGGGTCCATGTTTTATACTTTTGCTCTGCATCACTGCATTTATCATAATGCCAGCCAATAATAATTTTTCAAATTAAAGAATATATATTGAATAAATGAGTTAATGACTGCTAGGTACATGTTGCAAGTCATCTTTCCAGGGGAGTAGATCCTAAGATAGAGATTAATGTGTAGAAAGTTCAACAGGAATTGCTTACAGGATCAATCCCTGGCCAAAAAAAAAAAAAAAAAAAGGAAACAAGATGGGGTAAAAGGAGAAGTTGGGCTATGTTACAGTCTCAACAAAGTTATCAACTAAACCTATTGAGAACTCTAAAGCCAGGATGGACCTTCAAAGTTATTCCAGCTCGGAAGAGGCTTCTGGGCCTTTACACCACAGTGTCTACCATTCATTGGATGCAGGCTTCTCCCAGGAAGGGGTGCAATCTTGGAAAGGTACCTCTCCAGGTGAATTCAATTCCTGCAGAAGCTGGCATCAGGGGTCTGTCATCCAGAAGCACTCCCAAAACCTTGAGGACTGTGTCCTTCAGGATTAAAGAAGATCTAGGTAGTATATTAGAGCATCCATTACAGACCACCCTCACAATGCTCAGATTCTTTTTTTTTTTTTTTTTTGTTATAAATTCTGGAAGAAGCTCCTCAAAGATTCTAGTGGGCCTCTTGTCCCAGAAGAAATTTCTAAGAAGGTACCTGGGACAAATTATAGCCTCCCAACACCTGAGCTGGTCTTGCAGCCACTACTGTTGCTTGTCCACTTCTTCCTTTATCATCTACTCTAGATTCCCTTCATCCTCAGCTCACACTTCTTCAATTTTAGAATAATATGGATCTGACACAGACTCTCATTCCTTAGGGATCTGAGCCCTTAATCATCATGCCCTTTTAAGGTTGTGTCACGTATTTGTCCACAAACCATAAAAATTGAATGAGAATAGGTAGAGACATCCAAGTGAATCACGTGGGTGCCAATCATATTCTATTCTGCTCCCATTGTGTAACAAGATTTTTACCTCTTTTTGATGGTCAGGCTCAATTAGTCCTTCCAGGAATGGTGACTCTTATTCTTGGCTACAGTCTCTTGGCATTAGGGTCCCTAGATGCCTGCACAGCAGCTTAAAGTTCGTGGGACTTCTGCTGTGTCCCTTATGGAGGTATTCCCTTTTGGGAACCAAGACCTATATCCCCAGAACACCTGGAGTTGGTGGTGGGAAGTCTAAATTCCCAAGTGGGTGACTGATAGTGCTATTAGGTGGAGCCACTCACACTTCCACCCCATACATCTGTTTTCACCACATTTATCTCCTAGTCTATTGTATGTGTCGGGGAGCAAGCACAAGTGGCTTAGCCAGTTGCATACAGTCTGGACCTACTGAATAACTCTTTCTAGTTCAGTGTCCCATGCAAAGCTGGAAGACTTTCACTGTATCTGATACATAGGTTGGAGTGGTATTCCCAGGTATGGAATATGCTGCCTCTAAAACCTGAAGAGAACCACCAGCTTTTGTGTTTCCTTCTTTGTGGTAAAGCATGTGAGATGCAATAATTTGTCCTTTACTTTGGAAGTCATGGGTCCTGGCATGCCCCAGACCATGGAATTTCTAAAAATTTTACTGATGTGGTAGACCCCTGAATGTCTATGTCTTACTAAAGACCACAAAACATTTGCCAACCTCTTGTTTTTCTGATGTGATTAGCATAAAGTCACCAATATAGTGGACCAGAATGATGTTTCACAGTATGTCCAACTTCCAGATCCCTTTGAAATAGAACATGATGGAAGGCAAAATAGATAGCATAGTCTTGGGCAAGACTATTCACTCTTGATCATTCTAAATGAACATGAATTGTTTCTGATTTCTCTTTCTGATAAACATACAGGAGGGCACATTTGTAAAATTCTTGGTTGTGACATGTGCCTGAGGTTATGTGAATCTGCCCTAGCGGAGATACCATATCTAGCACACAACTATACGTGGGGCTACTACTCGTGTGAGTTTGGGGTGGTCTCTAGGATCCATTTGGCTTTTATAGGGACCAGAATAGTGACTTTAATGGAGAGATGTTGGGGACTACCTCCCTTGTATCTTTTAGGTCTTTAAGGATGACACTAAACTCTGTCATTTCCCTGGAGCCTAATATTGTTTTTGATTTACTATCTTGGCTGGGGCCACTTGGCTTCCACTTGGCTTTCTCCATTATGATAGCCGTTACCTTACAGGCCAACCAACCAAAATTGGGAATGGAGTAAGAAAACCATCAATTATGTCCAATCAATTACATGTTAGGGGTGAAATGACCAATGATGGGTCTGTGAGGTAGGTAGTTATTCCCTTTTTACAGATAAGTCCAAGGCTCAAAGCAGTTAAGTGACTTGTCCAAAATTGACAGGCTAGTGTGTGGCAGATCTGGGATTAGAACACATATCTCTCTGAACCCATATCCCTTAGTCCAACAGAACCATGCTAAGTAAGACACTGCCAATGCTAGCTAGGACTGGAGTATATTAACCAGTTCTCAGCTCATTATATGAGAAGGGAATTCTAACAAGAATCAGGGGGTCAGTGTGGGGAACCCTGGGTAATCCTGGCAATCCACCCTAGATTATGCTTCTTATAAATAAATGAAAGAAAAAATGGAGGCTATAAAAAGTTTCTGCAGGTTTTAAGATGAAAACAGACTTACTATGTAAAATGCAGGGGACATTTTGTTACTTCAAAAGGAGTGCACTTTAGAAAGTTTTGTCCTCTCCAAAACCTAGGAAAACTTGTACACTATGAAATGAAAGAGAATAGATGGGATAAGACCAAAACTAATATAAGAAGTGGATTAAATAAGGAAAGATTGTAAAAACATAAATAAAATATATGATCACAAAAATTTAAATCGGATTTAGAATAAGGCAGAAGCGATATTGCATAAAAATGAATTCATATTGTAAGAAGCAAACTAGAGAAGCTCTTCCAAAATGCACAGAATAACAACAAAGAGACCAAATGGTAGAAGATGGTAGATATAAAGGTCAGGATATTAAGAACCAACTTACAGATCACTGGTAAGCATGACTAGACCAAAAATTTAAAAAGCAAGTTAAAAGGAAATTTCCTGAGATAAAAGACTCTGCAGATAAGAATGACACATTTTGTATCAGAAAAAATTAATAATACATCGTCAGTACTTAGAAAGATCCTGGTAACATTTTTTAAGTAAAATGAATTAGTGACATTTAAAATAAAGTTGTTCTTTAAATAATTCTAGGAATAAGTAAGAAATAAAAACTGTATGTACAGAATATTTAGGGAGTAATGAGAACATTGTGTATATAATCTAGTGAGATGGTAGACAAGGTAGTTTAAAGAGAAAAATTTTGTAAATCTAATTTTTTTAACTAATCAAGAAGTTCAGGAACTACTCTCAGAGAAAACAATTTATATACCACCAAATAAGTGTAAAAAAAAACAATGGAAGAATAAAATTCCAGAAAATATCTTCATGGCCTTGGAGGCCAGGAAGGGCTTCTCTTAAAATACCCAGAGTACTTTTATAAGAGGATAATTGATAGATCTGATAATGTTCATATTAAAATTTTATGTACATCAGAAAGAACCATTTTAAAAAAAGCAAAAGACAAAACATAGGCTTAGAAAATTGTTTTCTTTTTGGTTTGTATTTTTTACAATGAACCTGAGCAACTCAATAGGAGTTCCAGAAATATAAAGAACACTTAAAATCAATAAGAAAAGACAACCTGATAAAAAATAGGCAAAAAGATATGAAAAAGCAACTCAAGAAAGTTAAAAGCTGAACAGAAAATGAAATGAAAATACATATAATCTCACTAATAATCATAGGAATGCAAATTGATATTAAAAAAAGACAGAATCACATGGGCAAAAACTAAGAATTTTGACAACAAGAAGATAAGAATGTGGAACAAGAAGAACTAATAATTCTCTGCAGTGCAGAGGGCAAATCAGCACAAACACCTTGGAGAGAAATTTGACAATTTAGTAAAATCAAAAGAATGAGTATTCTCTGACCTAAAAATTTCACTCTTAAATATATAGACAATAAAGGGTGTGTGTGTGTGTGTGTGTGTGTACGCACGCAAGCACATATGCTTGGCAGGGGAAGACATTGAGACACTTATGATTGATATATGGATAAATGTATAAGTAAAATTATAAAAATGGCAGGGGGGTGTTAGACATCACATTCAAGGAGTGGACACCTGTGGGAGAAATGGAGGAAAATGGAATATGAGGAGCAACCCACAGAGATTTCATTTGAATATGATATTATTTTTTAAGTTAGGTGGGTAGATGAGTGTACATTATTTTATTCCCTACATTTATTTTGACATACCTTAAAAATTTATGAAACCAATGTATGCCTAAAGAATTAAGACAAAGCCATAAATTAATGGATAAGATACAGAATAGATCAACTAATCAAGATCTTGGTCTTTTGGAGATAAGTCTAAGCACAAATTAAAAACATAGCAAACACAAATATGGGATATTAAGCATGACAAAAGCATACAGGTAGATTGGGTGTTTTAAAATTCTAAAAGGATACCATTTGGTCAGTCTTAGTAAGTATGAATATTTCAATGAAGTAGACTTTTTTTTTTTTAAAGGAAAATAAACCTAACTCAAAGGCATGTGAGATTTACTGGTCTGCTGAGATCTAGATACTCAGCTGGAACCCCCTAGTCACATCCTATGACATCCCCAAATCCTTCCAAATACACTGAACATTTCTAGGTACCCAGTTTCCCTAGTTACCTTTGTTCTTGGCATCCCTCCTGACACTCTTCTTCACCGTATTGACCGAGACATACAATTTATTCCCTCCTCGGTTTCTACCAAAAATTTAAAATCACTCTTGTTGGACTTTTGAAATGAGGAAGGTTTTACCTAAAATTGGATAACCAACTTCAATGTCCTCAAACAAAATAATAGACATAAATGTCATTTGGCCACTACATCACTAGGACATTTCCTTAGCTGTTTCCCAGACAGCTCTCATTTCCCACCGTCTCCTTGACTTCTCAGTCTTACTTCTTCCTTCTTTATACTCCACTTTCTTCTTTCTTTGTATTGCACAAGACAATAAGGCCTCTTGTCATTTCACACACGTAGGTAATAACTTCTTATTTCCTGTTAACACCCATGCCTTCTGGGTCTCATGATCTATACCAATGGCTCATCGAGATATTTCCCAATTAGATAGTAGATTCTTTCTAAACGGGACTCAAATGATTGATGCTAACATACTATATTTTTCATTTCCTCATTATGGTTGCCAAAATACACCCAAGAAGTTATAAAAGTATGTATAGAATTATCTCAAATGTGAATTATGGCTATCACACACATACAAGCTCTGAGATAATATTATTTACAGAGATATTGACCTATTAATAGTGATTCTGTTTCTATTTTTAAATATTATTTAGATAATTAGAAAAATGACATTAAAATAAATAGAAGTGTAGGTTTAGTATTCCTTAAATAAAGAAGGCAAAATATCCCTGCTTTCTGCCAATGCAGTTTCTATCACATACCTAAGAGCAAATATTGATAGCCACCATTCTGCCTCCAGGCAAGGTTGCACTGACCTGGCATCATGGGGCTTAGGCAGACGTAGTGTGCCCTGTTCATCAGGTCTATTCTCCGTCCTATTTCTCTGGAAGCCTTCAGAGCACATTTTCCTGTATACCCCTAATGCTGTTCCGCTGTATTTCCTGGAATCTATATTTTTGTTGTAGTTGAATTTTTGTCCTTTGGGAAGTTGCCTTGTTTCATATTGATTCTCCAAGATGTCTTGCTGTGTTCCCCCCTGAAGTCAGTTGCCTACAGGAACTGTTGTACACTCACAGATATGCATTCAGTGGAAAGTAAGCAACCGTAATTCTGGACTGACACCCTGAAACTGTAGCGAGGAATAAATTCCAGGTCTTTCTCTATGTGCTATGTATGTTCTTGTTTCTATATTATCCCCCTTCCCTAATAACTAGTATAAGTGACATTTTCTCATGGAACCATTCCTGAAACCCTGGGTTAGCACAGCAGCCCTGCTGCACAGTCTCATAGCAATCTTCACTTAAGCTTTTATAAAAATTAACTCCATGTAATTTAAGTTCCGTGAGAGCAGGTCATGTTCCTCTTGTGTATTGTTGTATTTCTGATGGGTGAAGGGATGGATGGATAGATGGATGTCATACTGCCATTTTAGAATTTTCTCTTTCATCTTTGACTCTATGCACTGGTTGTTATAGAAAAAAAAAAAAAAAACAGTTTAGCCAGTGTTCCCACCAAAATAAACTCTGTCTCCAGTGGGAAAGATCTAAAGGAAATTAAAAGTATCTTAATGAAATCACGGTAGCAATTTAATAGGAATCCTATATCAAGATGAAGAGAATTTCAACCAAAGATTTTTCTCCATTCTCTTCCACTCTGGTTTGCTTTTTCAGGAAATGTGCTCAAAATAAAACATGAGTCTTTTCCCTGCCATTACTCCTAATGACTTTGCATCAAATTCCTCTGTCTTGTGATGATTCTGGAAGTCTCTACCTACTTTATGTTGTGGCTGCACACTTGCATGGCTCTTTCCTATATCATCACACCACACTATTCCTCAGATGAATATTTCCTTGGAGTATCCCTCTCTGAATATGTCAATGATCAAATTTTTCTCACGAAATTTATCAGTTTGGTTCTCCATATATCTATGATTACTTAATCCCTCCCACCATTTCCTGAAATATCATTCCCCAGATGTGGGATGGCTACCCTTCCTATCTTGTGATTCATGGCACAAAGTTCCATTCTTTCTTTTTTAGCACTCTTATTCTCTTGAAAATAATTCTTTATCACAGGTCATTTCTTCAAAGAAAAATGTCCCCTGACTGTTCTCCTTTTCCTCCATCTCCCCTGCCATTGGTCTCTGTAGGTCCAGGCTTCTCCAAGTCCACCCTGCATATCTATTTCCTGGCTAACTTGCCCAAATCAATCCTTTCTGAGGACATTCTTCTTTTCAAAACCTCCAAATCTTCTTATTGCCTTAGAAACAATTGATATAAAATTCTCCATATTTAACTAGGCATTCTCTAACAGAGCTAGAGTACTTATGTGTAACTTATTTCCCTTAATATTGACAATCATGATAGTGTCCGCATTCCTGCCTTCCTGAATTTACTTCTGCTATTGACCTTTTCAGAATGGCCCTCCATTCTGCTCCCTTCTGATCCAAATCCTATTAACTTTGCCCAAATCAGTTCCATATATACCATGAAGCTTTCTTCTTAATCCATACCAATTTTTCTTTATATGAATTGCTGTCATATTTTATATTTGATACCAGGTCATTAATCTAAATGTTTCATGTGTATTAAATCTACCTCTCAAAGTCAACTGTATACTTCTTCATAGAAATACATATTAGACTTCTGTATTCCCTGCTATACCCACAACAGTGTCATGGACTTAGAAAAACCTAATAAATTTAGTGTTGACTGGAACATAAAGATGACTTCCTTTCCCCATTGAACAGTTGAAGGTGGATATTATAAGAAAAGAAAGGAATTAAATTAGGAAGATGGTAGGGAAACAGTGCAAAGTAAATGAACAAGACAGATTTGAATACTAAAGAATTTTGAAAACTATTTTCAAGCCTGAGCCAATGTTACCATGACCAAGCTTGTCAACAACCATGAGCAAACTAGCTACCCACCTGCCGTGTTAAGGAAGCATTTGGAGCTCAAAGAGAGTGAATAGTAGCTTCAGATAACACTTTACACTAAAACACCCTTATATTTATTAATATCATTTTAAGAATCCCTAGCAGCTGTCTGGGCAGGCTTTCATGTCATACCTATAAAGGAAAGTGAGGGTGAGGATTGTGAACACTTTGACATAAGAGGATGGACAGAGAGAAATCCCCTGCCGAATCTAACAGTAATACAACTAGGAATAGAAACCAGGTCTCATGCCTTACCATCTGGTGTTCTATCAGCTAGACCACACTGTCTCTCTAAATTGCCAACCTGTATTAGTAACTGAGCATATGAAATAATTCTTGTCTTTCTATGCTGTTGAAGATGGGATATTTCTCCCATCGGGCATGGTGGAAATTTCTGTCTATATATACAAATTTAATATTAGTGATATTGCTTCTTTATAAACAACAGGACAATGATAAAGCAATTGATTTAAGTTTATTTCAATGTTATGAGAAAATTAAGAAATTCTTTGGTATTAGGGAGATGGTAAATTACAAATTATCTAAAAGAATGTAATTTGAGAACTGGATATTCTATTGTATTAACATCTACACATCTGTCTTTCTGCTAAAGTCCAAGCTACTCTCTTCGACAGAGCAGGATTCTATGCACACAGGACTTCTGCGGCTTCGTGTTTGTGCCAAACCATGATTACAGAGATAAGAATGCTGGTCCTTGCTCTCCACTATTCTAGCCCACACGTGCACAGACTTGGGCGGGTACAGACTCACATACATTGTTTACCAGAGTTCAGAAACTGTACAACTTTGACTCAGACTGAGATGAGTACTTTCTTTATAATTCAAGGAAACTGAAGGTTTAGGATGAGGTAAAATATACTTGGTTTAATGACCAAACCAGGAATCTATTTGGGGTTGTAAAACAGAGGTAATCCTTGATACACTAGCATTTCAACCTTTAGTCTTTCAAATATCTGTGTACTTCAGACCAGCTGTTATACTAAAAACTGGGGACTCCACAACCCACATTAGCTATACTTATGCAAATAATTTTTGATGGCAGCAGTTGTAACCATGTGTATAAAAATAAAGTGGAGCTGAAAACTGTACAAGGTGATGAGTGGCAGGTAGGCTGGGTTAATTCTCTGAAATTTAGGAAACCCTTCTACACTGTTGGTGGGAATGCAAGCTGGTGCAGCCACTCTGGAAAACAGTATGGAGGTGCCTCAAAAAGTTGAAAATAGAGCTATCCTATGACCCAGCAATTGCACTACTGGGCATTTACCCCAAAGACACAAATGTACTGATCAGAAGGGGTACGTGCACCCTAATGTTTATAGCAGCAGTGTCCACAATAGCAAAATTATGGAAAGAGCCTAGATGCCCATCAACAGATGAATGGATAAAGAAGATGTGGTATATATATACAATGGAATATTATGCAGCCATCAAAAAATGAAATCTTGCCATTTGCTACAACATGGATGCAACGGGAGGGTATTATGCTGAGCAAAGTAAGTCAAGCAGAGAAAGACATGTATCATATGCTCTCACTGATATAAGGAATTTGAGAAACAAGACAGAGGATCATAGGGGAAGGAAGGGAAAAATGAAACAAGACGAAACCAGAGAGGGAGACAAACCACAAGAGAATCTTAATCTCAGGAAACAAACTGAGGGTTGCTGGAGTGGAGGGGGGTAGGAGGGATGGGGTGGTTGGGTGATGGAACATGGGGGAGGGTAAGTGCTATAGCGAGCGCTGTGAATTGTGTAAGACTGATGAATCACAGATCTGTACCCCTGAAACAAATAATACATTATATGTTAATAAAAAAATAAAAAAATAAATAAAATCGCTTTTCATTTTCCTTTTATGTGTTGTCTCAATTATCCACCATGATAAAGAGAAAAATTGTGGAAAACAGGTTCTTTACTTGATAGGAATTAAGGGTGGAGGCAGTGTGAGTGATGGAGAAGGGACACCATAAAATATGAATCAGTCAAGGACGTTGAAGGTCAGCAAGTAGCAGGAGGTAGTGGAGTTCAGGCGGGTACTCAATAGCTGACTCTAGGGAATGTCCCCCAGAGCTGATCTCTAGAAGATAACGGCGTCTCTGCCTTTCTCGTTCACTACTTCCCTGGTTTGCCCTAAACATGGTTTGCCCTACTCACCACTTCTTTTTAAAGGAAAAGTAAGGTTTTTTATATTCCCTTCAATAGTGAATTTGAGCTAGACATATTACATAAAACACCTAGGAGAACTATTTCAGCTCCTGATTAATTCACTGAAGTGTAAAATGGGGCGATAGGTCTGGCAGTGATCCAAATAAAAAATATATCTGAAAAGATAAAAAAAAATATAAAATCTCATTTGAGAATACAAAGCTATGTATGAGAGGTTATGGGAAGAGGGAGGGGAAAGAAAAGGGCAAGTGTGATTGGTAAGAAAAAAATAACTAAGTTCTAGAATTTAGGATGAAAGATATTGGGAAGGAAATAGAAAAGTATAAAGTAAACAAATGAACACAAGAAGGGAATGTTTCTAAAATATTCGTAAGTATACTGAATAGGAAGAGAAATACTACATTTGTGATAGAAGAAAACAGTGTTCCGGGGAAGAGAGCATATTATTTGAATATTACCTATATTTAAGCTATTGGAAAAAAGTCATTGTCCGAGTTCTTTAAAATATAGCAGAGAAGTATCTTGCTTGGTTATTGTTGCTTGGTTGCTGATAATTGTAAACAGATTTTCTAAAGCCGTTTCAATATTTAACTAAAACAAGACATAAAATAAAATGGTGAGGGAAAATACTGGGAAAGGAAGGGAACCCTCCTAATTTCACTTCCACCTGGCCCCACCTCTGTGCACGCCCACAGAGCCCACCCATCTCAGTGAAATGAAGGACAGAAAAAGCTTAAGCTGGCCCTTGAGCTCCTTCCATGTCACCTGTCCCTCCCTTCACTTCTCTTTGCTGCTTCCCACTTCTTTGCTCTCCAGCTAGATCAACCCATTCTCTGCCTCCCCCTGGGGAACCGGCCACCACTCCGTCACCTTTTCTCAGGCCTTTTTTCTCTATGGGAATGGCCATTTTCCTCCTCCCCTTGGTCACGTGTCATAGCTTTGTGCCTATTTCTACGTAATCACATCGATCTAAGATGTGTTTCTACTCTTCAGAACATCCAATAGCACATGCTTTCCCTGGATTAGATTTATTTTAGTCTGGCCAATCCATTTTTTTGTGACATGTGTTTTATTTCATAAACTAAGATTGTAATAAGTAGTGTGAATGCAGAGTCCCTCTTTGATACTATATAGCTTTGCCCATGTTGACTAGCTGGGTGAAACAGTGATGACTGACAAGTGAGGTTTCACATAGGCCTGCTATTTCATTAATAAGAAGACAGCTATCATGTATGCAACACTGAGCATTTATAATGTGCCAGGTTTGGAGCTCAAGGCTTGATGTTTGAAATCATAATCATAAGAATCATCATCCTAATAATAACTTTCCATTCCTTTTCTTTCTTTCCTTTTTTTTTCCTTTCCTTTCCTCCCCCGTCCCTCCCTTTCTTCCTGCCTCCCCTTTCCTTCCTTCTTTCCCTCCCTCTTTCCTTCCTTCCTTCCTTTCTCCCTTCTTTCCTTCTTTCCTCCCTTTCTTCCTTCCACCCTTCTTTCTATTTTTCTGAGAGAAAACTTAGTAAGTACCATCATTTGAAAGCATTTAAAAGTTTCTCTATGTGTGCATTTTATAAATCAAGGTTAAATTGATGCAAATTTTAAGCTTGCATAAGGCAGGCACTAACTTGATCTGTATGATATTTTAAAAATAAAAGTTATTTTGTTCAAATGCTAAATATATGTTAAACCTGTAGGTTTAAACACTTATATCAGATTATGGAGTTTGGACCTCTTTCCAGGCAAACTAAAACCTTCTAAGTCAGTGGAACACTGGAATCATTTACTAAGCTAGATCCTGGACTCAGTTATCAGTGACTTCAGAACATTATTCAGAAAGGCTTGGTGAACGGTAACAACAGATTCTGCCCTGCTTTTAAGCTCAGCTTACTTTTGGGTATATAGTGGTGTTGTAGAGTATGGGTCCCACAGCTTGTAATCTCCATGGCCCTGAGAAAATCACAAACTAAAATCTGAGTTTCTCATTTGTATTTCAAATTTGGCTAAGCATTTTTATAACATGACAGTCATGGACCAATTGTATATATATCCTTCAGGTCAGGCATGTGCTCAGTCTTTTCACTTCTTTACTATAGCTAGTTGGTAGGCTTCTCAAGCTATACATTTTCACTTGATTATTCAAATTCTCTTAGTGATTGGCTGGTATTCATTTTATTTTTTTATGGCAGTAAAGAACATGTAATGCTTGGATATCTAGATTTAATGGGCAAACTCTTCCATTACTTTATGCTTTCATTTTTTCCTCATATCCTGAGATTAATTCAGTATTTGCAAATATTTTCTTCTAATTTTTATTGATTTATTTGTAACATTTAATAATCCAGCTCAAATTGCATCTATCTATCTACCTACCTACCTATCTTGGTATGATGAAAGGTAAAAACACAATTTATTTTGCCACATGTGGCCAATTAATCAACATCAGTAGTCTGCAGTATTTTTGACTCTTGTATTCCAGGATCTGTTTAGGGTTATCTGTTCTGTTCCCTTGATCTGTCAACTGATTTTTATGCCAATATCACACTGTTTTTAATTATTGGCTCTTATAATAGAATAAATCTTCTTGTTCCAGTATTTAATTCTTCTTTTTCATGATTTTGGACAGTCCCCCCACTGTTTATTTTTTTCAGATGTATTTTTGAATCATTTTTTCCAAAGTTATGCAACAAATTCCTTTGGGATTTTATTTGGGGATTGCATTTTGAAGATACAAACTGATTTGGGAAGAATTGGCAGTATTACAATATTTAATGTTCCCAAAAGAGTAATCTAAATTTTATGTCTGTGAAATGTGAAACCGGTTTCCTTTCTGATATTATTATTTTGGGGAAAATGGCCGTGAATGAATCTCAAATATTCCAATACTGCTCGTCTGGTTTATGGATGAGCAGAATCTTTAGCTTCTCATCTCACAGCCTGATGTTCATGATGGAACTTACACCTTCACTGAGGCAAATGGGTATCCAAAGGTGAACCCAGACCAATAGTTCCAGGGACAGGCTTGGTCAAGAAGGGAACTGGCCAACCCAGATGTGAGGAGGACTCCTCTATGTCTGGCCAGGTTATCTGCCCATCAGGTCACTAATCATGTCTGCTCTTTCTTGTATGTTTCTCTGCCTTTTTGTGGCTGTCTCTCCCTCATCTTCTCCACCCTGCCAGGCACAGGCACATTGGTCAATATGTATTTGAATTGAATTAGGATAGCTCTGGGGCTTCAGGGTTGGCTTTTTCTCTGTTAACAAAAGGGAATACCAGAAATAGGGAATCAAAAATAAACTTAGGGTCTAGTTCCAGGGAAAGTGTATGCATTTAACTTTTTTTTATTATTTAGAAGAGGTTTCATTGCCTCTTCGTTGTCATTTCTGTCAAAGCTCTCTGATTCACCTCTTTTGGTGTTAGGGATTAATTTTTTTTTTTAAAAAGAAAACACTTCCCACCAGTCACCTTTCCCTCCCTATGAATACTCTATCTTTTCTGATGAAAATAATTTCATTTCCAGGAGACAGCTGGGAAGATACACAAACTCAACCATCAACAGATTGCAGGCCTTGTGGTTGAAGAGGTTGAGAGGTCTGTGGGCTTCATTTCTATCCTCCCACAGTTCCATCGATTGTTGGTAATGTATGTGACACCATCAGTCTCTGGTGTCAGCCCATGATGGTGATGGGAAATAAATAGCTTTTAAAATGCAAGTTTGGGTTTCAGAGATCCAGCAGATCCAAGCATGAGGGCAGTGGGTTTCATGGTTCCTCCCGTTATGTCTGGTTCTTATATTCTCTGCAATCTCCCCCTGATGTTTGCTAACTCAAAACTGTTCTTGAAAAATGTTTGGAAATTCAATTCTAAGCAGTATTACTGATACAGATACTTTCCTCCAATAGCTGCATTTAAAAATATCCATTTAAGTATGATCTCTGGGTCTATTTTAAATGTTTACATATGTAGTGTTTATAATAGAAAATTGGCACTGTATTTTCATACAGCTTCAAATATTCCCCATCTTTCAAAATGAAAAGGATTTAATAGAATCTTCCATTGTTAGGCTATTGTATCAATATAGCAAGAGAGAGTGAGAAGCTGAGTTGATGTCCTCCCTAATCCGATCTGGTATTCGTTTCCTTAGGGTGACTCTGGAAGGTAAGCAAGTCAGAGTCAGGTTTCCCTGAGTGTCAGGCCTGCTCAGCACAGAGCAGTGGTGAGTGTGTGCTGCGTAAATAGGGATGAGCAATCCAGAGGCAAGCAAAATGAAGGCTCTTTGGAGTAGTCTTCAGCTATAGGTTGGTTATTGTGTAACCAATCTGCTTACTATTCCAAAAGTGTTGCCTTGTCTCTTTAGATGCCTGATGTTCTATTGCTTTTTCTCAACCTTCCACAGCCACTACTTGTTTTAGATCTATTTTTCATGAGAAGATGATAGCTTTTTCTCCTTGTTGTTGCTTCAGAAAAATGCAGTGAAAAATGTTTCATAAGATTTTCTTTTTTTCCTCTTTTTTTTAAATTTTTTGTTTGTTTGTTTGCCCTTTGGGTAACTCCCGTATACTCCTTTCACATGCAGCATGAGATTAGATTTTTTTTAAATTACACTGCATGTCAGTTATGTATTAGAGCAATCTGTCATCTTCACATTAGAAACAGTGAATGCTGGCTCCAGCAGCTGGTTCTCTAGGACTTATATTTCAGAAAGTATGGTAACGGGTGTTACATGAACAGTGTCAGGGCGTTATTCTTAATATGACATTCTAAGTTATTACTAGACATCCCGGTGCGGCATTAGGAGGTGATTCTGTTCTTAAAACAGGAGAACATTCACACAGCTACCAGGCAGAAGCAAATGCAAAGACTAAACATGTATTGTTTCTATGAAGTTTTAAAACCTACATGGATAGCAGCAGCAACTTGGACTTACATCACAATAGTTTGGGGCCCTATATGTTTTCTTTCCATTTTATAAATAAGCAAGTAAATATATGACATATTTATCCCCTACCTCTCTTTGCTCCTCAAGGTTGGTCAGTGCTCAGCTTGGGCAACTACCAAAATGGAGATTGATAATTCTTCTTGGACCTTCACTAAAGGTGGAAACCCAGTGGTAGCTTTATAATAGTATCTATTATTAACACACATCCATTTTGCAAAAAAAAAGGATCCATGCCAGGAAGCACTCCAAAGAACCCAGTCGCATTTTATCTTAAGGAGGCTGGTATTTAAAACGTCAAAATAAAATAGTTCGCACAGCTGAAAGGAAAGCAGATGAAAAGTAAGAAAATGAAATGGTGCAATCTGAACTTCCAGCATAGCTAACCCAGGGGCTCTACTCACACACCGAAGCTTTGTGCCATTCAGGAAACAGTTCTTTCTGCAGCATTATGGATCATGAAATAAGTGGTTGTGGAACCATGAAGCCATCAAGCTGTAAAACACAAGCTTCATCCATCCATTCATCCACATTTCTTGTGGACGGTTATTTACAGGTGCAAAGAGTGGGCTCCATCGTTAAATACAGTTTGCATGTTGCAGTCATTTCATGGTAATTTGTATATTTCTGAGTCCAACTAGCATCTATACCCTGTTAAATACACAAAACACTTAGAGTGATCACAAGTGAAGTTTATAAATATCTCGCTCACGTGCCCATGTGATTTTTTTGTTAATCCAGATAAGTTATTTAAAATAAGTATATGTATTTAAATTTCTTTTATTACATGAAGGGTTTTAACTTCATAGATATGAAGCGTATGAAGGCTTTTCTAAAATACCCTATGTGGTAATGATATGTACCTACAGGAAGAGATCAATGCAATCATTGTCTTTAAAACGAGATGTTTTAGGGGTGCCTGGGGGGTTCAGTCAGTTAAGTGTCAGCCCTTGGCTCCTGGGATGAGCCCCGTGTCTGGCTCCCTGCTTAGTGGGGAGCCTGCTTCTCCCTCTCCCTAGCTCTCTCCCTCTGTGTGTGCGCTCTCTCTCACAAATAAATAAAATCCTTATAAATAAATAAATAAATAAATAAATAAATAAATAAATAAATAAAACCAGGTGTTCTCAATAGTATGAGGTAAACATGAAACCCATAAGTGCCTAGGCAATCCAAGAAAGAGTCTCCTGTTCACAAAGTATATTTCCCTTACTATTAATTTACAATCTCAATGTTTTCTTTTTATTATATATTTGATGTGAGTTTTCTAATGCTTCAAAGTATTTGAATATTTCTTTCCCTCATACCACAGAGATGCAAACATACCAATTTCTCAGGTTGTGACAACAACTATTTGAAAAACTGCATTTTGCTTATGCCATTCATTCATTAACATTCAGCAGCATGATAATTGCAAAATTAGGGTTATATCTTTTATTTCTTATATGTCTATGCAGTTTTAGAGCACAATTACATTTCAGGTATTTTTATTTTAATTGTGAAATTTGAAAATGAGCCACATATCATTTGACATTTATACAATTTCCTGATTTTAACTTGAGCTATTATATGTGGATATTCACAGAACCATACTTTTTTTTTCCAGATATCTATTTGCCCCAAGTATCAATGCATTGATCACACCATTTTCCACATCACGGAATCAGTTAATCATTTCTTGGTATCCATTCATCTCATTAACTTTAATTGGTATTTATTTGGTCTTACCATACTGAGTATATGGCACTATGCTAAGTGCATGAAATGGTTTAACTTTAATTAAACAATTTGAGTCAATAATATTGTGCATGCACGTGTGCGCTGCACACACACACACACACACACACACACACACACACACATTGACCTAATGGAATCTGTATACAGTGTAGGCCTGGCTTAATGGTCTAGTAGTCTCTGGGGGTGCAGGAGCTTCCTCTGTTCATGAGTGAATGCACAGAAGCATTTTTACCAGCTGTACTGCACTTTGACATCTAGGCCATGGTACCAGAAGGATATATAGGGATCATTTGGCTTCTATGTTTATTTTCAGAGGTCAAGTGTAAGTTTCATATGTATATTTTTTTAAATTTAAAAAATTCATCAGCTACAACCCCCCAAACTCCAAAGAATTCACATAGTTTTTCCTTATTTTTTGAGAAAAATTTAGGAATGACTTCAATGTTATTGACAAGATTTTACAGTTTCTATAATATCAATAATATCCATCAATCCATCACTGAAGTCTCACAGGTGTGCTGCTTCAGCATGGAACTTTCACTGAATATTTTTATTTATTCTTTCAATTACTCCACCTATTTGCATGAAAGACATTCCTACCAAATCAATAGAGTTGTTTTCAGAATTTGGAAGGCAAAATATCACAACACACTGAAGAACAACAAAGGGATTGAAAAAATAATTTCCACATTAAGAAAAACTTCTCTTCCACTGTCCCCATCTCTGTTTATATACAACAAAGCATAAAAACCTGAGGCATGTTTAGATAAGCATAGTTATTAGCTACCTAGCTGTTAAACCACAATTTCTTTGAAACGTCAGTTAATAGTTGTCATTTGGTTGATAATATACATTCCTGATGCTGTAGTCCAGTCCAGTCTTTAAATCTTCACATTTGCATTCAACCTCTTAGTTCAAGTTAAATGCAGTGGTAAATTTGGAAAAAAAAAAATCTAGTTGGGAGACACAAATCCTTGGTTGGAGTTATGGAAGAGAAGAATAATAGAGTCATTGGCTAAGGGACAACGAGTGAAAGTTAGATAATAAGGCATGGCAGATTGCTCAACTGTAATATTAATGTCCTATTGCTTTTTTGTTAATGACCAATTCCGAGGTATGTTTCAGCTAAAAATTTATGCATGACACATCTCTCTGGGACCTGAGAATACTCTACATTTCCTTTCTCAAGAAGGAGGAAATTCCAATTTTACTAGCTTATAGGTATGCTGCATTTTTGTTCTCTTCAAGTATGCCAAGAAGTACAGATAAATTAATGTAAAAAAATGATCTCCTTATATGGACTGAAAATATTTTTATATTGCAGATTTTAAATCTTATTTTATGATTCTTCCACTAAATCAAGGCAATGAAAAAGAAGTACAATTAGTACATGGTCTAAATGGAGTAAATTAACCCCTGCTTTAAGGTTAAAATAGTGCATGGAAAATAGTACTTGAAATAACAAAATGCAAAGTAACACGCTGTGCACTAAGGGACCTCAGAACTGGTTCAACCTCAGCAAACAGTGTCAGTTTGTCTTATACTCTGTGAAAGAAACAATGAGATACAGTAAAAGGCGTTTCTACCACCGCTAAAACACCTGCTATGGAAACCACTGTTTATCGGCTCTGAATTCTTTGAAATAGAAGGGAGGAACAAGCTTAAGGCTTATTGATCTGTTTGTTTTACTGTTCCCAAGTTTCAGTGAAGTTACAGATTTTGAATCTATAAACCAGTTGCAGGTCCTTCTCCAGTAGTACAGATGATATCAAAGAAGCAGCCTACGAGAGATGAGTTCAACCAGTGGTTTGCATAAAATTCCACCTGCCTTTCTATGCTTTCTGGGAAGAGAAGACACATTTAAAAAGTCTGAGACCTCAGAGCCCACACAGCCTGACTACACCAGCCAAGATCTCTGGTCTCAGCCCTTCCTGAACCCTGGATGCCATGCTTGCCATCTGATACCACAGAGCTTTGCTAGATCAGCTTCAAGTTGTTAGTAAAACACAGGGATATTGGTTCATTCCTGTTGTTATTAAAATTAGGTTGGCAGGGAGGAAATATGTGAATGGTCTTCAGAAGGTCAAGCCATTTCTGTCTGTAGGGAAGTAGTATGCTCAGAGTCAGAATAAGAAATAGGCCAGCCGAGCTAGCACCTGGGCCCTGAAATGCCACTGAAGCCACTATAGCATGATTGAAAATGCTGGGAGCTGCAGCAAATTGCATTTTCTAGAACTCCTCTCAGAGAGGACTGCTAATGACTAGAAGAAATGGCATGATAAGCTGCGTGCTTACCCTTGTAGCCCCAGCCAAGCAGGGGGCCTAAACCTAGTAGGTGCTAAGTAATATTCATGAACCAGAATGATTGGAAGCCTGACCTCAGAGGCATGTTCAAGTAGAAAATGATCACTTGATGGTCTCTAAAATGCTCTCTAAAGAGGGGTCGCTGGAAGGAACATTTCTTTTCTTCTAAAGTGCCTTTAAAGAACGTGTGTTCCTTGAGCGGGGCATGTAAGCTAAATGACTCTAAATATTAGAGAGGCTGATTTCTGAACCAGCACATCCCTGCACTTGCCCCTCAGTGTTCACCCTATCTGCTAATACATACTTGTATTCAAAGAATATCAGTTTGAAAGAATGTCAAATTATTAGTTAGCTCCATGTGCCCACATCTCAGTTTGGTCCTGAACGTGGTACTATGACTTTGAACTTGCTTGTAGGTATATTTTTTTGGAATTCTAGTCTCAGTTCATCTTGGTGTCTGGACAAGAAGCACTGTTCAGACTCATGACTCAATGGCTCATTTTGTTCCACTGAAACTCTCCCCACTCTCACCCCCGCCCTACCTCACATACACACACAAATAAACATTGCTGCAGGGGGTGAGAGCTGGCTGCATTGTTTTCACTGAGATAATCAATAGAAGCCCTTTATGTAAGGCAGAATGGAGGATATTTTTAATTAAAATTTTATTAGAAATGAATTCAAACTTTAAAATATCTGAGACATGAATTGGTTTCTGGACATCAGATACTTTTTAACTCCAAGAGTAAAAACGATTGAAAGGTGTATGTGTGTAGTCACAGGACACATTTGCCAATTTCATTTCAATGCTTTCAAATAAATGGTACCCAATGAAACATCCACTTTATTTAACAGAGCATGGGTTACATAGGAGATGATTGAGAAATACTTCAGTGGTAATCTATGTAACCCTGCTTCCTACAGGCCTCACTGAAAACATTTGGCCATCAGGACATCAGGTGAGACATACCATCACCATGTAGAGCAGACTTTGGAAACTCTCCCTATAGGAATTGCATAGGTTGAATTTAAACAACAAATGATGTTTTTAAGAAATAAAACTCCAGTGCTTTAAAGAACATGGTTCTTTGGTTTGATGGGATTCCTAAATGAAGTACCTTCTACTGTATAATCAGAAACCATGATATGTGTTATGCAAACACCAAAGACTCAAATATAGCCAAGCTATAATTCTTACAAAAATGCCTTATTGGTGAAATTCAGCCTGCAGTGCTTCTTCCTTCAGTGCCAGAATTTCTGAACATTAATGAAAAGGGATTAGCTCAATCCTTCATTGAAATGCTAGAGTGTCTGATTTCCCTGACTTTTGTTTCTGGACTACCACTTTTAAAAACCTCCGATAAGTCAAAGAAGAATGGGGAGCAAAAAGCCTATTATTCAAAGAAGAAAAGTCAGATAAAGATCAACTTTAAAAAATGACCAAATAAACAAGGAAACAGAGACAAAACCCTGAATATATTTCTTTAATTAAATACCATGTATGCAAATTAGGATTATTGAGACATTTTTGTTAACTTTCAATTTTACTTTCTAGAGTAACCATCTTGCAAAGGCCCTATTTTTGAAGGCTGTAGAACGACTTAAAGAGACATGATACTGATAGTGGATGGTTAAAAATTGCTTCTGTTGATCTAGTGTTAAACTGGGAGAACAATAAAAAATTAAAAAGGAATCTCTATTTGTTTTCTGTTTCCCTTTGAGATTCAATGATAACATTATCATTTTGGATCAAGAAAGATTGCAATGACTAAGATTATTTTTTATGACTAAGATTATTGATATTCAGTAATTCATGGTGATAACTATCAAGCTTTCCCCCCCACCATCTTACTCTTTACCCTATGAGCAAGGTGAATTTCAAGAAAATGCCTCCACCAGAGAGCTGTCTGACGGCGGTCACTGAATGTACTACTCAGCTGGTCAGCTCTTTGTAGTTATTAACAGCAAATTCCCAGACTGGGTCAGGATAGGCTCTTACAAGGTCAGAAGAGTAGAGGCAGGTGAGATGCAGGTGAGACGCAGGAAACAGCTCAACTAAGCTGTCGGTACCATGTGCATCTTCTCTGCAGGAGCAGTTTCTTGGTTTGTGATTCCTGGTGGCCATTTCCCCTGCTCTATTCTGTCAGTTTCTCAAATTCACTTACTTGCTTGTGAGACTCTTTAAAATTTTTGACTATAGATATTATATATGTATGTGTCTACAATTTTTAATACTGAAAAACCCAGATAGTAAAGAAGATAAAATTCATGGCACACCTGGGTGGCACTGTCAGTTGAGCATCAGATTCGTGGGTTCTGCTCAGATCATGATCTCAAGGTCTTGAGATCCATCCCTGAGTCAGGCTCCAGGCTCAGCTGGGAGTCTGCTTGAGATTCTCTCTCTCTCTCTCCCTCTGCCTCTCCCCTCACGCATTCCCTCTCTGTATCTGTCTCAATTAAATAAAGAAATCTCTGGAGAAAAAAGATAAAATTTACATCAAAGTACATCACCTACAGTAATCCCTCTTGACATTTTTACACACACACACACATATATATATATATATACACATATACATATGTGTATATATACACATACACATATACACACACATTATATATGTGTGTATATATATATATGTATATACAAAAGTTTTTCCAAGCGTAGGTTTAATTGTAAAGCATTCTATAGCCTAAACTTTTTAAAATATGTGTGAATATTTCTCATGTCATTTTAATGTCTGTGTCATATTTCATCTTTTTTAACCAATGCTTATTGTTGGACGTTTAGGTTGTTTGAGATTTCATATTATGATAAACAAGTCTGGTATAGACATTTTAGAAAATCATTGAGTAGTACACCCACAACATTTTTCTAAGGACAAGCCCTGAAAAGTAGATTTTTTTGAAACTGGCTTTGCAATCCTTGAGGTTGGTATTTCCATGATTTGCAGCTGTGTTACTCAGGATAGGCTAACTGTAACAACAAACAACCTCAAACTCTCAGAACCATAATACAACAACGATTTATTTTTTATTCACACAGAGTCTCATGAGGATGTTTCTGGTTAGTGATTTTTCTGGGTGGCTCTCCTCCAAGCAGTAAATTCAGGATTCAGGCTCCTTCCACTGTATGTTTCCACCATCAAGGAGTCAATGAGAACCATCCTAAAATGACTCATATGTTCTATGGCTGTGTCTAAAACAGGGTACATCGCTTCTGTCCACACTAAATTGCCTATAACTCAGAACCATAATTCAATCTATTGATAGATTGTGACTCAATTTATCTATCTGTGTGTGTGTGTGTGTGTGTGTGTTGTGATTGGTGATGGTGGTGGTGGTGAATAAAGTATTTCTTTGTGCCCAGGAGGAAAACTGAATGCTTTGGTGAACTCAGAATTGTTTCTCTCCCAGGCTGGTTTTTCCTAACTTGATTAGAATGTTCCTATATCCTGAAAAGTACTAGTTCATGCCTGTTGTCCCGGTATGATTGTTAATAACACCTCTCTCACTTTCAAAAGTATTCTGATTTATATGATAAACTATATGGCACCCTAGCTATGATTCTATACTGTCCAAGACCTTAAAGTATCTTGAGTCCCTGTTCCTCAGATCTAGGTGTTATGCTTCCACACTATCCTGTGAGGTCTGCATTGGCTTCCCAATGTTGACCAGATACGTTTCTCTGAACTAAGAAACTGAGAACAGATCCCAGAGCAGAGAGACTAGTGCTGAGGCTTGTGTTCTTTCCCTGAGAGTAGAAGCTACAAGAAATTAGATTTTAGTTCAATATAAAAAAAAAAAACATTTCTACAACTGACATCTTCCAAAAAACTTAAACATGCTACTACTAAGGTGGTAAGGCTCCTATCCTTGCAGCAGTTGAAATGGAGGTAGGATTAGCATTTACCAGGGGTATTATAAAATGGATTCTTGAATTGGTTAGAGGGTTGGAATGGATAAGTTTAAAGTTCTCTCAACTCTAGGATTCTCAGCTTCTAAATCACTAGTCCACTTGGAACAGGGTCAGCTGGGTCTTTTCAAGGGAACCAGCCATAGCTGTCAAATGCATGAACTTGACGCAGTTTAAGATGGATCACTTTGGACTGGATCTTAAGAAGGGCTCAACCATGGCTTACTAAAATAGCTTAATGCTAGTGATATTTTCAACGCTTAAAAAAGTGGAATTTCATCTCTTTGCCCTAGGGACTTACCACCGAAGAATCTAATAATAATGTGTCTTTTCGACAGAATCAGTGAAAGCACGACTCTCCTTACAGGTATTCTTTTTCTAAATGTACTATATTCTCTACAATTCTGGTTGTGTTTGCAGCTGGTGAGGGAGAGAAAACTGACCGGTTACACTCACATAATGTAATGGGTGCTTGCTAGCCTGTTTTCTTTCCTCTCTTGCAAAATAAGAGTCTGTCTTGCCTCTAATGCCACATAAATTATTTTATTTTCACTTTAAAATTAAGACAGAGAGATAGGAGAGAGAGGGAAGAAGAGAAGGAGGCAAGGGGTGGAGAAGGAGGGAGAAAGAGAGATATTGAGGGGGAATAAAGACAGAAATAGAATATAAGACTAAGAAAGAAAAAAAAGCACAAACTGATCACAGGCAAAATGATATAATTGCTTTGCTTTCAAATTATGCCTTGGTAGAATTGCCTAGTGATGGAATAGTTAAAAATATGCTACAAAACATGTCTATTGTCAGAAAAATTAGAGAAGAATAGTGTAATTTCAGAAAACAAAACTATCATTAAGGACACTGAGAAAGTGAATAGAGAATACAGTTAAGTTTCTGTTTTGACTTCACTCACTATGCAGAATAGTTTTAAATAACATATTCCTATTTACAAATTTAAAAATAAGTGTCTAATATATTTAAAATCATCAACTCTTTTTTCTACTACTCTAGGTTTTTTTCCCTCGTTGAGGCACAGGCCAAACCAGGACCCATGGACTCTAGCTTTGTGCTTAGTTCCTGTGTCAATTATGGGGTGTAAAGAATGGCTTTGAGGTGCCCATTAGGCTGCTTTCTGTTTTCTCCCCTCTCTTCTTCCCTCTTCTCTTTTTCAGCTTCCCACAATCCAGTGACAATCATACCACACTTGCATATTTTTCCTCAATTGTTTTTCCTTGCAGAATTTACTTCTAAGTCACACCATTCACTATTACACCATTCTCGAAACAAATTCCAAATTATCTTTTTTTTTCCATTGATTGATTGATTATTCTAGAGAAAGAGACAGAACAAGTGGGAAAAGGGCAGAGGGAGAGAGAGAATCCACAAGCAGACTCCCCACTGAGCACAGAGCCCGAGGCACGGCTCGATCCCAGGACCCCAAGATCTGACCTGAGGCAAAACCAAGAGTCAGCTGCTCAACTAACTGAGTCACCCAGGTGCCCCACTTAAGATTCCAGACTATCTTAAGCAACACAGCAAACCTTTTATTTAAATGAAGTGGATTAATTTAGGAATTTTTAAGAATACTGTCAAATAAAAACAACTTTAGAGGCCTCAATAGACCTGCTGAACATAGTACGACCTTGTGAAAATATGAGAAAGGAAAATATCTTCTCTAGCAATGGCCCAAACAGCAAAGACCATCTAGCGTGTCCCCTCTGAGCATAAAAATAAAAGTATTAGTGAAATTCTGCCCCCAAATAATCGCCAATTGATCCCATACCAATATGTCTTACTTTGACTTAAGTTATATTATCAGCCATTTAGCTTTATCACCCAAGTACAAAAGTAGAAGGTGGTTAGTTCTCAAAAGGTCAGGCTCATAGTGTTTGCCATCAATTTCACTTCTTTAGTGCTGGCCTTTTTACATTAATACTTACTCATTCTTTCCCTGTCTTGACTTTCTTCGCTCACTTCCTACATCCCATGGTTTTAAAATCACTTGCAAGTTGTTGACTGTTGGCTTTGTATCTGCATTCTTCACTTCAACCTTCATCTATGTTACTCCACTGTCCCCTCTGTCTTCTCAACGACAAAAAGTCGGTGTCATCGTTATATTTGTTCTGTTGTGGATTCTATGTCTCTTTCCTCCTGCTGTGTTTAAAGTGTTTTCTTTATCACTGGTTTTAAGTAATTGGATTATGTTGTACCAGCTGTGGTTTTCTTCAAGGTTCCTATGCTTGGAATTTGTTGCACTTATTGGATCTAGGAGTTTATAGTTGTCAGCAAACTTGGAAAATTTTTGTCCATTGCTATTTTTTTCTAATATTTTTTCTGTTCCATTACCTTTAGGGACTTCAGTTAAAGGTAAATTAGATCACTTAAAGATATTCCACTGCTCAATAACTCTCTTTTCATTATTTTTAATTGTTTTTCCTCTTCTGTTTCCTTTTGCATAGTTTTTATTGCCATGGTTTCAATTTCCCTAAACTTTTCTCCTATAATGTCAAATCTGCCATTAATCCCACACAATGTATTTTTTATCTCTGACATTGTAGTTTTTATCTTTAGAAGCTTTATTTGAGTCCTTTTTAATTTTCTATGTCTCTACTTTTTGAACATATGGGGTACAGTTAAAACAACTTTTTAAACGTCTTTTGTCTCATAATTCTTTTTTTTTTTTTTAAGATTTATTTATTTATTTTAGAGACAGAGAGCACAAGTGGGAGGGGCAGAGGGAGAAGGACAGAGAACTTCAAGCAGACTCCATGCTGATCTCAGAGCCCTGCAGGGGGCTCCATCCCATGACCTATAAGATCACAACCTGAACTGAAACCAGGAATTGGACACTTAACCAATTGCACCACCCAGGTGCCCCTTGTCTACTACCTCTGTCTATCTTAGCTAGTTTAGATTGATTGTATTTTCTCCTTATTATGGGTCACTGTAAATTTTAACTTGCTGGGTGCTGGATATATTTTATCCTTACAAGTATTCTTGAACTCTGCTCTGGAACACAATTACTTGGAAACAATTTGATCCTTTCAAAATTTGCTTTTAAGATTTGCTAAATAAGATAAGAACAGTGCTAAGCCAAGAGTTTATTAATCCCCACTACAAAGGCAAGACCTTTCTGAGTAGTGTACCTATGGTCCATGCATCATAAGGGTTTTTTCAATCTTGCTAGTAGGAGCAAACACAATTTCTGCCCTGTGAAAGCTTCAAGTACCCTTAAAAGGGGTTCTTTTCTTGGCTTTGAATAATTTTCTCACCTACATGCAGCACTGATCTGTACTTTGCTAAACACTTGAAAAGGACCCTATGCATATCCCTGGAATTTTCTCTCTGTGTAGCTTTTTCTTTTCCAGTATGTTGTTTTGTGAACTCTAGCCCCTTGGTTTCCTAGAATGCTCAGCTTCATCTCCTCAACTCAGAGTCAGTTGGGTTAGTCAGGTTATTTGGGTTCATCCTACCTGTGCCACAGCATGTAAACTCTCTCAAGGAAGCAGGTCAGGGAGCTCATACACCTCACCTCATACGTTTCTTGTGTCTCCAATATTGCTGTCCTTCTTTATCTGGTGTTCTGGTATCAAGTGTTTTGAAAACTATTGTTTCAGATATTTTTCCAGTGTGTTTATTGTTTCAGATTAAAGGGTAAACCCAGCCCCTGTTACTCCATCTTGACTGGAAGCAAAAGTTCTATATTCCAATCCTGACCTTTTTGTTGAACTCCAACTACTTACTCAACATTCAAACTTGCATATCTAACACACATTCCAAATATATCATGCCTACAACTGAGTTCTTTATTCCTTGCAAAAGCTGCTTTTAAATTTTCCTCTGTGCTCTAGACATTCAAACCAAATATTTAGAATCCTCTTTTTTTCATTTCTTCTTCCACCTCCCACAGTCTATCCATCATCAAATACCATTAACTCCACTTTCCAAATACATTCCAAATCCAACTTCTTTTTACCCTAACGGAGACCACTCTACTCCAAGACAACATAACATTACTGTGAAAGCCCCATGTCAGTCAGGGCTCTGGCAGGGATAAAAGCCAGTATACTCAAACTGATGAATTAGGAGAGACTTTAATAAAGAGATTATTTGAAAATGTGAAGTCTGGGTTAGAAAAACCAACAGAGAAAACTTTTGTAATCTAAAGCTAGTAGTAATGGAGAGTCATTTCCACCAAAGGCCTTAAGAAACAGAGAGAGGAAGTAGGTACCAAAAGTAGGGAAACGAGGGGCTGACAGTGACTGTGGCTCTTGGTAGAGAGATGCAGCTGACCCTCAGCAAACTTGCAGGTAGGAAGCAGAGGAATTTAGTTCATTGACCTCAGTTTTCTCTCATTTTCCTGTTGGTGGCTTCCATTGACTGAACCCAACTGGAAGCCAGAAGTCAAAGAAATTTCTTGGCATAGCCCAGAAAGGTCAGGTTCTAGGGACCCAGCATGGAGACAGACGGCGAGTGACTCTGGAGGAGCAAACAGAAGTTACTGAGTGCAGCGCCTTACGTGGTCTCCTCACTTGTGCAAACCCTCCTACCATCTGTCTGTTTGGAGCAGCCAGAGAGACCCTTTGAAAATATAAATCTGTTTATGTCGTTCCAGTGCTTAAAACACTGAAGTGGCTTTCCCTGACACTTAGAATAAAATTTAAAATCTTTACTATGATCTAAAGCTCCTACATGATCTCATCCTTGGCTATTTTTCCAATTCAATCTCTAATTACTCTTCCCATCTTGTACTCTGCTGCTGCCACAGTGATCTTCCTGCTTCTCCTCCGTGCTTCAAATTCCTTCCTGCTTTGCACTTGCTATTCTCCTTCGCTGACAGCTTGTCTCCAGTCCCTCATTTTTTTGTCTTCTAGAAGTGAGAGGTCTTCTCAGATTCATCACCTAAAATAATATCCTTTATTATTCTCTATCTACTCACCCTATTTTATTTTACATTTCTTCATAGCAGTTATTGCCACTTGTTTGGTATCTCCCTCTCTCTGTTGGAATATAAGCTCCATGAAAGCAAGAGCTTGGCTGTGTAAATGTCTGCTGTGTCCCTGTGGCTGAAATAGACCATCACATTATAAATAATAAATATAAATTGAACAAGTAAAGGAGTACCAGATAATTCTCTCCTTCTTTTCCTAATCCAGAGAAATTTTCATAATGTCCCTTCCAATCATTGCATCTCTTTATGCAATACAGTAGTTTCCCCATTTTATTTCCTTAAATATTTACAGACAGTGTATTAGTTTTCTGGGGCTGCTGTAACAACGTACCATAATCTGAGTGGCTTAAACAACAACAATTTATTCCCTCATAGTTCTGGAGGCCAAAAATCTGAGATCAAGAGGTCATGAGGGTTGGTTCTTTCTAAGGTCTGTGAGGAAGAATCTGTTCCATGCCTCTGCCTTATCTTCTGGTGGTTTGCTGGCAATCTCTGACATCCCTTGGCTTATAGAAGCATCAACTCAATCTCTGTCCTTGTCATCACCTGGTCTTCTCCCTGAGTGCCTCTCTATCTCCAAATTTCCTCTTTTGACAAGGACACAAGCCATGTTGGATTTGGGGCCCACCCTACTCCAGTACTACCTCATCTTGACTTAAATAATCACATTGTCAAAGACCCTATTTCCAAATACGGTCACATTCTGAAGCACTGAGGATTAGGAGGAGTCCAACATATGAATTTTGGGAAAATATAATTCAATCCATAACAGATGATGAGTTTGTCATATGAATCAAATAGGTAACAATATAAAAGAATAAATAAAATAATGTTTTAAATGCTTTAATAATTTATTTTGAAGTAATTTCATATGTTCTGAAAATTTATAGCAATTGTACAAAGAATTCCTGCATCCTCTTTGATCAGATTCTTCAGGTAAGACGTATCACATGTATCACCTTTCACCTTTTCTCTCACCTCTCTCTCACTCTCTCCCACTCAACCTATTATTATTCTTTCACTGAGCTATTTGAGAACAAGTTTCAGTCATAATACCCCCTTCTCCCCTAAATATAGAAGTATGTAAATCTCCAAAACGTGGTGTAGAGACTTGACAGACACCAAATAAAAATGCAACCACACAAATCAGTAGATCAACATTGATACAACATTCACTTCTAGTCAATGAAACACATTAAAATTTTTCCAAATGCTTCCACAATGTTTCTTTGTCCAGGGTTCAGCCCAGATTCATATATTGCATTTAGTTGTCACCTGTCTTTAGTCTCTTTTAATCTGGAATGGTTTCATTGTCTCTCTTGTCTCAGGATCTTCAAAGTTTTATCCTGTGGACTGTTCTTCAATCTGCGTTCATCTGGATTTTCCCTTTGTCCAGTCTCAGGCTGCACATTCCCATAGAAGTACCACAGAAATGAAGTCATGCTCTTCTCAGGGCATCATATCAGGAGGCACCTGTCTCTCCCCTAATGATGGTAACCTTGATCACCAGTCCAAGTGGGTATCTGTCATATTACCCCAACTTTATTCAAAATGTTGCAGTCTATTTTTATTATTTTTGTTTCGATGTTCAAACTTCCTAGATTTGGCCAGAGACAGGTTCTTGTTAGGCTCCTGTGTTCTTCTGACATGTACTTATCATTCTTTGAGCACTTCTTTACATTTTAACCAATAAAGATGTTATAGGCTTATCTTGTATTTTCCTTGCCTTTGCCCTGAAATCAGCCATTTCTTCAAGGATCCCTGGTCTCTCTTATTGGAGGAAGGTTTTTAGAATTCAATAACTGCCACTCACTGAGCTTCTGGAATTGCTTTTTAAAGTCCTTTTATGGACAGAATTAGAACATAAATACTCACATATATACATACTTATACATAATACACACACACACACACACACACACACACACACTTCTCTACATCCAACTTTTCCATATTTGTGAATCCCTTCTCTAACAGTGAGAAATTTTGCTGTCATTATCCTCCACATATTTACTCATTTGTTCAGTACCCAAGTCTTCAGCACCATGCTGGCCACCACCTTTGTTCTAATCCTGCTGCTCTCACCTCAGCTCCTGGCCTGTCACTGTGTCCTGGGGTGCCACCACCTCAGCATGTAGTCATGCCTACTCCTTGAAGGTGAGGGAAGGGAATAGAAAAGATGAAGAGCAACAAATAACACCAGATCAACAGAAGTACATAGTAACCATTTTGTTCAAATTCATTTTCTACCCTTCCATTGCTCCATTTGTGTTTGACACTTTCTTTTGTCCTTATTTAGACAACAGTGAATCAAAACTCACTTCAATGTGCCACTAGTGCACCTACTGATATGAGACACCCTATGTGAGATAAGGTGAAATAAGGGTGAGACATCTTGCCTTCAGAGTGTTCACAGTTGAGGGGCACCTGGGTGGCTCAGTCGGTTAAGCATCTGCTTTTGTCTTGGGTCCTGGTCCCAGGACCCTGGGATCGAGCCCCATGTCAGGCTCCCTGCTCAGTGGGGAGCCTGCTTCTCCCTCTCCCTCCGCTGCTCCCATGTGCTTGTGCTCTCTCTCTCTCTCTGTCAAATAAATAAATAAAATCTTTTTTTAAAAAAAGAGTGTTCACAGTTGAGTAGGGAATAATGCATATATGTAGATCTATTTTGTCAAACAAGCTGGACTTGTTATACTATAATAAAAAAAGCAACCTTATTCATTTCTCTTTCTTTCTGTTTGCTTCTGTGTTAAGGACTCTCCCATGTGACATGTTTGCACATTCTGAGAAAGCCTCTCACTGAATGCCTCTGACTGCATCTGCCATAAATCAAGCCATATGGCTCCTCTGGTCAGTCATCTCCATTACTGCCTTACAATCCCGAGGCTTTTACTGGCCTTTATTGGTTCAACCCATTTTTTTAGTCCTTTTGCCCATCTAGATATTTTTCTTGGGTAAGATTTCTTTGAAGACAAATGCAGAGAGTTTAGATAAACCCAAGACCTCTTATAAGCTCTTCTGATGTCAAGAAGACATGAGCATTTGTCTTGCCACCTGTAGAAGTGATAGACTTATTCTCAATTTGACCCTGTTAAGTTCACACTTCTAGCCCCTGAGACTCTTTATGGCTGACTACATGCTAGTTGTGATGCCCCTTAAACTTTGGGGCCCTGTATCAAGTTCTCACCATGGTGAGAACTCTTTAGGCCCCTCTCATTCAACTTCAGATGAAGGCAAAACAACTTTCTCTGATCTCTCAACACTAACAATAAATGCTTTTGGGATGATGGCAACATTCTCTCTCTTGATCTGGATGATGGTTTCTTAATGTGCCCACTTGGGTATAATACATCAATCTGTATATTTATGATATGTGCAGTCTTCAGTACATGGTCTATACTTCAATAAAGAATAATTATTAAAAATGTATTCAGAAAATAAGTTGAATCATTTCAATTTTGAACTGGTGTAGAATTCCCTCATATTTTTTTTATTATAACTGTGTAACTATGGTCACCACATCAAATTCATCATTCCATCTAAATTCAGACTGAGTGCCCACTTACCCTTCTCATATTTCAAGTTTCATTCCTGGTACGCCTAGTTCTATTAGTAAGGATTCTTTGGGTTTCAAAGGACAGAAACTCAATTTGAAGCAGCACAAAAGAAAACTTACTGACACATATAAATAAATCACCAGACATGGAAGGGTAAATCAAGCTTCAGGGACTGGAAAACTTCAGGATATTCTTTGCCCTTCTCTAATTTACTTCCCTCATGTCAATGACAACTTTCTTTTTTCAGACCAACCTACTCTATGAGGCTCTAGTCATGACGTCAGAAACACTAAAGTCCCATTTACCTTATTCACCTCCTTTGCAACTTGAAAAGTTCTGGTGAAGACTTCTGATCCATTTGGGTCATGTGTCTACCACTGCCAAGGAGTGGAGGGGTAGGGAAGAGGAAGAGGCAGAGACACTTATGTGGGGGTAGGAGGACCAGTCCCTCAAAAGGAAAGGTTGCATTGTCCTAAATAAATGGGAGAAATCCTGGAAAAGACAAAGCACAATTTACATGAGTTCACAGATTGCCACTGACCTTCAACAGTCTCAGCAGGGTACTTATTGGTTATTGGGCATGGGCTGCGAGGAATAAGCTTTCTTAATGTTGAAGGAACTTGGGAGCTGTGTGCTGGAATAAAGATTCAAGCAAGAATTTGTTGCTGATATTACCGATGATGGTGACGACAAAGGTATCAGGATTATGACCATGTTCAAAGAGTTATTTTTCTTTTGCATTTTCTGAAATAGAAAATAAAATACAGGGGACATAGGACTAGTGTATAAGAAACATTCTTCCTTGAGCCTTTATCAAGGATGAAATAGGCCTTACACTTGTGGAGTTCAGAGGAGAGTTTTAGATTAGAGATCACTCCATGCCAAGAAATACTTACTTTGTAGTTGAGGTTTGGGCCCTAAATCTTAATGCAATTTAATAGTAGGCCAGTCTAGATACGTAAAGACTAGTGAAGGCAGGAGAAAGAGCAGGTCAGAACATTTCCTTTCAATGTCTAGTTTAGACATTGCCTTAGGCTTTTAGTATTATTATTATGAATGTTTTGGAGGGATGATGGAGGAACTGCATCTTTCAGGTGGTGGCAAAGAAATACATTCTCTCTTTCATAGGGAGAGAGAACCCAGATTCCAAGAGCTGTTCAGGCAGAGCCTTCAGAGAGCATCAGGACATGGAGTAACCTCAAAGCAGTGATCTGAATGATTCCCATGAGGGAACTGATGGGGTTCTTGCCTTGCCTCTCTTGAAACATGGGAAAAGAAGTTTAGAAAGAGAGAAAAGGAAATAAAGATCATTCTCCTTCCCAGCTCCCTGCTGTTGAGCTTTGAGCTCCTTTCTTCACAGAGTGAAGGCTTCTATCTGCTGATACAGTCTGTAATAAAAACATCCTTAATCCTGAACACTTCAGAGCTGCACTCATCTCCTTTGGGAGCAGAGAAAACTAAGAGATAGCCTTACAGTTCCTTTTCCTGGAGGCCTCCTTAGTTAGTCCTGGACTGGCTGGGGACATCCAGGTTGTCATGGTCATATGGACAGTGGCTCTCTAGCTTTTTCTGACCTTGAGCCTTCAGGGCAGGGAAAGCCAGGTGCTTGTGACCAAGGCCCTGAACAGCTATCTCCCCAACACTACCCCTAACAAAAACATTCACCTGTATTCTATAAAATATTTCTTTCCCCATCAGTGGGGTCCTGGCTGCTGCATTTCTTTCACTCTCTTAATCTGAAGTTCATATGATTATGATGTCTATATGCCCTTTTTAAGCTACAGTAACACAGTATATCAGAATGAAGACTGTGAAGACTCCTGACAATACCTTTGTGGCTTGATTCTTTCAGATTTTAATCAAGTATAGCTGTCCTTCCACACTGAGTGGCTCTTGAGTTTAGATTTTTTTTTTTAAGTAGAGAATGTGACTTTCATATATAATAAAAAAACAAAATCACATGAAACTACAAATGCAATTTTTATGTCAAGCTTAGTCTCTTCAGTTTGTTTAAAAATGAAGGCGAAATGTGTTAATTGAAACTTGTTGGTGCTGATTACACCTTCAAATGTACTGCTTTTTTTCTTTTGCAAAGAAAAGAGATAATACATTTGTTTCCTTTTTATTGAAGTATAGCTTTAGTCAAACTAGTATATTGCCTCTGAATTAGTTTTATAAACCTGGTCAGTGAGAAACTCAGCCTGCTGATCTCACTAAGAATCCCAAAACCAGAGATCATGCAGACTTGTCCAGCATGTACCAATAACTGCTCCCATTATCAAAGCTTCTCCAAACTGGACTTATTTGTCACCATCTTGTGACTTATCTATTCTCTGAGCTTAGTAAATGCTTTGATTGTATTATTCCACCATCTCTTGATATTTTGCATCTTTTTCCGTTCCTGGCTATAGCACTAATCAAATTCAGTCTCAAAACTGTCCTGCCTTTGGCATAGAGCTTACCCACAAATAAGTTCCTTATTTCCTTAATTTAGTTTTAATGTGACAATAGATATCCATGTCACAGATAAAAATATTCAAAAATAATTGTGGCATATTTTTGTCTTGCTAACTTCTTTTCTCAGGAGTTTAGTGCGTATCTTTAACTTCCCTCAGAGGCCTTTTTGGTTACAGCACTTTTCTCCTAAGAAAGGCAAGATTCAGGCCATCTTCATAGCTCAGAGTTTAAAAATCTCAATCTGGTCGTGTACTTTGATTTACTTCTTCCGTCTGGACTCACACTCTGTTCTCTCCAGATACCCTGAACAGTCTTTCAAATTCATCAACAGCTTTCCCCATTGAGTGGTTCTTTATATAGCCTTTTATGGGTCCAGAGCTGTCAATGTCTCTCCGCAATATTTGTGTTGTATTCAAAGATTACCTGCTGGATATCCTTGAAGTAGTTCGCTGGTGATGGATAATAATGGCGGCAGTTGTCCAATCCCCATGCTGTCCTCCATAATCAAAGTTGGCAGTGCAAATACGGGGCTGTCTGTTTTTCCACTTTGTGAGAAACCTCTTACAGACAGGCTGTAAACAGCTTGGGTGGTATTGGCATGACACTGTCTAACTTTTCTGTCTACTTTTTTTAGACTTTCTGCTTGTTACTTTGCTCACGTGTACCCATGCATCTAAATATGTTACTGAAGGCCTTGGAAGATAGTTTCTGTGCAACTTTTACATTGTCAATTTAAAAAATTTAGGTAAAATTTGCATACAGAAAATATACATATCCTATTGTACAATTTGATGAACTCCAACAAATTAAACTGTCAGATGTAAAATATTTTTATCACCCCCTACTTTTATCCAATAAATCCATACCCATCATAATCAACCACTGTTTGGATTTCTACCTTCACATTCTTAAACTTTATATAAATTTAATTGGACAATATCTATTCTTCTGTGTCTGGCTTCTTTTAGTTATGATGATTTTGAGATTCATCAGTGTTATTGGGTATATCAGTGGTATATTTCTTTTCTTATTGTTGAGAAGTATTCCATTATATGAATATGCCATAATTTGTTTATCCATTCTCCTGTTGATGTACCCCTTGCGTTTTTCCAGTTTGGAGTTATTATAAATAAAGTTGTTATAAACATGTAGAAGTTTCTTCTGGATATTTGTTTTAAATTCTCTTGGGTAAATACATAAGAACATAATTGCTGGGTCATGGGATAAGCGTGTGCTTAAATTCATAAGAAATTGCCAAAGAGTTTTCAAAAAAAAAGAACTGTACCATTTAATATTTCTAACAGCAATGTTTGGAAGGTCCAGTTTCTCCACATTCTAACATGTGGTATAATCCATCTCCAATTTTACCCTTTTGGAACTGCTGTACAGAATGTGATTCTAACAAGTGTGATTTTCATTTGAATTTCTCTAATCATGCTGAGAATCTTTTTGTGTACATTTTTCACCATTTGTATATGTCTAGGTCTTTTGCCCATTTCTTCATTGTTATTTTTCTTTTTATTTTCTATTTGTAGGAATTCTTTGTATATTCTGGATAAAAGTACTTTCTCAACTCTATATATGTACTCCTAGTAAGTTTTCTATTTAATGTCTTAATGGTATCTTTTGATGAGTAGAAGTTTTACATTTAAATGAAGTATAACTTATCATTTTTTTCTTCTTTGGTTATTGGTTTCTTCATGCTCCCTAAGAAATATTTGCCTACGCCAATACTGTGAAGGCATTTGCCTATGTCTTCTTTTCAAAAGATTTATAGATAGAGATTTTGTGTTTAGATCTATATAAGCTTTGCGCAGTGGCAGTATCGTAGCCAATGAGGTTTATCCGAGGCGCGATTATTGCTAATAGATCTATAAACCTTCTTGAATAAATTTTTGGTGATGGTGGGAGGTAATATTTGCGTTTCGTTGTTTTTCCATATAATTTATCTATTTTTAAAGCACTATCTATTAAAAAGATTTTTCTATTCCCACTGGCACCTTGATAGAGAAATAATTTACTGTGTAAGTGTGGACCTCTGTTCAGAGAACTATCTTTTCAATTCTACTAATCTCTTAGCCCACCTGTATGTCAATACCAACCTGTCTCAATTGCTATAGCTTTAGAATAAGTATGATAGTTTGAATCCTTCAACTTTGCTATTCTTCTTCAACTTTGTCTTGACTATTATAGCATCTTTGCATTTTGATATACATTTTAGAACTGGCATATCAATTTCTTCTAATTAAAAAAAAGGCCTGCTGGGAATTTGTTTGGAATTTTTTAAAAATAAGAAATGAGTAGTGAATTTTGTCAAATCTTTTTCCAAGTCTATTTGAGGTGACTGCATTTTTCCTTCTATTTTTTAAATATGGCAAATTACACTGATTATTTTTCAAACCTTGCCTTTCTGGGATTAACCTCACTTGGTCATGATGTATTACCCTTTTATATAGTAGTGGAATCAATTTGCTGATAATTTGTTTATCAATATTCTGAAGAGATATTGACCTGTAAATTTTTTTTCATGTGATGTTTTTGTCAGGTTTTGGTATCACAATTAGTCTGGCCTCATAAAACCAGTTGGGAAATTATTCCCGTTCCGTTATTTTCTGAAAGAATTTATATAAGATTGGTATTATTTCTTGCTTACAGATTTAATAAAATCCACAAATTAAACCATTTGTGTCTGGATTTTGGGGAGAAAGGGGTAAAACTTTTTATTACACTTTCAGTTTCTTTAGTAGATACAGGGATATTTAAATCTCTCTTACTGATATGTTAATTTTAGTAATTCCTATTTTTTCAGGAGATATTTCTGTTTTATCTAAGTTGTAGAGTTTATTAGCATAATATTGTTCACCATATTTCCTCATTACATTTTCATGTCTGTAGGATTAATAGCCCCTCTCTCCTTCTTTAATACCTTATATTTTCATTTTCATTGATTTCTTTTTTAAATTTTATTATGTTATGTTAATCACCATACAGTACAACATTAGTTTTTGATGTAGTGTTCCATGATTTTCATTGATTTCTTATGTTCACTATCTCCTTCTTTACTTCTTTTATTGGCTTCTTTAGATGGAAATTTACATAATTTTACACCATTCTTCTTTTCCAAAGTAGACATCTAAAGTTATGTGTTTCTTTCTAAGCACTGCTTGAGCTGTAGCTCACAAATTTTGATAAGTTTATTTTAGTTATTCTACTCAAAACATCTAATTTCTATTATGCTTTAAGTACAAAGTGTGTGGTTAATTTTCAAATAGTAGGGGCTTGCTTAGAAATATTAATATTACTGATATGTAATTTAATTCCACTCTTGTCAGAAAATATATTCTTTTATGATTTTAATACTTTTAATTAATTGAGACTAGTTTTGTCAGTCAGCGTATGACCTACCTTGGTGAATCTTTCTTGAGCACTTAAAAATAATGTGTGTTCTTTGGTTGTTGTGTAGGGTGTTCTGTGAATGTCAAGGTGGTTTACCGTGTTATTCAAATCTTCTGTATCTTCTCTGATTTTTATCTACCTGTTCTATCAATTTTTGAGAGAGGGGTGTCAAAATTCCCAACAATGATTGTGTATTTATCTATTTCTCTCTCCCTTTAGTTTTGTCGTGTTTTTTTCATGTATTTTGAAGCTTTTATATTTAGTGTATACACATATATGAGTTTATGTCTTCCTGAGGAGGTGACATTTTATCATTTTGAAATGCCTCTCTTTATTTCTAGTAGCAGTCTTCGTCTTGATGCCTGTTATCCTTCTACACACACCATCTTTCTTATTCTTAACTGTTTGCATTGTATACCTTTTCCAGTTTCCTCAGTCTCAAGCTCAGGCTTAGTCCTAGCTCAGGCTGCCATAACAAAATACCGTAGATTAGGTGACTTAAACAACAGAAATATAGTTTCCCTCACTTTTGGAGGCTGGAAGGCCAAGATCAAGGTCCAGCTGGATTGGTTTGTAGTGAAAACTCTCTTCCTGGCTTGTAAATGCCACCTGCTTGCTATGTCTTGTCAAGACACAGAGTGAGTCTCTGGTGCCCCTTCATTTTTTTATAAGGACATCCAGTTCTATTTGACCAGTGTTCCACTATTGTGACCTAATTTAACCTTAATCACCTCTTTAAAGAAACTCTTTCCAATATAGTCATATGGTAGAAGAGAGCTTCAACAAATATACTTAGGGGAGAAACACAATTTAGCCCAGGGCACTAACCTTTTACTTTCAACCTATTTATTTCTCCATATTTAAAGTGTGTTGCTTGTATATAGCATGTAATTCATCTTGATTTTTATGCAGCTTGACAATCTTTGCTTTTTAATTGGACTGTTTAGTCTGTTTATATTTAATAAAATCATTGTTATGGCTAGATTTAATTCTGCTGTATTCTTATTTGTTTTCTAGTTTTCTGATCTGTTTTCTATTTTCTTCCTATCCTGCATTTTTTTTTCTTAGTCAAAAATTATTTAGTGTTCCATTTTGAATTTTTTTTTTTGCTTTCTAGCTATACTACTTTGTATTTTTTAGTGATTGCTCTGGGGTACAATCTGCATTCTTACAATTTTCCCAGAGCTAATATTGTGATTCTAACATTCACTTAAAATGTATGAATCTTTCAAAATATAATTCCATTTGCTTTTTCCCAACCTTCAGGTTAGTGTTGTTATATATTTAACCACTACATTTATTATAAATTCCATAAGACAATATTATTTATTTATTTGCTCTAAAAAGGAGATCAGCAAATATTTTTATTTAAGGACAAAATAGTAAATATTTTAGGTTTTAAAAGCCACATATGGTCTCTGTCATTTGTTCTTGTTGTTGTTGTTGGTGGTGGTGGTGGTGACGGTGGTGGTGGTATTGGTAGTGGTGGTTCATACTTTTTGTTTTCACAATCCTTTGAAAATATAAAAAACATTCTTAGCTGTCAGACCAAACAAAAACAGGCTATGAACAGGATTTAGCCCAGGGGCCATGAAGTTTTCCTGCTTCTACTCCAAAAAGTCAGTTGTTTTTTAAAGAAATAAATGTAAGGAAGAAAAAGATAGGTTTTTATATTAATCATTCTCAATGCTTTTTTTTTTCCTTCCTGCAAATGTGAATTTAAGCTGGCATCATTTTCCTTCAGCTTGAATAACTTTCTTTAACATTTCTTGTAACGCAGGTTTCATGAATTCTCTCTGCCTTTAGTCATCTGAAAATGTCTTCTATTTTACCTCATTTTCAAAGGATATATTACCGGATAGGGAAATCTGCTTGTCATTTTCCTTTCTTTTCCTCCTTTCTATCTTTCAAGGGTTAGTTCAAATCTATTGTCACACATGGTTCTGATAAGAAATCAGGCATAATTGTTCACCTTTATGTATTGTTTTCATTTCTCTGTGGCTCTTTGTGGTATATAGAATTTTAAAATACATCCTTCCCCACCCCACCCAAGATTATAATTCTTGAGAAGATATCATGCCCTGATTATGTTACATTATATATAAAAAGGGATTTGCAGATGTAATTAGGTTACTAATCAGTTGACTTTAAGTTAGTAAAAGGAAGATTATATGGATGGACCTATTGTAAACATGGGAGCCCTTTAAAAGCAGAGTTTTCTCCAGTTGGGATTGGAAGAGGAAGTCCAAGAGATTCAGTGTGAGAAGGATTTTATGTGTCATTTCTGGTACTGACTATGTAAGGGACCACAGGAGAAGGAATGCAAGTGACTTCTAGGAGCAAAGAGTAGCCTCTGGCCAACAGCCCAAGAGGAAACAAGGACCTTAGACCTACAACCACAAGGAACCGGATTCTGCCAACAACCTGAATTAACTTGGAGTGGATACTGCTCCAGAGCTTCCAGATAAGAATCCAGTCCAGGCAATAGCTTGATTTCAAACTTGTGAGATCCTGAGCAGAGTATGCAGTTGAGACCACACAGGTTTTGACCCAAAGAACTGTGAGATAATAAGTGCGTATTGTTTTAAGCCTCTATGTTTGTGGTGATTTGTTACACAGCAGTAGAAAACTAACACACTCTTATCAAAATTTGTCTATATTATTGTTAGTTTTCAGAAGTTGGACTGTGATATACTTAAGCATGGTTTTGTAGTATTTTCTTGTTTGGGGTTCACTGAACTTTTTGAATCTATATGTTTATGGTTTTCATGAAATTTGGGAAATTTTCAGACATTATTTCTTTTAAAAAAACTTTTCCACCAGACCCCCTCTCCTCCCCTTTGAGACTCCAATTGTGTGCACACTTGACAGTTTGACATATCACAGATCCTTAAAGCTCTTCTCTTTTCTTTTCTTTTTTTATTCTTTTTCCTCTTTGTTTTTCAAATTTTATTATTTTTATTAATTTTCCTTCAAGTTCGCTAACCATTTCTTCTGTCACCTCTAATCTGTTAATCCCATTCATTGACATTTTCATTTCAGATATTGTATTTTAAAGTTGTTTTTTTTTAATGTGTTCCATTTCTCTGCTGAAATTACCTGTTTACTCATTATGTCCATCATTCTTCTTTAAGTCCTTGCACATATTTATTAAAGTCGTTATCTTCTAATTTCTGAGCCATTTATAGTCTACTTGATTGACTTTTTCTTGATTGTGAGTTTCACTTTTCTTCTTTTTTAGCATAACAGTAATTTTTTTTCTTTTTTAAAGTTTTATTGTTATAACTGTGATACAAAAAGTTACACACATTTAGTGTATGCATCTTGATAAGTTCGGACATATACATACACTCATGTTACCATCACCACAATCAAGGTACTAAATATATCCATCACCTACAAAAACTTCCTTGTGTTCTTTTGTGTTCTGTGTATGTGTGTGTTAAGAACACTTAACATTATATCTATCCTCTTAGTATATTTTTGAAGTGTACAATATTGTTGTTATCTATTAGTACAGAGATCTCTAGAACTTATTCATCTTGAATAACTGAAACTTTATACACATTGAACAACAATTCACCATTTTCCCATCTTCCCACAGCCTAACCCAAATGTCCATTGATAGATGAATAGATACAGGAAATGTGTTATATACATACAATGGAATAGTATTCGGCCTTTAAAAAGAAGGAAATCCTGTCATTTGTGACAAAATCGGTGAACCTAGTGACACTATGCTAACTGAAATAAGTCAGTCCCAGGACAAATATGGCATGATTCCATGTATATGAGGTACCTAAAATAGTCAAACTCATAGAAGCAGGAAATATATAGTAACATATTTTTTTCCAGAATATTATGAAGGATACATTATAGGGAGTCTACATTATGCTGTCTTTTTAAAGAATGTTGAATTTTGTTCCAGTAGGCACTTAAATTACTGCCATGTATATAACAATATATGTTTATGTAACTATAACTGTAGTTAACAACACTGTGTTCCTGATTTGAAAGTTGCTAAGAGAGTAGACCTTAAAAGTTTTCTTCACAAGAAAAAAAGTGTGACTCTGTGAGGTGATGGGTGTTAACTAAACTTACTGTGGTAATCATTTTCCAATATATACATATATAAAATCATTATATTATATACCCAAAACATAAAATGTTACATGTCCATTATATCTCAATTAAACTTAAAAAAGTTTTTTAAAAAAGATGACTACTGGATCATTTAAAGCCTCTCAGGCTTGGTTTTATTGCCTGTTCGGGTAGGATTCTTTATAATTGTCCTTAACCCTAGAACATGGCCCTTACTCAAGGGTGTAGTTCTTACGGTCTTACCGGGTCTAAAATGAATGACCAAGGAGCTCAGTGTAGCTCCTCTGTTCTGGCTGGACTGGAACACCAGTGTGTCCTAAACTCACACTACCCAGCATCTATTCCATCTATTATACCTCTGCTGTCTCCACTCAGCTCTCCTGCCTCATGGAATCTACTCTCTACCGGGCCTCAGTTTGTCTGGATTTATGCATGCACAGCCAAGACTTTGGCCAGAGACCCACAGTGAAGCCCCATGTGCATTGGGGCCTCCTTCCCTGCAGCTCCCTGCATTCTGGTACTCTGCTCCACACATGCCCCCCACAGTGGCACTTTAGTAGCTCTGAACTCTGAACTTTGCCACACTTTCTTTCTTTGGACAATTCCTCCAGAAATTATTCCCAGGCAAAAAGCCAAGACAAATATGGGGCTTGACTCCTACAGTTTCCTTCTATAAAGGATTACAGTCTTGGGCTGCCTACTATCTAATCCCTAAAAAAAGTTGTTTGATGCAGTTTTTCGAGTTGTATTGTTGTTTATGGTGGGAAGCTATGTCTAGTACTAGTTACTCCATCGTGCCTAGAAGCAGAAGTTGCTGTATTTATTTTAGTAATCTTTCAGACCCCTTCAGAATATTGACATTCTTTTCCCTATAAACTGGGAGTATCCAAACTGTAACTCCTGAAGTTATAGATCTATTAAAGGGAGTCTATAAGTAAATATGTAGCAAGAATCATCTATTGACTGAATAAATAAAATTTCTTAACCTGTTTGTCAGGTTTCTCTACTATAAAGTTACTCTTTTTTCCCCCTTTTCATATTATACTTTCTGGAAGCTCACATTTACGGAGTGGGAGTCACCTCACTGGGAGCAGTCTATCTACATAAATTATTTAGAATTCTGCATGGGAGATTTGTCTTTTCTTCCCCATTTATTACTACCTCCAATCATTGGTGCTCAGTCAGGTATTAGTTACTCCTATTTAGCAGATACATCATGTAGACAAAGCGGCATTAGGCATATACTCATATGTTGGTTTGAGTCCTAGCTCTCCCACATGATTGTTCTGTGATTTATGTAATTTCTTTCATATGTGAAGTGGAAATAGCAATATTCACTCTATAGTGTGATACACTATATCATAAAGTTAAGGAAGAAATGTGGGAAGCACTTTAAAAAGAATCTTACATATTTGTCTACCTGAATCCCTTCTAGGTAATGAGGAAGTGGGATGGTTTAAAGAAATGGTATCTAAGAAAGGATAGTGAGAGCTACATACCAGAAAATATTCAGATAAAGAGTAACAGATTAAATTATTGAGATGTGTGCATGTGTGTGGGTATGTGTGGGTATGTGAGTGATGTCTGTAACAAACGTTTATACTGTTAGAAAAATTTAGATCATTTATTCAATTCAATTTTTACTTTTCAAATTTTTGGCATTACCCACAATTGAAGCCAGATAGATAATTAGTCCTCTTCCTTCATTTAGTATCAACTATAAACTTGAAGATAATTATTAATTTATCCCTTAGTTCTGTCATCTGTAAGATAAAGCAAGTACTATTTCTTTTAACATTTCACCATATACTTTATATTGAAATTATTTAATAAATATTCCTAAAACACTTCCAAGTTTTATAAATCCCTCTAACTATTTAAAGTCTGAAATTAGCATACTTTTTTCATAAAAGTCTAATAAAAAGAAGTTGTGTTCATTGAACATAGTATATATAATTGGGATTTAAGGAAGATTGTCAGCAACTGAAATAAATTTTGTTCTGAGAATAGAGAATTATTATCAGCCCAACAGTGTTGATCTATCTGTTTTGATTAAAATAGAAAATGGGATGAGAAATTAAGATGTTCTAAATTCTCTTTTTAAAGGACAATAAAATTTTTGAATAATTATATATCCCTGAGAGTTATCCTGGGAAAGAGAGAAAAACACATGACTAAAGGGTAAAGAGACCATGTCTTCCCTTTCGCCCCATGCAGACCTGAGCATGAGAGGTTCCTGCTTTAGGCCACCACATTTCCAAGTCCCCAGCTCAGGCCTTCCTCTGTCTACACACCACTATGACAAGTAGTCTGCAGTGCCCAGTCAGAAGCAGCACTCACCACACCTACCACCACCACAAGACCACATTCTGGTTATCTGGGGTTTTGAAATCCTAGCAGCAGGATGAGTAACAGCTATGAGCCAGCTGCCTTGGCCTGAGCAGGCCGCTTTCCTGGATCTATGAGCCCAAAGACAGGTTATGTCAGCAAGTTCATCCCCAGGGCTTAGAGCTGGCCGAGGGTGTATGGGGAGTATAGATGAGCCTCATTCATGCCTGGACATACAGACTGGATTGTCCACAAGTAGGCTTTTGAGGCCTCTAGTGCTGTGGGATGAACTAGGAGTTAAAAAGAAAAATAATGATGGTGCGCTTTAGGCTAGGGGCTGGATGCCAGGGGCTGACTCTCTTCATGAACTCTGAGGAGTCTAAGAACTAAGAATGTGATTCAAACCTGACCTTGCAGGTCATGATGAGGTATGTTTGTCAAAATAGATGTATAGAACATATTTTATTTAACAGTTTGTGAGCTTGATTAATAACTTTTAAGTCTTTAGGTATATGACACATAGCTTCCATGTATACTCCTGCCTTGAGCCCACAGTATAGTAGGGACAGCCTAGAGGTGACCCAAACTTTAGTTCTGATCCTTCCAACCAGCCCACAAGTTTGAACAAAGGGCTTAAAATCTGTGGGTTCTACTTTTTGTATTTGTAAAAGAAAGTGGCTGACTTCGTTTCGATACTATTTCTGTCATTTATTAGCTATGTAACTTTGAGCACGTTGCACAAAACTCTGGGGCTAGGTCTTTTCATCTGACAGATTTAAGGTTTAGATCAGGTGACTATATGATCTATTTTAGGTCTATTCCACAAAGACTTATTTTTTTATTAGGCTAGTTGCAGACATTTTGTTAGAAGCAAGAAACATATTATTAGAGTAATGGCTAAGGTTGATAAAAGTTAACCTGCATTAAATTGAGTTCCTCCTTCTCTGCAGTGTCTCGTTGCTGGTTCATAGTCACCTGAGAGCTCCATTTTGTTTTAACTTAAGTTAAAATTACAATTGAATAATGTGGTTCAAGGTCAAAAATCAATTACATGGAAATTGCAGTTTCATGTTTTAAAAGTTCAGGCAGTATTTAACATCATGAATCTGTTGGATGACAGTTGATATAGATTAATCAGCAACCTGCTTTCTCTTTGATCATGACTCAAATCTGCTCCGGACAGGAGTGATAATAAGGAAATAATTATGAGCTGTTCCTTTGGAGTGGTGCACTTGGAGGGCCTTGGATAAAAAGCCTTTCTGAGTACTAAGTGGAGCCCTTGTTGTTATGTAGGAAAATCAGATTAATTGTCTCAATTCATGTCCAAGAGCACAAAGGGCAGCTCCTGGTCAGTCACATCAATTCTTCTCTGCCCTTTATTATACATCGATTCTCCCGTGAGGCAAAGGTTGATATGTTACCTTTTATTTTACAAGGCACGGGGAGGGCCAGTGATATTCTCTGGGCTGTACGGCGGGCTGCAAACTCCAGAGCTGTGTTTTCTGCCTGAAGTTTTCTTCTGAAACATTAGGGAGCCTACAGAAATACACAGACTTTAGTCTGAAAGGGTTAAGCTAATTGGGGCAGTAATGGCTAGGGGAGAAACAGGAGGAGTTCTCCATCTGTAGCCAGAAGGCCACAGGGATGGTCCCTGGTGAAACCTCATCTCCTCAGACTTCCTGTTTTCAAATTATTGGCATCAACTTCCAATTCTCTCTATACCATTTATCTCCCTGTAAAATGAGCTTTTATTTCCACTTCACAAAAAAAGTTGTGAGGCATAATCATGATTAATGGCAACCTTTCCTCTTAACTATTCCATTTACATAAAAATGATCAGATGTCTAATGAAGAGATAGCCTCCTCCTCCCATCTTGGACATCAAGAGAAAATATTATCAAGTTCATTCAACAAAAGTTTGACTATATTATACATTTGATGAATAAATACGATGGTGACTAGAAAGTCACAATAAACTCCATGATTTCTGTAGAGTATCTACAATTCTGATTTTAAAGAAGGGGAAAAATTATAATCTATATGCTACTGAAGGGCAATCCTTAAAATAAGACCTTATCACAACTCCAGAAACAAATATTGATAACTTTTATTGTACCAGAGGTAAACTGTCCACAAATCCATATTTAAAGCTAATGAGAATGTTGCTCACCTTGTTGCTCTGCCTGGGGTAGCAGGGGAGGGGAAGTAGACATGAATTCAATAGTGTTCATTTGAAGGTAAATTGAGAGGTTTTGCAGCCTACTCAAGTTTAATTAAAAATAAATGTGGAAAATTGTTTTAAAAGATTGTACACAGTGATTATCTCAAATTGCCATGGGAAATACAGAAATGCTTCATTAAAAAACACATTTAGACATTTTTTATATATAAACTCCATCATTTATATTCTAGCTTAGAAAAACCTCCCCACTTCTAAAAAAAATAAGCTGAAATATGTCATCATCATTTTTATGTATCTCAGAATATTATGTGTATGTGTTCAGATGATTTTCGGCATACATCGACATCATGAAAATCATTTTAAAGGGAAACTACAAAGCTTGCAAAAATAAAACAAAAGCACTGGACAATTAAAGGATTACTGAAATATTCACAGAAGTGAAACCAGTAATAAAACTGCATCAAACCTAGGTAACCTCCCAAAATTAGGCTGGGTAAGTATCATGATGCTGCTTCACTGTGCAATTTCTTGGCATCAGGCAGAGGCTTTACCTCATCTCAAGCCTAAACTGTATGCATATGCCATTTAAATATGTTGTATTTTTTCTTAATTGTGTGAAAAAAATGACATGACTGGAGCCATTTTAAAGTAAAATTGGAGTGGTCTCTGCAGAGATACTCCCTTAACAATCTTCGTTTAAACTGACCAAAACTTTTGGACTGGGCAAAATGGCAACTGTTTTAAGCAGAAGTCAGAGGGAGAACGGATATCATGATCACAAGACATGGTTGTGGATTTTCCGAAGATAGAATCAGTAGTCAACCCATGTAGAAACCAGAGTAGCCTAGTTTGTTAATACCCACAGAAAACTCTTTTTTCTTTTCTTCAACTCATGTAATTGCCCCTTTCCTCTTCCTCATAAAAACTTCCCGCTTTCACCCTACGAGTGAGATACTATGTGGGTTTCTACCTGAATCTGTGCTTCCCAAATTACCATTCTTGGATCCCAAATGAATGCTTATTTTCTTCTCATTGCAGCTCTTTATTTTCAGGTTAACCATTGAAAGATTTAGTTGATCAAGAAAGATCAATTTTACAGATGTTTTTGTCATTGAGTTGTGTCATAATATGGTAAAGGTCTCTCGACAAAGTCAGGCTTTCCTTAAAAGCCAAAAAGAAATGCCTAGTGATTTCTGCTTTCACCTTTCTAACTTTAAGAGACAAAAACATCTTCGATGTAGTTGAGTGGTTGAAGATGTGAGCAAGAGGTTACGGAGTGGACATGATGTGGAAAAGAAAGAAATAAATCAAAAATTTTAAGACTGGTGGAGTAATTTGTTCCACAGTTTAAAGAATTTGAACTTACATTTTGTGGTTTCAGGAAGAAAGGATATTAGTATTATTAATAGTCATTAATAGTTTTATAGCCAAGCATGAATGATAGTGTAGGAAAATGTGGGCACTGTATAACTAAATTATTATTACTAATAACATATTGCTTTTTAAAATTGTGGTTTTTGTGACTATGACTTTTTATGAGCCATATTTTCTATAATTCTTCCTGGAAATTTCCAAAATTGCCACAGTACATGATGACCGTAATATGCATGAGCATAAAATTGAAAAATGGTGATCACTGAAAGAGATTTCATTCTTAGGTAGAACTATGTGCAGACAATTTGATCACTAGCAGAATGTCCTTGGAGAGTCAGCCTTTCCAAGCAATTATTATCTTTATATCAACATCTTTTGTTATGAATTAAGGGTTAATGGACCTCTGGAGATCAGCAATAGAAAATTTCAGAAACTAGCAAAATGCCTGTTTTCATTTTTCACCCTTAATAACTCTGTGGTCAGGGTTAAATTTGCCCTGGGTTATTGTCCACTTAGCTCAGATTCCGTAGGCAAGTGGTCTGTTTTGTGCAGTTTTCATGAGGTAAATCTTGCTTTCAAGTATTTACAGACAGTTAATACCTGCCAGGCCAAATTAACTGCATGGCTAACATCTTATATTACGTCTATGAACTCAAACTTTCTAAAGACTAAAGCCTAAACAGTAGAATTTGAAATCGAAGGACAGGTATCCCTCACTTTTCAGAAGTTCACATTACACCACTTGGCTTTTACAAAAGACCTACACTAGTGCCTGTTTTCGCTAACAGAAAGAAGTCCAAAGAGGGAGGAGGATTTTTCCTTTTACAAAGAAAGACGAAAAGTAAAAATAGCGTTCAGCATTGGATTTGCAGTGAGCCTTTATAGAAGCAGCGCGTAACAAGCAGCAACAGGGGCACCACCCAGCTCCTTCCCAGCCCCCCAGGACACTCAGCATCTCAGCATCAAGCCACCAAAGCTTTGAACTAGGAGCATCTGTGTTTTATCTTGATTTATTTTGTACATTCATTAGTGAGATGTGTCTTAAAGTATCAGAAAAGCCTAAGAGAGGTAATCTGGGGGGTCTGGGAATGCTCAAAATTTTCCGTATAAATTAATGGTAGTTGCTTTACACCATTTCCACTTACAAAATCTTTCATAGGAAGATCTGGATATTGGGGGGGAAAACCTATCATTCCCTGCATTATCTATGGTAGAGGAGGACCCTGTTCAGGAAAGATGGGCTGTGCTTGGGGTGCTACTCTGAGCCAATCTCGTAAGTGCTGCTCCCCAGATGCAGTATACTATATTTTGGAGGGACAGCTGGAGGATGGGCATAAGAGAAGGGGTTGTGAATAATCAGGAATACATCTTCCTCATGAAACATTTTGCTTTTTCCTTCAACAAATTCATTTATAAAACCTGCATTCTTGGGGCACCTGGGTGGCTCAGTCGTTAAGCGTCTGCCTTCGGCTCAGGTCATGATCCCAGGGTCCTGGGATCTAGCCCTGCATTAGGCTCCCTGCTCAGTGGAGAGCCTGTGTCTCCCTCTCCCACTCCCCCTGCTTCTGTTCCCTCTCTCACTGTCTCTCTCTCTGTCAAATAAATAAATAAAATCTTTAAAAAAACAAAAACAAAAACAAAACAAAAAAAACATGCATTCGCTAAAAGGAATGTAAGCAAAGAAAATATTTAAAACTAGATGCCACTCAAAAACAGCATGACAAAACTACCCAAGGAAGATCTGAATAAACAACTTATCAGGGGTTCTTTATGAGGAAATATTCAAGCCATCAGGCAACATAGAGACCAGTATGTGCTTCCCAGCTCTTCCTGAATGAAAGTTCCAATGGTACACTATGTACCTACTTGATTGGGAAAGGTTAAAAAAAAAACTCTGACAATATCATGTACTGATGAGGATGTGGATCATTGAATTTCTCCCACTACTGGTGGAAGTATAAATAGGTAGAACTACATTTGAAAGTAGTTTGCCATTATTTACCAAAGTTGAAAGTACAAGGAACCTAAGACCAAAAAGTCCTACTAACAGGTAAATACGTCATAGAAATGCTTACAAACATGTTAAAAATATGTGCAGTGTTCACAGCAACACTATTTGTACCAGTCCCAGTTGGAAGACAACCTAAATGTCCATCAGCAGTAGAATGAATTAAAATGTGGTATTTTGTGTAAAATGGAATACCCTAAGCAACAAAATTAAAAATAAACTTGTAGGATATAAAATAATATAGATGAATCTTGCATACATAATATTAACCCCCAGAAAACAAGACTAAAAATTATACATCTACATGAGATTCCACTCATAAATTTCAAATCAGGCTAAACAAAATTATATTCTTTAGCGATACATAACAGAAGATAAATGTATGAGGGAAAAAAAAGGAAATGTGCATCATAAAAAGTCAAGGTGTTGGTTATCACTAGAGGAAACAAAGCAATAGTAATCCAAAGAGTGCCTATGGGCAGTTTCTGGGATGTTGGCAAAGGTCTATTTCTTAAACTAGGTGGTAGTATATGGAGATCCACATTATAATTATTCAACTTTAAAATTTGTTTTATGCATTTTTCTGAATGTGTATTATTTTTCTCAGTGAAAAAGAAAAGAATTAGAAAAAAGACTTTATGGTATGACTTAATGCCTTTTGAGGAGGCACTTGGTTCCCAGAATTTAAAACACAACTACAGTGATATATAAGTCAAAAAAGTTATTGCATAGGATTTTTTTTAACTAAACTTTTATTTTGAGACATGTGCGTTCACGTGCAGTTATAAGAATAAACGCAGAGAGAGCCCAGGTACAGGCATACGTCCTTCTATTGCACTTTGCTTTACTGCACTTCTCCGACAGTGCATTTTTTTGCAAATTGAAAGTTTGTGGAAACTATGTATTGAGCAAATCAGTTGACATCCTTTTTCCAACAGCGTTTGCTTATTTCAAGTCTCTGTCACGTTTTGGTAATTCTTACAGTATTTCAAACTTTTTCATTATACTATATGTGTTATGGTGGTCTTTGTCAGTGATTAGGACTTGCTAAAAGCTCAAATGATGGCTAGCATTCTTTAGAAATGAAGTTTTATTTTATTTTTTTAAAGATTTTATTTATTTATTTATTTGTCAGAGAGAGCGAGCACAAGCAGGGGGAGCAGCCGGCAGAGGGAGAAGCAGGCTCCCTGCTGACCAAGGAGCCTATGATGGGATCATGACCTAAGCCAAAGGAAGACACTTAAATGACTGAGCCACTCAGGTGTCCCTGAAGTTTTTTTTTTTTTTTTTAATTAAGGTACATACATTGTTCTTTTGAACATGATGCTATTGAATTTAATAGGCTATAGTACTGTGTAAACATAACTTTTATATGCACTGGAAAACCAAAAAAATTCATTTGATTTGCTTTATTGTGATACTCCCTTATTGTGCTGGTCTAGAACCAAACCTGCAATATCTTCAAGGTCTGCCTGTACCTGACTCAGTTTCTCCCAAGGTAACATCTTGCGAGAGTATAGTACAATATCACAACCAGGATATTGACATTTATACAGTCAAAATACTGAGTATTTCCATTACCATAACGATCCCTCACATTGCTCTTTTATAGACAAAGCCATGTTCTTCAGCTCCTGCTCCCTCCTAACCTTTGGGAACCATTAATCTGTTTTTTACCTACATCTTAAGGTGAGAGCTTAGATAATTAATTGTACACCTTTCTTTTCTAATATAAACATTTAAAGCTATAAATTTATTTCTAGGAAGTATTCTGTGTCTCACAAATTTGACAAGTTGCATTTTCATTACTATTCAGGTAAAAATGCTTTCCTTGAAATATTTTTGACCTATACATTATTTAGGAATAAATAATTTAATTTCAAGTAGATGGAAATATTCTAGATATCTTCTCATTACTGATATCTAGTTGTAGTTAGGTATCATAGTGTGTATGATTTTAATCCTTTGAAAATTACTGAGATTTCCTTTCTGACTCAGCGTATGGTCTGTTCCAGTGAATGTTTCATGCACAGTTAAGAAGAATTATATCAACTTGCATGATAATGTTTAAGTTTAAATATTTACTAATTTTTGTCTGCGTGTCCTATTGTTTTCAGAAAGAGGGGTATTAAAGAAACAATTGTTTGTGGATTTGTTTGTTAAGTTCTGCCAGTTTTTACTTCATGTATTTTTTAGAGCTTTGTTTTTAAGTGCATGTGTCTGTATTATTGTTACCTCTTCTTGGTGAATTGATATTTTATTATTATGAAATATTCCTTTTGTCTCAAGTAATACTCAGAAAACTCTTGAAATTCACTTTATCTGATATTAACGTAGCCACAACGGTTTTATTTTTCTTCAATTGATTAATTTCAATTTAATTTTTAAATTCCAATACAAAGACAATTGATAGACTGAGTGTAAAAGCAAGACCAAACAATTTGCTTTTTATGAGAAATTAACTTTTACTATGAAGATGTAGATAGGTTAAAATTAAAAGGGTAGAAAAAGATTATACCATGAAAACATTAAGCCTAGGAAAGCTTAGTATGACTTCAGTGAGAGAAATAAATTTCTGTCTCAGGTAAAAGACTGAGTTGATATAGCGCCTCTGTCCACAAACTTACCAGTGGCCTAGGCTGGTTCTAATTCATTGCTTTGCTATCCTCGGGGTATTACACTCATCTTCTTAATTTAAAATTACTCAGCTCCATCCGTATGCCAAGAGGAAAGGGGGAGGGGGAAGGCCATCTTCCCTCCCTTTAAGGGCAGGATAGAGTTTTCACACATCACTGGCACTTAGTCATATGATTGTCAATAAAAGGGTTTCAAGATAAAGCTGAAGAAACTCTCCAAAATGTGATAAAAAACAAGGCTCTGTATAATAGAAAACATTAAATCATAAATATTAGGAGCTCTGGAAAATTAAGAGAAGGGAAGAAATTTATCAAATATATACATTTCTCAGACTGAAGGATATGCATTTCTAGATTAAGAAGGAATTTCGTAATTGTTGACAAAGAGAAAACTCTAACATTCTACAGAGAAAAACTGGTCTCACAAAATAGATTGGGAATACGAATGACAGGGTTTCTCATAGCAACAATGGAAGCTAGACAGAAAAAAACATTCCTTTAAATTTTGATTAGGAATGTTTTCCAACCTGAAGTTCTATTTCCAATGAAAGATCAACAGTATCTGAGCAGAGAGTAAAGTATTTTCAAACACAGGAGTGTGTTTTGTTTTGTTTTGTTTTGTTTTGTTTTGTTTTTTGTTTTGAGAGGGAGAGCCCGAGTGCCAGGCTGGGTGAGGGGTAGAGGGAGAGGGAGAGAGAGAATCTTAAGCAGGCTCCATGCCCAGCACGGGGCTCAATCTCAGGACACTAAGATCCTGACCTGAGCCAAAATCAAGAGTCAGATGCTTAACCAACTGAACCACACTTGCACCCCAAACATGGGAGTTTTTAAAAAATATTATCTTACATACATTTCTCAGGAAGCACCTGAAGAATGTGCTTCACCAAAACTAGGAGGTAATCTGTGAAAAATCAAATCCATGAATCCAGGAATTACAGATTCCATAGAGAGGAGAGATAAAGGGATGATCAAGAGTGGAAAAAAAAAGTCAAGAGAATAATCATTTGTCTATAAAAGGGAGCTGAATACTCCAGGAGGAGAATTTCCAAGAAGAAATTAAAACTGTATTGGGAGGGGATTTTACCCATCTGGCAGTTTGGTGATGAATTAGTGATAAGTATATGGAATGCTAAGACATAAAAAATGAGATGATAAAAATTATATGAAAAATATACAATAATAGTATTCTACATAGCTCAGTATGAATATGTATACAATAATAAACTTTAAAACGGACTTAAACAAAAGTTACGAGATAATTGTTTGTGGGAGGGGAGCAGAAAGACCCCAGAGAGCTAAATCTTCATCTTCTACAGCAGAAAGTCAATAGACAATATCTGAAAATGAAAAAAGTATCAAGAGATAAGAGTATAAGTACGGTTATTCAGAAATAGGAAGGGAAAGGAAAACTGTGAATGTGGCTTCCTCAGGAGACTGGCAACGAGGCTTTGGAAGGTTTGGGGGCAGGGAACTGCTGTTTTCTCATTATAAGCCTTGTAGAATTATTTAACTTTCATAATCATGTTCATGTGTAATTTTGATGATAACAAAATTAATAATTTAAAAAGAAGGGAAGATATAAATTAGTGTGATTAAATTCTACAACTTTCTACTAGAACTTGGTTCTCCAGCAAGCAGGATTGTGATGTTTCCTAAGTTTAGAAAAAATTAAAGAAACACAGAAATAAATAAGTAAGACAGTAAAAATACGGTGTGAAACCAGAAGGTCGATGCAGAAAATTTTCATCAACAAAATGGCTGCATCACTTAGCGGTTCATTTGGCTCATGATTTGCTATCAGGAGCGTGGTGAGGGGGACCAAGGAAGGACCAGAGGTAGGGAGAGAGGTGACACACTGTCAGCCCTTTTCAGGAGCCCAGAATAGTGAAGTTGACGTTTGGGCACATTTTGTAGGTAGAAATCTCCTTCAGATTACAGTCAACCCCAGGAAAATTTCAAAGAATCTTTTAACAGATTTTGGCAGATATGAGGAAATATACCAAATAGAGAGCATTTTAAATTTTATAGAGTAATGGTTAGTCACTTATCAGAAGTCTCTAGTGAAACCTCAACTATTATCTGTTGCATTTTCTGGCCGAAGAATATGAAGACAGAAAAAAGGTACATGGGAAGAACATTTTTTACCCCATGGATGCTGTATGTATCCAAGCCTTAATGCTCAGCACAATCAGGAGTTCCCAATGGAATACAAACCAGAAAGCTGGAGAACCTCCAGAATCTGTAAAAGGACAGAGGAGTCACAGGAGATGAGAGGGCGGGGAGAGGAGAGAGCAGATGGAGGGTGAGAATGATTTAAACCTGCAGCAGGTCTCCTGAGATCCTTGAGAAAGTTTTGGGAAGAATCTGAAAATAATTTTCGGATCATCCTAGAGAACATCAGATACTACCTGAGGGAGCCAAGAGGTAGAAAAACAGGATCTGTGCGATACTGCTTCCACGGATTGCTATCAAAGAATAATTGACTGATAGCCATAAATGGTTCTTCATGGACATACATATTGCCTTAAGATCTCAATTTTAGAGAAGACAAATAATCCTTTCATGACAGCCTTGGGCATTAAATATGACAGGCTTGCTTTCTACAATAAGGCTCAAATGACTGAGATTGACAAAACGTGAGAACACTTCATTGAATGAGTGGCAGTGTTGGAAAAAATGTAAAGAATCACTCTTAACACCTGCTTCCAAGCAGTTCCTCATTCCTCCCATCTCTTCTTCTCCTCCCACTTTTAGAGCTGTTTCTAGAAAATGCAAAATTGATGCCTGTTCTAAAACCCTTAATTTTACAGGTAAGTCGAAATGCCTTAGTAACACAATGCTGCTTCACCTCATCTTCCTAGCATTGCTCCTCTCCCTGTCCCCTACAACCCAGTTCTAGCTGTTCTTATCTTAGCAGTCTGGGACCAACAGTTTCTATTTGCAATGTCATTCTCCCTTCTCTTTATTTATTTACTTATTTATTTATTTATTTTATTATGTTCAATTAGCCAACATATAGTACATCATTAGTTTTTGATGTAGTGTTCAAAGATTCATTAGTTGTATATAACACCCAGTGCTCATCACAACATGTGCCCTCCTTAATACCCATCACCCACTTACCCCATCCCCTCACCCCCCTCCCTTCTGTAACCCTCAGTTTGGTTCCCAGAGTCCAGAGTCTCTCGTGGTTTTTCTCCCTCTCTGATTCTTCCCATTCAGTTTTCCCTCCTTTCCCCTGTGGTCCTCCATGTTATTCCTTATGTTCCACATATGAGTGAAACCATATGATAATTGTCTTTCTCTGCTTGACTTATTTCACTTAACATAATCCCCTCCAGTTCCATCCATGTCATTGCAAATGGTGGGTATTCATCCTTTCTGATGGCTGAGTAATATTCCGTTGTATATATGAACCACAGCTTCTTTATCCATTCATCTGTTGAAGGACATCTCGGCTCCTTCCACAGTTTGGCTATTGTGGACATTGCTGCTATGAACATCGGGGTGCATGTGCCCCTTCTTTTCACTACATCTTTATCTTTGGGAATGGGAGAAGATATTTGCAAATGACATTATGGATAAAGGGCTGGTATCCAAGATCTATAAAGAGCTTCTCAAACTCAACACCCAAAAAACAAATAATCCAGTCAAAAAGTGGGCAGAAGACATGAACAGACACTCTCCAAAGAAGACATACAAATGGCTAACAGACACATAAAAAAATGTTCAACATCACTAGCCATCAGGGAAATACAGATCAAAACTACAATGAGATACCACCTTACACCAATTAGAATGGTAGAAATTAAAAAGACAGGAAACAACAAGTGTTGGTGAGGATGTGGAGAAAGGGGAACCCTCTTACACTGTTGGTGGGAATGCAAGCTGGTACAGCCGCTCTGGAAAAGAGTATGGAGGTTCCTCAAGACATTAAGAATAGAGCTACCCCACGATCCAGCAATTGCACTAGTAGGTATTTATCCCCCTTCTTTTTAAAGCCAAGTTCAATACCATCTCTTTTCTGGTAACTTCCCTGACTTTTGGGGGCAGAATTCATTACTTTTGGTGTAATGTTCTTGTATTTAACTACAATACCATTGCATTTATATAATTGTATTATGATTATCTATTTATGTATATATTTCTCCCACTAATTTGCCTTCCTCAAAGGTAGAAACATATTCTATTTATCTTTTTTTGTCTCCAGAACATTCCAGATTTCCTGATACAAGAGAGGTGCTTTGGGCGCCTGGGTGGAGAGGTGTTTCATAAAAGTTTGCCAAAGTTATTAACAAATGCATGAGGAAAGGAGATAGATTTCCACAATGGAGGATGAGAAAGATGCTAGAGTGTATTCTAAGTTCTTGACTGTAAATCCCAGTAAACCCAGAAAAAGGTCTCATTCTGTTTTGTTGTTCTTAGTCCCCATTCATTAGAGAATTGTCTTCTTGTCTGTCCCAGTCATCCTTGCTGCTGAATGTTCTTTGTTTCTACTACAACCATATTGTTTTTGATGGGCAACAAGCAAACATTTCCAACTGTGCTCTTTAAAGAGGGATAAGTAAGCCCAATCTTGAAGAACAGAATAAAATAAGGGAGAGTGGGAGAAGATAGAATTAAACCAAAAACAAAGAAAACTGCCATTGTGAGCATTTTATATTAACCTTTTTAAATGATGGATTATCCATTCTGAGCACAAATATATCAATCAGGGGAAATTATAGAGGCAAGGGATATGACAGCAGCTGTGTGGCTCACCCTAACGATTCTGGACTGCCAACATTTCTCAGCTTGGTGGTACAGAAAAGGAGGACTAGGAATTACATGAGGTTGTGAGAAGAATACAAATGTCCTGCACACCATCAGGAAAAAAAAAAGACCCTGAAAATGACTCCAAAAGTTGCTGCTGAAATGGCTTTTTCTGGATTGTTGGAAGTGTGTTTTTCACTATGCCATTATACTGCAATATCTGAGGGGCTCCAAACTTGGAACTTTATTAAAACTTTATTAAAAGAAACATGAAAATCAGCCATTTTTAGTTCTTAGACAATAGAACTAGAAGAAAAACATACATATATATTTTACATATACATACATTTACTGAACACACATATAAACACACAAAGAAATACCAAACACTGAAACAACACCAAGGAGAAATGAGAATTGTCTATTGTTAAATGTTTAGAAGATTTTTCACTTAAAGTTATATGAACTAATTTCTGCCCAACACAATGCTTGATGTGTATTGTGGTTTTCAGCAAATATTGAAATTAATTTGTGGGATTTAAACAGAAGACGAAGTGTAGAAAAAATAAACCTTTTCAATTCCATTGGTATCTGGTGCTTTGGGATCCTCAAATTTGCTTTTCAACCTTTTGTTCTGTTTTAACAAATTTGGAGTACGTAATTTAAAAAATAAGCTGAAGAAGTTGGTTAAGTCCCAGATTGATGTTGGGGATGAGCAGAACATGAGTTCCACAAAGTTGCTGGAGGGCAGTAGGATCACACCAAAAGGATCCAGATCTCTTTTTCAGTTAATCTTCAAGTGTAATAGCAGGGAAATCTCCAAGGTTAGAGAGATAAACAAAGCAATGTTGTTGTCCTCCTTTCATAGGCTATTGGTAATGTACACAAAATATATAGTTGCATTCTGATCTAAACGATTACTCACCCATTCAATGAGCAAATTTTGAGCTCCTGCTACGTGGCAGGAACTACACTATAGCAAATAAATCAGACAAGATGCTGCCTTCATAGAGCTTACATTCTAGCAGAAGGATCATTATTTCTAGAAGGACAAGTCTTAGGGATGCCCAGAATATGAAAAGCGCTCTTTTAAAAAAAAAAAAATCACATTGTATTCTCCTCTAATTACCAATCCACCTACTTTCCTGAAGGTAAGTATGAAAAAATGGCAGAGGTCATGTGAAATGTTTACGACATTTAGGTTAAAACATTAAGAAAAATTTCTCAATGACAGCAACCTCTTGCCCCAAAGGGTGAAATCTTCTGCAAAACTAATATTTCTGTTAAATCTCAATCATCCTATAAGGTGGGGGACAATGGTGATAGTGTCCACATATTTTTGTATTGATAAAATAGCTTGTCTAGGGAGGATTTTCTTTAACCATATGGGTTGTAGAATATAGGGTGATGCAAGTTCATTTCTTTCCTGGAGAGATGAAAATTCCTGAACTATTATTTGTGGTTATTACTATATCAACTTGTCCAAAGATCAGAAAAATGACATCACAAAATAGAAAAATAGGATTGTCTGTTACAATGTCGCTTCCCTGAAATATTTGGCCAGAAGATATGTGACTTAAAATACAAAAGCTTGCATGCATCAGTTGGTGGAATCAATATAGAAAAAAACAGCTTTTAAATACCTGAACTTTTTTTTCTTGACACCCATCACTGAAAACCTTTTCATGATCAAGAACTCCTGAAAATGTTAGTGGGTCATCTTCATCACATTGCAGGACTGAGTTCATGCAGACAGAAGTGTGCATAGGTTTCAGATTAGATCCTTAGACTAAAGCTTTGAAAACATTAACAATAACTACTATTGATTAAAGGCCAATTAGGTGCCAGTAGTGGGCTTGGAACTCTGCACCAGTTACTTGATTTAATACCACAGCCTTATAAGGTGGATACATTTTATAGATTAGGAATTCAAGATGGAGCACCACAATATGATTTGAAACTCAATCCAACGCCAAACTTCATGCACTTCCCACAATGCAACAATACCTCTCTCAATAAGAGTTTGAATGGATGGAAAGATAAACAATGTACATTCCCTTACTGATGCACGGTTTCATGAGAGCTTCTTTATTAATACACATTACTTTGGTACTAAGACCAAAAAGCTAATTGTCAAACTAAGAGCTTCTATAAATTTTATGGGACTGGAAGGCTTAATGGGTATTTTCAACACACTTCATGCAATAAGAGATTTTTTTCTTTCTTTTTTTTTTTGTTAACACTGGCAGGTAAATGAAATGTGTTCATTTCAATACACTCTGTTTCAAAAACTATATTCTGGACATCAATTCATAAACAAGAGTACAAAAAATAAAAATTCACATGAACACCTAATAAAAGATTTTTTTGTGAAATGAATTCATTTCGGGTCCACAGAAAGGTAAAATGCTGTAAAATATTATACCTGTAAAACTGATATAGTTTGTCTTACGGTGTGCATAAAATCAGTTTAAAGGTAGAAGAGTTTGACCAAAACAATAGGCACAGGCATGCATTTCTGGGCTACATGATCTCAGGCTTGATGGTTCAGGTTTCTACTGTACATTTCCTTTAAAGAAAATTGTATTTTCTAACATAAAACCTCAGCAGGCATGCACTTGGCTAACAAGGGGAAAACTCTGTCCCAGTTTTCCATAATACATTCATGAAGGGATTTGAAGCAACCAACAGTCACTGCAGAAGGAAAACGAAAAAATGTTGTTCCCTGGCATTTTTTAAACAAACACAAAAGTTCAAGCTCTACAGCTATTAAGCTTTTTGGAGGCAACATAAACACAGGCTTATTTCTAACCCACTATAATCCTTGAATCAAACCCAATCTTCATTTCTGTTGTAATTTTTTCTGCAATACCCCAGACAATGGGAACGCGTGAGGCAGGGTCACCAGCCCTGGGTTTCAGCTGGGTTCCTACAGTAGCACTATTAGCCCCAAGGTCTTCACTTATCTCTCCTGTGTGAGAGACCTCACATAACAAGTACCTTCTTTTCTACTCTGTTTAGTCTACAGAGAGGCCCTTTTCTTTTGTGGAAAAGTACCATCTCTCCTCTCGATCTTTTTCTTCAGAAAAGGAAGAAGCATATCCAGGGAGGATGTGGTTGACATATTTGTCTTCCATGCCAGCAGGGGGAAGGAAATTCTTTTCAAAACATAGTTTGATTTATGCAGGATCTCCTAGGATATTATAATGTGTTATGTGATCATTGTGCTCAAGGGAACCTCCAGGGAACAAGGTCCACCCTCTGCCTCTCGACAGGCTGCTTAGAAACTACAGCAGCACAAAAAGATACAAACGGATCTGCATTTATAGTTCTGGAGATGAAGTTCCACAACTTCTGCTAGCCCTCCACAGTCAAAAGATTTGTCTGCCTTTGTCTAAATCCTCTTTGCCATCATCAAAGGGCTTATTAAAGAAATTCTCCTCTCAATAGAGAGCACGAACAGCTGGCCACCATCACCTGAGTAATAACCCCTCAGGTTATTTTTAAATACTGTAGTAGCACAATGGACCTTGTGCACCATGAAGAGGCAATTTCCTAAGTGGACACAGAAATCTTGAAGAGGATGCTGTATGGGCAAACGTTACTTAACTGTCTCCATTTACCTAGCTACAACCAGGCCCCATAATTACAGGTGAGCAGTGCAAACCCACAGCTAAATGTGAGGCCACAGAGTCTTTCCTCACATCTGCAGTCCTGTTTGGCAGTGAAATGCACAGGATAGATGATCAATACTAACAAAGTTATCAACCTTGATGATACCGAGGCTCATTTATATGGAGATAAGTGCTGGTAAGGGAGTAGAGGAAAAAGGCAAAGTTAACCAGGAAGATCTATACTTCAATGAAGCAAAGATAGTTTTGTATGTTTTTTATTTGTACTTGTGGCTGCTAAATACCTATTAAATAAGTAATGATAATTAATATTTATCTACAGTGCACTGGTGATTTGCATCTTAATTGACTGATGTTTGTTGAGCTCTGTAGATGAAAGCTATAGTACGTGGTAAATGAAAAATATTCTTAAAACTGTAGTTCTAATTATTTAAAATTTGATATTACCCTCTCCTGCTATTAATTCCTTTAGAGGGACTTTGAGCAAAGCACTTAATTTTTGGTCTGGACCTTGACTTTCCTGTTTATAGTACAAGAAGGTTGAAATAGATGATCTCTAAGGTCCCTTTACCTCCAACATTCTGTGATTATAATTAACTGTACAGCTGGAGACTGATAGAATTCTGGACTTGGAAGAAATTCTGGACCTGGAAGAAATTCTAGAGTGGATTTATATAGAATTGTTCCTAAGACAATCATGGAGGCATTTTATTTTTTTTTACAGATTTCATTTATTGAAAGCTTATTATATGCAGGCACTATACCAACCACCTTCATATAATTCTCTCATATGTATCCCAGAAAAGTGTGATTTAGACATTGTTAAAATCTTCATCTAAAGAAACCAAGGCTCAAGGAAATAAATTGCTTAAGACATACAGAAAATGGGAGAACAGGAAGTCAAAGCCAGTTTCTGGCTCCAAAATCTATGCTCTTAACCATTCTAGGCTGCCTTTGGCATAACTTCTCCATAATCCCAGTCTCTGGAGAAAGTCTGAATTTGCCCTTATACACCTCCTCATCACCCCATGATCTCCCTGTTTTCCCTCGGCTCAGAGCCAAGGTTCTTTTCAACTCAGAAAAACTAGTTTCCTATAAGAAATGAGAGTCTCATTTCTTCTCAGTGTTTGTGCTCAAATATCTGTGCAGGCAGGATGGAACAAGCGACCATTCTGCCAGTCTCAAGTTCTAGCACAATAAGATTTTTCTTTAGAATTTCACCCAGGGTAACATGGTCTTCTAAATTCTTGTTTCCCTGCAGGAGCCTTGTAGCTTTATGCAAGCCACCAAAGTGTAGGTCATTCCCCTTCACCATAGGCTAACCAGTGAGGATCCCTCTGACAGACACTTGCCTCTCTTTGTTTCTTCCCTCCTCCCTTTGTTCCTTTGCCCACTGTGCAAGCAATTAGTGAAACAGAATCTTTAATAAGGCCAATTGAGTCCAGCCCACATAGCTATTTTGTTTCTAATAAATCAAGTAATTCAGCTCAGATTGAGGAGGCTGTCATGTTTATAATATCACAGTCAGTATCTCCATATTTCTGTAAGAAATAAGTAGGCATCCTTACTATTATTTTCAGAATAGGATCTCATCTTTCTCTTTGTGGAGTAGGGACTGGTGGTTGTGCTGCTGTTGCTAGAGTTCCTTGTCTTAACCAGAGGCTTGAGAAGATGACTTAGCAGTCATTTACAATATTTTTTTCCATAAAAGGGAAGTGAACAGACAAAAGTCCACAGTTTTGTTCCTCTTGGGTACAAGGGATTTGAACAAGGATGGAGTAACCCTTTTGTGGTAACAGTTCTCAGTACTTTCCCTTCCACGATTCTACAGGGATAGGTGGATCCCATTAAATAACATAATATTTATGCTGAGCGAAATAAGTCAATTAGAGAAAGACATGTATCATATCATCTCACTGATATGAGGAATTCTTAATCTCACAAAACAAACTGAGGGTTGCTGGAGTGGTGGGGGGTGGGAGGGATGGGGTGGCTGGGTGATAGACATTGGGGAGGGTATGTGTTATGGTGAGCGCTGTGAATTGTGTAAGACTGTTGAATCACAGACCTATACCTCTGAAACCTATAATACATTATATGTTAAAAAAAAAAAAAAAGAAGAAGATAGTAGGAAGAGAGAAATGAAGAGGGGGAATCGGAGGGGGAGACGAACCACGAGAGACTATGGACTCTGAGAAACAAACTGAGAGTTCTAGAGGGGAGGGGGTGGGGAGATGGGTTAGCCTGGTGATGGGTATTAAAGAGGGCACGTACTGAATGGAGCACTGGGTGTTATACACAAACAATGAATCATGGAACACTACATCAAAAACTAATGATGTAATGTATGGTGATTAACGTAACATAATAAAAAAAAAGAAAACAAAACAAAATAACATAATATTTAAAGCTTATCTTCAAATGACCTTTAGTTGGTAGGAATTATCAATACCTATTCAATCTCTTTTGACTTCTTCAACCATGTTAGCAAGGTAAAATGTAATCTTATTAAATTAAGATTTGAAATTCAGGTCCAAAATATTCCCATAGCTCTACCCTACAATGGAGAAGCTTTAGGAACCACACAAATGAACTAGATTTAAAGAATTTCTTTAACAAATAGCACTAACTGATCAATAATGTGGTGTGATTGCTCATATAACCCATTGGTAAAATATCTAAAGTGAGAGGCTGAACCCCTTGCTTTTCTCTACATTTTTCAGATAATTGGGCTCAGTACTGTGAGCCAGTAGACTACTATTACGTTATTTTTAGACTACTATTTTAAGGAAAATAGTGTCAAACCTTAGTATATTCTAAGAAGAGTGTCAAATGGCAAGTGGATTAGAAACCCTGCCAAATAAGAAGTAGTAGAGAGATAATGACTTATTTGTTTAGAAAAGGGAAGATTTGTTTGGGGGCAGGGAGTTCCCACCCTGAGAAAGATGAAGGCATGTTGGAGAACCTTAAGTGTTTCAACTCTTTCGTGTGGAAGAGGGATCAAACTTACTCAGTATGACTCTAAGGATAAAACTAGGGTCAAGGAGTAAAACAAGAGAAAGCCAGATTATAGTTACTTATGAGGAAATATGTTCTAATAGCTACAACTTTGCAGAAATGAGAGACACTAAATTCCTCTTCTCTAGGGATATCTGGGCAGAGCCCAACCGTCCAGGTTGCAGGGATATTGTAGCACTGGGTATGGGGAAAGAGAGCAGGAAATAACTCATATTTTAAGTTGCTATCTATGAAAGACTACAACTCTGTAGTTTATGTTCTCACTGAAAAATATGATCTATATTTGTTTGATTTTCTTGAAAAACAGCATGAGCTTAATAAAAAAAGAGAGAGAGAGGGAGAGAAATCTGAGGGATAGCCCAGCAGCAAGCCCTGATTTTGACTGCTGCAGAGGAATATTATCCTCTATGCTGGTCTCTCGACCGCAGCAGTACATTTCCCTTCAGTCTGCAAAGGAGTCTAAAAATCAGGGCCTATACATGTTGACACAGCATCAAATATTATGCTATGATCAGCCAATTTGCATCCAGGCTGCCAAATGGGGCAAGGCAATAACATTGGTTAAGTTTGGATAACTTGTCTGAAAAGACATTCCTGTTAGAGTACAAAAAAATAGTTATTTTTCGTAAACTTTTTCAATTTAAAAATTAGTTAAGTCTCCATTATTAAGTAGAAAAGCATGTGGAATTTCTTTAAGATATAAAATTTTAAAGTACAAATTTATTCTAAAAGACACACACAACATTATGCATTCAGAATAACAAGAAGCTCTTTCCCTTTTGAGAATAGTCATGATTTTATTTTGCCTTCCCTTAGTTTTTAATCACTATCCTTGTTGTCTAAAAGGCGAATTAAATTGTTCCAGTGTTCAGTTCTTTGTTCATGCAAATAAATGAAATCTCTTTGTGAATTCCATTGTTAACATAAAAATCTAATTTCGAATTCTTAGTTACATCCAATCAATATCCTACCGCAGATAACATCACAACTATCAATTAATTGTACTCTTTTTATATTTTGGTTGAAATGAAGATTAAAAAGTTGTACATTGCCAAAAGAAAATTTTTGTAATCTTGGGAATATTAAGAAGGTTTCTCTGGCAGCTAAGTTTTGCAAAGATCTATGGCCTTGTGTGTTACAAGCAGAATAACATGATTGTGACCTACATTGTCTCTTTCTTTTAGATGGAGGCAATTTTCACCTTTTTGAAACAGTACTATTTACCTTGGACTAAGTTATGCTGCAGTAATGATTGACTTCAAATCATCTTTCCTTTAAAACAAATGTTTGTTGCTTGCTCTTGTTACCTATCCACTGGTGGTTGGCCCATCTGGAAGACCTCTGCTTCATCTCTCATTTATCCAGTGACCATGGTTGATTGAACAGCCTCAATCTTAGATTACTGAGCTCATGGCAGAGGGAAAAGAAAAGGCACAATGGTTTTTTTTCATGTTCCATTGACTAAATCAAGTCACAAGCATGATGTCAGCTGGTGGAGTAGGCATGTCTAGGGAGGAGCTATGTAGACCTTTGCCTACTGAATGCAATGCTAGAAGCATCAAAAGCATCCTTATAATGTAGCAAATGTCACTGTGAACAAATATGTCTGGAAACATTTTATCTCATCTGCTTTGTTCCTTCTCAACTATCTAAATGATGTGGTCAATTGAATTTTGCCAGGTTGCCATACTTCATCACTTGTTGTTGTGTCCTTAGCCTTTGTTAACCTCAGATTATTTGCCTATAAAATGACAATTCAGTAAAGCTTCATTGTGAATAACCAGGGAATATGGTACTTTATCCAAGGCTTTTTTTCCCCTCTAAACTAAAAGAATACAGTACTACACAAAGCCTCCCCATGTATTTTTCTCATTAACACTTCCTAGTAGGGGCGCCTGGGTGGCTCAGTCGTTAAGCGTCTGCCTTCGGCTCAGGTCAGGATCCCAGGGTCCTGGGATTGAGCCCCACATCGGGCTCCATGCTCCGCGGGAAGCCTGCTTCTCCCTCTCCCACTGCCCCTGCTTGTGTTCCCTCTCTCACTGTGTCTGTCTCTGTCAAATAAATAAATAAAATCTTAAAAAAAAAAACACTTCCTAGTAAATGGATATTAATTCATGTTACTATAAATTACAATACAGTGTCTAAGCTGCTATGGAATTACACCTCACAGCTACAGAAATACCTGGAGGGCTGCTGGGGAGTAATGTGATTATCACAAGCAACACCAGGGAAATAATATAATTTGTTGCCTACTATAAAATGTTACGCCATTTTTCTTAGAAGCTTGGCAGGTTGAAATAAATTCTTTAAAGTCAATTTATTAGATTAAAAAAAAAATCCCACCATTTCCCCCTTCCTTTCCTTACCCAGAGACCTTTAACAAGTAGGTGTAAAAATCAGCAGGCAACCAAGCTTATTGAGGACTTTCTTGAAGAGAAAGTTTTAGAATTAGTTAGGATAACATACTCTGAATAGCATTGGTAAGATTACTGCCCCAATAATTTGTGGTAGGTTACTGTGAAGAACACTTTGAAATAAAAATAATGATTAGATAGGTACATTAAAGGAGACAAGGAAGAAAAGAAGGGAGAGAGAGAGAGAGAGAGAATGTCATCAGAGAGCAACAAGATTATTTCTACTGGTGCCATGGATTCATCAAAGGATGGGAGATTACAGAGACGCCAGGTGCTGATGTAAAGCTGACTTTTTTTTTCCTTCTTCAGAAAGTAAGGGCAGTTGACAGTAGCTTGTACTTAAAAAGATTTCCCACTATAATTTCTCAACTGGAAATCTTCTCTTCCCTCTTCTTTGGCCATCCTACTAATCTGAAAACATTGGAGCTGTATATAAGTACGTATGTGGGTTGCCTGGAGCTCTAATGCTGCTGGTTGCTAGATTGTACTATGGGTTCTTATTCTGTGCCTGAATGCTCAGAACAGACAGATATCTTAGTTCCCAAATGCTTTTTTGTCCCTCAGGAGCCAGAGCATTCATATAGCATCTCCTTTTTTTCAAATTCTAAGGCACCACTGTGCATTTTCTACTATTTAGCTGTTTGCATATTATAGTCACAAAAAAATGCTCTTTTGAATTAAAACATAATAAAACAAAAACTAGAGAAATGGCTCTGTATGAAAAAGCAAGATAATACATTCATGGACTCACCACTGAATTACAATTTCACAATTATAAATGCAATTTGTGATTTCTTTCCATATCTAATCGCTAAAATACCCTCAAGGGTGAAGAGAACAGAAAAAATACATCTAGTACTTCATCATTACTGCCTTTTTATTTCTTACCTCCATATTCAGGTGTCTCCTTGCAATTTCACCATTGCTGAAACACCTCACATATTCTGCATCCCAACTGTTAATAATTCTATCATCAGCTTCATGTCTAGTGATTTAATTCAAAATGCACCCTGAAGGTAGAATGGATAGAACTTGCTGGTGGATTTGGACATAAGGTGTAAGAGAAAGGGAAAAGGCAAAGATGTGTTAAAAATTGCCTGAGCACCTGGGTGAAATGTGGTACCCTTACTAATGTTGGGCACAGTGGACAAGCTGGAGGTGGAATAGGAATATATCCAGAATTTTGTTTTGGATCTTTTAAATTAAAGATGTTGAAAGAACTATTGGATACACAAGTCTGAAACTCAAAGAGTAGGCTGTAGATAGCGCTTTCTCAGAATGAAAAGATTAAATCATTAAAGAGAGGAGACTGAATAGAGTCACATAGGGAAGAGAGTATAGAATTGAAGAGAGGAGGTCTGAGGACTGAAGGGAAGAGCAGTGAACAAAGGGGCCTGGAAAGGAGCCTTCAGGAAGGTCAGAGAGAATGGCATGAAAGGAGGATATAGAATGTAAACCTTCCTTCCAAGAAGTTTTGCTATATAGTTTATGAGAGAAATGGGTGGAAACTAAAATGAAAACATGGTGTCAAGGTTTGTTTGTTTTTTAAGATGAGAGATATTATATCCTACCTGTATGCTGATGGAAATCACCCAGTAAAACAGAAGAAATTAAAGATGAAGGAGGAAGCAGGATTGAATGCAGGAGCAATGTCTTTTGCATATTTCAGGGGGATGGGAATCCAGTACAGAAGTGGAGGGGTTGGTCTCAAAGACGGCAGAGACACTTGATCCACTGTGATAGGAGGGAAGGCAGTGTATATGGTGACAGATACAGATGGATTGTTTTTTGTGGTGGGAAGATGGGGATATAGGCTTCTGATTGCTGCTAATTTCTAGGTAAAAACAAGCTTTATCAGGTGAGAGTAAGGATTCAAGAAGACCTGGGTGAGGAAAACAAAATGGTTGAAATAGTTTGGGGAGGTGAATGGACAAGGAAAATAAAATAAGATTTCTGGACAGTGGTCAAAATTTTGAAGAGAGACCAGTCACCATGGTTGTGGATTTTTTTTTTAGCCTCTTTCTACTGTGAGGATATGTTTTTAACTGTGGTTGGTGTTTTGTTATGTGAAATTATGAATGGAAAGAATGGCAAAGGAGTTGAGATTTTTCAAAAGAATGATTATAGTGAAATACCCCAGAACTAAAGCTCAGTGTGAAAGGATGGTGGCAATGGGTGACCATGGTGGGTAAATAGCCCCCAAACTGAATTCATAAGCTTCCTCTTCAAACCTGACTCTTGTGTTTCATCCTTTCCTCAGTGACGGATCACCTAGTTCTGTGAACCAGAAATCTGGAAATATCCTATATGTCTCTTGCTTTGCAATCCCAAATCAATTTCTATTGAGCTGATCATGTACTTTTCAAGTATTTCTCTTCTTTCCCCCACTTGTGCTTCCTATGGTCACTTACTTGGATATTGCAAGAGCTGGTACTTTAACTTTCCTACAACCTTCCACCTCATTGATCCATGACCTGCAGTTAGCAGAATGATTTTTAAGATCTGATTATACTACTTCCCTACTTAAAAATATTGATTGTCTCCAAATATCCTCCAGAAAAAAAGTCCAAAACCTTCAAGTGACAGAAGAATAATGATAGTTCGTGGGTCTCCGATAGCTACTATGTGCCAAACACTGGGCTAAGCACAAGAAATCTTTAAACAGCCTCAGGGATGATTGATTGATTGATTATTCAATAGAGACATTATGTTACATGTAAAGAAATGGAAGGACAAATATACGAAGTGGCTTGAACAAGATAATACTTAGAAGAGCGAGAGTTTGATCCAGGTCTGACTAATTCCAGAATGTGCTCTCATGACCACAGACATCACTGTCTGAGTATAAGCCTTGCTGTGATCTGACACTGGTTCCTCTGTCCAGGCTTGTCTGTCATCCTTTCTCTTTTCCCCTTAGACTGACCTTGGGTAAAGTCCTGTTAAATAATCTCATGCCCGCACTTACGTATCCTCCTGTGTTTGAAATGCTTTCCCCAAATGTCTCTCCTTCTCCTCAACTCCACCTAACACCCACCCTAACACCCCCTTCTCCTCAACTCCACCTAACACCCACCCTAACACCCATCCCTTGCTTGGACAACTTTCACAAATTGATTGAAAATTCGCCCCTTCTCTGATACCTCTGGGTATCTTTTTCCCAACTTCCCATTCAACCTTCTATTATTATACCAATAATATTTTATTGCAGTTTTCTGTTTATCTGTTCATACATCTATTATGGACTGAATTGTGTTTCCCCCACCCCTGCCCCACCAAATTCATATCATGAAGTCCTAACCCCCAAGATTTCAAAATGTGACTACCTGGAGATGGAGTCTTAAAGAGGTGATTAAGTTAAAATGAGACCATACCGTAGGCTCTAATCAAATCTGATTGGTGTCTATATAAGAAGAGGAAATTTAAACGCAGAAAGACACCAGAAATGTGGTCTTAACAGAAGAAAGATCGTGGAGATCATGTGAGGACACAGCAAGAAGGCAGCCATGTGTAAGCCAAGGAGAAAGGCCTCAAAAGAAAGAAAACCTGTCACACTTTGATCTTGGACTTCCAGGCTCCAGACTTTTAAGAAAATTAATTTCTGTTGTTTAAGCACCAAGTCTGTGATATTTTGTTATGACATCCCTAGTAAACTAACATCATCTCTCCTACTAACCTTCAAGGCAAGATCTCATCTTATTTGCATCATTAGCCTTTATCCTGTAGACTCCTCCACCCTCTACACATGTTTTTCATCTGACCAGTGTTACAGATGTTCAATACACTTTACCAGATGAATGAATACACAGGTGGGAATGCCTGTGTTTGCACACAGGAGTACATTATAGACCTCCTGAATATGGGTCTGAATCTATTTAATATTCCAAGGTCAAAGGTTGGCCATTTTGTATGATTTATGTATTTTTTACATCTCTGCCTCCACATGTTATTGAGGATAATTGTTGGGTAATAAGAAATTAGGCAGTGCATGTGGTAAATAAGTAGAAACCCAATGATTCATTAACCCAAAATGTAAACTGATGTCCAAGCCTCCTGACTTTGATCTCAGAGTCATCAACTTTGCATTTGCCCCTTTCAGAGGTACACTGATGGAGGCATTGTTATATTTACAGGTGTGATAAGAAATTGAGCTCCTTCCTTGGGTTTCTTAGTGTGGCCAACATCACCATTATCTTTCCCTCTCATATCCTTTCTTTTCCGAGTGAAGGGAAAAAGAAGTGTGTTTACCTGGCAGATATTTTCTTTTCTTTTCTTTTCTTTTTTTTTAAAGATTTTATTTATTTGACAGAGAGACACAGCAAGGAGGGAACACAAGCAGGGGGAGTGGGAGAGGGAGAAGCAGGCCTCCCACCGAGCAGGGAGCCCGATGCGGGGCTCGATCCCAGGATCCTGTGATCATGACCTGAGCCAAAGGCAGACGCTTAATGACTGAGCCACCCAGGTGCCCCAACCTGGCAGATATTTTCAAGTTTTCACAGTTCTAGGTAAAACATTCCAACTTATTGTCACCATACTTCAGCAAATAGCAGCATAGCTGGCCAGGACCTGATGAACGAAGTTACATAAATATTTGGTGTACACTACATGTGTGTTAGAGGGACTCCATCCCTTATAAACAGACCAGCAATGTCAGTTGATTTGATTTTGTGGTAGAGGAAGTGACTTCCTACCAAACAATTATTTCAGCTTCTAGAATAGCCACAGTCCCAGCCTAGTGAGAAGCAAAATAAAAATTTGATTTTTGCATTTTGTAGGCTGCAAGTCTTGCTAAACCCTGAGGACCTTTAAAGGACTCAAATTGGATTTTGAACCACTTTTTTTTTTAACTATATCTTCTTTTTTCCTTAATTGTTTATCTAAAGTCACAGGACTTTGTTTCTTCACCAGGACATTTCTGACAGTGTTTGGTAATTGTAGAATGACCTGAAGCAGCTCAGTGAACACAGTTTTTGTAATAATTAAAATGACTACTAAGTGTGATCTTGATCTTTTTTCCAGAGGTTGAGTTAGGGCTAGAGAGAAGAGCGCACTGAAGCAGGAAAAACTTCTGTGTTCCAACAAGCCATTAGTCTGCGCTTGCAAACCTCCCAGGGCACTAAAGAGCTAAGTAAGCAAACATAGACTTGAAGCATGTCTTGACTCCCAATTCTTTTTGTGAAACTCCTCTACCCTTCCTGACTTTTATATCCTGGTGTTCTATTAAAGATTTCTATAAAAATCCTTATATTGCAATTGTATTTCCAACTTAAAAAATTTTTACTCGGGGCTCATGATCCTGTATCCATCAGAGTTAAATTCTCCATATTCCCCATTCCACTGTGGACACTTCCCTTCTCCTGGCTTGTTGGACTGACATCTTTCATCCACTCCAGCTTTCCTTTCTCCTATTCTTTGAAAGAGAGCAGCAGGGGTTGTATAAGGAAGGGTGCAGAAGACCAGCAGCCAGAGTGAGTCCAATGATAGAAAGTTATGTGATATCATGGCTCCATCAATGTTTCAATCTTCATAACCTGGAACTCATTACTCTGCTTTAGAATATACCGTTCTTTGAATAAGCTTTTTTTTAGAAACTCTGTAAAGCAGACATTTGATTTGTATGGAGACATCTTACCTTCCTTTTTTTGTGTACACAGAATCTCCATAAATTTTGCTTAAGTGTCCCCATGGCCTCTTTCCCTATTTGAATATCAGGATACAACAGAGAAGGACAAAGAGATTTGGCTTGTTACCTTGTTACTTGTTAGATAAGAGGTAAAGCTAGGACCCTCGTGAGAATATAATTGAAACATTTAATTTAATAAAGGACTGGTTTCTGTGGTTAAAACTTTGGATCTAGGGAGGGGAAGATTCAAGAAATCGGGCCCTCAATATGTTTATCTGCGATGTACCATTTTCTTTCACTCATCTTTTTGTGAAAATCCCCAGCTCTTCCTAAAATAAGCCCATTTTGTTAGAAAAAGGAAGCTTTTTCAGATTGTGGGTAGCTTCAACTCTTTCTTGAAAACTGAGCAAAATGTAAACATTTCCATGTCTTCAACTATTTGATAGGAAATGCAGACCCCAAGATTCAGAAGAGGAAGGCCCCACCCAGCAAAAGAAACACTCCCTGTTAAATCAGAAATGGCTGGAGAGCAAAACCACAATGACTGCTGCTATAAGGCCATATGGATTTAAGTCTGGTCTATATTATAAAGGCTGAGGAAGACTTAGCCTCCTTCCAACACCACACTTCCCCACCACCCTTCAGTCCACTGTCCTTGACTTAAAGCCAGGGTTTGCTATATATTTTGAAGCATAGTCCAGATATTCTCCTGCTCTCTTGTCTATAAAAAAGAGTCTTTCCTGGATAATGTGTCTGTGAGAAAGTTCACCCTCACGTACAATACAATCCAAGAAAGCTATGTCACTGTATATATCCACAGCTCTTAACAAAACAACAAAGCCATGTTGTATGCAACACTCTTTCATAGGACAAAAGGTACTGGAACTTTCCATGTGGGCAGACGTGGTCCTGCTGTTGTGGAGATGGCTCAGGGGAGTAGGGGGCGGTACCGGAGGTGAAGATGTGAGAACATGAGAAAAGACCTCCACAGAGAGAGGCCAGGACTGGGGTGTGTGAAGCTTTGGCCCCATTTTAAGCACAGCTGCGTTATAAATGTGATGAACTAGCATTTCCTGGATGATGTTCAGCCTGGGTCACAGGACAGCTAAGGTTGGAATAAAAGTAATGTTACCTTAGGCCTGCTCTCCCCCAGGATATGTATTTCTAAGAGTTGAAAATTGCTGAGATCTGTCCTCACAGCTGCAAGGGCTCAGAATAGTATGAATGATGTGCATTTTGTGACACCTGGCTCTTGGTTGCCCAGAATTGAGGGGAAGGGGATCTCTCCATCCCCTTCTGTCTCTGTCTCTCTCTCAATCATCTATCTCAAGGTCGATTGGAGGGTAAAGTCCTCAGGCCAGCTCAAACTTCCTCCTGAGCTCAAGAAGGTGGGGGGTGGGGTGGGGATGGTAGTGACTTTGACATAGGCCATTCATCCATCCACCCCAACAATCAGCAAATAATCTACCTAATATTTGTGTGAATTGCTGAGCTGTGGTCCAACAGTTCTTGGATTGCAAGAGGAGCCCTGGGGAGTCATATTCCAATGGAAAATTATGTTTGATATTAACAAAATATATAGTCATGCTCGAAAATGTCTGTTTGCCCTCTATCCCCTGTATAAACCATATATGATAGTTTTCTTCATAGATCACAACTCTACAGATTTTTTTCACCCCAGGATTTGTGATTTATAGGAATAGAGGTCAAATTACAAGTGGAGAAAGTGAATATGACAAAAAAGGTGTTAACTCTCAGAGCCTCGCCGCAAGGCATGGGTGGGAGCAAACAGAACAGTGAACAGTGTTTCTGCCTCTCTCGGGGCTGCCTTCCCCCTGAGAAAAACAGCACATCCTCTATTGATTTCCATGTCTTAATGAACCAGATGTAATTATAAATACAAGGGTGGGAGAGGCACTGAGGAAAATTGATTTTGAAAAGAAACAGACAACAGTTTTTGTCAGATGAAAGCCTCCCCCCATGAAGACTGAGTGGGCAGAGACTAGCAGCTAATAGGTAAACTTCCCATGTTTCTTGTCCTCTGCACACAAGAAAATTCTCTAAGTAAAATTAGGTTTAAAATTTATGTCAGCTGATGCTTGTTTGAGCTTTAAGGTTGAGCCTAACTAAGTGAAAAGACCCACTCCAGGGATTATGTAAAAATGTTCAAGTCAAATATGACAAACTTCTAACTTTCTTATATTCAGATAATGAGTGAATTGGCTTAGAAACTGTGCTCTCACCAGAAACCCAGCCCCTTAAATAAGCCTTTCGTCTTAATGTTCAAATCCATAAAAAACTTAATATATGTGATATGATCAAAAGTAAGCACAAAACATTCTTGGCAACCCCACCTGAAGCAGCAAATGTGCTAATCACCTCCCGAACCCTCAAGATTGACAGGGCACCAACCTGATTTAATTCATGTGTCATTCCTTTACAGAAGGGACTATTGCGGAAGGCAAGGTGAGGGCTGGTAAGGGCAGATCCTTGGAAGACAATGCTCTGGTAAATTTGGCTCCTGAAACATTTGTTTCGCACCATTATAAAATCCCAGACTATAACATCAGCAACTGTTTCTGAGTCATATAGTAAACCCCACCCAGTTGTATTTATTTCTAGAAGAGGTAAATTAAAATTCCCCCTTCTAGCTAACAAACTGCAATGTACTTAATCCATTTAATGTTCTTTACAAAATACATAAAATGAGAACAAAACGTTATAGAAGACTGATATGCTCTCAAAATAAGGTCCCCTTGAAAGGGTCAGAACCCAGAAGGTCTCATGGTAAAGCAGTGAAATGACACTGAGGAACTCATGGAAACTTTCTAAAGAATGTAAGATGAATTAATATGCTTTCTGTCATATTCTCTTTATGGGCTTGAGAATCCTTTTGACAAAAATATATATGTGTGTGTAGCAGATTTTTTTTTATTATAAACATAATGGGAAAGAGTAGAAGTAACTAAGGAGTAGAAAAGCAGTGGAATACAACTGACAAATGTAGGTTGCGCCAATGAAAAACATGTCACATATAAATGTTTATAGCTGATGATTAGAAAAATGGAGTTTGCCCTCCTTTAATCTAATAATTAAGATCTGACACAAGTAGCCAAATAATCACTTCTGTAGAGCAGTCCAATATTAACTGAAACCGAGTTGATTTTAAAGCACACAGTACTTTCACAACCCCTTCAAAACCAAGAAAACTAACTTCCTCTTGTTGGACCTTGTCCCTCAAACCAATTTAACTCCCCAAAACTGCTGAGACATGGGTCTTTTTTTTTCCACCACTTTCTCACCCTCTCGATTGTCTTTTATTCTAAAAGCATGATGACTGCTAATTATCTAGTTTAAACATTATTTTCTCGAGTGCTTTCACATAAAAAGGGGAGTCAAAACTCATTTCTTTTGAATTTTGCTTGTCTTATTTTTTTTCCAGTCCTACAAGGCTTCTTTAAGTCTACAAGAATCGATAGACTCTCAAATTGATTTTTTTCAAACTCCGTCATCTCTTTTACCGCTTAACTCCGGACTGTTTGAAAACTCTTACTTTGATGGTAGTTGTTTTTTTTTTCAGTCCTTTACTCCCATTACCGTGTCATCCATTGATACGATTTCACTTCCATTGTTTGTCTCTCATGGCCTAGTCTTCTACTTCTTTCTTTCCTCTTCTATCCTTTTTTTTTTTTTTTTTTTTTTGGTGGTAGGGGTGGGGAGGAGATCCATTCTAAACATTTCCATAATCATTTTCACCCATTTCTTTCACTGAGAGCCTGTGGGAGAGGCTGGAGTAGCACTGTATGGTATAAACAAGAATGCATAAACAGTAAGGAACAGCTTGTTGGTCTTTCTTGGATGAATGGGCCAATGATTCTTTTTAAGGCTGAATTAAATACTGCAATTGTTAATTAACTCTCCTGATAAGAAATAACTCAAAGCAAAGCATGACTAGATAATGTAGCAGTAATACCCACTCTTGACAATACAATATTAATCTCAAGGTTTATGCCCTCATTGTCAAAAGCCTTATAAGAACTGAATTTATTAAAATTTCAATTCTTTTTCCCTTTTAATGGTTTCCTTCCTCAGAATATAGAAGTTACTGGTGACTAAAGTGAAAAAATGTTAAGAAACTAAGAAAGTACTTTTTCGTATGAAAAGATTCTAATAGGTAGAATAATTTTTTCTTAGTCTGTGACTCATACCAATACTAAGATTCTATAAAAATAAGACATGTTTCTTAGCCTTAATTCTTTAATGTTAGCCTGTGAAATAATCAATGTAGAATACTAAAGGTGTTTTTAATTTCCTTCTTTAGTTCCAATCTGTTTCCAAGGGAAGGAAAGGAAATGCAAAGATACAACATCTAGAGATGGAAGAAGCTACTTTAAAAGAGAAAGAGCCAGTGTTCTTAAAGAATATTTAAGCATTACTTCCTCCCCCCCGCCCCCCCGCCCCGCTGTACTGTGAGCTCACTGAGGAAAGAGCCCACAGTTTATCCATTTTGTGTTTGGCCTACCTGGCATGTTGCCTATGACATTGTAGGTGCTCAGTAAATATTTGTAAATATTTGTTGAATGAATGAAATGACTATAAACATTAAACATTTTAAATGGACACAATCCTAAGTGGATCAGACCAGTGATTTATTTAAGTTATACTCCAAAGCACCAACTCATATTTTGTATAGTATTGGTGTTCGAGTCATGAGTAATTTAAAATTATTTGTCATAGACTATTTGTTCAATATTAATTTCCATCTTTCCCCAATGTACATGCTGAAAATCCTTCCTTTTCTTGTTTTCCAAAGAGCTGAGGAAAATTAGGTTAGTATCAGATCTTATAAGGTGAATTTCACAATCATAGAAACTCAAGAGGCTTATAATTAAGTGAGAAGCCCTGAGGACTAACAAAGATAGAATTAAAATGATACGCTAGCCTTCTAATCTTAGGGTAGTTCTTTATGATCCAAATAAAGCCTGGGTTAATGACAGAACCTGTGTTAGGCTGCTGAAGATCTTAGCATAACATGTACACATCCCAGGTTCACTGTAAGCCCATACATATTTTGCTAAGGGATTAATCTTTATTGAGAGCAAAAGAAATTCTGAAAGTTCTAATATAATTCAAGTCACTGGAGTTACCAAGCTTAATGTTTAAGAATATGGGATCTCCAGGAAGCCTTTTGAGATGTATTTTGCCAACAGCAAACAAATTTAAACACTCAGAGCCTCATTTTTTCTGTTCAAAACTACAGACCGCATAAGGGTGGGATGACTTCTAAATTTGGCAAAGCTCCCTTTCCTGGTACTCCAGAAGTGAGTATCAATCACCCCAAACACGCCGATCACACTAATCAGCAACCACATAATGAGTCTCATTGAAAAAACTTTAAGCTATTTCTTGTGTCAAGTTAGAAAAGGCTGGGGAAAAACATTCTCCTTTTGATTAAGCATCACAAATGAGAATTACATTTAAGCAAATGCTTTCTGTTAACTAATTTGGAGAACACACTGGAAATTAAAATTTTTACTGAGGATATGGGAAGAAACATGGAAAGAAACATGAATGTATTTATGGATGTGCCACCCTGGGATAAGTGAATATCTATCACAGCTAAAGATGACAGTTAATATTTACAAAAGGGATATATATTTTTAAATCCAAACATCAATCCCCCAAGAGGAAAAGAAAAATGTAAGTGTGTTTGACAGGCTCAAAAAACACCATTTTGATGCATTAAAAGCCCTTAATCAAGAGAAATACTAAATCAGGCATTCTTCTATAGGGACCAATCTCCCTAAAGAGATCTGTTAGAATTCAAGGGGGGTTGAAAATTTAGAGGGAAAAAAAGTACATTTTTATCTTCACTAATCTATAACTCAAATTTTAGCATTTCCTTCCCATATGAATGCAGGCAACCAATGACATTATTATTAGTAATATCAATGACTTTGTCCCCAACAGAAATCACAGATATTTTCATAATGCCATATTTATATGTATTGAAGATACCTAGAAATTTTCTCCATATCACTGTTTTGAAATTACAGCTGATACTAGACCAACTGCTAGATCTTGTTTGTTATTAACATTTAAAGAAGCATTATTTGTCACAAATATTTTCTTAATATTTTGACTGTTCTGATATGCTTTGTCCATTATTTCAATATTTGACAATTTCAATATTATTTGTTCCCTATTTCAATATTTGGCTATGTCAATATAATTTATTCCCTATATAATGTTATGCATTAAAAACATTATTGCAAGCCAGTATCCTTTGACTTTACCAGTCTGCAAAAGGTAAACATTCCTAAGCTAAACCACCAATGAGAGTTTGGAAAGATCATCAACATATTTTATACATATTTGCGATGAACATTTACCTGGCAGAGAAATGTCTTGGAGCATTCTCTACTATTTATATGTAATTATGCACTAGAGTGTGAGTTTAATGGCAACACACTGATAAATAATAGTTCCTTATAAACTAATTTACTAATGAACGTTAGCTAGATATATTGTTTAAGCAATAAAATGAACTGCACATTTTGGAAAAACAGAATATTCCTTCTAACAGATTTTTTTACTCACTAACTTTATATTAGCTACTCTACAAACCTGAGAAAAATTTTTGCATTTATACGAGGCAGTTTACCAGGCTTAGTCTTCATAACACAAGACTTTGGGAGATGATAGTAAAGAACTTGATTTTCTGAATTAAGAGTAGAGTTCTAATTATTCTATTTTTATATTCATTTTCCATATTGTCAAATGGTGACTACACTTTAAATATTGACATTGATATATTATAAATATCATGCTCCTTTATTTATTCATCTATCTTGTCATTCTTTGAGCCTCGCTGAATAAACAAATTGTGTTAAAGAATGAGTTCTTGGGGGCACCTGGATGGCTCAGTTGGTTAAGCATCCGACTTCTTGGTTTCAGCTCAAGTCATGATCTTAGGGTCCTGGGACTGAGCCCTGTGTCAGGCTCTGTGCTCAGTGGGGAGTCTGCTTGAGAATGCTCTACCTCTCCCTCTACCTCTCCTCCCACTCTCTCCCTCTCCCTCCCTCCCTCCCTCCCTCTCTCTCTCTTTCTCAAATAAATAAATAAATCTTAAAAAAAAAACCTTTAAAAAGAAGAATTGGTTCTTTGCTCATTTTTATTATTTATTATTGTGAATTCCATTTCTTGCTCCTTTTTCAACATGTAACAAATGATTCTAGTGCTTTCAACATTAGATTACTAAAAAGATGCTTTTTAACTATGACTTTATGGAAGTTTTAAAAATAGGGCAACAAGACTTTTGGGACTTGTTACATAGATTATTGTCAGTAATGAGGTTTGGGGCAAAACAACTAGAAAAATGAAGTTGCCATGAACTCAGATGGGAAAGCAGATTTGGGGATTGGTGGCTGGACATATTTCACATATTAAGTTCGAGCTGCTTCTTACACATCCAAGTTGAGATGTCAAGTAGGTGGCTGGATATATGAATTCAAATTTCAAGGGAAAGAGCTACACTAATGGCATGAATTTGGGAGTCATCAGTAATAGATGGTAGACATGGGTCTGAATGAGATCATCCGGGGAGTGGGTATAAACATGAAAGACCATAAAAGAGAAGAGGTCCAAGGTCAGGATCCACAGAAAGACTAAGAAAGAGTATCCAGAAAGATAGGAGGAATGATGCTTCATTGCCTTTTCATTCCCTGATTTGGAGGCACTATAAATGTGAGCAGTTATAGTTCAGTCCTGGAAAATGCTGTAAGGATGATGTTGCTTAGTTCAAATATGTTTAAAGATGCTGAGAAGTGTACCATATGCAGTCCATTGATATTTTTCTTTGGTTTGAATTAAGACTTGCCGGCTGCAGAAAACTAAAAATACATCATGCTGATAAATGGACACCCTGAACACTTTGTGTGTGTGTTTTTCACAGTTTTCCATGACATTTTAACTAAGTGTGGAGGATATTGTTCTTCTTTCCTTACACTTGGTATGGCTAATGCTGAATGTGTGGGGATTACAATCATACCATGTGACAGATTGCAGTGCCACACATACAGGATTCTGCCTGCACTGCAGGGATGAACAGAAGGAAATCGTGGCTGGGAGAGAGAAACTATTTATTCAGCTGCAAATAGCATAATAAAGTGGTAATGATAATTAAGAAAGTTACCAGGTGAAATTCATGCTTCCTTCAGGTTCTTCACTCTTCACCATTACCTCAAAAATATGTATAGATAGCTATCTATATATCATATATATCATATATCATATATAACATATATATATATGCATATTGCTTCCAGGTATCTCCACCTTTATTAGAACAGACAGTTATAGTTGCAAAAATACTCTATTTAGGTTATTTTGTGTAAAGATAGCATTCAACAAAGGTTAACTTTTAGTTCGGGAAAAACTGATTTGCTTGGGAAATCAAGTAATGATTCCTGTACATAGGAAACATATATGAGGCAAAAAAAAATAGAGATCATACATTGCTTATATAAAACTGTGCTTAAAATTTGGAAGCCAGATACAATTGATTGGAGAAGAAGTCCCAACGTCACTGTAAAATGATAATCATCTAGGATGTGGCATCGTGTGAGGTCTGCCCTTCTTGTTCTTCTTGGGCATTGAGCTCCTTTCTCTGAGCACATTCCTGGAGACAGATCAAGGAAAACAAGGAAGGCAAAGACACTATATGTCTTGGTTCTTCAAGTGGTATATAGCACTAGCCTTAAGAATTAAAAAAGAAAAAAAGGGGGGTTTGATAAAAGAGGCTTCTGGAGAGGGGCGCCTGAGTGGCTCAATCAGTTTAGCATCCGATTCTTGATTTAAGTTCAGGTCATGATCTCGAGGTCCTGGAATTGAACCCTGCGTGGAGCTCCATGCTCAGCTCAGAGTCTGCTTGAGGATTCTCTTTCTCTCTCTCTCTCTCTCTCCTTCTGCCCCTCCCCCTAGTTATGCTCTCACGGTCTCTCTCTCTCTCTCTTTCTCTCAAATAAATAAATCTTTAAAAAAAAGAGAGAGAGAGAGAGACTTCTGGAGAGTTTATGAAGTTAATTTCTTCATGCTTTCTCTGTCTCCCAATATGGAATCTTAAAGACAACCCAAATAAGCAGATGACTTCACTCAGTTGTAGGGGGAAATGCCTCTCTCTGTTGCTCTCTCTCTTTCTGTCATTTTCATTCTATGGATGTTTCTGTCTCTGGCTCTGGCTCTCTTTCTTCCACAATCTCTCATCTTTCCCCGTAGTAATGTTGTTAAGTTGTTAGAATTAACTGATATTTTTCCAGATAAAATTTCCAATAGAATTTTATGGTATAAAACAAATTACACTACTTACTTTTCAGGTCAGGTACAGATAGATTTCTCAGGCCTCCTTTCATAGTCAAGGGAAAAAATTTCATATGTATATTGAAGTATATTTTGTTCAGTAATAATTTGTTCTAGGTAGTGTTCAAGGAATGACATCTGAATTCTAAAGTTAGATATACTGATCTGTGAATTGAAAACTAGTAACTAGAGATACCTGGGTGGCTCAGGTCATGATCCCAGGGTCCTCGGGTAGAATCCTGCATCGGGCTCCTTGCTCAGCGGGGAGCCTCCTTCTCCCTTTTCTTGCTGCTCCCCCTGCTTGTGCATGCTCTCTCTCTCTTTCAGTCTCTCTCTCTGACAAATAAATAAATAAAATCTTAAAAAAAAAAAAACTAGTAACTAGGCTCTCTGAACCCATATATTCAAAATGCATTTAAATGAGTTTGTGAAGAGTAACATCTTTCATTTTATTCTTAGATATTGCTCTTAATAAATATTAAGAATAATATATTATTAACTAATTAATACTATATTAGTAATTAATGATGTATTAATACTTTAATATTAATAAATAATAGAAGAATAATTGAGCCTTACTCTGATGGCCTCTGTCCTTTTATAGAAATAATATTTTATAAATGAAAGCCAAAATTTAAATATTTAGCTTTATATGTATTCTTCCAAGAAACAAAAATGAATAAACAGCAATTTATAGGAATTAGCAAGAACACATGGGAAAAAACCTTTTATTTTATTTTATTATTTTACATTTTATTTTATTTTATTTTATTTTATTTTATTTTATTTAAGTATCCCTTTATAATCCCCTGGACTTCATGATAAAATTAGGTCAATGAAAGTGATACAGTTTAATGATGTGGTCAAAAACACCCTGAGGAAATAAAAAGTCAACAATAATTCAACTTGTATTCAAGATTTATAGCCACGAACTTTGTGGCATTGAAGAAAATTCCATTAAGCATTTATTGCATCTCTTTTTCTCCCTGGAGGAAAACAAAGTATTTATCTCCCCTTACCATGATTAGAGAATTGTCACCTTTAAAAAAAACATTGTCCTTTGTCGCCAAAGCAGACACATAACAAGAAAATCACAGAGCATTTTCTTCTGAACTTGGGAATTACATTTGGTGATCTCACCTTTACTGAATCATTTCCTGTAGGTATGCAGAGGTGTACTTCTGTTGAATGTTACTAAATGCCAGACACTGAACTGTGCACTTTCCCTACTTAAAGTGTTTCAACAACTTCATAAGAAATATTGTATTATTTTCATTTTCCAGATGAGAACACGAAGTTTCAGATAATTTAAATGACTTGTTGGATGCTACATTTTGAAGTGCTAGAGCCAGAATTTGAACCTGGGCCCAGAGGTGGAGATCTATATACCACGATGAATTATTTCATTTTTAAAATTATGTATATTAGTGTGTGTGTGTGTGTGTGTGTGTGTCTTGGGGATGGGTGGACAACCTATGCCAGCTAGTCAGAAGATCAGGGGACTGTGCCTCTGTTATCCCTGATTCAGAAAACGAGATGAGTGAATAGAAGTGATGTTATGATTTTAAGCTTTAATGCAGCTGTGCTGTTGGGTAATATTCTACTATGCATATGAGGGCAATGCCATAGGGATAGGAGAGGAGCAAAATGGAAGGATCTCAGGCCCTGAAGCTTTTAAGCCATCACTTGAGACCTGGACTCCTATTCAAAATATTCCTGAAAATATATTTGCATTACCCTAGAGCATATCCTAACTAATAAAGAACAGCACAGATTAAACATTAATTAACAGATTAAGCACTAATGATCTAAATTACAATCAAGGAGCCCCTGGATGGCTCAATTGGTTAAGCATCTGACTCTTGATTTCAGCTCAGGCCATGATCTCAGGGTAGTGAGATCGAGGCCCCGGTCAGGCTCCACACTGGGCATGGAGCCTGCTTAAGATTCTCTCTCTCTAAAAAGTATGTGTTATGGTGAGCGCTGTGAATTGTGTAAGACTGTTGAATCACAGACCTGTACCTCTGAAACAAATAATACATTATATGTTAAAAAAAAAGAAGATAGTAGGAAGGGAGAAATGAAGGGGGGGAGATCGGTGGGGGAAACGAACCATGAGAGACTATGGACTCTGAGAAACAAACTGAGGGTTCTAGAGGGGAGGGGTGTGGGGGGATGGGTTAGCCTGGTGATGGGTATTAAAGAGGGCATGTAGTGCATGGAGCACTGGGTGTTATACGCAAACAATGAATCATGGAACCCTACATCAAAAACTAATGATGTAATGTATGGTGATTAACCTAACATAATAAAAAAGAAAAAGAAAAAGAAAAAAAAAACTAATGATGTAATGCATGGTGATTAACATAACATAATAAAAAATTAATAAAAAATAAAATAAATTTAAAATAAATTTTAAAAACCTATTATGAAATTTTAAAAAAATAAAATATATTTTTTAAAAAAAGATTCTCTCTCTCCCTCTCCTTCTGCTCCTCCTTCCGTGCTCTCTCTTTCAAATAAACAAATAATAAATAAATAAATAAATAAATAACAATCAATAAATTAGAAAAATAATAAAACTTCTTAAGTAGAAAAAATAATGAAAGAGGAAATATTGATATCATGGAAGACAAGCAAAAAGAATAGAGAAGAGCAATGAAATAAAAGCCCAGTTCTATAAAAGTGCCACTAATGTAGGCAATATTCTGCCAATGTTGATCAGGAAAAAAAGAGTGAGAGAGAGAGAGAGAGAAGTGATAGGTGATAAGTAGCTAGATGAATAGATATTAAAAAGACTGTAACTCTATATAATATTAAGGATTTTAAAAACCTGTTAAAAGTATGAGACCCTTTATAATAAATTTTAAAATAAAATGTTAATTATCTAGAAATATATGTTAACAAAATGTATTCATTATAAATAAAAAATCCATGTAGATCTATACCAACTAAAGATATATAATTATTATCAAAATATCTACATCAGAAAAAGCAACAGGTCCAGACGTTTTGATTGGTGTATTCTACTAAGTTATCAAGAAATAGAAAGTCTTTTCTTATAAATTTTACGAAACTAGTATGAATTTGCTAACAATTCTGCAAATAAATAAAGCCAGGAAAATGATTAGCAACTATCATTTATGAAATAGATGTAAAGCTACTGCATAAAATAACAAACTGATTCACATTGTGTGTGTGTGTGTGGTGTGTATATAGGTAAAAAAAAAACTTCATGACTAAATATGTTTTATCCCAAGATATTAAGATGATTTAAATTTAGAAAACACATTAATATAATACATCAACCTGACAATGTAAAGAAAAATCTATATCAATAAATGCAACAGTCATATAATAAAATTCAAAATAACTTATGAAAGAAACAATGAACAAAACAGTAATAGAAGATCAGTTTCCTAATCCAATTGTTCCTATCTATCAAAAAGCAAATGAATTCAATGGCAGTGAAAGAAGTGTTCAGTACTTTAGTTATTTCTCCACATATCTACCTCTAATCCAGGTTTAGGCCAATGAGATATAAATGCAAGCTTTAAGTGGTAGCTTCCATGAGACTTCCTTAATAGACATCTGGCCCATGAGTTTTGACCTTTCTTTTTCTACTCTTCCTCCTTCCTGTCACTGCTGATGTGGAGGCTGCTATGAATCAAGAGTGTAGGAGTGGGGAACCAGAAGGTCTGAATCCTTAACAATATGTAGCACCATATCAGCCCCAAACTGACAGCTTCCAGGCTTCTAGAAATGTAAGTAAGAAATAAACTTCTATTTTGTTTAAGCCGCTGTTACCATGACTGCTTCTTGTCAACCCTGTACATTACTAGCAAATGTAATGACAGAATAAAAAGAAATGAGATATAAATTATAAATATACCCTAGTTGAGATTTGGAGAGTTATATGATTATATACATAGAAAATCACAGATATTTATATTGCAACATCAGTGAGCTACTTTTTCATACCCATAATATTGTCAGAAACTAAAAGATCTGATAATACCAAGTGTTGATGAAGTCATGGAAACATACAAGCCCTCGTATACTGCTAATGGGAGTATACATTTTTTAAAACTATTTCATCAAGTTCATAGTTGGAATTCTTTTGACTTTAGGCAACAGAAATCTTATCTCAAATTGGCTTCATTAACATGTACATCTACTATCACCTGTGTACATAGTTTAGCTGAAAACTAGGCTTATGATGATCAGGGGCTCAACAAGTCTTCAAGAAGCCAGTTCTTTCCAGCTCTGTTTCTGCCATCCTTAATATACCAGCTTCTCTCCCACACTGGCCTCTCTCAGTGGCAAGAACGCTGCAGCTTTTCCAGAGATCTCATCCAGAAAGACATCTAGAGAAGAAAAGGCGCTATATTCCTGTGATTTCCTTTTAGGAGTAAGGAAACCATTTCCAAAAGTTTGTGTTTCTTTGCTCAGCATTGGCCATGTGCCCATTCTCAAACCAATTATTGTCAAAGAGAATGGAGTAGTTGGGGCGCCTGGGTGGCTCAGTCGTTAAGCATCTGCCTTCGGCTCAGGTCATGATCCCAGGGTCCTGAGATCGAGCCCCACATCGGGCTCCCTGCTCGGTGGGAAGCCTGCTTCTCCCTCTCCCACTCCCCCTGCTTGTGTTCCCTCTCTCGCTGTGTCTCTCTCTGTCAAATAAATAAAATCTTTAAAAAAAAGAGAGAGAATGGAGTAGCATAATCATTAGAGCAATATTTTTAGTAGCAAGGGATTAAAGACTGAATATTCAGTAATAAGCAAATGGATAAAATTGTTTGTTATAGCATTATAATAGAATACTATATAGTAATACTAATAAGAGTAACAGGTAACATTTAGTGAGGTGTTACTATGTGCTAGGTACTCCTCTAAGCACTTGCTAAATATGTATTTATTTTTCCATGGAAGAGTGGGCAAAACCCTACATTTAAACTAGTAATTTCATCCTATTGAGATGATACCCATAAGATCAATGAAAATTAAAAGGTCTGGTAATAACAAGTGTTGGTAAAGATATATGTTATGTGTGAGTATGTACATACATATACACATATTTGTAAATATATATATGGAACATTGTAAATATATATATGGAACATAAACTTCAAATACTAGTTATAAAAGTTTAATTTTTCAGATAAAAAATAAAGCATGAAGAAATTAAATATTTACCCAAGAACATGAGGCTATTAAGAGGCAGAGATAGGATTTGAGTCCAGAGAGTCTTTAAATAGCAGTTAAAATAAATAAATTAGATCTACACACATGTATCAATGTGGGCAATTTTAAAAGCATAATCTTGAGTAGATGGTAGCCTTTCAACATAAAAGGAAATATAAGAATAGACTAAGTTTGCCAAGGGGGGTTAGATATTAAGAGTTCATTTGGGAATAGGTTGTTTTGAAGGTAAGGAACAATGATGACACCCCACAGTCATGTATATGGCTATCCAGAAGACAATCAAATACAAACATTTCAAAAAAGGTTTTTGGATCTGGATAGCTGACAGTTATCAGGTAGTAGTGGAAACTGCAGGTGGATTTAAAATGTGAAAAGAGGGAAGTAAGAAAGAAAGAGTCCTAAGTTTGGGGAGAAAGGAATCCGGAAGGGAGGTTGATAAAGAATAACAGAGTAGTAATGGATGAGAGTCCTGTCTCAAATATGATAAAGGGTGAGCTTCAAGAGCATTATGGCCAATAATGTCAAATGCTACCGAGAGTGGTGAAAATACTTGGCACATCATTGAGAACATTAGTGAAACCACTTTCCAATGCAGTTATAGTTACAAACCTGCATCCATCCTTTGAAGAGTCAATAGGAATGAATAGAAGGGTATATAAAATGCAGCCTATTTTTTCAGAGGAGCTTGGTCAGTGAAGAAAAAGTGAATGTTAGAGGATCAGGCAGGGGGAATGAAGGATTTTTTCAGTGGAAAAGATATGGTAATGTTTTTAGTTTGTGTGAAGAGTCAGTAAAGGGAGACATCTAAAATACTGGAAAGATAAAGAAGGGTAGGACTTACTGTAGGAGCAACATCTGGAAGAAGATGGGAAGCAGTGGATCAAGAACACAGGTGGAGAATTTAGCCTTCAACGTGAGAAATAATGAGGAAGTGAATAAGAGATCTCCCAGATGAGAAGAGAGACAGATGGAACAAAGAAAGGAGAGAAATGAGTTTTGTCCTGCTGTGTTTCCAATCAGCTTTTCCCAGAAGGGATACTTGGCAAGGAAAACAGGAAACAGACAGGTGGTCCAAGGTCTATTGGGTAAAGTTAATATATAGTTGCTTGATTATTCAGGTCTGAGTTTTAGGACAAAAAAAAAGTAGATTAAAAGCAATTACTGAAAATTTATGAATCACATCCAGTTGCCCAGACACCAGTCTCCTGACCTGAATTTCTTCTTCCCTTAGTGAGTGGAGCTGGAATGTTGCCTATATGGAGGTCATTCTGAATTTACACCAAAAAAACAAACAAACCAGAAAAGAGTTAAAGAAAAGTCTCACCAGATGTCAGCACCAAAAGCCACCTAGTGATCATCCACACAAACCCTGTTTCACAGAGGAAAAAAATAAATCTCGAAAGTGTGCATGATAGCTCCAAGGTCATCAAATTATTGATTGGTGGAGAGCTCATGCTTTATTTTCATCGAACACATGATGTATTTTACTTCTTTAATTCATTTATTATTTGCTTCCTCCCATGAGAATGTGGTCTCCTTGAGAGCAGGGATTTTTGTCTCTTTTGCTCACTGCTGTTACCTCAACCCTCAAAGTGTACCTGGTGTTTAGAAGGCCCTTGTTCATTATTTGTTAGTGAATGGATTGCACTTTCTACTTACCCATTACAATTTCAAAAAGAGCACTTCAAAGTGAAACTGACACTTCAAACAACCATGTCCACGCAAATAATTTTTAGTAACTTCTTCTTCATTGGGTGGAGAAAGCTCTGGGGTAGAGCAGAATTCAAATCCAAGACTACCCAGTCTCACAGCCAAATGTTGGATGAATTAGACCCATTCAGTTAGTTCTCCCTGAAAAAAAACTGAAGGGATTTTTGTGGCAAAAAACCAAAATAACAATAACAAAATGAATGAAAACCAAATCAATATTATACAACAAACTATATAGAGTTCACGCAACAGTGAGCCTCGTGGTGTATTCCACATTTATATCTTTATCCATATTTTTATGTCTATGCCCATGTTTATGCCACCCAAGATAAATATGGTAGAAAAGACTCACTGGGTCTGTTGCTAGGGGAGCGTTATGAAAATTGTAACTTCTTATGACCCTTCCTCTGCTGAAGAAAATTCTCTATTTTGGGGTTTTGTGTGAAAAAAAAAAAAAAAAAGATGAGAAAGAAACACTGTGAAGCAGGCAGCTACCAAGAAGAGTGTTGGTCAATGCTGGGTGAATTTGAGAGAGGTTTTTTCCTACTGTCTCTGAAGTGTAATCCTTTTTTTTTTTCTTCAGGAGTCATCTCCAGAGACAGGAAGGAGAAACATTCTGAATGAGGACGTGTCCATCTCAGGGGAAGCATATGAAACCGTAGAAGCAGCTCACACAACAAAGCATTTGTTTGTGAAATTAGGTAAGAGAATCCCATGTTATGGTTGTGAGAGATGCAACTGAGTGTTTAACGATTCGCATTGCCTGAGGCTCTCTAGTATCTTTTTTGTAGCCCAAATTCTTAATAGAAAATGTACAGATTAGTATAATCAGTGCATTAAACTTTATAATACATATAATAGGATGTCAAATAGGATACTTAGGTTCTAGAATTTTTGCAAAGATCCAAAGCCAAAAACAAATATACCTCATGTTCTATACTCAGAAAGCCCACTACCTTCCTACCAGGTATTAGTGACAAGAGCTAGTTCAGAAAATGCCTAGTCACCAACTCTCCCCACCTCTCCCCCGCCCCTAGTATTATCCCACCGAAAGTAAGAGGAGGGTTGTGTGGGGGAGAGAGGTGGTTAAGTCTGGGAAGAGCAGAGTTTGGGTAAGAATGAAAGCAGCACTCTTCCCTTTCTAAAACACAGTGGGAGAATTCCAGGAGGATCACAGAAAGATTGACAGTTCCTGCCAGGGGAGCCTGGCAAGCCAAATATAGCAGGATGTGTGCTGGGCTGCAGAACACAAACGTCCCCGTCTGTGCCATCATTAATGCTGAACATAGTCAGAGAGACTGGATTTGGGAAGAGCGTCTGGGAGTCTGAAGCATACATCCTTATCCTTTTTGGTCCTCCTCATCCATATAAGGAAGAATAAATGTGTCCCTGAAGTTTGGAAGTATACACCGATGCGGTGTGGTCTTGAGCTTTCTGTAGCAGAAACGCCTATATTAGCAACACTTGAAGGGATGGTGGCACAGTGTACCTGGGAGGAAAATGGTGGTAACCCTACTCCATCTCTATTTCCCATAATCCTCTGAAATGTGATGGGGACTCTGGTAGTTTCCAGAGCTTCATGGAAAGGAACATGAAGGGCAGTAGAAGAGGGTGGGCTTTGGGCCTGCTAGGTGGTTGCTGGGCCAATTTTGTAAGGCTCAATTTAGAGAAAAAGTTGTGATACCCAATCTGCTGTAAAAGGAAAACTGCCCTGGGGAGGAGAGGGGGATGTAACTATTTGAATAAGGGCGAATTAATAGAGTTTCAGAGACAATGTCATGTCACCCACGTTTCTGCCCAATTAAGGAAAACATTCATTTTCTTCTCAAGCCCTATTCAGCAAATAACTTAGTATTTTTGCTTTATTTTTCCATCAAAGTAGGAAAAGGATAAGTCTCTCTTTATTGCTATAATAGGTAAGAAAACACAGAACCCAGAAGCAGATAGCCAAAGAACACAAAATACCTAAAGAAGGGAAAGATCAAGTAGAACTTTAGGATCACCAAAAACAAATAAGCAATTCTCAGAGTACTAAGGAATTAATGGGAAAAATCATGCCAGTAATTTGGAAAAAACAAACTTCCTAAGGAACACCATTGATAAAAGCTTGGTACACAAGCAGAAAAGAAGGGTTGTCTATAACTAATAATAAGGGCTGAAATACAAGTAAGCAACAACCTGGAGCAGGTAGGTGTGGGCAAAGTACGGTGTAGGAAACACCAAGGAGAGTTCGGAGAATTTGGGTAATGTATGAAGAAAAAAATCAGGATACATCCTATGGTAGATTGTATTTTCCCAAGATGAACACCACCATTGGATCCATGTCCCGTTCTCCATTTATAATGACATTAACAACCTTTCCATCAAGTGATAATCTCTATCCCCTCTCCTTGGACCCAGGCAGACCTTTGTGACCGATTTGTTCATGGAACACAACAGAAGTAAGTTCTGTATGACTTCCAAGTCTAGGTTAGAAAAATTCCTTGTTTTTCTACTTTCTTCTCTTGGGACACTTGCTCTGTAAATCCAGACACCTCGATATGAGGAGGCCAAGAGGAAGCCTCTGGAAAGGCACACAAGATGGGACCCATACCAAGAGGAGCTGAATTCCCAGGCCTTCAGCCTCCCCTGAGCTCCAGCTGACAACTAACATCAAATTGCCAGCCATGTGAGTGAGCCATTCTGGAAGTGAGTCATCTAATGTCCAGTTGAGGGGATGCCACATGAAACAGAGATAAGCCTTTCCCACTGTGCCCTGCCCAGATTGCAGATTCTGCACTAAATATGTGGTGGTTGTGGGCGCCTGGGTGGCTCAGTCGTTAAGTGTCTGCCTTCAGCTCAGGTCATGATCCCAGGGTCCTGGGATCGAGCCCCGCATCGGGCTCCCTGCTCCGCAGGAAGCCTGCTTCTCCCTCTGCCACTCCCCCTGCTTGTGTTCCCTCTCTCGCTGTGTCTCTCTCTGTCAAATAAATAAATAAAATTTAAATAAATAAATAAATAAATAAATAAATAAATAAATATGTGGTGGTTGTTTTAAGCCACTAAGTTTGCCAGAGTGGAATGGGCAATAAATAACCAGAACAAGACCAGAAAGGGAATTGCTTACCTAGCCAAAGCTAGCTGAGTTTCCACAGTTCTTTGAAAGGAGGAATTGAAAATTTCTATCAGTACTCCATTTTGCATAATAATACAAATATGACAATTATGTCATTTCCCCCACACTTTATTACCTCCTTAATAGTGTATGTGTAGAGAATTCTCACTTCATTATATAGGTTAGGTGTTCTCAATAATTCTCTTGGCAGTCCTTACTAAATTTTGAATTATACTTTAAGTAAAAGTATAGTTTTAGTTCAGTCTATAGAATGTTCAATTTCAAACAACATAATGGTTAATAACCTGTTGCCCCAAAGGGGTACAGTGCATAAACAATACTCTACAAAACTGTGATTTGCTCAGACTATTTTTTGATTAGGTGAGTAACACACTACAGTTATGAAGATTGTTGTGTGGGAAAAAGAATGCTTCCTGAAACATTTTTTCCCAAAGCAGAGTGTATTTCCAAGAAGTATAATCCAGACCCTCTGTGTAACAATAGTGAGTACAAGGATCCATTAAGTATGTCTTTGTAAAATATACATAGCACATAATTTATTCATTTAAACATACTTTAGAAAAGATTTATTTGAGAACCACTGTGTGCCAACATAAGATGAGACATAGAATATACAGAGGTGAATGAAACACATTGGTCCCTGATGGGACACTAAGATGGTAAATATATATAGATAGATAGATGGTAAATATATATATATATATAAACTGAAGTAGATAAAAGAGATAGCATGCCAAGGTGGGATGGGGGTGGGCAAGCAAGGTTGCTCTTTTATATAGGATGTTCAGGAAAACCCTCCTGATGCAGTAACATTTGAGCAAAGAGTAAATCAGATAGCTACCTGGGAGAAGCATATTTCATGTTAAGGGAAGAGCAAATGGAAACACCACAAAATGAGAGCAATCTTAGTGCATTCAGAGGGCTCAAAGACACCATTGTGGCTGCAATAGAGCAAGCAAGGTGCTGAGTGGAAAGATAAGCAGTACGGGTGGGAGAGACCGGTCATGCAGAGACATGGGATATAATAGAGACATTGAAAAGGATTTAGCTCAAAGAACAAATATTGTGAAGATGTCAATGCTACCTAGAGCAATCCACACATTTGATGCAATCTCTATCAAAATACCATCCACTTCTTTCAAGAAAGGGAACAAATAATCCTAAAATTTGTATGGAACCAGAAAAGACCCCGAATAACCAGAGGAATGTTGAAAAAGAAAAGCAAAGCTGGTGGCATCACAATTCCCGACTTCAAGTTCTGTTACAAAGCTGTTATCATCAAGACAGCATGGTACTGGCACAAAAACAGACACATAGATCAATGGAACAGAATAGAGAGCCCAGAAATGGACCCTGAACTCTATGGTCAACTCATCTTCGACAAAGCAGGAAAGAATGTCCAATGGAAATAAGACAGTCTCTTCAACAAACGGTGTTGGAAAAATTGGACAGCCACATGCAGAAGAATGAAACTGGACCATTTCCTTACATCACACACAAAAATAGACTCAAAATGGTTGAAAGACCTAAATGTAAGACAGGAGTCCATCAAAATCCTAAAGGAGAACACAGGCAGCAACCTCATTGACCTCAGCTGCAGCAACTTCTTCCTAGAAACATCGCCAAAGGCAAGGGAAGCAAGGGCAAAAATGAACTATTGGGACTTCATCAAGATAAAAAGCTTTTGCACAGCAAAGGAAACAGTCAACAAAACCAAAAGACAGCCGACAGAATGGGAGAAGATATTTGCAAATGACATATCAGATAAAGGGCTAGTATCCAAAATCTAGAAAGAATTTATTAAACTCAACACCCAAAGAAGAAATAATCCAATCAAGAAATGGGCAGACGACATGAACAGACATTTTTCCAAATAAGACATCCAAATGGCCAACAGACACATGAAAAAGTGCTCAACATCGCTCGGCATCAGGGAAATCCAAATCAAAACCTGAATGAGATACGACCTCACACCAGTCAGAATGGCTAAAATTAACAAGTCAGGAAATGACAGATGTCGGCGGGGATGCAGAGAAAGGGGAACCCTCCTACACTGTTGGTGGGAATGCAAGCTGGTGCAGCCACTCTGGAAAACAGTGTGGAGGTTCCTCAAAAAGTTGGAAATAGAGTTACCGTACGACCCAGCAATTGCACTACTGGCTATTTACCCCAAAGATACAAATGTAGGGATCCAAAAGGGTATGTGCACCCCAATGTTTATAGCAGCAATGTCCACAATAGCCAAACTATGGAAAGAGCCAAGATGTCCATCGACAGATGAATGGATAACGAAGATGTGGTATATATATACAATGGAATATTATGCAGCCATCAAAAGGAATGCAATCTTGCCATTTGCAACGACGTGGATGGAATTGGAGGGTATTATGCTGAGCGAAATAAGTCAATCAGAGAAAGACGTGTATCATATGATCTCACTGATATGAGGAATTCTTAATCTCAGGAAACAAACTGAGGGTTGCTAGAGTGGTGGGGGGTGGGATGGATGGGGTGGCTGGGTGATAGACATTGGGGAGGGTATGTGCTATGGTGAGCACTGTGAATTGTGTAAGACTGTTGAATTGTAGACCTGTACCTCTGGAACAAATAATACATTATATGTAAAATAAAAAAAGAAGATAGTAGGAACGGTAAAATGAAGGGGGGGAAATCAGAAGGGGAGATGAACCATGAGAGACTATGGACTCTGAGAAACAAACTGAGGGTTCTAGAGGGGAGGGGGGTAGGGGATGGGTTAGCCTGGTGATGGGTATTAAAGAGGGCATGTATTGAATGGAGCACTGGATGTTACACGCGAACAATGGATCAGGGAACACCACATCAAAAACTAATTATGTAATCTATGGTGATTAACATAATATAATAAAATTTTAAAAAAGAATATAAAAAAGAAAAAAGAAAAGGATTTAGCTTTTATTGAGTGATTATAAATATACATATATGTTATAGAATGCGTGATTATAAATATACATAATATGTTACAGAATGAATGCTTGCGCCTTCCCCAAAATTAATATATTGAAGTCCTAATTTGGAGATGGAGTTTTGGGCAGGTAATTAGGATTAGATTAGGCTTGGGGGGTGGAACTTTCATGATGGAATTACTGGTCTTGTAAGAAAAGCAAGAGAGAAATTTCTCTCTTTCTCTGCACTCATGTACCAAGGAAAGGCCACGTGAGGACTTAGCAAGAAAGCAGCTGTCTACAAGCCAGGAAGAGAACCCTCACCCAAACCCAGCCCTCCTGGCACTCTGATCATGAACTTCTGACCTCTAAAACTGTGAGAAAATAAGTCCTTGTTGTTTAAGCCACCCGGCCTGTGGTATTTTGTTATATATATATACATATGCTATACAGTACAGCTACAGTGTCAAATCGGTTTTAAGTCAAGCCGGAAATACAATTTTCTTTGAAAATATCCTCTTTTTATTCTCTTCTCACTTCCTCAGTCCACTTTTACTAGCTTTCTGGTAACAAAGGTGCTAATTGTGCAGTTCTTTGCCTAAAATTGCCTAATAATCGGTTTCAATTACAACTTTTCCAGTTGTATTTCTAAAATGCTAGTTTTCTGAAATTTGAGCAAAAACATGAGCTTTGGGAGGTGTGTCTCTCTGCTGATTGAAATGTCTTTTGTTAAAGTATTTTACAAACTGTGTCACAAAAATTAAAATAAAAAGTCTTCCCTAATATGCGTATTACAATTTTATTGGTAGGGATTTTATAGGTTGCCCTGGCTCTAAGAAGAAAACAGTATTTTCTTAATTGAGTGAGAGATCCTTGTCCATTATATGGAATTCCTTCTGTCTATAGTTATTGTTTGCTTGCTTGCTTACCAATTAATTGAATATTTCTCTTATTATCAGATGTTTCCTTTGGTTAAAACAGATGGGGCTTCTGACTTTTCTTTTGGGGGTTTAGCTATCTAATTTCATACATAAGAGACTATAAGGCAGAGTTGAATTTTGCCTGCCAACACAGGCTCTCAAGAGCCAGTGACTTTTTTGCCTCTCCTGGCTCCATTTTATATTCAGGTAGTTTCTCCTGAGTTCTTTAGAAGTCCCATGTCATCTCTGTGATTATTGCCATGTTTGTTTTCTCTAGGTTTCTGTCTTTGATTTTTGCAGGAGTGCTCGGCACCACAGGATGGTAAATCCTTTAAGGACACAGAGACTCACTTCACTTCCTGGAGCACCTCTTACTCTCATTTCCTTCATCTCTTTCCTTGTTCCTTGTGTCACTTCTCAGCACTGCTTCCTCCTCCTGTTCCTGCTCCATCCCCTCCCCTTTTCCCTCTTTCCCTAGTCTTTCTCTTCTCCTTCTCTTTTCTGTCATGTCCAGCATTTGTATTCAGGCTCCTTGGCTCACGTTTTTTCTAGATCTCTGTGGGATTTTCACCAGCTTTCTGCAAGATGGGTGGGACTGTTTATCATTTCTCAGTCAAGACTGTTTTTAGGAGGAGAAATAATTGCCTTCTTGGCATTCATCTCCAGTAAACAAACACAGAAGAAGCAAGCAAACCAGCAAGACTGGGGGGCGGGGGCGGGGGTTAGGGCAGAAATGGTTCTTCGGACCTCTGCTCTTGAACTCTTAACTATGAGCAGAGGTTCTGTAAGAAATCTGTAATGTTTTCAAATCCAAAGGGCAGGGAGATTATGAGTTAACATCTGGGCCCATAACATTTCTAAGAATGAGATGATATATCATTTGGGGGAAAAACTGAACTCCTCCTATAAAGAACGTGGCTCACCTTGTGCGGTACTTCCCCCACAGACATAAATGTGATATTTATGTCCTAGGGAAAACAAGGTCACAAAAATAAAGTGAATTGACGGTATTATAGAGACTCAAAAAATACATTTTTTCCAACTTCGTTTGGATTCTCCATCTTTCATGGCAGCTTTGGTTTTTATGCTTATGAGTCATAGTAAGAAAATTTCAAAACAAAGCTGACAAGATTTATGGAGATTTCATTCCCTTATTTTTAAAAGAAACACTTTTATTGGAGGAAGGTAGGCATTCATCTCTCTCATATGTCGTTGTCTCGATTGCATTGAGCACACACCATAGCAAAAATGTTCATCTGGTTGTTTACAGAGAAACAAATAATCCTATTAAGTTTAGACTAGAAAAATTTAAAGAGCCACATAATTCTGAACTTTGGAGTCAAAGAGATCTGGCTTTACCTCTTGTTCCCTGTGTGGCCACGGACAACTTACTTAAGCTCATTGAGCCTGAATTTTCCGATCTAGAAAACCAAACTAATTGTTTCTACCTCTTAGGGTTATCATGAGAATTCAGTGAGGCAATAGCACATAGGGCACAGTTAGCAGCATGCCTGGCATGGAGTAAATGCTCAATAAATACTAGATCACATTATTAGAATGTACTGTTATGATCATTTTGCATTTTCATTGTCTATGACTTATTAACAGCAGTAGGTAGTGTATTTTCCTCCACTACTAACTGGAAACCTCAGTCAATTCACTTAGCCTTCTTTATCCCTCGTATATATATATCCTCCTAAATGAGATGTTCTTTACATATAGAGGATTATGACAGCTACTTAACTCTCCATATGCTATTTTTAGATCTGCATTTTGTTGTCCAAATGATAATATTTAATGACAGCGGTTCTGTGACATGCTAGTTCTATGGTTTGAGTTACAAAAGGAACTTTAGGGTGCTATGGATCTGCTCCTTTTCCCTCATCACACAAACACATTCTCTGTGATTACTGTTGATGATAGCCAGAATCTGTATTAAATTAATACATAATGACAATAACTCATTGTAATATACAACCTCTTATAACACATAGTTTTGACCTTACTAATTTCCAAATAAAAATAACTGTCTTTCTGTCTCTGTCCCTTCTATCTAATAACTGAGACCTTCATATATGTAAGTTAATAATAGAATCCAGTTGCTAGTGTTCTGCTAACTAGAAATTAATTATGTACATATTGTTTTGCTTCTTCTGAGGAAGACTGAATTCAACTGAGTTTAAAATGTCTTGACCAAACAAAAAAGCAGAAAATAGTAACTGGTAAAACCAGGATTCAACATTGGTCTGTCAGTCACAAAGGAAGTGGCTTTAACTATCACATATGACCATACAGTGTATGGATCACTGCTAAGGAAGATTTTTTAGGCAGCCGTTATAGGGAAAGATATTCCCCAAAGTGAACAATACCAAACTGTGGTGTATGTGGTATTGCTTTCCTTTTCCCATGCATTATTCAGGTGGTTGTTGACCCATAGGGGCTACACCTGTTACTCTACAGACAGCCTACAAATCTTACAGTATAAATAATAGAAGAGCTTGATGGATTCTTGTGAATTTACACACCATGCCAAGTTTCCAGCAATCTAACTCTACCAGTTTCTGTGTTAGTTGACACAGGGTGGAATATTTACACTGCTGATTTCTCGGAAAGGTAGGAAGAGCTGTGTGGAAATAAAGGATCATTTAGCTCATCTATTGGCTGGAACCTATATTTTAAAAATGTAGGCTAGATGCATTCTTAACAGATAATCTTTAAATCATCCCAGCTGCGTTTGATATATGGAGAAACCACAGGAGGTGGTATATGTTCAAGTGGCTACAGACATTTGCTGGGGGTGTTTTTTCGCATGTGTGTGCAAAACTCCAGAGCAAATGCAATTTGTCTTCCAAAAATGACATTATACAGCTTTACATGAACTTGGCATGAGTTAAGGCATCTTTTGTGCTTCACGGTTAGTATTTAGATACAGAAATTAGTCATGAAAGATGTAATGCAGTTATTTATAGATGACTGCTTTGCTAAAATAATTTTGGTTGCATACAAGAAATCCTGTCTTCTCCAAATTGTGTCAGATTTTCACTGTCTTCAGATTATACTTCAGAGCATAGTTTCAATGGCTTATCTACACACATACACATGCACACACACACACACACACACACACACACACACACATACCCCTTGGGGTCCTTGGTTAGGAATTAGAGAGTAGTGACTTGGCTTTTCTGCAGGAGAGCTTCTTTGCTGAACATCTCAGATCCTAGCCCTTGGGTGTCCCATTTCTGGAATTCCTTCCCAGAGCAGTTCAATCTTCTTGATGTGGTGCTAGTGGGTGTGGCTTCTGGGGAATATGCCTCACTTAGTCACATGACTAAAATGAGACAGCCCAAATCTGCTATTGCCAATTACTGATAATACCATCAAGGCAAGTCTTTGTTTAGAACTTTGGAACTTTTATTTGATGCATCAAGATGACTTGATAGAATTGTGATAAATTTCTCTCTACTAGTTCATTAAATAATATTCTTGCTCTATATTTGTATTTTGATGATTTGTTACTAAAGTTTAAATGAACGTGTTAAAAACATCAGAAAAAAAAATTCACCTGGTCCTCCCCACTTGGATTTGCCAGTGAAAAAGCCCCATCCAAAATCATTCCTTTCCACTATTTTCTGTCTCAGCTCCCTTTTTATTTACTTCATAGCATTCATTCATCACAATTTGTAATTACTTTACTTCTTTTACATCAACTTCATAGAGCACAGATCTTGCCTATTTTTTTTTTACCATTGGACCAAGCAAGCACTCTGAATGGCAAAATGAAGTCCCTCAATAAATATTTATTGAATTAATGAGTGAAGTATATTCTTAGTCCCCTTTATCTATTTCACTCCAAAATATGGAACATTTCATGAATTGCATGTCATCCTTGTGCAAAGGCCATGCTAATCTCTGTATCATTTCAATTCTCGAGTATGTGCTGTTGAAGCGAGGACTATCCTATAAGATTTTAAGACATATATTCTAAACTGCAGGTCCTGGGTTCTGAGCTGGGTGTGCTTTCATGTAGCTTTATAAATAATGTTTGAGAGGGCAAACAAGAGGTAGACTTCAGAATATATAAAAATATTTTTCCACAGACAGCCAAGCTGAGAATGGTAGACTTTCGGTGGAAATATTGGGGAAAGGAAGGAAGGGAGTTTGAATAAGTATGGGAATTATATTTGCTTTAATCTAGCCTTAATATATTAAGTTAAAATTCCATACTGAGTTGGAGAAAGAATAGTCTTAATATTAAATAAAAAAGTGGTTTTGCCACTGTTAAGCCAGACTCTAGAACAAGCATAGACAATAGCAAAATCCTTGATCAGGAAATTGGCCTTGAGTTGGTGTCTTCTTCATGAGTCCTGTTCTCTTATAGCATACATTTTGAGATTATAAGCAGGTCTCGGTCACCTATGTAAGTGCTAATGACTGAATCAAAATGGTGCCTATTGATTGTCAAATCTATGCTATTGACTGCAGAGTCAACATTAAATGGGAAAAAATGGAAAGAAAGCTACTGGGCAAAGTGAACTATATTAATCTTCCTCAGGGCAAATGTGAGCCTGCTCATCATGCAAGTAAATAGCCATCTTACAAGTACTTATGTAAAAGGCTATTTAGGGTTCTCTGTGTGTGTGTGTATGCGTGCGTGTGTGTGTGTGTGTGTGTGTGTGTTTGCACACAGTATAGATGGATAGACAGACAGAAACAGGTATCAAATGCTTTAAGTTTACCAATATATGACAGAATTATTTATGCTAAACAATTAGGCACAAATTGATTTTTTAAGAGTCTGAAAATGGCTCAGTGACTTATGATACACCCTTATGATCCAATATTTTCATAAAAGAAGCTCATTTCCCAAAATGCCCATGCTCCCACTCTCACCACAGAGATGACTCTCCATCATTTCCACCCTTTGGCTTATAAGACAACCTCTGCCTGCCTCTCCATGTGTTATTATTCAAGGTTGAAAGAGTTGCTAAACTTATTGGTAAATGAATGTCTTCAGTAGTTCACATTTTCACTAGTGTAGAATTAATTTACCTCACAGTGGGGACACAGTCTTTTAGGCCTTTATTTCATTATTTTCCTTGGGCTTTTCCTTGGGCTTCCTTCTTTGGGATCTGAAAGATAGTGGAATCCTTACCTGGGTCTTTTTTCCATGTGAAAGCACACCCAGCTCAGGACCCAGGGCCTGCATTTTAGAATATATGTCTTAAAATCTTACAGGATAGCCCGGGATCCTGGGATTGAACCCCATGTTGGGTTCCCTGCTCAGCAGGGAGTCTGCTTCTCCCTCTGCACCTGCCCTGTTCATGCTTTCTCTCTCTCTCTCTCTCAAATAAATAAATAAAAATCTTTAAAAAAAAAAAAAAAGAAAGAATACACTTATCATGATGAGGAGAGGGTAATGCATGCAACTGCTGAATCATACTGTACCTGAAAGTAATATGACACTGTATGCTAATTATATGTCAATTTTAAAAAAATCTGATAGAACAAGTTCTCCCTGTTTATTCTTCCTTTTTAAGGTTTTAGTCATTTGTGGACCTTTATTTTTCAAATAACTTTTTAAGTAACTTTACTGAGTTCTCAAATATCTAAATAGATCTCAATTGATTTTGCATTAAATTTGTAGAAGAATAGATATAGTACCGTCATCTGTATAACATCAGGAACTTTTATCCATGGCCATGGAATGTTTCTCTATTTGTCTTTTATTAGAGTATTAACTTTCCCCAAAGAGGATATGAGGTAAGTGTAGTAAATGGGAAGATTTAGCAAGGCCCATTTGCTAGGATTCTTTTTGGGGTATCTTTGTCTTCAGAAAAAAAGGAGCATCCTTTTCTCTGGTCATAGGGAGGGCACCTCTCACGTGAGAATTTTATGATCTGTTTCAGTAGAGAAGGGTGGGGTGAAGGTCAGAGTGACCTTTCTGCTTCTGCCATTTTCTCAAACTCCTTCAGCTTAAAATATTCAATATGCCAAAGTGCCATATTTGGGGTTAGCATGTCCTGAATTCTATCAAGTACAAAGGGAAATCCTCAAATATTAACCATATATAAGCCTCATGAATGCTATATATAGGTCAGGTTTAAAAGATTTTCAAAATGAAGAGAAATATAATATTCTGCAAATAATTTCTATTTTCTGGTTCAAATCTAATGATTTTTTAAAGTAGAACTTTTACTTAGAATTGCACTAGTAGAAAATTGAGGGGAAAAATCTACCGGTAATGAGCAAAAATTATTAATATAATTTAATTTACTGGGAAACTGACTATTTCTAAGGAAAACAAAGCAATCTATTTCAGACTGATCACAAAGAGTAAACCCCAATATGCTTCATGGTTAATTCTTTAGGACCTAAGTTTTGATTATGGAAGATTCTCATAGAAACATTATTTGATGAGAGAGAGAGAGAAAAGCAAGAGACTTTCGTATTCACTATCTTCCTTCCTATCCACTTTCCCAAACATTACGTGATAGTTGAGCCTTGCCAATATAATTCTACTTAATCATTTTTATGAGAATTAAGTTGCCAAATTTTTCATCAAACATCAACTAAATGTTGGAAAAATACAGACTTTGTGGCACATTTAATTTAGTGCTCTACAAAAAAAGAGAGAGAGAGAGAGAGATTATGTAAAGACTGAATTTATACATGCAAAGCAAATGGAAGAAATGGGAATATTTTTCTGATAGTCAGTGCTGACATCAAATTTAACCTTGGGATACCTGGAATGAAGTGTCTTATGATGGAAAGTAGTTGAGAAACTAGCCCCAATTTTTCACTTCACTTAGAGTAAATAATACCTATTTCACTTCAAACAAACAAACAAAAAAATTGGCTTTATGCTAAAGAAAGAAAAACTACAGAAGGAAAAGCTAAACACCAACACCTTAGGACTTGAGGAACCCATTTAATTGTTATTTTTAAAAAGAGCTTGATGGAAATCACTTACAAATTTGGATCACAATCTACACTGAGTAACATAGGTTACTGTTATCTGTGGTTCTAATCTGAGATAACCTGACAGTTTAACCGTGGTTAAGAGATCTCTTTTGTTCAACAGCGTTTTGTTAACCAGCTGTCTTTTTGAAGTAGAAAACTGAATTTGTTAATATAAATAACACACCGGGAGGATATGAACTGTCAAAACAGTGTAAAAGACCTCAATCTAATTTTTATCTTCCTGTCATCCTGGGTGGGTTCCTTGAGAGACAATAATGAAGAGTGCAGAGGGAAAACTCTTAGAGGATTTTTTACTCTTACAATTTATAGTAAATTGTTTTTTGACAGCTAGCTTAGGGCTTTGCCCCTCCTCTTCTAAGGAATCATGCAAAGAATGTGTGAGCCTAGGAGTCTAAGGCCGTAATTTTCTTAAACTGATAATGAACACAGAGCTAAAACTGAAACCCAAGGTCACAGATAATGGAAAATACACCATAGGCATTTTCATTGCCTTTATGTTTTTAATGATGTCTTCATTGTCTCTTATTGGATTTTTGTTTTGTTTTCTTTTTACAGTCGCTTATGTTTCCTGCTCTTTGCCATTTGCTTTCGGGCTAGCACTAGCACTTCCATAAAATATCTTAATGGCCCCCCGCAGGGCTTCTGTAGTGAAGGGTCTGCTAATGTTTCCATTATGACCCTGGTCTCAGAGATCTTTATATCACAGTCATCCTAATTTGCATTAGACCATGGGGAACATGTCACATAGGTCAGTCTTGAGAGCAATATTTTTTGGTACACTTGGAAAAAATTATAGTATAAATTCCTCAGCAGTTGTGTAGCTCTAGAGCACTGAATCTAGTTATAGTAGCATTTGCTAGGGTTTTAGCTGAGTAACTTCCATAAAAGTTAATTGAAATTATCTGAATGAAGCCTCAGGTGATGCTTCGAAAATAGAGACTAACCTTGTAATTGCTTTGTTCTCCTTTCACCTTCTTCTCTTGCCTGAAATAGTAGTGCTATAGCTGATTGAGCTAGAATATCATCTTATAGATGAAGGTGGAATGACATAATAATTAAAAACAATTTGTACCTTAGTTTAATAAAGACTCCCAATATAAATACAAGACAAAGCAGTTGTTTTGAAATGTTAGAGTGACCTAGAGTAGTGATAATATAAAGATGCAAATGCCCATGGCATAGAGCCCCTGGGAACAGACATGCTGTCCCAGTGTGGGGGTGTCACACTTGATGTGAAATCAAAGGGAATTAGATACTATGCAAGATGTTTGTGATCTATTTTCTTGTTATAAAATGTGATGAGTATTTTAAGAATTTTAATTTAAATCCTGAATAAAAAGTCAAGAAATGAATAGAAAAATATAAGGGAAAGATTCTATCCAAATATATAGGTGGTTTAAAAATTTTTAGACATGTAGCGTTCGTTTATTCTTTGAATCTTTACAATAATCTTTTGAATCATGGGAAAGATTCCAATTTTCAAAATAAGTAAACAAATTACTGGCAGCATGGATTTTGCAGGTAGACCTGGATTTAAATCCTGCCCTACCATTTACTAAGTGAAGGTTTGGAGCAAGTTACTCAATTTCATCAGTTATGAATGTGCACATGGGGAATGGTGCTGTTGTAAGGGGCCAATGAGATTCATACATAGTTTCACACCATCCTAGCACAAAGAAGGCACTGAGATTGCTCTTTCCTCAACTTTATTTCTTTGAGAATATGGGGCTTATTTAACATCATAGAAGGTTAATAGCAAAGATAAAATTAAAATGAGTGGTTTGACTTTTGGCCTGAATTTGTTACACTCTATACCTTGCTCCTCACAATTAAAGATAATTCACCAAATATTCTCATATAATTTTGCTTTAGTTTACTCATTTTCTAGTCAAATTAAAAAGGTTTGTATTTGTGGAAGCATGATATAGAACAAAGTATTATGTGAATAACAGAACAATATATGATCTCAAGGAAGAAAATTTCTTTCCTTCCAAATGAATCTGGAAAAAACAAGGAAAATGAGAAAAATTTGTACTATCCACCAGAAGTCATGAAACAAAATGTGTAGAATCTACCAGAAGGTCCCACAGAAAACTAAAACCTAGAATGAGAAGATTGAAGGAGATAAAGTTAACCTATATAGATAATAACCTTTGTGACCTTTCATTCTTGATATCTAAATCACTCTCTATTGAGTTAGTTATTTTACACAGAGTATCACACAGGATTTGTTCCAAGAAAATACTTAAATTACAGTGTAATTATATGTGTCCAATTGCCTGGAATAGTTTCTGTTTAGGTTTGTTGTCCTTGTGTAATTATTAATAGGCCACCTTTCACTCTCAAGCAGTGTCTATATCTGGGTGATGAATTATATCATCACCCTTTCAGTTAAGGACACAAATCCCTGTTCTGAGGATAGGTAGCATTCTATCATAATTCTTAACCCAATAACAGGCACGTAATCACTTTGGCTACCTACGTTCACTACTCCTTATCACAATCGAGCCCCCAGAGTTTAGGGCTCTTTGTAAAACAGAGTGTGAAACTGGGAATGACTATCAGATTGGGACCAAAGTGTGAATGTTTGTAGGAACAGAAGAAGGAGAGCCACAGTGGGATACATACACTAAATTGAAATTAAAGCATTAATATTTTTAAACCATTGCTAGTGAGGAAAGATGAATAGTGGATAGCAGCCAGACTGAATGTCCAGATGCTGGAAGTCAATTTCTAGTATACAACCCAGTTACATACTCAAAGCCCAAGTTTTGGAGTGCATATTCAATTGTTGATAAAATTGTCACTATTGTTAACAGCCACATCACTTCGTCCTATAGACCGTTTTGATTGATTATATATATGTATATATCTCATATATATATATATATATATATATGAGAAAATTTATCATGTTATGCTAGTTCACTATGATCAGTTGTTTGTCTTAGTTTCTTGTTGGAGTGAATAAATTAACTCCTGTATACCAGTTAAATTACTGGGTTGAACCATATGAAATTGTTGTTTTTTAACCCTTTGCCTTAAAAGCAGAATTCTATCTGGCTTAATCTAATATAATCCTATTAAGATAGGAAAAGGATGATGGAGAGCTTAATTTAGCATGGTAAATGATCCTGAAGCAAGACAGAGAGGGAGAGAGAGTGAGGAGGAGGAGGGGGGTGGGGGGAAATAGGGAAAAGTTACTAAAAAATGCCTATTGAACACCTATTTCCACATGCCAAGGAACTGTGCCAGGTACCTGGGACTTAAAATAGACATTCTCTCTTCTGTCATGGCACAGGCTATTGGGAACATAAATTAAGAGTTCAATATGTACTTTATCCATTCACCTGTCAATGGACATCTGGGCTCTGTCCATAGTTTGGCTATTGTGGACATTGCTGCTATAAACATTGGTGTGCAAGGTATTATGCTAAGTGAAATAAGTCAATCAGAGAAAGACAATTATCGTATGGTCTCATGGGCAGAATTTAAGAAACAAAACAGGATTATAGGGGAAGGGAGGGAAAACTGAATGGGAAGAAGTCAGAGAGGGAGACAAACCATGAGAGACTCTTAACTATAGGAAACAAACAGGGTTGTTGGAGGGGAGGTGGGTGGGGAGAAGGAGTAACTGAGTGATGGGCATAAAGGAGGGCAGGTGATGTGATGAGCACTGGGTGTTATATGCAATGGATGAATAACTGAACTCTACATCTGAAACTAATGATACACTATATGTTAACTAATTGAATTTAAATAAGCTAAAACACAAAAAAAAGAGTTCATCATCTCTTTTTGTCTTGTTTTTAAAGATAAATTCTGATAGAACAGCTTCTCTTCCTCCTTTTGTTTTATATTTTCCTCTTTTCCTTTTTAGGTTTTCTTCCATCCCAGAATATTTTTATATTAATTTGCAATCATTTTCGCTCCTCAGTCTGAAAGCCTAACCTCCTATCACTCTAAAGCATCTACTTCACTATGGCTTGTATTAGTTCCTTGTTTTGAGATCTGTGCCTCCTTCTCTCAAAGCACCCCAAGGTAAGCCCCTTGAAGACAGGGAATGAGAATTATTCATCTTAATTAACCTGTGCTGTACTCATTATATTCCTGGCCTTAGATGTTGCTCAATAAATTCTCATGAAAGCAAATAATGTCCAGTGTACATTGATGCACTGTTTAGGCTATTGAGCTTCAGCAAGTATGAACACATTGATAATATAGGTATAACCATTGCTACTCACTATCCAGAAATTAAATGTAGTCACTGGATATTATGTTTTGAGATCAATTAAAATAATTTGTTTTTCTCATATATGGGTAGCCTCAGGCTCTGTTTCCCCTCAGTCTCTTTTTTAATGTGAACATTAGTGGGAATTATTTTTTATTAAGCAGAATGAAATAAAATAGTTTTGCAATTTGACTCAGTGTTTGCTGCTTTTTTATGCAGTCATGCATGAGCTAAAAATTTTTACTAAATGATATAAAACATGATGAACATTTTCTGTGAAGAGCTACGGGAGCCTTCAACTATCTAATTTTTCTCCTTACCTCTTTTCCTGAAAGGAGACCTTGAATCTGGAACCCGAATCACTCTTACTTGTCCTAAGATGTCAGTGGAAGATTGGGACAGCCAAGCTGGAAGGTCACCAAGAGACTTGCTAATGTACTATTTGTCTTGCTTCCTGCATTTCACAATTTTTATAACATTGAATCCACTTGAATAACATAATAGGAAATACATAGCAATTTATTCCTTAAAACAAATGGGAATCCACCTATGTGTATATTGTGGGGAGGAATTATGTGCACATACACACACAATACACATTTCATTTTAGATTAGAGAAAATATATAAGAAAATATTAATATATTCAGTTAAAATTTTGTTCCATATATATTACACATTATATTTTTATATTGTATATATATGTTACATACATATAACGTATATGTGTACATGTTATACTTTATTTAAACAGCTTATTATTTAAACTGGTTCTAATAATAAATGTATAAATTGCCCTCTAAATACACTATTCCTGGCAACATTTTTAAAGAAGCATTAAGTAGTAAATTTTGAATAAGTTTATGTGCTTTATAGAGAATCTTTTCCAAAAGAATCATCATAATGCTCTCCAAAACCTAGGGAAACCAAAATGTAGAATTACGAGTTTAGGAGTGAAAGGTTTTTTAGCAACTTAGGGATTTGCCCTTCACAGAAGACTGTCCCTGGTTCCCCTGGTAGACGGACTGTGCTAGAGAATTGAAGGCTAATGTGTGCTGTCAGGTAAAGGTCACAATGATTCCAGGTTTTACTCTGTTCTTTGCTGGTTTGGGGTGAAAGGCATCAAACTGATTCACAAAGTAATCACTTTGTTGTCTAAGAATAACAAACCAAGTTCTAGTAATAAATTCTATTTTGGCAACTGGGGAACATATTCTAAACAGTTTTTGTTTTTTAATTCAATTTATTTAACCTAAAGCAAAAACAAAAACAGTATACCCATTTCTCCCACTGTCAACCCCCTGCCTCTGGCAACCACCAATCTGTTCCCTGTTTTATATTTTATATAAAATTTCGCCTGACTTACTTCATTTAGCATAATGCCCTCGAGTTCATCCATGTTGCTGCAAATGGCAAGATTTCATTATCTTTTATGGTTGAGTGATATTCCATTGTGTATATATACCACGTCTTCTTTATCCAGTCATCCACTGTTGGACACTTAGGTTGTTTCCCTATCTTGGCTATTGTGAATAATGCTTCAATGAACATATGGGTGCATATATCTTTTTGAGTTCATGTTTTCATTTTCTTAGGATAAGTATGCAGAGTGGAATTGCTGGATTGTATGGCAGCTGTATTTTTAATTTTTTGAGGAACCTCCATACTGTTTCCCATGGCGGCCCCACCAGTTTACATTCCCACTGGCGGTGCTCAGGAGTTTCCTTTTCTCCACATCCTCACCAACAGTTGTTATTTTTTGTCTTTTTGATAATAGCCTTTCTAGTAGGAGTGAGGTGAGCATGGAATATCTTTCCATTTATTTGTGTCTTCTTTACTTTCTTTCACTAATGTCTTGTAGTTTTCAATATATAGGTTTTTCTCTTCCTTGGTTAAATTTATTTCTAAATATTTTATTCCTTTTGATGCGATGTAAATGGCATTGTTTTTTAATTTCTCTTTGTAACAGTTCATTATTAATGCATAGAAATGCAACAGATTTGGGGCACCTTGGTGGCTCAGTCGGGTAAGTGTCCTACTGTTGGTTTCAGCTCAGGTCGTGTGATCTCGTGGGTCATGAAATCGAGCCCCGCATTGGGCTCCCACTCAGCTGGGAGTCTGCTTGAAGATTCTTTCCCTCTGCCCCTCCCTCCACTTGCACTCGTGCGTGTATGCACTCACACACTTTCTCAAATAAATAAATAAATCTTTAAAAAAAAGAAATGCAACAGATTTTTGTGTATTTTGTATCCTGCATCTTTGCTGAATTCATTTATTAGTTCATTTATTAATTTACAGTTTTTATGAAGTCTTTAGGATTTTCTATAGATAATATAATGACATTTGCAAACAGTGGCAGTTTCACTTCTTTCCAATTTGGATTTTTATTTCTTTTTCTTACCTAATGGCTCAGGGCTTAAACTTGCGATACTTCGTTGACCAGAAGAGGTGTAGTGGACATCCTTGTCTTGTTCCTGATCTTAAAGGAGAAGATTTCAGTTTTTCCTGTTGAGTATGATATTAGCTGTCAGTTTGCCATATATGACATTTATTATTTTGAGGTATCTTCCCTCTGTAACTGCTTTGTGAGAATTTTTAGCATAAATGGATGTTGAATTTTGTCGAATGTTTTTTTCTGCATCTGTTGAGTTGATCAAATAATTTTTTTCCCTTCATTTTGTTAACATGATGTATCACACTAATTGATTTGCAGGTATTGAACCCTCCTTTATCTCTGGAATAAATCCCACCTGACCATGACATATGATCCTTTTAATGTATTGTTGATTTTTGTTTCCTAACTTTGCTGAGGAATTTTGCATCTATGTTCATCAGATATAATAACCTGTAATTTTCTTCTCTTGTGGTATCCTTATCTGGTGTTGGAATCTGGTGCTGGCCTTGTAAAATGAGTTTAGGAGAGTGTCCTCCTGGGGCACCTGGGTGGCTCAGTTGGTTAAGCATCTGCCTTCAGCTCAGGTCATGATCCCAGGATCCTGGGATCAAGTCCTTCCAGGCTCCCTGCTCCGTGGAGAGTCTGCTTCTTCCTCTCCCTCTACCCCTCCCCCCTGCTCATGCTCTCTCTCTCTCACTCTCTCTCTCTCTTTCTGAAATAAATAAAATCTATATAAAAAAATAAGAGTTTCCTCCTGTTCTATTTTTTTTTTTTTTTGAAGAGTTTGAAAAGGATTTATACTAATTCTTCTTTGAATTGTTGGTAGAATTCACCAGTAAAGCCATCTGGTCCTGGACTTGACTTTTGTTTGTTGTTAAGTTTCTGATTAGTGATTCAATCTCCTTACAAGCAATCTGTCTGTTCAGATTTTCTATTTTATCATGATTCAGTCTTGGTATATTTCATGTTTCTAGGAATTTATCCATTTCTTCTAGATTGTCAGTTTGTTAGCTTGTAATTGTTCATTGCCGTTTCTTATGAGCCATTGTATTTCTGTGGTATCAGTTGTAACATCTCCTCTTTCATTTCTGATTTTATTTATTTGAGTCCTCTCTCTCTTTTTTCTTGATGAGTCTAGTTAAAGATATGTCAAAGATTCTGTTTTTCTTTTCAAAGAACGAGCTTTTAGTTTTATTGATCTTCGCTATTGTCTTTCTAGTCTCTCTCATATGTCTGTTCTAATCTTTATTATTTCCTCCTTTCTACTAATTTTGGCCCTCATTTGTTCTACTTTTTTGGTTCCTTGAGGTGTAAAATCAGGTTTATTTGAGATTTTTCTTGTTTCTTGAGGTAAGCATTTATCACTATGAACTTCCCTCTTAAAACTGCTTTTGCTGTATCCAATAAATTTTGGCATATTCCATTGCATTTTCATTTGTCTCAAGGTATTCTTTTATTTCTCATTTGATTTCCTCTTTGATTCATTGGTTGTTCAGTAGCGTATTGATTAATCACTGCATATTAGTGAATTTTTCAGTTTTTTTGTGTAATTAATTTCTAGTTTCATACCATAGTCATCAGAAAAGATACTTGATATGATTTCAATTTTCTTAAATTTATTAAGATTTGTTTTGTGGCCTAACATACAATCTATCTTGGACAATGTTCTATGTGCCCATGAGAATAACATGTAGTCTGTTGTTTATGGATGGAATGTTCTATAAATATCATCTAAGTCCATCTGGTATAATGTGTCCTCTAAAGTTGTTGTTTGCTTTGTGACTTTCTGTCTGGATGATCTATTCATTGATGTAAGTTGGTTATTAAAATCCTCTGATATTATTGTATTATTGTCTGTTTCTCCCTTTAAGTCTGTTACTATTTGATTTATGTATTTAAGTGCTCCTCTGTTGGTACATAAATATTTGCAAATATTGTATCATATCCTTGGATTTACCACTTTTTCATTAAGCAATGCCCTTCTTTGTCTCTCATTACTGTCTTGGTTTTGAAATTTATTTTTTCTTATGTAAGTATACCTACTCCAGCTTTCTTTTGGTTTTCATTTGCAAGGAATATCTTTTTCCATCCCTTCCCTTTCTGTCTATGTATGTCCTTACACCTAAAATGTGTCTCTTTTAAGCAGCGTATAGACTGGTTGTTATTTTTATCCATTCACTCTATGTCTTTTGATTAGAGAATTTAGTCCATTTAAATTTAAAGTAATTATTGTTTTTTATGTGCTTGTTTCCATTTTGTTTAATTGTTTCTTGATTATTTTTGTAGATTCTCTTTCATCCCTTCTTCTTTTTCTACTCTCTTCCTTTGTGGTTTCATACCTTTTTTAGTGGTATGCTTATATTCCTTTTTCTTTATCTTTTGTGTATTTCCTTTAGGTTTTGGTTTTGGAGTTACCATGAGGCTTGCATATAAAAACTTATATCTACAACACTTATTTTAAATTGATAACAACTTAAATTTGATCCCATTGTAAAACTCAACATTATTACTCTCCTCCCTTCACATGTTTTATGTTTTTATATCACTTTTTACATCTTTTTTATGTATCCCTTAACTAATTATTGCAGTTTTAATTAATTTTTCACTTTGGTCTTTTAACTTTTATTATAGCTTTATAAACGATTAATCTACTATCTTTAATATAAATTTACTCTACAGGAGAGATTTTTACTTTTGTATGTTTTCTTTTTACTAAATGGTACCTTTTCTTTTCAGCTTAAAGAAGTGACTTTAAAATTTTTCATAAGGTCATTTTAGTGGGGTTGAACTCCTTTAGCTTTTGCTTATCTGGAAAACTAACTCTCCTTCACTTCTGAATAATAACTTTGCTGGTTAGACTATTCTTGATTGGATGTTTTTATTCTTTCAGCACTTTCAATATATCATGCCACTCTCTTCTGTCCTATAAAGTTTCTGTGGAGAAATCTGCTGATAGTCTTATGGAGGTTTCCTTATACATAACAAGTTGATTTTCTCTTGCTGCTTTTAATATTCTCTCCTTGTCTTTAACCTTTGAACTTTTCATTATAGTGTGTATTGGTGTGAGTCTTTTTGGGTTCCTCTTATTTGGAACTCTGGGCTTCCTGGATCTGCATATCTGTTTCAGCCATTATTTCTTCAAATGGGATCTCTGCCCCTTCTTTTCTCTCTTCTTTTGAGAGCCCTACCCAGCAAATGTTGGTCTGTTTGATGATGTCCCACATGTCCCTTAAATATCTTTACTTTTTTCATTCTTTTTTCTTCTTGCTGCTCTGATTGGATGTGTTCCACTGCCTTGTCTTTGAGTTAACTGAGCCTTTCTTCTGCTTCATCTAGTCTGCCATTGAACCCCTCTAGTGTATTTTTCAGTTCAGTTATTGTATTCTTCAGCTGTATGACTTCTATTGGGTACTTTCTTATATTTTTCCATGTCTTTTTTGAAGTTTTCACTCTGTTCATCTGTTTTTCTCCTTATGACTATTACTTTGAACTTTTTGTCAAATAAATTACTTCTCTCCAATTAATTAAGATTTTTTTTTTCCTGAGGTTTTATCTTGTTCTTTTGTTTGAAGCATATTCCTCTGCTTCTTTATTTTGCTTGACTCTCTGTGCTGGTTTCTATACAATAGTTGCTCTCCCAGTCTTAAAGGAATGGTCTTGTAAGGGAGGTGAAACTTGTTAAACCCTGCTTCAGTTCTTGGTTTTTCTCTTAAAACTTTTGCTTGTCCAAGTAGCTTATTATGTTATCAATAGTTCCCTGAAGTTGAGTATGTACCAAGACCTGTTGATGTTCCAAAGGGGAGGATCTCAGCACCTAGATTCATGTTGACTGGTAGCCAGAGCCTCACACATCAGCTTTTAAACGGATGCAAATATATACAATCCTGTGAGACTGCAAGCATAAGCCCCACTAGCCACCAGAACTAGGTGATCTAGAGTTGTCCCTGGGTGGCAGTCACAGAAATCAGGGCTCCACATGAGTGTATCAGCTCTTCTCTAGGTGATAACAGCACACTGGAGCAAGACAGAGAGAAAGCATTAAGATGGCATCCACAGCCTACATTCCTTAAAAGCAGCTCCAGTGGCACTAGATGTGTGCCAAACCTGAAGCTTCCTCTCAGGCCAAAGCTCCAGACAAGCAAAGAGGCCTCCTTCACAGAACAAATGGGGATTATGCCTCAGTCCTCAGTTAAATGCCTTGGAAGTGACAGCTTGCCAAGAACTCTCTCTCCAATTGCCACAGTCCTGTGGGACCCAGGAATGCAAGCCCCCCTGGCTACCAGAGCTGGCAATCAAAGGACATTTCCTGGGCTGTAGCTACAAAAACTGGGGAGCCCAACATAAAAACCAGGGCACTAGATGTACATACACTTTCCCTTCAGGAGACACTGATGCTTTTGAGTATCGCAGAGGGTGAGTGCAAAGATAGTGCCTGCCCTCCATGGTCTTTGGAAAGGATTATAGTCAGTCCCAAGTTGTGTGTTTAATTAGGAGTTTGCCCCTGAGGCCACAGTCCTGATTAGCCAATAGGCTAATTCACAGAAACACTGAACTGCTGGGTCTATTGCCTAGGGTGGTAGCTGTTTAAGAACTCTCTCTGTTGTTTACAGTCCTATTGGACCCACAAATGTAAGCCCCACCAGCCACCAGAGCCAGGTGACCTAGAGGTGTCTTCTCAGAGCAGTTGCAAAACTCAGGGTGCCAGACAGAGCTATGAGTTCTTTCCTTATTACAGTCTCATGGGACTAACAATATAAGTTCTCCTGGCCTTCCGAGCCAGGTGATCAATTGATTACAGTAGCTGCAAGAATTGGGGCATCAGACACACATAAAAGCTTCCTTCCAAGAGATACTGGTGCTCTGAAGCACAGAAAAGGGATAAACAGTTCTATATTTAGAGCACCACATAGTGTAGTTTTAAAGGTGTTTCTCTACACTTATACCATGAGTTCATAGGGATCAGCAGTACATATACATGTCTCATCCACTTTGTGTCTCTCAGCACCAGGCCAGTATTTGGCCCATCGTACGTTATCGATAATTGTTTGTGAGCTTAATTTAACTTGATGTGGAAAACAAGTCTATCTTAATTTCCATTGTAATCTTAAATTAGCTTTCCATTTCCCTGAAGGAGAGAAAGATTATAAATGAAGTGAAATAAGAGTAATGTGGGAGGAAATAAGATAATCAGGTTTACAATTATTTCACTCTGAGCTAATATTTACTGTTTATAAATGTTCCAGGCAATTTTCTAGGCAGGTGGGTACTCTTTTTTATCACATTTGACAGATGAGGAAACTGAGGCACAGAAATGTTAAACAATTTGCCTAAACTCACAATGCTAATAAGTAGCAGGGCCAGGATTTGATCCATGTTATCTAGTTACAGAGTCTGCACTCTTAACTAGACAGTTTCTTCCAGAAATATAATATCAAACTAAATTATAAAAGTCACTAAGAGAAAGGAAAAAGTAAAAATTTTCACAAATTTTGCAAATTTGTATAATATTTAAAAAAAAAGTGAAGTCTGGGATTTAACAAGTAATTCTGCTCTAAATGCTTTTTACTGACAGTTAAGCAAGCATAAGAAATTCAATAGGTAAACTACATACTAGTTAGCACTTGACATGAACACATGTGTATATCCATTCAACAAGCAAATATGGAGCAGTTATTATGAGCAAGGCAATGTGCTAGGGATGTAGGCAGGATGTACAATGGCAATCAAACCACTAACAGACCTGAGGGGCCACCAGAAGTACATGAATAGCTTCAGTGCAGAATACCAGTACAGGAAGCAATATCTGGGAGAGGGAGAGTTGTTCCCCTCTAGGGATCTGGATGTGTAGAGACTGGGGACACCTTACAGCAAGAAAGCAAGGCACATTCAAGGGAAACAGACAGTAGTATGTTTCAACTGGTATATACAGTGCATAAAACAGATGAAGGATTTGCAAAATACTGGCCCTGTTGGTGAGGCCTTGAATATCAGGACAAAGCAGGGAGGTATGTGTGGGGTGTGTATGTGTGTATGTGTGTGTATGTATGAAAGAATGAGAGAGATCACCTTATTGTCTATGCATTATTCTTCCATTATCCAGCCTCCCATCAGTTATCTATTTATTGTGATGTGTGTGCAAACACAAATGCATCATTATGCACAAATACCATCATTAGGGTAGAAAGAATAAGAAATTAGGCATGTGATGAACCTGGGTATGGATCCAGGCTCCATCTCTCTAGCTGTGAGATCTCAAAAAAATTATTTGATGTGGCTGGATCTTGATTTCTTTATCTGTAAAATTCAGATATACTAACCTGCAGAATTATTATGAGAACTAAATGAGCTTAAACCTTAGTGCCTTGATTCATAAATATTACTCAATATATATTATTTATCAAAGAGTATGAATATCTTTCTACAAGCAGTACAAAGCTACTATAGAATTTTAGGTAAGGGAGTAACATACTTAATACTTCATCTTCTGATTTCTGTAATAGAGCAGATTAGAGGCTTCTTTTTTTTTATACTAAAGAATTCATCAGTAGCTAGTGATATATATTATATATGATTTATATGATTTATAATTTATATATATACATATATATGTGTGTGTGTGTGTATATATATATATAATTTAGTGCCCTATTTCTATGCTGTTCCTCAAGTTTGAGGAGCACAGGTCAATCTGCAGTCGTATTTCAAACATAAAGGGTTTAAGAATATTGATTAGGTTTGATCCGCCCCCGCTGAGCACGGGAGTACTCAGGATCTGCTTGTCTTCTAAGAGTTTAAGTGAAATGAATGCCGGCTAGAAAATATTGCTCTGTTACTCAACTACTCTCAACTTTTTTACTCTATCTTATTAACAAAGATATTTGTGGAAACTGTGAAAAGTATTCGGGGCAAAATACCCTTGGGCTACCTTGGTGGAGGTTTCTGCTGTGCCATTTTTTGTTAGCTGTCTCCCGCACACATGCACAGCTAGGAGAGATAGATGTTCACTCTCCATCCTAATACTCCAGGATATCTAAGAAGAAGAAGAAAAAAAGTGGTGACAGTCTCAATGCTATGAATTGATTGTGTGTTAGGGGTCAAAGGAGAAAAAATAGGAGAAGTAATGAGAAATTAGGACACATGAATCTTATGGCAGAAGTAGAATTTTCCTATCATACTTTATATAATCTCCATATACTGAATGCCTACTTTTATATTTGCTCTTTATATTTTTACTTCCAAGCATTCATTGAAAGATTTGGCTCAATGTATTTCTTTCAGAGCTCAATCCTCTGGAGATTTTAGAAGTATATATTCTTTTTGTTATTATGGTTTTAAGATCCTGGAATTTTGTCTTCAGAATTGAATTGAGTAAGCCACTTATCACTCCACGCTTTTAGCCTGTCCAAGTCAGTCTAAGCACTCTTTTGTGACTGCCCCTTCAACACCCCAAAATCCCTATGTCAGCAGATTTTATCCTCCTAGTGCATATGCCCTCTTTCGGATCATTGATGTATAAAGTGAACAAAACTCTGTCCTAATATTTATCCCCGTAGCAGTCCATTAGTTAGCCCTGACCAATTACTATTCTCAATTAACTTCAATCTTAGTTATTCAAGCTAATTTTTTCCCTCATTCAAATATCTCATCCTCTCATACCGTAATTGCTCACCTCGTGAATCAGTTTTTCTATACTCTATTATATTTTAAAATGTCTTAAACTGTAGGAAAAGTTCCTATTCCCTCTACATAAAGGCTTCATACCCCAGTTTTATTAAAATGCATGACCTCTTTTATGAATCAACACTATCTCTCCAATTTGATACACTAATTTTTGTATCTACTCTTTTTTAAGTTTTTATTTAAATTCTAGTTAGTTAACATACTGTATGATATTAGTTGCAGGTGTACAATATAGTGATCCAACATTTCCATACGTACATGAACCTGTGTTCATCACAAGTGCACTCCTTAATCCCCATCAACTTTTTAACCCATCCCCCACCTACCTGCCCTCTGATAGCCATCGGTGTACACTCTATAGTTAAGAGTCTGTTTCCACGTTTGCCTCTCTCTCTCTTCTTTTTTCCTTTGCTCTTTTGTTGTGTTTCTTAAATTCCACATATGAGTGAGATCATATGGTATTTGTCTTTCTCTGACTTATTTCACTTAACATATTTACTCTCTAGCTCCATCCATGTCATGGCAAATGGCAAGATTTCATTCTTTTATGGCTGAGTAATATTCCATTATATGTATATTCTACCTCTTCTTTATCCATTCATCAATGGATGGACACATAGGCTGCTTCCATAATTTAGCTATTGTGGATAATGATGCTATAAACATCTAATTTTTGCATATACTTTTATTGTCTCCACTCTCTAGTTTCCCTATACTAATTTGTAAACTTTACTGGATCTGATTTGCTATACACAATCTTTATAATTTAAAACTTCAGCATAGATTTTCAATATATTTTGATTTCTATATTAAAATACATTTTTGAAGTCAGAGAAAAACATGATGGAAGCAGAAGGCAGAGAGAAGAGAAATTTAAAGAGGTCATGCTGTTGGCTTTTTTAAAAAATAAAATGAAATACATTTTTTTTTTCAAGATTTTATTTTTTATTTGATAGAGAGCGCACAAGCAGGGGGGGTGGCAGGGAGAGGGAGAGGGATAAGCAGGCTTCCTGCTAAGCAGAGAGCCCTATGCTGGACTCAATCTCAGGACCCTGGGATCACGAAGTGAGCCAAAGGCAGACACTTAACCAACAGAGCCACCCAGGTGCCACTGAAATACATTTTATATATTACTGATAATTGCCTGAATTGAATGACAAGCTGGCAAGTTAAACTGCTTTCTAGGAATCAAAGCTCACGGACTACTTAAATGCTTTTGTCAGTGAGCCAGTTCCAAAGGTGATTCTATCATCTAGTAACTGCAAATTGCTTGAGTAACTAAGAACACTGGCTAAATGTTACCAATGGTAAGTTTAAAGCATTAACTTTTTTTTTAAATAGAACGTTTTTATTTATTTTTAATTTTATTTTATTATGTTATGTTAATCACCATACACTACATCATTAGTTTTTGATGTGCTGCTCCATGATCCATTGTTTGTGTATAACACCCAGTGTTCCATTCAATACATGCACTCTTTAATACCCATCACCAGGCTAACCCATCGTCCACCCCCTTCCCCTCTAGAACCCTCAGTTTGTTTCTCAGAGTCCATAGTCTCTCATGGTTTATCTCCCCCTCCAATTTCCCCCTTTTCATTTTTCCCTTCCTACTATCTTCTTTTTTTTTTTTTAACATACAAGGTATTATTTGTTTCAGAGGTGCAGGTCTGCGATTCAACAGTCTTAAACAATTCACAGCGCTCACCATAACACATACCCTCCCCAATGTCTATCACCCAGCCACCCCATCCATCCCACCCCCCACCACTCTAGCAACCCTCAGTTTGTTTCCTGAGATTAAGAATTCCTCATATCAGTGAGATCATATGATGCATGTCTTTCTCTGATTGACTTATTTCGCTTAGCATAATACCCTCTAGTTCCATCCACGTCATTGCAAATGGCAAGATTTCGTTTTGGTTTTTTTTTGGTTTTTTTTTTGAGGGCTGCATAATATTCCATTGTATATATATACCACATCTTCTTTAGCCATTCATCTGTTGATGGACATCTTGGCTCTTTCCATAGTTTGGCTATTGTGGACATTGCTGCTATAAACATTGGGGTGCATGTACCCCTTTGGATCACCATATTTGTATCTTTGGGGTAAATACCCAGTAGTGCAATTGCTGGGTCATACGGTAGATCTATTTTCAACTTTTTGAGGAACCTCCACACTGTTTTCCAGAGTGGCTGCACCAGCTTGCATTCCCACCAACAGTGTAGGAGGGTTCCCCTTTCTCTGCATCCCCGCCAACATCTGTTGTTTCCTGACTTGTTAATTTTAGCCATTCTGATTGGTGTGAGGTGGTATCTCATTCAGGTTTTGATTTGGATTTCCCTGATGCCGAGCGATGTTGAGCACTTTTTCATGTGTCTGTTGGCCATTTGGATGTCTTCTTTGGAAAAATGTCTGTTCATGTCTTCTGCCCATTTCTTGATTGGATTCTTTGTTCTTTGGGTGTTGAGTTTGATAAGTTCTTTCTAGATTTTGGATACTAACCCTTTATCTGATATGTCATTTGCAAATATCTTCTCCCATTCTGTCGGTTGTCTTTTGGTTTTGTTGACTGTTTCCTTTGCTGTGCAAAAGCTTTTTATCTTGATGAAGTCCCAATAGTTCATTTTTGCCCTTGCTTCCCTTGCCTTTGACGATGTTTCTAGGAAGAAGTTGCTGCAGCTGAGGTCAATGAGGTTGCTGCCTGTGTTCTCCTTTAGGATTTTGATGGACTCCTGTCTTACATTTAGGTCTTTCAACCATTTGGAGTCTATTTTGTGTGTGGTGTAAGGAAATGGTCCAGTTTCATTCTTCTGCGTGTGGCTGTCCAATTTTCCCAACACCGTTTGTTGAAGAGACTGCCTTTTTTCCATTGGACATTCTTTCCTGCTTTGTCGAAGATGAGTTGACCATAGAGTTGAGGGTCCATTTCTGGGCTCTCTATTCTGTTCCATTGATCTATGTGTCTGTTTTTGTGCCAGTACCATACTGTCTTGATGATGACAGCTTTGTAATAGAGTTGGAAGTCCGGAATTGTGATGCCACCAGCTTTGCTTTTCTTTTTCAACATTCCGCTGGCTATTCGGGGTCTTTTCTAGTTCCATACAAATTTTAGGATTATTTGTTCCATTTCTTTGAAAAAAGTTGATGGTATTTTGATAGGGATTGCTTTAAATGTGGATTGCTCTAGGTAGCATTGACATCTTCACAATATATGTTCTTCCAATCCATGAGCATGGAACATTTTTCCATTTCTTTGTGTCTTCCTCAATTTCTTTCATGAGTATTCTATAGTTTTGTGAGTACAGATTGATCAAGAAAGGATGCTGTACTTTGTCAAATGATTTTTCTGCATCTATTGAGAGGATCATATGGTTCTTGTTCTTTCTTTTATTAATGTATTGTATCACATTGATTGATTTGCAGATGTTGAACCAACCTTGCAGCCCAGGAATAAATCCCACTTGGTCATGGTGAATAATCCTTTTAATGTACTGTTGGATCCTATTGGCTAGTATTTTGGTGAGAATTTTGACATCAATGTTCATCAGGGATATTGGTCTGTAATTCTCCTTTTTGATGGGGTCTTTGTCTGATTTTGGGATCAAGGTAATGCTGGCCTCATAAAATGAGTTTGGAAGTATTCCTTCCATTTCCATTTTTTGGAACAGTTTCAGAAGAATAGGTATTAATTCTTCTTTAAATGTTTGGTAGAATTCCTCTGGGAAGCCATCTGGCCCTGGGCTCTTGTTTTTTGGGAGATTTTTGATTACTGTTTCAATTTCCTTAGTAGCTATAGGTCTGTTCAGGTTTTCTATTTCTTCCTGGTTCAGTTTTGGTAGTTGATACATCTCTAGGAATGCATCCATTTCTTCCAGATTATCTAATTTGCTGGCATAGAGTTGCTCATGATATGTTCTTACAATTGTTTGTATTTCTTTGGTGTTGGTTGTGATCTCTCCTCTTTCATTCATGATTTTGTTGATTTGGGTCCTTTCTCTTTTCTTTTTGATAAGTCTGGCCAAGGGTTTATCAATCTTATTAATTCTTTCAAAGTACCAGCTCCTAGTTTCATTGATCTGTTCTACTGTTCTTTTGGTTTCTATTTCATTGATTTCTGCCCTGATCTTTATTATTTCTCTTCTCCTGCTGGGTTTAGGCTTTATTTGCTGTTCTTTCTCCAGCTCCTTTAGGTGTAGGGTTAGGTTGTGTATTTGAGACCATGCTTGTCTCTTGAGAAAGGCTCGTATTGCTATATACTTTCCTCTTAGGACTGCCTTTGCTGCATCCCAAAGATTTTGAACAGTTGTGTTTTCATTTTCATTTGTTTCCATGAATTTTTTTAAATTCTTCTTTAATTTTGTGGTTGACCCATTCATTCTTTAGTAGGATGCTCTTTAGCCTCCATGTATTTGAGTTCTTTCTGACTTTCCTTTTGTGATTGAGTTCTAGTTTCAAAGCATTGTGGTCTGAAAATATGCAGGGAATGATCCCAATCTTTTGGTACCGGTTAAGACCTGATTTGTGACCTAGGATGTGATCTATTCTGGAGAATGTTCCATGGGCACTAGAGAAGAATGTGTATTCTGTTGCTTTAGGATGGAATGTTCTGAATAGATCTGTGAAGTCCATTTGGTCCAATGTGTCATTTAAAGTCTTTATTTCTTTGCTGATCTTTTGCTTAGATGATCTGTCTATTTCAGTAAGGGGGGTGTTAAAGTCCCCTACTATTATTGTATTGTTGTCGATGTGTTTCTTTGCTTTTGTTATTAATTGGCTTATATAATTGGCTGCTCCCATGTTAGGGGCATAGATATTTACAATTGTTAGATCTTCTTGTTGGATAGAACTTTTAAGTATGATATAGGGTCCTTCCTCATCTCTTATTATAGTCTTTGGTTTAAAATCTAATTTGTCTGATATAAGGATTGCCACCCAGCTTTCTTTTGGTGTCCATTAGCATAGTAAATGCTTTTCCACCCCCTCACTTTCAATATGGGGTTGTCTTTGGGTCTAAAATGAGTCTCTTGCAGAGAGCATATCGATGGGTCTTGTTTTTTTTATCCAATTTGATACCCTGTGTCTTTTGATTGGGGCATTTAGCCCATTTACATTCAGGGTAACTATTGAAAGATAGGAATTTAGTGCCACTGTATTGTCTGTAAGGTGACTGTTACTGTATATTGTCTCTGTTCCTTTCTGGTCTATGTTACTTTTAGGCTCTCTCTTTGCTCAGAGGACCCTTTTCAATATTTCTTGTAGGGCTGGTTTTGTGTTTGGCAAATTCCTTTAGTTTTGTTTGTCCTGGAACCTTCTTATCCCTCCTATTTTCAGTTACAGCCTAGCTGGATATAGTGTTCTTGGCTGCATATTTTTCTCATTTAGTGCTCTGAATATATCATGCCAGTCCTTTCTGGCCTGCCAGGTCTCTATGGATAGGTCTGTTGCCAATCTAATGTTTCTACCCTTGTAGGTTCAGACCTTTTGTCCAGAGCTTAAAGCATTAACTTTTTTAGAGATTGCGCTTTACTAAGTGACTAAGCCAAACCTACGCCTGAATGGAGCAGACTGCCATCTGTTGGTGGTTCTCTTGAATTGCAGGATTCACTCTAAAATGGTAAATTGATCTCGAGTATCGAAATAACCAAGTTATATCAGAAAACCTATTTTTGACCATCTTAATTACTATTAATGGAAACTCCATAAAGATTGATCATTTGTGTTTTTAAGATATGCTGTGATCACATAGATAGCACAGATAATTTCAGTGGAATTTAATTATATCAACTCTAATAATAAGGAGATACTAACTACAGCCATTTCTAAAAAAACATTATATTTAAATTTTAAGTCACATCCAACTCCTGTCTACTTCTGGAAATATTTATGCATATACTAAAAGAGTAGAGGGTTTTTTTTTTATTCTGACTGTATTTTTTTTTTAACTAGAATAAATTAACCCATTTTCAGTGCAGAATTGTGATTTTATAACTTTAGGATTGGACCCTCAGAAAGACTGAAACTTAGGGCTGCTAGGGGTAATGTGCTTAGAAAACAGTCTCTGGTTTACTCACCTCACAATAAGTCCTCAGCAATATGCCTACAGTGCTATCAGATGCTTACATCTCATGGAAAGACAGGCCCACAGCCACATTTTCCAGCATGGTTAAAAGGGCCTAGGAGTACATTTAAGTAAAAAGCCTAGGATGCATCTTGAAGGACTTGATCAAGAAGTGTTATAACAATGAATCATGGAACACTACATCAAAAACTAATGTATGGTGATTAACATAACAATAAAATAAAGTTTAAAAAAAATAAATAAAAAGAAGTGAAAATTTAAAAAAAGAAAAGAAGTGTTATTAACAGGTAGATTTACATGGATTTTGATCATGTTATCAATATCAATAATATGATTGATGTTCCTTGCATTATAAGGCTAACTTCAATGCAGTTAAATTTCTCTACTTTCATGGATGGTAAATTTTATCATCTATTTCCATTAATTTCTTTCTGTCAGCTCCATTGCTATCTCCCTTGTGACAAACTTGCAAATAGTTCTCTTATTTTTAAACAAACAAGGGTATGGGGGCATGGATGTCTTTGGCATCATCACGAAACTGAAATCATCAGTGGCCAGTGATGATGGTTAGCCATTTGCTCTGCTATGCTTAGGAAGATATCCTAACCTAAAGCTTCCTACACAGTACACTTATTCCTAAACCCTATTCCTACTGAATCCTGGACATTTAGTACACATACTACATGACTAAATCAGAGCCTATCTTAACTTGACATTATATAATCTTTTTTTCTTCCATGGCTGCAAAAATCTGTAACTGCTGAATAACTCATTTGCTCTTGGAACCAGCCATTTTTCATCAGCCATACCTTATTAATTTACCACCCAAACCCTTCCCTCCTCTGTTAGACACTGTCCCTAACACAGCAACTCAAAAATACGTCAACAATGGATTCTTAACAGTGTATGATTTGCTTTTAGCATAAATGGTATTTTGTTATTACATGAATTTGTGTATCTTTGATGCTAGAGAGTTTAATTTTTTCATGTGTAAATTTTGTGCCAAATGCAAAAAGATCCAGATTAGAGTGCACATAAGTTTCTTATTTTGTTTTTATGTGGTACACTTGGGAATAAGCATTATATCAAATTAAATCATTTTCTTTCTTTTTTTTCCTAGTGTACTTCATATTTTAATTTCTCCTATTACTGATTTATAATGAGAATTTAATTAGCAGAAAAAAGAATTTAATATGTTCCATCTCACTAATAATAAAGAAATTGAAATTAAAATTATATATTTTTGAACTATGAAACTGACAAAGGTTAAAAACAAAATATTACTATCTGTTATTGGAAAGTACATGGTAAAAGAGATACTCTCATTTGCTGAAGGTAGTTATTTAAGTTGGTACAAATTTGTGGAGTAAATCCTAACAATGTTTATCAATACCTTTAAAAATGTTCATGCCATGAACTTATCCATAAATGTTCTAGGAAATCATTTTTTAAATTATGAGAAAGTTATATAGAGATTTACATATATTTTCACTATAATGAAATTTTACATTATTTTATATACTCTGTACACATATTATACAATTATAATGGTAACATTTAGAAAAATTCAAGGTTTCTAAAGAATGAAGGTGATTAAGTTATGGTAGATCCTTTTGATGGAATATTATACAGATACATCACACAGATATATGCAGATAGTTATTGATAGAGATATATAAGTAGAAACTTACAGATAGAAATATAAAACACCAAAAAGTTACCAATGACTATTTCTAAGTATTGGAATTATCATTCTTATCATTTATTTTTCATTTCTTGCATTTTCTTTGAAACTTTTACAGCAACTATCAATTATTTTATAATTCAGGAAAATGTTATAACTGAAAAAAAGTGGAAAATTCTAAAAGTGAGCCAAATATTAAGCCAAATATTTTCCCATTCCTCAAAATGTCAATTTGCAATGTTCTGGACTTTTTACTTGTGATGGCTGAAAAGATAGGAAGCTTTTCTGTTTGGGCTTCTTGGCCTCAGTAGCAAGTCCCAGACTTTTGTTATTCCCACCCTCAAAGCACTATTTGGAGAACCCTTTGAGAGTTCAGTAGCCTAGCATTGGTCATGTGTTGGCTTCTCCCATTTTATTGTGAGATAAGAGGGTCCTGTGTTGAAGATCTGTTTTAAGGAAACAAAAGCTATCACCACCTTCTCTCCTTCAGGACTTCTTTCTTCCTGTCTCTCTCTTTGTGCAGAGAAAATAGTTAATCTGTGCTTCACTTGGGAATTCTCTTGCTCACAAATCTTCATCCTCCATCACTATAATACTCCCTGTTTTCTACCCGAGGCTCTATTTTTATGGATAAACTCCCAGATACCTGTGTCATGTCATGCCTATTCAGGGGACCATTACACAAGTTTCCTTCTATATAGATATTGTAATAGTTCTTTTGAAATGACAAATAGCAAACCGTTATCAATTTCATTCAAAGATCTCTAACGACCATTCTGTTTTTATGTGATTTTATTTTTATTGCATAGACATTTTTAACATATAACAATTTTTCAGTGTCCTTCTATGATTTATTTCATTGTGTCAACTTGTAAAAATTGCCTTTCATCCATAGACTTAAAGAGAAAATTCTGTATTAGTTGGTTAGAGGTTCCTATTTTTACTGTGTAAAGGGGAAAGCCATGTTCTCTGAGATTTACTCTGAAAGAAGATGCGTATTTCTGGTGTTGAGATTTTTCTATGATATTAACTGATTTGGGGATTTCACCAGTGGGGTCTCCACATCTGGTGCTAGAGTTGGAATTGATTGGAGGATCATAACTTAGGGACAAGATGACATGAATCATTAAATGGAATACTCTGACCTACATGGAATAAGCTGTCCCAGAAATAGGGTGGCTGACTGAACACTATGGAGAAGGGTAGCCTATAAGAGAATCCTCTGTGAATTGATATATATCACCAATGGATTCTGGGAGTTAGAATATGTTATATTCAATTATAATTTTAAAATTTTTTCAACATGTCATTTTATTATTTTAGCTTTTTCCTAAATATCATCTAAGCCACTGCAATCTGAGTAATAAAGCAATGTCCAAGTTTGTGTTTTGGAGGCGAACTTGGTCAAAGAATGCTGGACTGGTAGAATACTTGACTCCTAGAATATATGTAAAGGAGCCCTAAAAATATTCAGAAATACTTGGACAAGAGATTAGAATAAGGTTCAATTTATTGTTACTTAAATTAAAGGAGAGGGTTATTCCAGAAGGATATGTATAAATTAAGTATAACCCCATTTGGGTCATATTTTATTTTTTGCCAATTTCTATGCAGTTCTAGCCACACAATTTTTAAAATAGACATCCCTTCTGCTTTATTTGTATATTTTACTTTGTCTTATAAAATCCTTGTGTGGCTAAATTTATTTTCATTTCTTCTTTTCTTTTCTATGACCTAATTTTTTTTTTCCTTTTTTTATTTTTTTAAAAAATTTTAATTCTAGTAAAGTTGCTATACAGAGTTACATAAGTTTCAGGTGTACAATATAATGATTCAACAATTCCATACATCATCAGGTGTTCATCATAATGACTTTAATTTCTTTATATCAGTACCACTGCTTTAAATTGTGTTTTTTGAATTTTTTTTTTAGTATTGTATTAGTTTCCTATGGCTGCTGTAAAAGTTTCACAGACCTGGTGACTTAAAACAACAGAAATTTATTCTCATGGTTCTAAAGCCTAAAAGTTTGAAATTGATGTGTGAATAGGGCCATGATCTCTCAGAAGACTCCAGGGGATGATCCTTCCATACTTCTTCCTAGTGTGTAGTGGCTGGGGGCAATCCTTGGTATTTCTTGGGTTGTGGAAGCAAAACCCAATGTCCACCTCCCTCTTAACATAATGTTCTCCCCTTGTGTGTCTGTCTATGTCCAAATTTTCCTTTTTATAAGGTTATCAGTCATATTGGATTGACCACCCACTGTAATCCAGTATGACCTCATGCTAACTTGATTATACTTGCAAAGATCTTATTTCCAAATATGGTCACATTCTCAGGCTCTGGATGCACATACAATTTTAGACAATAGTATTCAATTCAATGCAAGTATATTCTAATATAACCCCTTGTAATATTGGCCTTTGTGCTACACAGACCTATGGAATCAAATGTATGTTATATTACCACTAGGACTTAAGTTTTTTTTTTTAAGATTTTATTTACTTATTTATTAAAGAGAGAGAGAGCATGAGTAGGGGGAGGGTCAGGGGGAGAAGGAGAAGCAGAGAATCCTAAGCAGACTCCACACCAAGGGTGGAGCCCAACACGGGGCTGAATCTTAAAACCCCAAGATCATGACCTGAGCAGAAACCAAGGGTCTCATGCCTAACTGACTGAGCCAGCCAGGCATCCCAAGAATTAAAACAAAACAAAACAAACAAACAAACAAAAACCCCTTTGTTTCTTTCATTAATTAAGCAAAAATCTACTAGTGAATATGGCTATGTGTCAGGCATTGTTTTAGACACGAGGATACAGCAAATGAGGTGCCTGACCTTATGGGGCTTATATTCTAGTGTGGCGGTAAGGGATACAGACAATAACTGAGTGAATATTTGGATACTCTCATACTCAGATATTCAGAAGAAAATAAACATAAGATGAAGGGAGAGAGATTCACTAGCAGCAATGTCACTGAGGAGAGGACATTTGAGCAGAGCCTTGAAAGATGAAAAATATCCAGTCATGTGAATTTCCAGGCAAAGATATTTTAGTGTGAAGTCATGGGCATACAAAGACCATAACTTATGACACATCCATGGCATATTCAACAAATTTCAAAGAGGTAAGTTTATGTGGAATGTAGTGAAAGAGAAATGCAGGTCATGAGGCCAGGCAGGGATACAGGGGTCAGGTTTTGCAGTGCATTTTAGACTATGCCAGGAGCTCAGTTTTTATTCTAAAGATGAAACCACTGAAGGGTCATAAGCATGGAAAAAGGCATGATCTGGTTTATGATTTCAAAAATATTATCTGCAAGTAATGTTTGCAACAATTCTCCATGATTCTTGGAGAGTTAACATTCACCCTGTTTAAGTCAGGATAGTCTAGGCTCTGTTGAAAGAACAAGTATAAGCTCTGACATTTCAATCGTGTAATACAATAAAGATTTATTTCTCCCTCACACAAAGTCATATAGGTCAGGAATCTCTCTTCCATCCTGTAGCTGCATGATTTAGAATACATACTCCCCAAGGATGCCAAGGCAAAGAAAGAAAGAAGACTAGAGGATCATGTAAGATACTTTTAATGCCAGACCTAGAAGTGGCATATATCACATCTGCCCACATCGTGTGGACCTAGGTTCAATTACATGGTACAAAACTCCCAACAAGGGAAGCTAGGAGATTTTGTCTTCTTGCGTATCTAAGAATAGGAAACAAATGTTCCTGCCAAACAACTTGAGCCAAGATAACTCTGACTTACTGCTTTTTAGAAGCATCAAAAGCTGGTAGACATTCTAGCCTCTTCAGGAATAGTGAAGCAACACCTTCAGGTCTTTCCAGGGTCTTGGCATCAACTAGCAACCAGGAACTTCATTAACCTGATAGAATTCCAAGCCCCCACAGACCTTCTGTGATCTGTGATCTGGGGTCTTGATACAGTGATAATTATTTCCTGGTCATTCTGGATTACTTTCTGCTTACTATACCAAACTGGACTAGCGTAAGTCAAAGAAGCTTCTCGGGGACCCGAATCCAGAATGACTTACATTCTGTACAACTCAGGACCCAAAGGATGAGGCACTTGGTATGGATGGAATGAACTATGAGTAGCTGAATCTTTTCATTTTTTTTTTAAGTGAGAGGACTGGTATAGTGAGAAGCAGTGAGAGCAGTCACCACCCTGATTCTCCTTTTGTCAGCAAAATTGTACTTCTCCCCCCAATTTTCTTTGCACAGCTCCTTTTTCTCTGTGAGAATGGGGAACTTCTTATTTCAGGACCACAAAGGGAAAATTATAATTATTATGACTTATGAGACACTTGCCTCTAAACCAGTAATAATACAAATACTGGTGGTATTACGAGTATTTATTAACTATTAGTAATTAGTAAAAATTAACTAATTTTTTTTTTTGGCCAGGCATTGTGATAAATTATTTAGAATATTTTTTTTCTTTTAACCCTCACCATAAATGTATGCAGTTGGAACTATTAAAAGTTGTTAAAACTGAAGAGTAGGAAAATTATGTCCTCCTTCTGCTTCTACAGCTGGTAAACTGGGAGCCAGGATTCAAACTCATGGCTTTCTAACTCTTAATCCCATGTTCTTAATCACAAGAAAAAGATAAAACAGATCCCTGGCCTGTTTTGATTCATCAACATGTAACTATTTCAGTTAAAGATTTCATAGGTATTTACTAATTTCCCAAATACCTAGGATTCTAGTGTCTATAGTTTGTCTTTTTATGACAAGCAAATTGAATGCATATTACATTTTTTGCCATAAGGATATTAAACAAAAATATTCTCAAAAATCAAAAGTGCTACAGAAGCTGGAGAAGGTACATGCCTTCCCTGACAGTGTTAACTTCTCCAGCCTGTTGATCAGCCCTCTCAAGCCATATTTATTTGTCTTTGAATCTCTCATATTGCTTTGCAGATAGTATACTTTCAACAGATATGTGTTAAACTAGTGAATTCATATTTCTGTAAGTGCTTACATGGTTGAAAATAGACGGAGGAACACCAAGTATTAATATGTTTTGAAATTACAACATGATGTGTGCTTTCGTTTGTATTGAGACTATCTCTTGATTTTATTTTTTATTGCATATATAATGCATGATTATTGTAGAATTGACAGAAAATACTGATGTGTTTCATATAGAATATATGTGTATATACAAATAAAGTGGGCTTATGCTGGTGCACTGCTTTGAATTTTTAAAATTCTTATTTGATTACCTATCAGCTACTAGTAACAACAACAAAACCTTCTAAACAATACCTGATATTATATGGCTCGTCTTTAAACTTTCATAGACTATTTTTGCTGTAGTTTTCTGGAGAAGAACATGTGAAACCAGGTCTAACTCTCCTGTGAAATAGTTTAATATGTCTCACTGTTGTGCCAGTAAAATATTCTTGCCTCAAAAATCAACAAGGCAGCTCAAAAGTGAGATTTTTATTTCACATGTAATATGTACATGGTAGATTTATGCAAAAATTCTATTGGTAAATAGCCAAAGAAAACAAGGTCCCTTCATTATGAATGCAGGCAAAACTAAGAAAAATAATTAAACAATCATTTAAAAATCCATAAACACAGAGCTCCTGTGTGCACCCGCACACACACACACATCCACACACACACAGTCTCATTAACTTCAAGCCATAAGAAATTAATTACAGATTCACTGTTAATGAACATATGGGATAAGTGCTGACACTCAACTGGTTTCAGTTCAGTGATCACAGAAACAAAGCAATGCTCACAGACGGATGGTGGGGGAAACGTCAGTGAGTGGGGGCCAGGAAGCAAGATTCCTTCATAACTATGGAAAGCAGTTCCAAAATATTCAGACAGAGGAAAAAAGGGCTCCAAAATTCATCCCATTCTGAATACGAACAGACCTTCTCCATCACTACCACCTGCTCTCTCTACCTCTAGAAGAAACTGAAATGTCTGAGGGAGGGAGAAGCTTGAGCAGAGGGAAGAGGGTAGGCAGAGAATTATGACTCAGGAGTAAAGAGTTACCTACCTCATAAAAAAAAATACAAAGGGAAAAGAAGAGAGCAGAATATTGTGTCTAAAGAAAAGAGGACCAAGCCAAAATCAGTCACCTATAAAAAGAGATCCTGAGTTAAATCCAAGGGTAAGTCACTGAACGCTTGCAGAGAAATTAAGATAGTGATAGTATATGTCCTTCTCCATTTAAATATGCTGACAATTTGAAACAATCTCATTGAAGATGAAGATCATGGAGACCCTTGCCCTTAATATGCTGTGTTAAAATGTCAAACTCAAAAGAAATGACAGCAGCAGGATCAACATCACTTTACCTTCAGAATTCTCACCTCACGGAAAACAGAAGGCAGCTATGTTGGGTTTGGTATCTATTAGCAGGATGTGACAGCCAAGTGATACCACCTGGAATTATAAAATAGTGAATGCCACCTCTTATATTACTTGGGATGAACAAATTCCTCTCTTATTTCTATTCATGTCCAGAATCATCAGTTCATTATTCATCACCTGTGATATATGCATTATTCAGGATTAAATAATTATCAATTCATATTGGTGGTTTTTCCTATTGAATCACTCTCCTATTCTTACTCACCTCTTTTAGATCCATTGAAAATGTCTTAATTTGTCTATGAGATGGGAACATCTTAAACCTCTTGTGCTTATGTACATTACCTGTCTGCTTACAGTTATTTCTATGAAACTATTCTCTAGATATTTTAACTTTTTTTGGAATTAGGTACCTTTAGTCATCTTCTTAGTTCTAAAATCATTTTCCATCAGCTTATATAACCTCTAACTCTATGCTGATAAAGATTTTAGCTTAATACAAGTACTAATACATTCATTTAGCTTCTGGATTTGATTTTCATCTTCCTGTCTGTCAGAACTTTACCAATCTTCAAAAATAAATCAAACACTGACTTTGAATTATAAACAGTTAGGCAATAATAATAATTAGAGAATCTAATTTATTATACAAACATAACAATTTTTAAGAGATTTTTTACATAAAAGCATGCTTAGAAAACCATAATTTAAATAATGTAAATAGACACTAAATAACAAAGCATGATGAATTCCGTACTACCAAGTAATGGGCAGTTGGAACATTTTGTTTATTCTTCTGGCTCTAGAAAAGAAATACAGCTCTAGCTAATGCACTTCCCAAGTAAATCTTCCAGAGCACAAAAGAGTATAATTATATGTAGATCACTATTAATAAATAGGTCCACCTTTTACAAATTTCAATGACTTGTTCTGATTGAAGGGGTGTCTAATTATTATTTTGCTAACATTGAGAAAGTATAGTGTTACAGGTACGGCCTTTAAAGTATGGTTAGGGGTATGGCTTTAAAGTTTAACTTCTTGTATTCAAATTCCAACTTCTTCACTTGCCAGCTAAGTAACTGTGCTTGGGTTTCCTTTTATGTAAAATGGGGGGAAACTCGTTATATTCAGAAAAAAACATTTTTAGGACTGAGAGACATAATGATATTTATATGAAGTTTTCAGAGCCTTTAATCTGACAAGCACGCAAGAAATACTGGTATCATTACTTTGATAAATGACTTTAAAGCAAGGGAAACAACTTATTCTTGAGAGAGAAGTGTGTGTGTGTGTGTGTGTGTGTGTGTGTGTGTGTGTGTGGTGGGGAAGGGTGTCTAGGGACAAAAATTGGACCTTATAGCCCCTAAGATAGGGGTACTGTTGTCTACCTATTATACACAGTTCATGGATTTTATCACCATACTCTTTGTGTATATTAGAAGGACATGGGACTGAAGAGAATTCTTGAATTAAAGATAAGAGAACATCCAAGTTGGGTAAATTTTCCATGTTGATTAGACACATTCTCTAATCTAGGACCCTAGTAGTCAAAGAGGATAAGGTCCCAATTAAGTATTTAATTATTTGCTTTATTCTTCTTCATGTCACTGCATAGATTTTTTAAAAATTTGTCACAGGTAGTAAAAATTGATCTGCTTTCTCCTTTAGCTCTGGTGATCCCACACTTTCTCAGCTGTCCTCACAACACTACGGGTGTTTCTTCTGTCTCCTCTGTGTTCTCTCCCATGAACCTCAGGTTATGTGTGCGATCCTTATCTTTTTTTAATTACTCTTTCTGAGAACGATTCACCCTCTTAGCTTTATCTACCACCTGGAACTTAGATTCCCCACTATTATATACATTGAGCTACTTTCTTAACATCCCCTGGATGTCTCACCACGAGTTCAACAGCAACATGTCTAAAATAAAATTTTACTTTCACATTCCAAATCTGCTTCTCCTAAATTCCCTCTCTGAGGGATGGCCTGCCATCTGTTCATTAGCCCAAGTAAGTAGCCTGGTAGTTGTCTGGCTTTCCTATCCCTCCCTAAGCACAGTCATTTCGTTGTCAACCAAGTTCCAATAGTAATGTCTTAACGTTCCTCCAGCCTTTCAGTACTCAAATCTCTCTCTCTCTTTTTTAAAGATTTTATTTATTTATTAGAGAGAGAGACAGAGAGAGCATGAGTGGAGGGAGAGAGAGGGAGAAGCAGACTCCCCGCTGAGCGCAGAGCCCGACACTGGGCTCCATCCAGAGACCCTGAGATCATGACCTGAAGTCAAGACACAACTGACTGAGCCACCCAGGCGCCCTGTTCAGTCCTCAAGTCTCTTAATTTAACTTTTCATCATTTCTATTCCAAATCGCTAAGGACATTAATGCACCAGTCATCTCTAAGTGTTCCTTCTTTCACATTGTTTTCCATTCCATAGTCCCAGAGATTGCTTCCTTATCCACATTACTCTGCTGCTTAAAATCTGTTTATTCAGACATTCGATCAATAAGTATTATTTGAGTATCCACTGTGTGCCAGACTCTGCTCTAGGGCCCTGGAAAACATGGTAACCATGCTCTTCCCTTGATGGGAAGATAATTTTTAATATACATACACACATGCGTACACACATATATGTGTGTACATAGACATAGACAGATTTTTTTTGTCTTTTACATAGACAGATATATACCTATCTATGATGATATACCTAGAGATATATACCTGTCTTGTGATAAAAATGTATCTCTCTCTATATATAACATGTCATAGACATAAGAGCATCAAAACTGCCAAAGATTTCAATTTCAATTTGGAAATGCATTAGAAGTATTCTTATCTCACTTGCAGACTCATTCACTCATCCATATAGCAACTATTCTTTGGTGTCTCTTTAATCACTTCATGATAAAGTTCAAACTCATTAGCATTACATACAACTGCCTTCCTGATCTTATCTCTATTTCTCTCTCTATAGCAATATTTTCCGCCACTCTTTCATATATCTCCTATATTCTGATCACAAGTTTTGTGTGCCCTATAATCTTGTCTCCTGCTTGAGACTTGGCATTCCTATCCATTCTACCAGTAATATCCTTTCCTGCCTTACTCATGGAAACCGAAACTCACTTATTCAGAGTAACTTGTCTTGACCCACCTGACCTTTCAGACTATTAGAGACCCCTCATTGTACATAAATCTATCCCACCAGCTGTCCAATTGTATGATAATTGTTTATTTTCTGATCTCCACTGTGAACTTCCTAACACAACCCCATCATATTCACTTTCTTACACAATGGTCAGTACATAGTAGCAAGTCATAAATGTCTTTAGAATGAATAAAAAGCAGAATGAATGAGTAAATTACCCACAAGCACTTGGGTCACATGCTGCAGAAATATTCAGGGCTTTGTTGAACAAAATGCTTTCATTTCTTCTTCTAAAAAGTTCTGGAATAGTGACCTAAAGATACTATGAAAGTTTTCCTAAATTGAGATTCAATTCAAAGCCAATTAAATTTCAACAAAATTACCATCTTTAAAAGTATATAAAAATCTATTTAACATAAAAAAATACCAAAAGTTATAGAAGATAGTTGATCAAACTTTTTTTCTTAGACCTTTTGGGCACAACTTTTTGTAAATGATGAGACCCACACTTCTTAAAATCTCTTCAGTGCACTCAAAGGGCAGCATGCCTCAAGATATTCTTTCTTGAAATTCACCTTGACCTCATCTGCCTGCACAAAATCGGCAGTTCTGAGAGCTGATAAAATCTCTGGGGTTCTTGGTTCCTACTTTCCCTAATTTTTTTCTTAAAAACGGAAGTATCCTGAAAGCCCCAAACATTGAAAACAGTGTAGCTGTTGAGACTAATCTCCTCTGTCCAAACAATGTGAAAATACTGGTTGATCCAATCAGTTTGCAGGTGAGGTAACAGTAACCCCCTGCGTGGTCTGCATGTTAGAGCCTCAGGGCGAGCCACATCGTTCTTTAAGTTCAAAACCTTCCCAGGACTTTTTCCACAAGAACTTTGCACCCAGCTTCTTTTCTTTGACCATTTCCCCAAAACCCTGACTTTAAAAAAAAAAAAAGAGAGGGTTCCTCAAATAAGGGTCATTCAGCATCAGCAGCTTTGAAAAGGCGGAGTCCGTTGCAAATTATACATAATGCTTGACATAGTGGGGGTGCTTGAAAAACGCTTTGTCGTGAGGCAACAAATATATGAATCTGAGAATGAAAATTATCACTTCATGGAGGAAATGGAAGATTTTATATATGCATTCATATATAATTATATATATATAAGATGTTACATATGTATCTATTTAAAACCAGACAGCCCAATAGTATAAATAATGTATGAGTTAAAATTCAATTTGACTTTAAACAATTATGTAATGTTCTGAAAACTTCTAACACTATAGGGAAGTTAAATTTCCATTAGTAAGGCTATTCTATAATACTGCATTGTTCATTAATTGTTGTTTGAAGATTGAGTATGAAGTAATGGATTCTATGGCACTTACATAATGTTTTATATTTGCAAAGTGCTTTGCAATCATGTGCCAGTTAAATGTTAACTGGCCTTATATCCATTATGGATGAGAATAAGAAATTCCTATATGCAGAAGGACAGATTATTGGAACTTCTTTAAATGAGACCAGAAACCCTTTCATTAACTACATATGTCCTGTAAATTATTTACCTGTCCACATCTTCCATTTTATGAACAGTCTCTGAAGTGAAAAGTTTAAAATACACTAGTCATTCCTCAATTTTAATTCAGATCTTGGAACAGAAACTGCACTGATTCCAACAATCACATATTTCTCTCTAATCAATATTCATCCCAAGTTGTCAATCTACCCTGTATTTTAGTGCATGGTAGCACTAATATCTCTTTTCTTCAACTCTTTGTCCTGTAGAAAACCTTTATCAGTCAGTAGAAATTTAATAATTTCTCTTGTTTTATTGACCTTTGTATTTTTTATGTCAAAGTCTTTGAGGCTCTTGCTTATTATTTAAAATGTGTTCAGCCTTCAATAAGATTAATGAATTATTTTTTTAAAAAATAGATTATCTCTTCTCACTTTCTTCCTATCATATTTATGAATATAAAGACTCTTCATAAATAATATTTATTCTTATTAGAGATAACGTTCTTTAATATATTATATTAGAAAGATATTTTGTTGGTGTGGTGGTGTTAAGTCGGTTTTAAATAAAACTGGGTGAACAGAATAGGGCATTCCAGGCCTACCAAGTGGAAGAAACTCTTTTAGAACCCACACAAATCACACCTTAAAAAATCCTAACTCAAAATAGTTATTTGTTGAAAAATAATTGTAAATAGAATGTATGCTGTTACCGGCTTGAAAGGTAATGATTGTAAAATGCACATACAATAATTATACAGTAATGTGGCTGATTCTTCAATATAACAAATGGGAATATTTCCATCCCTGACAGCAGTTGGGAAGACGGAGCAGAAGGCACTGGAATAGTTCGAGTGACATCCCATAGGTATTGGAAACAAGGTGGGGCAGTGAGAATGAGCAAGGGAAGCCCAGGAAAGTGAGATGTTGCTGTAGAATCACTACAGTGAGACAAGAGGCAGAACAGACACATCAGGGAGACACAGAAAAGCATTGCAGAAACATCAGGCAAAAGAGCAGACAGGAAATTAATTTTAGAGATTTTGGAATTGGGGTAATGATGTCTAACATGTATGTGAAAAAAAGTAGAACAGGGCTTTAGGAGAGGCACAGAGGTAAGGATGGGGAGTACATGAATTACAAGTCATGGGCAGAGTTATTTCTATGGTCTAATTTATTTTTTTAATTTTATTTTATTATGTTATGTTAATCACCATACATTATATCATTACTTTTTGATGTAGTGTTCCATGATTCATTGTTTGCATATAACACCCAGTGCTCCATTCACTACGTGCCCTCTTTAATACCCATCACCAGGCTAACCAATCGCCCCAGCCTGCTCCCCTCTAGAAACGTCAGTTGTTTCTCAGAATCCAGAGTCTCTCATGGTTCGTCTCCCCCTCCAACTTCCTCCCCTTCATTTTTCCCTTACTACTATCTTCTTTTTTTTTTTTTAACATACAATGTATTATTTGTTTCAGAGGTACAGGTCTGGGATTCCACAGTCTTAACACAATTCACAGTGCTCACCATAGCACATACCTTCCCCAATGTCTATCACCCAGCCACCCCATCCATCCCACCCCCCACCACTCCAGGAACCCTCAGTTTTCCTGAGATTAAGAATTCCTCATATCAGTGAGATCACATGATATATGTCTTTCTCTGATTGACTTATTTCGCTCAGCATAATACCCTCCAATTCCATCCACGTCATTGCAAATGGCAAGATTGCATTCCTTTTGATGGCTGCATAATATTCCATTGTATATATATATACCACATCTTCTTTATCCATTTATCTGTCAGTGGACATCTTAGCTCTTTCCACAGTTTGGCTGTTGTGGACATTGCTGCTATAAACATCGTGGTACATGTACCCCTTTGGGTCCCTACATTTGTATCTTTGGGGTAAATAACCAGTAGTGCAATTGCTGGGTTGTATGGTAGCTCTATTTTTAACTTTTTGAGGAACCTCCATACTGTTTTCCAGAGTGGCTGCACAAGCTTGCATTCCCACCAACAGTGTAAGAGGGTTCCCTTTCTCTGCATCCCCGCCAACATCTGTTGTTTCCTGACTTGTTAATTTTAGCCATTCTGACTGGTGTGAGGTGGTATCTCATTCAGGTTTTGATTTGGATTTCCCTGATGCCAAGCGATGTTGAGCACTTTTTCATGTGTCTGTTGGCCATGTGGGTGTCTTCTTTGGAAAAATGTCTGTTCATGTCTTTTGCCCATTTCTTGATTGGATTATTTCTTCTTTGGGTGTTGAGCTTGATAAGTTCTTTATAAATTTTGGATACTAGCCTTTTATCTGATATGTCATTTGCAAATATCTTCTCCCATTCTGTCGGCTGTCTTTTGGTTTTGTTGACTGTTTCCTTTGCTGTGCAAAAGCTTTTTATCTTGATGAAGTCTGAATAGTTCATTTTTGCCCTTGCTTCCCTTGCCTTTGGCGATGTTTCTAGGAAGAAGTTGCTGCAGCTGAGGTCGAAGAGGTTGCTGCCTGTGTTCTCCTTTAGGATTTTGATGGACTCCTGTCTTACATTTAGGTCTTTCAACCATTTGGAGTCTATTTTTGTGTGTGGTGTAAGGAAATGGTCCAGTTTCATTCTTCTGCGTGTGGCTGTCCAATTTTCCCAACACCGTTTGTTGAAGAGACTGTCTTTTTTCCATTGGATATTGTTTCCTGCTTTGTCGAAGATGAGTTGACCATAGAGTGGAGGGTCCATTTCTGGGCTCTCTATTCTGTTCTATTGATCTATGTGTCTGTTTTTGTGCCAGTACCATACTGTCTTGATGATGACAGCTTTGTAATAGAACTTGAAGTCCGGAATTGTGATGCCGCCAACTTTGCTTTTCTTTTTCAACATTCCGCTGGCTATTCGGGGTCTTTTCTAGTTCCATACAAATTGTAGGATTATTTGTCCCTTTCTTTGAAAAAAGTTGATGGTATTTTGATAGGGATTGCATTAAATGTGTAGATTGCTCTAGGTAGCATTGACATCTTCACAATATTGGTTCTTCCAATCCATGAGCATGGAACGTTTTTCCATTTCTTTGTGTCTTCCTCAATTCTTTCAAGAGTATTCTATAGTTTTCTGAGTACAGATTCTTTGCCTCTTTAGTTAGATTTATTCCTAGGTATCTTATGGTTTTGGGTTCAGTTGTAAGTGGGATCGACTCCTTAAGTTCTCTTTCTTATGTCTTGTTGTTGGTGTATAGGAATGCCACTGATTTCTGTGCACTGATTTTATATCCTGTCACTTTACTGAATTCCTGTATGAGTTCTAGCAGTTTTGGGGTGGAGTCTTTTGGGTTTTCCACATAAAGTTTCATATCATCTGCAAAGAGTGAGAGTTTGACTTCTTCTTTGCAAATAGATGCCTTTTATTTCTTTTTGGTTTCTGATTTCTGTGGCTAGAACTTCTAATACTATGTTGAATAGCAGTGGTGATAGTGGACATCCCTGCCGTGTTCCTGACCTTAGGGGGAAAGCTCTCAGTTTTTCCCCATTGAGAATGATATTTGCTGTGGGTTTTTCATAGATGGCTTTTATGATATTGAAGTATGTACCCTCTATCCCTATACTCTGAAGAGTTTTGATCAAGAAAGGATGCTGTACTTTGTCAAGTGCTTTGTCTGCATCTATTGAGAGGATCATATGGTTCTTCTTCTTTCTTTTATTAATGTATTGGATCACATTGATTGATTTGCGGATGTTGAACCAACCTTGCAGGCCAGGGATAAATCCCACTTGGTCGTGGTGAATAATCCTTTTAATGTACTGTTGGATCCTATTGGCTAGTACTTTGGTGAGAATTTTTGCATCCATGTACATCAAGGATATTGGTCTGTAGTTCTCCTTTTTGATGGGGTCTTTTTCTGGTTTTGGGATCAAGGTAATGGTGGCCTCATAAAACGAGTTTGGAAGTTTTCCTTCCATTTCTATTTTTTGGAACAGTTTCAGAAGAATGGGTATTAATTCTTCTTTAAATGTTTGGTAGAATTCCCCTGGGAAGTCATCTGGCCCTGGGCTTTTGTTTGTTGGGAGATTTTTGATGACTGCTTCAATTTCCTTAGTGGCTATAGGTCTGTTCTATTTCTTCCTGGTTCAGTTTTGGTAGTTGATACATCTCTAGGAATGCATCCATTTCTTCCAGATTATCTAATTTGCTGGCGTATAGTTGCTCATAATATGTTCTTACAATTGTTTGTATTTCTTTGGTGTTGGTTGTGATCTCTCCTCTTTCATTCATGATTTTATTTATTTGGGTCCTTTCTCTTTTCTTTTCGATAAGTCTGGCCAAGTGTTTATCAATGTTGTTAATTCTTTCAAAGAACAAGCTCCTAGTTTTGTTGATCTGTTCTACTGTCCTTTTGGTTTCTATTTCATTGATTTCTGCTCTGATCTTTATTATTTCTCTTCTCCTGCTGGGTTTAGGCTTTATTTGCTGTTCTTTCTCCAGCTCCTTTAGATGTAGGGTTAGGTTGTGTATTTGAGACCTTTCTTGTTTCTTGAGAAAGGCTTGTATTGCTATACACTTTCTTCTTAGGACTGCCTTTGCTGCATCCCAAAGATTTTGAACAGTTGTGTTTTCATTTTCATTTGTTTCCATGAGTTTTTTTAATTCTTCTTTAATTTCGTGGTTGACCCATTCATTCTTTAGTAGGATGCTCTTTAGCCTCCATGTATTTGAGTTCTTTCCGACTTTCCTCTTGTGATTGAGTTCTAGTTTCAAAGCACTGTGGTCTGAAAATATGCAGGGAATGATCCCAATCTTTTGGTACCGGTTGAGACCTGACTTGTGACCTAGGATGTGATCTATTCTGGAGAATGTTCCATGGGCACTAGAGAAGAATGTGTATTCTGTTGCTTTAGGATGGAATGTTCTGAATAGATCTTTGAAGTCCATCTGGTCCAGTGTGTCATTTAAAGCCTTTATTTCCCTGTTCATCTTTTGCTTAGATGATTTGTCCATTTCAGTGACGGGAGTGTTAAAGTCCCCCACTATTATTGTATTATTGTGGATGTGTTTCTTTGCTTTTGTTATTAATTGGCTTATATAATTGGCTGCTCCCATGTTAGGGGCATAGATATTTACAACTGTTAGATCTTCTTGTTGGATAGACCCTTTAACTATGATATAGTGTCCTTCCTCATCTCTTATTACAGTCTTTGGTTTAAAATCTAATTTGTCTGACATGAGGATTGCCACCCCAGCTTTCTTTTGGTGTCCATTAGAATGGTAAAGGATTTTCCACACCCTCACTTTCAATCTGGAGGTGTCTTTGGGTCTAAAATGAGTCTCTTGCAGACAGATGGGTCTTGTTTTTTTATCCAATCTGATACCCTGTGTCTTTTGATTGGGGCATTTAGCCCACTTACATTCAGGGTAACTATTGAAAGATATGAATTTAGTGCCATTGTATTGCCTGTGAGGTGACTGTTACTGTGTATTGTCTGTGTTCCTTTCTGGTCTATGTTACTTTAGGCTCTCTCTTTGCTTAGAGGACCCCTTTCAATATTTCTTTTAGGGCTGGTTTGGTGTTTGCAAATTCCTTTAGTTTTTGTTTGTCCTGGAAGCTTTTTATCTCTCCTTCTACTTTCAATGGCAGCCTAGCTGGATATAGTGTTCTTGGCTGCATATTTTTCTCATTTAGTGCTCTGAATATATCATGTCAGTCCTTTCTGGCCTGCCAGGTCTTTGTGGATAGGTCTGCTGCCAATCTAATGTTTCTACCATTGTAGGTTACAGATCTCTTCTCCCAAGCTGCTTTCAGGATTTTCTCTTTGTCTCTGAGACTCGTAAGTTTTACTATTAGATGTCGGGGTGTTGACCTCTTTTTGTTGATTTTGAGCGGGGTTCTCTGTGCCTCCTGGATTTTGATGCCTGTTTTCTTCCCCAAATTAGGGAATTTCTCTGCTATAATTTGCTCCAATATACCTTCTGCCCCTCTCTCTCTTTCTTCTTCTTCTGGGATCCCAATTCTAATATTGTTTCATCTTATGGTATCACATATCTCTTGAATTCTGCCCTCATGTTCCAGTAGTTGTTTATCTCTCTTTTGCTCAGCTTCTTTATTTTCCATCATTTGGTCTTCTATATCATTAATTCTCTCTTCTGCCTCATGTATCCTAGCAGCTAGAGCCTCCATTTTTTATTGCCCCTCATTAATAGCCTTTTTGATTTCAACTTGGCTAGATTTTAGTTCTTTTATTTCTCCAGAGAGGGTTTCTCTAATATCTTCCATGCTTTTGTCAAGCCCAACTAGTATCTTTAAAATCGTCATTCTGAACTCTAGTTCCGACATCTTACTAATATCCATATTGATTAGGTCCCTGGCAGTAGGTACTGCCTCTTGTTCTTTTTTTGAGGTGATTTTTTCCATCTTGTCATTTTGTCCAGAGGAGAATAGATGAAAGAGAGAACAAAATGCTAACAGGGTAACAATGACCCCAGAAAAAAATACACTAAACAAATCAGAAAAGACCTTCCTGAAAGTGGTCACTTTTCTGTTCTGAGAGTTGCTGCTATTCTTTTCTTCAATCTCCTGTTGAGTTCGTAGGTGTTCTGAGTGGTCTGATCCCTATCTAGCTGAATTCCTGGGACCAGACGAAATTTAGGTCTCCTACTCCTCCTCCATCTTGCTGCTCCCCCCCTAAATTCTATGGGTCTATTTTAAACAGAGATTTGGGTTTGCAGAGACAAGATGTGAATTCTGCATATTTCTTTTTGGATACTTTGCTAAACTTAGGTAAAAGTATCATATCAACTACATTATACCAGATATGAAGCAGAGAAAAATTTAAAGAAATAAAATCACCCAAGTCCTTTTTAGGACTGGGTTCTACCTTATCTAACTCACTTTTCACACAAAACTCCTCAAATACAATCATTTTTAGGTGGCAAAGTTATTTCCTTCGGGGAAAAATTAGAATGGAAGTTAGCCTCTGAGCACATAGTGTAGCAGTCCTGAACAGTGAGTTTTTAAAGTTCTTTTTTTCTTGTTAAACCTTATCGATAAGGTACTTCCAACTACCCACTTGTACTCCCTTTAAAAGAAACAATAATTTGTTTGTATTAGCATCCTCTCTGCTCTAAGAGTTCTGTCCTAGGCCCACTTCTGATCTTTGAGATTCCTACTTTATTTTAGGCTTGGAGAGAAGAAGAAATACAAAAACAAAAAGTCAAAACTAAACACCGTGCTACATTTCTGTGGCTGCGAGACCATAAAACTCTTCCTAATCAGACAAAGTCATTGTTTCTTTTCTACCTCAGCTTTTTGGCCTTTGCAGCTGTATTTCTTTATTGCTGATTTGCATTGGATGGCTGATCCTCAGGCAGCTCTGGCACATAACTAATTTCAGATAAAAAAAACTTTCTGAAATATTCATATTTATCAATTTTACTAAAATATTTTAAATTTTAAAGTACATTTAAGCAGAGCCTTAAAACAATTTAAAAATGAAGATGAAGCTTAAAAGGCAATAAATAGCATAAGCTCAATGCAGATTTGTGGCATTTTTCTAAATAAAATGCCATGAGAAATTACAAAATATGTAACTCGTCTCTTTTCTGTTAGCATGCAAGTAAAAGAGGGTCTAACTTAAGTTGTAGGGATGAAGTCTAATGAGAAGAGCCAGTCTTAGATCTGAAAGATCTGGAAAAAAAAAAAAGCCATTGCTGGTACATTTGGGACACCCTGACATAAAACAAGAGAATAAATTCAAATCAAATTAAAAGATCACTTATAATTAGGTAGGATTGTATTTGAACATTAAAGACATTCATAAAGGATATAAAGACATATATCCCCCCAAATTCAGGGGGGCATATATTCCAAGTCTTAGTAAACAGCCATAGATATGCATTACTCACTATAAGGTAATTAGTCTCCCTTTGAATATAGTTAAAAAGTTTATTGGTGGATTTATTAGCAGACTTGTGGTATTTTTGTTTTACCACTTGGAATGCATTGCTTCCAACTTGCGAAGGAAATGTTTCTTATTTTCGTAGTATGTGCTAAGTTTCAATATCTGCTTTACAGTTTGTATTCTAGGTGCATTCTATGTTTGATACATGGTCTATGGAGTAGAGATGAAAATGTGTTGTTAACACTTAATGTGTTAGAAAGAAATTTTGTATATCGTGTAAATTATTTATATAATTTACTGAGACTAAAACAGATATAATACACTGCCAATTTAAATCTTTACATAGGAAAGAAAATATGTGCAATTTGTAAGATGGTGCTTGAAAGCTGTTAAATTTGACACATTTCCATGACTGGCATCAATCAATTGTGGATTCTATGGTGCAAGAGTTTTCAGTTTTACACTCTCTCAGTGAGTACACAGCAGTACATAAGGCTTAATATCTTTCTTCTTATAGTTCTCTCATTAAACCAATCTAAGGCAATGCATATTTGAAAGCATTTTTTTCCTGGTGAATATGTGAGAGCAGCAACACAGCAATGTTTTCATTTGTATCTCAAGATTTTATTTAATATCCAAGGCATTCCTATGCAAAAATCAGTGAATCAAACCAAGTGGATGATTTAACAGGGGTGTTTACCCAAGATGCTGCTGAGGAACAAGAATAAAGACAAAACTCTGAAGGCTGAACCCAGCACCCCTCCCCCTGATGATAAGTGTCCCCCACAGACAACCTAGGGCCTTCACTTGAGACAGTTCTCCAGAAGTTTTCCCACTTTATCCAGTACTTTACTCAAACCATGAACTTAAAGGGACAGGAATTAGTGTTGGAGCATCAGGCCAGGGTAGGAATGTGAGGCCTGGGCAGAAAGGCACATGGCAAGCAACCATTTCATCAGTGAAACTGAGCCTATAGATAGCCAGGGTTATTGAGGCCGTCCTGATTCTTTTGGTGATGTTTTCCTTGGCCGTTGTTAGGAATTACAGTTCTTTTCTCTGTCTGCTGTTAAGCTCCCATGGGATGGACTAGATGGGATGTAGATGTGTTGCCAGGTTTAGCAAACAAAAGCACAAGACACTCAGTTAAATTTGATTCCCAGCTAAACTATATATATATGTGTGTGTGTGTGTATATATATATGTGTGTGTGTATATATACGTATATATATATAATGTCCAAGTCTTTTTCCATAATAATGAATGAAATTATTCATTATGTATATGTAAGTAAACTGGGCATTCTTTGTTTTATCCAGCAAACTTAAATATGGGGAGGAAACATGGAAGCAGACGAGCATGTGACAAAGAAGGGACAAGGAGATGCCTGATACCTTGTGGTCATAGCACTGTTGGTACACAAACAGTGTCCCAGTCACCCTTACCCTTGATGGTCCTCCTCCATCTTTATCATAGGTCCATGCTGAACATTCCTCAGGGGCTCTCTTCTGCTCTCTTAGAAATGTGAAAGCCTGCTCTGAGGTAAGAGCCACAAATATATCTTACTACATTTTGTTTTCCAGAGCACTTCTTTGTGAGACTATGCCTTGTTAAAACCTCCTCCTGATGACCACACACAGTTTGAATTCTTCATCGACATACATTCCTCTCTCACAGAGTTTGTCTCCTGAAACCTAGAAAGAATTGGGACCAATGAGAAGGGAGGCCTCCAAAGTGCCTTGAGCTCAGTGCTTTCACATATGCCAAATGATTTTACAAAAAGAAAAAAAAAGCCCCAAGGGAATTTTAACTCTCCTCATAAACCAACACCTCGGTTTTACTTCTCATCTAAAACTTGCTTGTCGCCATGATATACAAAAAACATATTTCAGACAACTCAGACAAGGAAGATGCTATGAAAAGATAGGCTGTGACATTCTTAAACTCATGGAGGGCAACAAAACTTTATAAACCTGGACCGCTTCAGCCACCATTACTGCTAATGTGATGGTGCATTTGGGAATTCCAGCCCAATCAACAATGTCAATTATATTTTCACTTTGCTCTCCATGTGTCTGTGTTACTTGTCTATCATTGCTGGGGTTTTGTGTAGTGTGGTGTTATAGCCAGTGGGATCTATAGCTATGCTGGATCTGGTAGAACTCTTGGCAGCTAGAGGGTTAAGAAGAAGCACTTCACCATTTCTTCAATGAACTCATACTTTGGCTCTTCCCCATGCATCTAGAATGCAGCTCACATAGAGAGTGAGCACATGCTGTTGTGATCTCATCCTGTAGTGGGACATTACTTTGTTGGCTCCCACACTTGAAGCAATTTGAATTTCTCAGCAGCTATACATCACCAATTTTGACAGAATTTGCAGGTTTGTTCTTCACTTCCAGGCCTAATGGATGAAATGAAACTTGGTGAGCTCCCAGAGTTGGACAACCTTCAGAATGCTGAGACAGACCAAATGAAGGAAGAAGAAAAGTTCTCCGAAACTCAGCCCTCCCAGCACCTATGGCAGGGTCCTGTTTTTTCAGTGAAAAGCCATTGGACTTTGCAAACCAGTAAGTGATATCTATGATGACAAAAGCTTCTGAGTTTCCAGAATCTTTTGTTCAGCCCTCTCATTTTTCCAGCCAAAGAAGATGGCATATAAAGTATGAATGATACCTGGCCTTCATCATCTAGCAAAATGACTTGCACATGCAAAGTAGATTCTCAATAAATATTTATTCATTTCTGATTGTCTCCAAGAGAAAGGACATATTATAAAACCAATTCAAAGTGTTAGAGTTAGGTTTCTTTGTTTGGGATTTGCTTTTATTTATCTGCTTAGTTTAAATTCATCTCAACTTCTTTTGATTAAGATTGGTATCAAGATTAATAGCCTTAAATCTGTTCCTCTTGTACTTGTGTGTTTAGAATGGCATCAAACAACATAGTTTTCAATGAATGAGTCTTCAGATGTATCTATTAGATGTACTATTGCAGGTACACTTCTTCTAAACCTGTCTGAAATACACAAATTTCTTATTAGTAGGATCTATTTCTTAACAGGCCAGAAATAGCACAAAAACATCTCTTTTATTTATTTTTGTTTTATTCACTATAATTTTAACCTCGTGTTATGTAAAAATAGATAAAAGCCATTGACCTAGATAAAACAACTTTTTTTTGTAATGCTGAATATAGTGTTGGATTTTAGATCAGATCCTGTTGTTTGCTTCCTCAAATAAAAATCATATTCAGGAGGAAACCTAATAAACAACTAAAAGGGGTGAAAACTTTTTTCTCATCACTGAACTTTGCTTTCTTTACTTATTAGTTAAGCTCAGCAAGGATGGAGGGCAGGACTGGCATGGCATTGATGTGTCTCGATGTATTATGAGACGTTACAGCGGAGCTCCACAGCCCCTGGGCTGAGGTCAAGTGAAGGTGGAAGAGATGACTTCATGCAGGCTCTTGCCAGAAGCTTGATATCCAATGTCGACTGCTGACAACAAGCCAACTGAATTCACTCAAATTTGGATACTGTACAAGTTTGGTGCCTCATGTGACTTCGTAATTGGTCTATACACCCCAGATTAAACTACTTATAAGAACTGGGGAATTGTCAGGGTGATACAAATTTTACCACAAAGGAAAAAAGTGCTTCGCAATATTCACAAACAAACCCCACCGACCTGACTCTGAAGTGTATATACATACAGGACATTGCCTGTATGTGTAATGTCACCTTAAGAAAAGATCTAATGTGAATACGCCAAAATGTTGAGCTCTGGCAAGGAAGAAGAAAAGTTCAACCACAGTTAAGGAGTATGACATAAAAAACGGTTTTTACAAACCACACACCATGTAATTAAAAATTACATAAGGTGTTGATTCATATAGAGAAAAACGTACGATTGTATTTATTGTCTTTTCAAGTTAATTCTTTGCTTTCTTATCACCTCTGTCTCTCAGTTTAGTCGGAAATGATCATGAATACCACCTATTTTTTGCTTAATTTCTCTATCTTTCATACCGACAACTATAATTTACAATTTCAGATTGTACAGTACAGTTTGTCAAAGGTTTAATATTCATCTGTATATTTGAGTTGTTTAAATTGTTCAAGCCCATTGTGACTTTAGAGAGTGTCCAAACTATTTGGACAAAAATGCTTTATTGATTAAATTGAACAAATCATTTGGTAAAGTTTTTATTTTAATTCCAGTATAGTTAACACAATGTAATATTAGCTTCAGACACACAATATAGTGATTCAACACTTCCATACATCACCCGGTGTTCATGATGACAAGTGCACTCCTCAATCCCCATCACCTCTTTTACTCATCCCCCAACCCTAAATTTAACAAATAATTTTAATCCTTTATTTATTTATTTTATTTATCTTTTTCCATAGACAGTATCCTTTGAAAACTACAGGAAGCTTCCTCACATATATACTAGATCTTATTTATTTACAAAATACACTTTCTGTCTCTTGGACTATAAATTAAATTTTTAAAAGTTGAACAAACTTCCATTGATTGTCTGAATACATAAATGGCAGTGCCAAACAATGATAAGCAGACTGAAAATATCAATTCTTAATCTCACACCTCAACACTGGCACTTTTATAGGTGAATTATTTCATTGGTAACTGTTTGGCAGTTGGTGATATTTCTATCCTTTCTATTCTGGACTCAACCTGCTCCAAGTGAATTCCACGACCTATATAGGAAGTAGTATAGCAGATATATGATTACCACAAAAGCAGTTTTGAAGGAACTTCATAATGTAAGAATCTAGAACATGTTACAACACATTTCTAAGGAAGTTCCCCTAAGCTTTCCCTCATAAACAATGGTCTGCTGGTCTCCTTTCCATTCACTCATTCATTCATTCATTCACCCACCCATCCAAAAGATACATTCTGAATTTCCTGTCTTCAAGAAGACGGACCTAACAGTGGAACATTATGTGGACATTGTCTTTGGACAAAACATTCTTCTCTATACATAAAGTCATATGGCAAGTCTAAACATATCCTACTGGAACTTTTGGGACTCTGTTTTCTCCAATGGGATGATAAATGAGGCAGAAGAGATTCCCCAAAGCCATATAAAAAAAATATATTAAGAAGGCTCTCAAACATAAATATTATTTGAAATGTCTAGAGAATTTGTGGAAGATTCTATCTAAGGCTTTTCTCGAATATTTTTGGATAAAACTCTTCTTCCCAAAACAAGCTGGGTGTATTTTCTTATTTCATACCTTTGCTCCTAATGTGTCCTCTGTCTAGAATGTATTTGCATCCTGTGCCTGATGAAATACCATCCCCTAACCACCAAGGTTCAATGGAAATAGAACCAAATCCCTTCTTTAAAGTCTTTTCTAATTCTCCTGGTAGTTATTTCTCCTTCTTTTGAATTTCCTTCACATCTTTATCAATCTAATGATCTTTAGACATTTTCAACATAACAGCTATCTATGTTCTTGATACAATAAACTTTTGGAAGGTACTGGGTATTATTTATCTTTGCATCCTCCATCTTAACCAGATGAATGTTTTGCATGCACTAGGTTGTTAATCTATGCATGGTGATACTTATTGAATAATATCTCTCTTTTTTTCCATGGAAGGAATGGCTCAAAAATTATACAGTTTGGCAACATACCTTTTTTTATTCCATTTCTAGCCAGTCTGTCTCCTTTATAACATAAAAGGCTGGAGATTCAGCCTATCTAAAAAAGAAAAAAAAAAAGCGGGGGCGGGGGGGCTAAAAATGGCAGCTATAAACCAGCTGCTACACCTTTTAAACTCCAAGAATTCAGCATAATCTTAATTTCCAAGAATCTCAGAGCTGTTGAATGTTTGATTCCACACTAAAATTCTGAACATCAGCACTAAGAGGCTAATTAGTTAACCAATCATTCAGGTTCCTACTTCTCTCCATATTCTGCTTAGCTATTAGATAAAAGGTGGCAACAGAAAAGCCAAAACTAAAGCTCTGGACAAAGAAAATATAGAGAAGTGGGAGTGAATAAATAAAAGTGAGATTCATATTTTAAATTATTGATGTTTTTCAATTATAAATTAAATTGAAGTGACAAATATCCCAAATCAACATTTTCTTTAAGTAACCTGAATTTATCTATACTTTGTCATTTTTGGGTTTTTTCTGGTTATCCTTATCTAAGCCTGGTGTAACTTATGACACCTGATGTAATTTATCTTTCTGATATACTTCACTAGCCATTACAGATTGTACGAGATAATTTTTCTCAAAAGAAATTTCCTTCTATCTTACGAGTTAATAGTCATGACTCAGCACATAGTGAGTTAATGTTAGAGCTCAGCCTTGGAATCCAGGTTTTCTGTTACCTAATTCAGAGCTTTTACATAAGTGTTAACAATCCAGATGCCATTAAAAATCAAGCTCCCTTTGAACACATAAAACATGGTTCCATTAACAAATAATTCAACTCCAATGGAATTTTTTTCCAGAAAACATCTATTACCTAAAGCAAGAGATGGAAGTTGTAAGACAAATGTAATGAAATTTAAAATAAAGGTAAGGAAAACAGTCTGGCAATTCATCAAGAGGTTAAAAATGGAGTTATCATATGACCCAGCAATTCTACTCCTAGCTATATATCCAAGAGAGAAAAAAAAAACATAAATCCACACAAAAATCTGTACACAAATGTTCATAGCAGCATTACTCATAATAAAAGTGGAAACAACTCAAATATTCATCAACTGATGAATGGATAAACAAAATGTGGTACATCCAGACAGTTAAATACCATTCAGCTACGAAAAGGAATGAAGTGCCCACACATGCCATCACAACATGGATAAATCTTGAAAATATTATACTAAAAAAGAAGCCAGTCAGAAAAGACCAATATTGCATGATTCCATTTATATGAAATGTCCAGTAGAGACAAATCTATAGATTCCGAAAGAAGTTAGAGCTTGCCCAGTGCTGGTGAGGATGGGAAGAGAGAAGTTCAGAGAAAATGTGCAGTGACTGCTAGTAGGCCTGAGTTTTTTGTGGGTGTATTGAAAATGCTCCCAAATTGACTGTGGTGATGGTTGCCCTACTCTGTGAATATACCAAAACCATTAAATTGTGCACTTTAAATGGGTGAATTTTATAGTATGTGAATTATAGCTCAATAAAGCTGTTAAATATTTTTTTTTTGAGAAAGGTAAACCTTTGGGGCTTAAAATCCAATTTATTCATTTATCATTCACTGTTTTATTCATTCATGTATATATTCAATTCTCCAGATTAGCCTTCTCTGATCTCGTTACCTCTCTACCTCCATGTCCATCTCTGGACTGACAATATCCTCACAGCACCACTCCATTTTCCTTCAGAGCACACATTGCATTTGTAATCACACTGCAACCTTTATGACAAAGCAGCGTATCTGTTCTGATCACTGATTTATCTGTAGTACTTAGTGTGGTATGCATGGCACATGAGCATTGTTTCAACAACTGAAATATAAAACAATGAAGAACAACTTAAAACATCCTAACAAAGCATATAAATATCTATCATTGTATGAAGGTATACATGAAAATAATAAAAATGAAGAACAGACAAGATTGTGTTTCAGTTAGAATTTTAATCCCAGACCTTTATAGTTGTTTAAACAATGCTTCAAATCAGAAGATATGTCATAGATGGATTTCAGGGCGACCAGGACATTCCTGATAATACAAGCAAATTGTATTGTTCACTGAATCCATCTAGTTCCACGTTAATTTCTATTGATAATAACACTTAAATGTTAACTGGATGTGCCCTTATGTGTCTGTTTCTACTTTTACTGCTTTGGTTCAGGCATTTGTAATTTCCTGCCCTGACCAATGTAATAGCAGCCAAACTACTCTCCCCACCACCAGCAGAGAGGTGTTCACATTCTCCTTTAGTGAATTAGTCACTTGTAGATGCTATGAAAACAAACAACCCTGGGCTGACTTCAGTGTGCGTATCTGCAATTATTGTTTTACTTTCTTCCTTTTCCAGTGAGTACATGTAAGAGATGATCAGATTCGTATGAACAAAGACCATGATTAATCATCTCTATATTCATGTCTTGAACATTGTAGATGTTGAATAGCTATTTATTTAATTGAATGAATCTGTAGCTCTCAAATGCCTAGCATGTGCTTTGCATAAAGGAGAGGTTTAATAACACTGAACAAATGAATAATATTTCTATATGCTATGTATTCATATAGATGCATATGCTATGTGTTCATTATTTAGGCTTTCTTCAAAGACCTCCTAAGGGGAAAAAAGGCAAAAACTTGAAAACAGCAGTTTATTTCTATATATGTTGCTTTATGAAACATGTCTTAAAGCCAAAGCAAATCCCATTAACAGAATAAAATCCCAATATTTGCATAGTGCAGAGTGGGTACAATTTAATGTAGTCCTGAAAGTAGCTACCTTGTAATTGTCATCTTGTTCCAAGGAGATTTCTTAATTATTTTAGCATTTTATGAAAATTTATAATAACTTGAATTCTGAAAGCTGTTTTATCAAGGATTTTTCCACTGTGTAGAATTAGCCCATTAGGTTTATTCCATTTTGCTCTTTCTTGAAAACCTTTAATATACATTTCGTTATGACCTAATAAAAACCTTGAACAACAAAACACACTGATGCTCAACCAGCTGCTCTATTATGGTGCCAAAAACAGCATAAAGGGTTTATTTACTTTTGCTTCTGGTTTCATGTTCACTAATTACCAGAGGTGTTTAGCTCAGAGAGCTAGATCTACTGTGTATCTTTTGGTAGACGATACATTTTCAAAAGGAGGTACATGCTTAGATTTTTAAAAATCCAACACATCATTATGGGAATAAAAAGCCATTTAAAATCTTTAAAGAGGAAACCTGTGTTGGGTTATCAGTGTCCAATCACCTTGCATTACATTATATACAATAAGCAGTGCACAACAATTTCCCAAACCACATTTTGCAAAATGAGTCCCCAGCAATCCATCATCCCTGGAAATGTGTTCATCATGTTTTCCAGGTGGTATTTTTCTTCCTGATATTCGGTATCTCCATTCAGCCATTAACTAGCTATGGGCTCTGGGCTTATCTTTGAGGGTTGATTACATCTTCCACAAAAAATCTGACGTCTTAACTTGTATGAAATAATGGGGGCTGAAATAGATCAAGTGTTGAGGCTCTTCCTAGTTCCAAGGTTTACTCATCTGGAGTTTATTCAGCATTCTCAGGCTCAGTAAATAAGACTACCTTAAATAAGGCAAAAATAAAATTGAAAAGTCAAAGGAAGGTACCAGTGACCATCCAGAAAAAAAAAAAATATCTTCAAAACTTAAAATTTTAAAGTCTGTCTCTTCTCTCCAATCCAGCTGCCATTGTTTTAGTATTCCTAATGTCACTGGGAGAAAAAAAATCACTAAACTTCTGATTGATGTCCTAAAATGATATTAGCCATATTCTCATATTGTCCTTGGTAAACACTCAGATATATTTCACTCACCTGCCGTTTCTTACCTTCAGTACCTCCCAAGCTCTCTAAATAATTCCTGAGCTTCTCACCCTTGGCAGATAATTTTCCCTCTTAGAGCTCATCATGGGAGAATTCCACTCCCCATTTGCCCTCGTCATCAACACACATTTTATGAGGATTCAACCATTTTCACTGCCTTTCCTCAAGGCTTGGACCTTTTCAAGTCTTGTGACCACCGTTTATCATGAACACATCTTGGCCTGTCTCCTTTAAAAATATGTTTTTCTAAAGATTCCCTTTCTCTTCTCTATTTCTGTATTACTCCCTGCATTCTATAAATATGGTCAAATATCTTGTATCTTAAAAAACAAAACACCCCCCCCCCCCCAATTTACATCCCTTTTTAGTGCTCTCATTCTCCTCTCAGTAAGCTCTTTTGCGTGCTGGCTCCACTTCCTTATTTTGCATTCATTTTCAGGATCTACTCTACAATTTCACTATAAGCAATTTGGGCAAAGGTCACCAATAGTCTCATTTCTCAATGTCTAATGGAAATTGTCAGTGTTTAATTGACTACATCCTTGTTTCTGAATTTCTGAATGTTTGAACTTGTTTTATACTTCTTTCTCTGGCTTCTGGGATATTTCACATTCCTACTTTCCTTCCTTTACTTCCTTCTTTCTCAGCATTGTTGCTTGCTGTTCCTCCTTCTGCTCTTTGCATATTAATGCCTTTCTCATCTTCAACCAGGACTTTGCTTAAAACAAAACCTCTGTTCCCAAAATACTGGCTGGATGGATCTTGGGTCTGACTTCTGGATTGATCCTGATATTCCTGGGTTCACAAAAATGTGAAGAAAGATATTTTACATTGTATGGAGCAGTGAATTTTCAACCCAGAATCCTGGGAAAGATACCATTTCTAGGTACCATATCTTAGAATCTTGTAACTGGGTTTGGAACAGGGAGGGAGACATTAGGGCCTCTAGATCTAGTTTGAAAAATGCTTCAAATATTCTAATTATATATTATCTATAAAACAACAATTCATACTAAGTTTTAAATTTCAAGTAACATTTAAAAATGACTTTGGGGGGCACCTGGGTGCCTCAGTCATTAAGCGGCTGCTCAGGTTGTGATCCTGGGGTCCTGGGATCCAGCCCCATGTCTGGCTCCCTGCTCGGCAGGAGCCTGCTTCTCCCTCTCTCACTCCCCCTGCTTGTGTTCCCTCTCTAGCTGTCTCCCTCTCTCCAACAAATAAATAAATAAAATCTTTAAAAAAAAAAAAAAGACTTTGTATTTTTATGTTTAACAAAAGTAGGTGTGGATTTCAAAGCCGTGAGAAAGAAATATCTATTTTCTATCACATAGACAAGCTTTTTTAAAGAACCTCATTGGTAAACCAATTGTTAAATAGGGGATTTTTTAAAAATTGTTTTGATACAAGTCTAGTTATTCATAAAGAAAAGTAGTGGTACTTTTAGTCGTGCAACAAAACAGTGTTAATCTTGATTGGAATCCAAGATTAGAAAGCAATCTTATGTTCAACTGGTTTTCATAATGTCATTTGTTAAAACAAAATTCCCCATGCAAAGGGACCTTTACATGTTCTCCAGTGCTTCTCAGTTACTAAAACTGACCTAAGAAAGTGTCAACCACCCTGAACATGGTCCCTGAAGATTCTGTTATAATCCCTGACCTAAAAAATTCAGAGTTCTAATGTTATCATTCCTCAGTAGTCTCCTTAATTCTGACTAACCTTACGTGTTCTTATTTTCTGTCCACAGGGGAGAGCACATTTTAAGTGACTCCAGGATTATTGTGATTAAAAGTTTTATACTTTAAAGAAGCTCTAATGTGACCTTAATTCAGGTGATTTTTTAGAGCAATTACAACAACAGCATTCCCACAAAAACTCTTGGTGAAGAGATAAGGGAGAAGATTGAAGTAGAGGACACAAATAGTAGAAAGAAGTATACATTACGATGCATTTCTTAATTGGGTTAAAAATTTATAGTGGCTGACAATGTAGCTCAAACTCCACGTGTTAACAACAGTATTATTCCAAGAGGACTCAAATAGCACTTTATGTTTTTCAAGTCATTATGCTTGAATTTCCTCTTTTGGCATTGCTGCCTAGTTTGTGAAAGCTTTCTTAACCAGCAGAATTTCAGAATAGAACTAGTTCTCAGTTATCTGCACTAATGGAGAGAATAAGAAGAATATAAAACAAAATAATGCAAAAGTAACATTGTATAAAAGGGAATTAGTAACTCAAAATGGATCAAAATGGACCCAAATACAGGTATAAAGATATAAAACTGTCAGAAGGAAATAGGTGTAAATCTTCATGACTTTGAATTAGGCAATAGTTTCTTAAATATAGCACCAAAAGCACAAACATCAAAAGTAAGTATGGATTAACTGGATTTCATAAAAATTTTGTGTGTCAAAGGACACTATCAAGGAAGTGGAAAGACAACCCACAGAATGAAAGAAAATCTTTGCAAATCATTTATCTGATAAGGATCTAGTATTCAGATATATAAAGAAATTTTACAACTTAACAATAAAAAGACAACCCAAAAAGTATTTAAATAGACATTTCTCCACAGTAAATATACAAATGGTCAATAAGTATATGAAAAGATGTTCAGCATTAGTAGTCATTAGGAAAATGCCAATCAAAACCACAATGAAATACCACTTAATGCCCGCTAAAATAGCTATTTATGGCTTTTAAAAAGGAAAATAACAAGAGTTGGTGAGCATGTGGAGAAATTGGGACCCTCACACATTGCTGGTGGGAATATAAAATGGTGCAGCTACTGTGGAAAACAACTTGACAGTTCCTCAAAGAGTCAAACATAAAGTTACCATGTGTATAGCAGTAATTCCACTACTAGATCTATGCCCAAAAGAACTGAAAACATATGTTCACACAAAAACTTGTACACAAATATTCATAGCAGCATTATTCATAATAGCCGAAATGTGGAACGATCCAAATGTCCAACAAATGATGAATGGATGCACAATATGTGGTATATCCATATAATGGATTATGGTTCAACGATAAAAGGAATGAAGCACTGATACATGCACCAACATGGATGAACCTTGAAAAGATTACGCTAAGTGAAAGAAACCAGTCTCTAAAGGTCATATATGGTATGATTCTATTTATATTAACTGTCTAGAAGAGGGAAATCCATAGAGACACAAAGTAGATTTGTGATTGATTACCCGTAGATATTGGGCATGGGGGGAATGGACTATGTGTGGTTTCTTTTCAGGATAATAAAAATGTTCTGGAATTAGTGGTGATGGTTATACAATATTGTGAATATACTGTAAATCATTGAATGGTATGCTTTTAAAAGGTTAAAATGGTGAACTTATGCTATATAAGTTTTTAACAATAAAAAAAACTTTAAATAATTTGAATGTTGTCTTGATCCAGCTTTAGAACTCACAAATAAGCACACATACATTTAAACAGATATTTTTAGTTTGCCCTTGGCAAAACAATTCACCAAAGGAAGTCATTGTTGATAAACCACAATGGTACACAAGCTGTAAGTACTCTTTTTCAGTTAAGAGTTTCATCAGGAAAATAGACACTATTCTAGATATTAGAAGCAGAAAGGGAATTAATATAAGGAGTGTAGTGTTTTTAAAAATACTGAAAAGACTGGAGTGAAGACATAGAAAGACCAACACTAGCTCTCTAGTTTACCACTCATTTTGATTGAATTAGTAAGTTGCTCTGGACACCCAGGTTAGGAACTGTGGCTAACTTCTATCAAATGCCCCAGCTGTGGGGCGCCTGGGTGGCTCAGTTGGTTAAGCGACTGCCTTCGGCTCAGGTCATGATCCCAGGGTCCTGGGATCGAGCCCCGCATCAGGCTCCCTGCTCCTCAGGGAGCCTGCTTCTTCTGGAGCCTGCTTCTCCCTCTCCCTCTGCCTGCCGCTCCACCTGCTTGTGTTTCTCTCTTTGTCTCTCTCTCTGTGTCAAATAAATAAATAAAATCTTTAAAAAAAATTTTTTTTTAATTTTTTTATTGTTATGTTAATCCCCATACATTACATCATTAGTTTTAGATATTTAAAAAAAAAAAATTTTTTTTAAATGCCCCAGTTGTCTGAATACTCAGGGAAGCAATTGTCTGGGGGCAATATCTGGGGGCTGCTGAAAAATCTCGTTTTCAAAGGCCCATGCTTCTGCCCAGAGTTGAACAACTCTATTTGACAGACTGTAAATTGCAACTGGAATCGTAAAGGCAAATGTAGTTTTATTTAGAAGTTTCAGGTCTCATAAGAGGGGAGAACATAGAAGGAAATGGGGCTACATTATAACTGGAAAAAAAAAATCCAGTACATTTTTCCAAGACTTAACTGTAGTCAAAATATTTAAATCCTCACAAGTGTCATTATCTGATTGGCAGATGTTAACCCCAACTTATGTGGCTGCTATTTTTTCTCACAAGAGCTATGGAATTAATATAGATTATTGAGGTCTATGGACTATACTTTGGGCAGGTTTTCCTTTTATCAGTTCTCATTCTTTCATAGGAAGTTCCGCTTTCTTCACAGCAATAAACCACCAAATAGGTAGATGCTTTAAGAAGACAAAAACTGAAATGAAAGAAACATCTCTTTGGTTCATTTCAAGCGTGCTATGAAAGGTTTTTTCTTTTCTTGATGATAATTGTTCTCAATCTAATTTTCTGAAATAACCTGACTAACCTGGATTATATTGAAACCTGATATTGGAAAGAAAAACAGATATATGTGGAAGAGATGGGGTTCAAATCATTATTCCAATTGTTATAGGTTATATGAATTTCCTAAGATGAATTTAGGTTTGGGAAGATTTAGCTTCAGATTAACTAAAGAGTTAATATTTTCATCATCTTCTTAAAAGGCATGTTACATAAAGTCAACTTACAGTACATTAATAACTTAAAAACTAATAAAATCATCCCTTCACAACAGATATTAGAAGGCAGAATCATATTATTAATAGATTTTAGACAAAATGGGACATAATTCTTTTGAGTTACAAACTGAGTAAAGCTAATATGATTTCTGCATGAGTACTTTTGACATTATAACCTAATTATATTATTTCCCTTACATTTGAAATAGAATGTTTCTAGATTAATTTTGGATAAACTTATAAAGGAAGAGTGGGCTCCAGTTTACTTAGGTCAAAAACAATAAAATCATGAAAATTACCTGCTTTGAACTATGTATACCTTTAAATCAGCATGAGTGCTAGATAATACTTAGATTTTTATTTTAGTCTCTTTGAAAAATCTAAGATAATATTCTGGCCCTTTTCCTGTAGAGAATGACCTCATCATTGGCTCATAAAGTAAGTGAAATAATGCTAATAATTCATGGAAGCTATTTTAATATAAATTTATTTGAGTTGGAAAACATATTAGGTAAGTATATTTCTTTTCTCTAAACATGTAAGAGAAATCTTGCAACATAGCAGTAATATTATTAATGTACTATATGTTTTTATTGCATACTCTCTTGCTTTCCCATCACAAAGTTAAATTTTCAAAAGCAAAAATTAAATAAAGAATATTTTTGGAAATATAACATATGAGAGTTACCTCAAAACGTTTCATTAATTAATTAGAACATTCCACTAATAATTACCCACCACTGAAATAAAATAAAAATTAGAAAAAAATTTTTTTTAATTTTTTTAATTAAAAAAAGAAAAGAAAAATTTGAAAAAGTCTATGTCAAAGTTCAAAATATAGAGAACTAATTCTTGTACCCAACCAAAGAATGTTTAATCTCTAACATGTGAGTTTCTCTAGGGCTGGAATTTTAAATATTTTATTCATTGTATCCCAGCTTAGTTCAATAAAAATGTGTTGAATAAATTGTAAGGTATAAATATTGTTAATGGTTACAGTGTCAATGAAGATATATCACTTCAAAGCAAGATGGCGGAGGAGTAAGAGACCTAAATTTCGTCTGGTCCCAGGAATTCAGCTAGATAGTTATCAAACCATTCAGAACACCTCCAAACTCAACAGGAGATCAAAGAAAAGAATAGCAGCAATCCTTTGAGCAGAAAAGCAACCACTTTCTGGAAGGTAGGGCATGCGGAGAAGTGAATCCGAGGGATATTCGGGAAGATAGATGGTGGGGGAGGGGGCCTCCATCAGCCATTACTGGCAAGTGATAGAGCAGCAGAGTGCAAAATCGGAACTTTTAAAAGTCTGCTCTGCTGAGGGATGTCCCACCAGTGGCTAAGCGGGGGGGTGAAAACCTCACAGGACAGTGTGGTCTCAGGACCCTCGGGGTCACAGAAAGACCAGGGGTGCATGAGTGTGGCAGAGCTCCCAGGTATTGGAGCGGGGAAGCCGCCTGCAAAGACTGAGCCGAGGAGTGGGCTCTCAGCTCGCGGTTGACATAAACCATGATCCGCAGCATAGTCGGGCCACTGCTCCTCCAGCAGGGATGCAACAAGCGGCAGATCGGGGGACACTACCCTTCCTCTCCCAGGAGGAGTGGTGCGGGAGAGCACCGCAGGAATCTGCTGGGTTTGGAGACTGCAAACAGGGTTGTGTGCCAAAGATAGAAACGCTCAGTCACAGACCGGGTGAGCACAGATTGCAGCCGGACACCAGGGAGACAGGAGCGATTGACTGCTTTTCTCTCAGGGCACACTGAGGAGTGGGGCCCTGAGCTCTCGGCTCCTCCAGGACCAGAGACTGGGAAGCCACCATTTTCATCCTTGTCCACCAAAGCTGTACCTAAAGCTTGCAGGGGACAAAAGCTACCAAGAGCAAGCCTGAGCAGATTACTTAGCCTGGCCCCTGGCAAGGGCAGGGCAATTCTGCCTCAGGCAAAGGCATTGGAGAATCACTGCAACAGGCCCCTCCCCCAGGAGATCAGCAAGAACAGCCAGCCAAGACCAAGTTTATGAATCAATGAGAACGGCAAAACCCCAGTGCTAGGGGAATACTGCACATAGAATTCATGGCTTTTTTCCCATGTGATTTAGCTTTTCAAAGTTAATTTTTTATATTTTATTTTTTCTTTTTCTATTTTTTTTAGTTGAATTTTTCTTCTTTCCTTTTTCATCCAACATATTCTCAATTCCTTTTTTAAAATATTTTTTAATTTTTCATTTTTACAGTCATATTGTATCTCTTCATTGTATTTAATCTTATTATATATATATATATATATAAAGTTTTTCTGACTTTAAAATTGTGGGATACAGTTTCTTCTAATAGACCAAAATATATCCTAAATCTAGTGTATGACGTTATCCTGGCCTCCCACCTGATTCCATTCTCTCTCTCCTTTTTTTAAATTCTTCTTCATTCTTTTTTCAACCAACTTCTTATCTTATCAATTCCAATTTTAAAATCTTTTTTAATTTTCATCTTTATAATCATATTCCATCCCTTCATCATATTTTCCCTTATTTTTGTATGTATATAAGGTTTTCTTTCTTTAAAACTTTATGAGGCAGTTTCTTCTAACAGACCAAAATACACCCAAAATCTAGTGTGTGGCTCCGTTATTTTCACCAGCCTGATCATATTCTTTTTTTTTTTTCCTTTATTTATCCCCCCCCCCCACTTTCAGGTATCTTCTGATTTGTTTAGTGCGTATGTTTCTGGGGTGATTGTTACCCTTTTAACATTTTTTTTTAGCATTTTTTCTCTCATTCAAATATTCTCCTCTGGACAAAATGACAAGATGGAAAAAATCACCTCAAAAAAAGAACAAGAGGCAGTACCTACTGCCAGGGACCTAATCAATACGGACATTAGTAAGATGTCAGAACTAGAGTTCAGAATGACGATTTTAAAGATACTAGCTGGGCTTGAAAAAAGCATAGAAGATACTAGAGAATCCATTTCTGGAGAAATAAAAGAACTAAAATCTAACCAAGTCGAAATCAAAAAGGCTATTAATGAGGGGCAATAAAAAATGGAGGCTCTAACTGCTAAGATAAATGAGGCAGAAGAGAGAATCAGTGAGATAGAAGACCAAATGATGGAAAATAAAGAAGCTGAGAAAAAGAGAGATAAACAACTACTGGACCATGAGGGCAGAATTCGAGAGATAAGTGATACCATAAAGCAAACAATATTAGAATAATTGGGATTTGCAAACACCAAACCAGCCCTACAAGAAATATTGAAAGGGGTCCTCTAAGCAAAGAGAGCCTAAAAGTAACATAGACCAGGAAGGAACAGAGACGAAATGACAGATGTTGGCGGGGATGTGGAGAAAGGAGAACCCTCCTACACTGTTGGTGGGAATGCAAGCTGGTGCAGCCACTCTGGAAAACAGTATGGAGGTTCCTCAAAAAGTTGAAAATAGAGTTACCATACAACCCAGCAATTGCACTACTGGTTATTTGCCCCAAAGATACAAATGTAGGGATCTGAAGGGGAACATGCAACCCAATGTTTATAGCAGCAATGTCCACAATAGCCAAACTATGGAAAGAGCCAAGATGTCCATTGACAGATGAATGGATAAAGAAAAGGTGGTATATATATACAATGGAATATTATGCAGCCATCAAAAAGAATGAAATCTTGCCATTTGCAACGACATGGATGGAACTGGAGGGTATTATGCTGAGCGAAATAAGTCAATCAGAGAAAGACATGTATCATATGACCTCACTGCTATGAGGAACTCTTAATCTCAGGAAACAAACTGAGGGTTGCTGGAGTGGTAGGGGGTGGGAGGTATGGGGTGGCTGGGTGTTATACATTGGGGAGGGTATGTGCTATGGTGAGCACTGTGAATTGTGCAAGAGTGTTGAATCACAGATCTGTACCTCTGAAACAAATAATACATTGTATGTTAAAAAAAAAAAATAAGCAGAAGATAGCTGGAGGGGAAGAATGAAGGGGGGGGAATCTGAAGGGGAGACGAACCATGAGAAACTATGGACTCTGAAAAACAAACTGAGGGTTCTAGAGGGGAGGGGAGTGGGAGGATGGGTAAGCCTGGTGATGGGTATTAAAGAGGGCACGTTCTGCATGGAGCACTGGGTGTTATATGCAAACAATGAATCATGGAACACTACATCAAAAACTAATGATGTAATGTAAGGTGATTAACATAACACAATAAAAAAAAAAGAAAGGAACACAGACAATATAGAGTAACAGTCACCTTACAGGCAATACAATGGCACTAAATTCATGTCTTTCAATAGTTACCCTGAATATAAATGGGCTAAATGCCCCAATAAAAAGACACACGGTATCAGATTGGATAAAAAAACAAGACCCATTGATGTGCTGTCTGCAAGAGACTCATTTTAGACCCAAAGTTACCCCCAGGTTTAAAGTGAGGGGGTGGAAAACCATTTACCATGCTAATGGACACCAAAAGAAAGCTGGGGAGGCAATCCTTATGTCAGACAAATTAGATTTTAAACAAAAGACTGTAATAAGAGATGAGGAAGGACACTATATCATACTCAAAGGGTCATCCAACAAGATCTAACAATTGTAAATATCTATGCCCCTAACATGGGAGCAGCCAATTATATAAGCAAATTAAGAACAAAATAAAAGAAACACATTGACAATAATACAGTAATAGTATGGAACTTTAACACCCCGCTCACTGAAATGGACAGATCATCTAAGAAAAGATGAACAGGGAAATAAAGGCTTTAAATGACATGCTGGACCAGATGGACTTCACAGATATATTCAGAACATTCAATCCCAAAGCAACAGAAAACTCATTCTCTCTAGTGCCCATGAAACATTCTCCAGAATAGATCACATCCTGGGTCACTATCAGGTCTCAACCAGTACCAAAAGATTGGGATCATTCCCTGCATATTTTTGGGCCATATGCTTTGAAACTAGAACTCAATTACAAGAGGAAAGTTGGAAAGAACTCAAATACATGGAGGCTAAAGAGCATCCTACTAAAGAATGAATGGGCCAATCGGGAAATTAAAGAATAATTTAAAAAATTCATGGAAACAAATGAAAATGAAAACACAACAGTTCAAAATCTTTGGGATGCAGCAAAGGTGGTCCTAAGAGGAAAGTATATAGCAATACAAGCCTTTCTCAAGAGACAAGAAAGGTCTCATATACACAACCTAACTCTACACCTAAAGGAGCTGAAGAAAGAACAGCAAATAAAACCTAAACCCAGCAGGAGAAGAGAAATAATAAAGATCAGAGCAGAAATCAATGAAAAAGAAACCAAAAGAACAGTAGAACAGATCAACAAAACTAGAAGCTGGTTCTTTAAAAGAATAAATAGGATTGATAAACCCCTGGCCAGACTTATCAAAAAGAAAAGAGAAAGGACCCAAATAAATAAAATCATGAATGAAAGAGGAGAGATCACAACCAACACCAAAGAAATACAAACAATTGTAAGAACATATTATGAGCAACTATATGCCAGCAAATTCGATAACCTGGAAGAAATGGATGCATTCCTAGAGATGTATCAACTACCAAAACTGAACCAGGAAGAAACAGAAAACCTGAAAAGACCCATAACCACTAATGAAATTGAAGCAGTACTAAAAAATCTCTCAACAAACAAGAGCCCAGGGCCAGATGGTTTCCCATGAAAGTCAACCAAACATTTAAAGAAGAATAGGTATTATTTCTATTTATTAATTAATAGAATTAATTAATATTTTAATAGGTGTTAATTAATTAATACTTTAATAGGTATTAAAGAAGAATTAATACCTATTTTTCTGAAGCTGTTTCAAAGAATAGAAATGGAAGGAAAACTTCCAAACTCATTCTATGAGGCCAGCATTACCTTGATCCCAAAACCAAAGACTCCATCAAAAAGGAAAACTACAGACCAATATCCCTGATGAATATGGATGCAAAAATTCTCACCAAAATACTAGCCAATAGGATCCAACAATACATTAATAGAATTATTCACCACGACCAAGTGGGATTTATCCCTGGGCTGCAAGGTTGGTTCAACATCCACAAATCAATGTGATCCAATACATTAATAAAAGAAAGAACAAGAATCATATGATACTCTCAATAGATGCAGAAAAAACATATGACAAAGTACAGCATCCTTCCTTGATTAAAACTCTTCATAGTGTGGGATAGAGGGTACATACCTCAATATCATAAAAGCCATCTATGAAAAACCCACAGCAAATATCATTCTCAATGGGGAAAAATTGAGAACTTTCCCCTGTAGTGAGGAACATGGCAAGGATGTCCACTATCACCACTGCTATTCAACAAGTATTAGAAGTCCTAGCCACAGCAATCAGACAGCAAAAAGAGGCATCCGAATAGGCAAAGAAGAAGTCAAACATTCACTTTCTGCAGAATGGTATGATACCTTATGTGGAAAACCCAAAAGACTCCACCCCAAAACTGCTAGAACTCATACAGGAATTCAGTAAAGTGGCAGGATATAAAATCAATGCACAGAAATCAGTGGCATTTCTATACACCAGGAACAAGACAGAAGAAAGAGAAATTAAAGAGTCGATCCCATTTACAATTGGACCCAAAACCATAAGATACCTAGGAATAAATCTAACCAAAGAGGCAAAGGATCTGTACTCAGAAAATTATAGAATACTCATGAAAGAAATTGAGGAAGACACAAAGAAATGGAAAAACGTTCCATGCTCATGGATTAGAAGAACCAATATTGTGAAGATGTCAATGCTACCTAGAGCAATCTACACATATAATGCAATCCCTATCAAAATACCGTCAATTTTTTTCAAAGAAAGGGAACAAATAATCCTACAATTTTTATGGAACCAGAAAAGACCCCAAATAGCCCGAGTAATGTTGAAAAACAAAAGCAAAGCCAGTGGCATCATAATTCCAGACTTCCAGCTCTACTACAAAGCTGTCATCATCAAGACAGTACGGTACTGGCACAAAAACAGACACATAGATCAATGGAACAGAATAGAGAGCCCAGAAATGGACCCTCCACTCTATGGTCAACTCATTTTCGACAAAGCAGGAAACAATATCCAATGGAAAAAAGACAGTCTCTTCAACGAACGATGTTGGGAAAATTGAACAGCCACGTGCAGAAGAATGAAACTGGACCATTTCCTTACACCACACACAAAAATAGACTCCAAATGGTTGAAAGACCTAAATGCGAGACAGGAGTCCATCAAAATCCTAAAGGAGAACACAGGCAGCAACCTCTTCGACCTCAGCCACAGCAACTTCGTCCTAGAAACATCGCCAAAGGCAAGGGAAGCAAGGGCAAAAATGAACTATTGGGACTTCATCAAGATAAAAAGCTTTTGCACAGCAAAGGAAACAGTCAACAAAACCAAAAGATAACCGACAGAATGGGAGAAGATATTTGCAAATGACATATCAGAGAAAGGGCTAGTATCCAAAATCTATAAAGAACTTATCAAGCTCAACACCCAGAGAAGAAATAATCCAATCAAGAAATGGGCAGAAGACATGAACAGACATTTCTGCAAAGAAGACATCCACATGGCCAACAGACACATGAAAAAGTGCTCAACATCACTCGACATCAGGGAAATCCAAATCAAAACCTCAATGAGATACCACCTCACACCAGTCAGAATGGCTAAAATTAACAAGTCAGGAAATGACAGATGTTGGCAAGGAAGCGGAGAAAGGGGAACCCTCCTACACTGTTGGTGGGAATGCAAGCTGGTGCAACCACTCTGGAAATCAGTATGGAGGTTCCTCAAAAAGTTGAAAATAGAGCTACCCTACGACCCAGCAATTGCACTACTGGGTATTTACCCTAAACATACAAATGTAGTGATCTGAAGGGGCACATGCACCCCAATGTTTATAGCAGCAATGTCCACAATAGCTAACTATGGAAAGAGCCAAGATGTCTATCAACAGATGAATGGATAAAGAAGATGTGGTAAATATATACAATGGAATATTATGCAGCCATAAAAAAATGAAATCTTGCCATTTGCAATGATGTGGACGGAACTAGAGGGTATTATGCTAAGCAAAATAAGTCAATCAGAGAAAGGCAAGTATCATATGATCTTACTGATATGAGGAATTTGAGAAACAAGACAGAGGATCATAGGGGAAGGGAGGGAAAAATGAAACAAAATGAAACCAGAGAGGGAGACAAACCATAAGAGACTCTTAATCTCAGGAAACAAACTGGGGGCTGCTGGAGTGGTGGGGGGTGGGAGGGATCGGGTGGCTGGGTGATGCACACTGGTGAGGGCATGTACTATGGTGAGCACTGTGAATTGTGCAAGACCGATGAATCACAGACCTGTAACCCTGAAACAAATAATACATTATATGTTAATAAAGCAATTAAAATGTGTAAGCATAGCCAGTAGTAAAAATTAAAAAAAAAACATATATCACTTCAAGATCAAAATGATGTTTCTTGTTAGGTATAGTAAATTAGTATATTTTAGCCTTCCTATCAATGATAGTCTTGCCTACTTTTACTTTACGTTGGTCATAACATTTCTTTCTAAAACACAGAATTTGTCTTAATAAACATTATAGGTTATTATATCTTTAAATAATATGCACTATTTCCTCCTTTCTGAAGTAGTCTTAATTATTATGGGGAAAAACAGGTTACTACAAAAGCACGTAAACAAACATTTAATAAATGTATCCCCTTTGAACATGAATGAGTCACTAAGGATCATTATTAATATCAATTCCTTTCAAAGTTTTTGCTCAATAAATTAGTGACTAGCTCCTTCAGGCTTGTGTGAGCCAGTGCCCTCCTGGTGAGGAATCTGGACCAGGAGAATTCTTACCTTCTGTCAACCCCTACTGTTAGAAGAGAACAATTTTAAAATCAAAAGACCTTAGAATTCAAACACATTCATGACAATTTAGAAACAGTCATTAAATCTGACTACCTAACTAGCACACAAACAAAAATAATTTGACAGGCAGGAATAGACAATGGAATTATTAAATATCAGCCTGTCTTTTAGAAAGATGGGTTGAAAATAATGTTTTGTCAACTTTCAGCATTAGATAAAATAAAACTCGTTTTTTTTCTACTTGAATTTGCCATAAATATCCCCGCATACTTTACAGTATTTTCACCAGTGTTGCTTATGAACCAGCCTCAAAATTGAGAAGAGGAGCATGGCTCTTTATTAAGAAAGAGTAGAGAGAATGCCAAGAGAGGCCGGGAGTCACAGAAGTCAGTAGGGAGAGATTTTTAAGAAAAAGTGCTTTCAGCAGTACCGAGTCGCTACTGAGATACCAAACAAAGGAAGAACTGAAAAGTGCCCTTGTGCCCTTGGTGTCATTGCTGAGAACCAAAGTAAAGAGTAGATTTCAGTGTAGTTGAGGATTAGCTAAGGCCAGATGACTGAATTAAAGAGTGGGAGGTGAGAAAGGAGAGAAAGCAAGGATCAAAAACTGTTTGTGAATGTTTGACAATGAAAGAAGGAGACAGATAGAAAGTAATTATGGCCCCAAATTTCTTTGACCCTTCCTCACCGAGAGTTGAGGTATATATCCCATCCCTAGAATTTTTCACTCTGTGAATGCCTCACTAACAAAAAAGGCTGTGCCCATTCCCAGAACTGGGTCTTAAGAAAATGGCAACTTCTTAAGAATATAAAGACCATTTGTTTCTTGGAAAATAGGTGCCATTATCTTTAAACTTCTATAAATTTTTCCACAAACCTCATTGGTGTTCACCCCACTAGGCAGAATCTACAACCAAGCATCTATTTGAGATAAATCCTGCTCTAAAGCCAATTAAGGAGACACCATGTTTCTTGGAATATAGTCACCATTCTGTGAGGGAGCCCACACCAATACTGTGAAGAAGGTCATGTGGAAAAGAACCAACAGATAACACCAGTTTTCCAGCCATTTGGGAAGAAATCCTGGAAGTGGCTCATCCAGCTCCAGTCGAGCTTCCCTAGCTGATATGGCATGGGTAAGAGGCAAATTGTTTTCACTGAGCCCTGACCAAATTGTAGACTTGTGAACAAAGTAAATGACTGCTGTTGGGTATGCCAGTAAGTTTTGGGCTGTTTCGTTAGGCACTAATAGATAATTAATGCAGATGTTTGTGCTGGAAGTGATACACTGCTATAACAAAAATCTGTGACCTTGACTTCCAGAAGTTGGAAGGGCACTGAGGGGTCTGTTGGTGGAAGTAGAAAATATAAGGAGAGTGTTATTAAAAACCTCAAGGGATGAGGAGAATGTTAGCAAACATCTAAAAGACATCATAATGTTATTGGTGGAGGTTTAAAATAAGGAAAATATCATTGAAAGCTGGTAGAAAATGGATTTTTATTATATAGTGACAGAAATTTGGTAACACTGTCCCCTGAAGAAATGTGGAAATAGGAACACATCTACTGAATTCAATTATCTCGTGAAGGGGATTTTCCAAGTAAAGTGTTAAAGGTCCTCCCTCGCTTCCTCTAGCTGTTTGTTATCAAATTAAGGAGGAGAAAGATGAGCTAAGAAGGGAACTGTTGAGTTTTTGAGGAAAGTTTAGAGGAAATATAAATGATTCAGGATCTGCTAGGCTCAAAAATAAAAACGTCTTATTGCCAGACTCTGTGGATGACAAAATATTCTTAAATTAAAATACGGCTTCTACAAAAAGGTCAAATCCATGGCAGGCCTATAAGACCCTTTGCTAAGACATTATGAAGATTTAAGGCAATGACTTATAGAGCCTATCAAACAGACAAAAGACTTTCTAAAGATGTTAAAGGCATGCTTTCACAGACCCTCTCCATTAAGTAATGGGGCTTCTAAGAAAATTAAGGACATGGCCCCTCAGTAATCCACAGTAGAACAGGATTTATCTCAAAGATATTTTTGGTTGTAGCTTTCATCTAGTGGAGTGAACCCCAATAAGGTTTATAGAAAATCTACACAGGTTTAAAGATAATTATTCTGGAAGAAGCACTGCTGGCTTGAACTATAATGGACAGAGGCAGTACAAAAGGAAGACACTTTTAGAGCCCCAACTTATGCCTTCCTATGGGCAAGGAGAGCCGAGAAAGAGATTCAGTTGCAAACTCTGTTTTACTATGGGGAAGGTAGAATGATTCAAAGGACAAGACCCAAATCCTGGAGGATGGAACTAAGCCACAGAAAATCATACACAGGGAGCAGGACTGGAAACTGGCAATAAGGAACTGGCAACACATGCCCAGAGAGTTCAGCAATTGCTATGGACCAGCCAGTGTTGCATCCATTTTCATCCTTTTTGAATGGGGGTACCTACTGTGGCTATCCGATGCTCATCCCACCATCGTATGTTTGTTGTATGGGTGGGGAAAATAACCTGTCTCTTTAGTTCACAGGTCTTCAGTTCGAAAGAACATATGCCCAAGGAACATTATTTAAGACCTGATACCTATAACATGATCCTGAAGCTCAAGCCTGAGCCCGAGCCTGATCCTTAATGGAAGGAGACTTTTGGGAGTGGAGGGGTATTGGGAGGGTGTGAGTGTAGTTTGCACATGGGAAGAATAAAAATTAATTTGTGGCAATGGGTGGACCATGGCAGTTTTAAATACTGCCTCCAACATATTTTGACACTCTTCTATGAAGAGGTGGAGTCTCTGGTTTTTTGCCTTAATCTGGGCAATATAATATGGCACTGTGTCAGCTTCTGAGCTTAGACATTAAGAAACTGGAAGGTTCACGCTCTGTCTCTTGAAGTGCTCACTCTTGGAACCCTGCACCATGTTGTGAAGAAGCTCAAGCAGCATATGGAGAATGCCAAGAGGAAAAAATTGAAACCCTGGGCCCACAAAACCTAGAAAACCTGAAAGTCAACATACGCTTTTTCCTCTTCCTTACCACAAATATTGCTAATATATTTTCAGAAAAATTAGTAATTTATCATACATACAAAAATGTATAAAATGCACACGTACAGTAACTAGGTATCCCCAACTTAGAAAATAGATTAAAAATACAGAGCACCATATTGCTTTCCATAATACATTCTATTCTCTCATTTTAAAGATCACTAATACGAAGTACCCACTTTTCATTGAAGTTTTAATATTCACGCATGTATTCCTATGTAATATATATTTACTTACTCTAATTTTATACTTTATAATAATATATTATGCATCTTCTGTAATGTGGTATTTTTGTTCAGATAATTTGAGATCTTTCAATGTTGTTTTTTGCAGCTGTATTTTATTTGTATTACAATTTTGTAATAAACACTTTTTATACTCTGTCAATATTTGTTAATAGTCTTTAATTCTTGATTTCGGTCCCCAAGAGATCAGATTCGTGGTTGCCAGAGGTGAAGAGTGGGAATGGAGAAATTGAGTGAAGGTGGTCAAAGGTACAAAATTCCAGTTATAAGATGAATAAGTCTAGAGCACCTGGGTGGCTCAGTCAATTAAGCATCTGCCTTCGGCTCAGGTCATGATCCCAGGGTCCTGGGATTGAGCCCCACATCGGGCTCCCTGTTCAGTGGGGAATCTGCTTGTCCCTCTCTCTCTGCCTCTCCCCCCTAGGCTCATTCTCGCTCTCTTTCTCATTCACTCTCTCTCAAACGAATAAATAAAATCTTAAAAAGAAAAAAGGTGAGTAAATTCTGGGAATGTAATGTACAGCATGATGACTATAGCTAACAATACTGCATTATATATTTGAAAAGTTGCTAAGAGAGTAGATCTTAAAAGTTCTCTTCACAAGAAAAAAGATGTGTGACTAATGTGAGGTAATGGATGTGAACTAGATTTATTGTGGTGATCGTTTCACAGTATATACATATATCAAATCATGTTTCTACATCTAAATTAATGCAACGTAATCTGTTAATTAAACATCAATGAAAGTGGAAAAAATGAAAAAAATTTAATCTCCTGCTATTGTTTTGGATTTTTCAGTTCTTTTTTTGTATTACTTTCATCATTTGTTTTTATATTTTATGATAAGTAATTAAGGTCTTTTATCTTATTTTTAATGATAATATTAACATATTACATATTAATTTTTGTTTAGCATATGTATGATATATCTTTGTTTAACACTTTTCATTGTTTTACATGTGCCTCAAACAGATTACAGCTGGATTTTTTTATACAATTTCATATTCTCTGGATTATAAAAGATCATTTTAGTTCTGCATGTTTATTAAAAATACTTTTATATTTGATCTCATTTGCTAAAAAATTGTCATTTTTTCATATGGTGTTATACTGTATAACTATGCTGTTATAACAACTATGCTGTTTCCTGTTTTTACAGTTATAAGCAGTATTATGTGTTCTTGTACACATATTCTTGTAGATATGTGCCTTTGGGACTACAAATACTAGATGATAAGGTATATACATGTTTAATATACAGAGTAATTTTAACCTTTTTTGCAAAATGGAACCAAATTATGTCTTCATTAGTAGTATATTAGAGCCTGTTTCTCCTTCTCTTCACCAGTATACACAGTATCAGGGTTTTTAACTTTTGACAGTCCAGATGGGTGAAATAACATCTGGAGTAATTGTGGTTTTTAATGTGCATATTTTTGATTACTGAGGAAATTTAACAGCTTCTCCTGAGTCATTCTTGTCTCCTCTTAAGGGAAATGCTTTTTCACGTCTTCCATCCATTTCTTTTCCTCTTTGGCTGTTGATCTTTTCTTACTGATTCATAGGAATTTTTAATATTTTTTATTAATTTGTTTTCAGTTGTATATGTTTATCTTTTTCCAGTTTTTGTCTTGTATTTGTATTCATGCTATGGCATCCTATGATGATCGAAAGTACTTAGGTTAATGTATTTAAATATATTGTTCTTTTCCTTTAGTTTTTATTGTCTTTTGTATCTTTTTTTAAGATTTTATTTATTTATTTGAGAGAGAGAGCATGAGTGGGGGAGAGAGGTAGAAGAAGACGGAGAGGGAGAGTGAGAAGCAGACTCCCCACTGAGCAGGGAGCCTGATGTGTGGCTCAATCTCAGAACGCTGGGATCATGACCTGAGCTGAAGGCAAATGCTTAACCGACTGAGCCACCCAGGCGCCCCACTGTCTTTGGTGTCTTAAGAAATCTTGTACCACTTCAAAAATATGAAGAAATTCTTCTGTATCTTCTTCTAAAACTTTTATAGATTAGCTTTTTATGTTACATGTTTAATTCACTTGGAATTGATTTTTGTGTGGTGTGATATAGGATTTCTTTTCCAATAAGTGTAATCAATGTTTCACCATCATTTATTTAGTACTCCAAACTTTCACAGGGATATTCGTCCCATCTTTGCATTCAAAAGTACTTATGCAAGCTTCATTATGAATTAAATTTTCATAGGTGCATGAATATAGCCCTGGATTCTTTACTTTGTTCCATTTTCAATTGACAAACTGTGCACTGCCATCAACCTGTCTTAATATAATTTTATGATATCTTGATATTTCATAAGGAAGGCCCCACCCCCACCTCAGAGATAAATTTTCAAAACCTCTTTTTTTAAAGATTTATTTTTAATTTATTTATTTTATTTATTTATATTTATTTTTTCTTTATTTTCTTTATTTGAAAGAGAGAGAACACATGGGGGGGGACAGAAGGAGAGAATCTTCGAGCAGACTCCCCACTGAGCACAGAGCCCTACACAGGGCTCAATCTCACAACCCATGAGATTATGACCTGAGTCGAAACCAAGAGTTGGAGCTCAACCAACTGAGCCACCCAGGTGCCTTGGAAACATCTTATAGAGAATATGTAAAAAAAAAAAAAAAAATCTTGTGGAAATTTTGATTGCAAGCTTATTTAATAAAAAGAAAATTTTAGCAGAATTTATATGTTCTTGTCTGTATAAATGCCATATTTCTTGGTTTATTTAGATATTTTCTATTGTCTTTTGATAACATTTTATAATATTCTCTACAAATAGCTTGCCCATCTTTTGTATTTTAGTTTTAAAATATTTTATGTATTTATTTATAATGTAAATGTTACCTGTTTACAATAAGATTTCAACTGAAAAACAATAATAAAAGTTCACAATCATAAGTGTAAAACTCAATTAATTATGACACCAAGAATACATCCATGTAACCAACAAACAGGTATTAAAAAAGAACATCATCAAAACCCAGAAGATTCCTGCATGATGGTTCTGGTCTCAATATTTCCTGCCCCAAGGAGTACCACTATCCTGTCTAATTCATAAATTAATTTACTTGTTGTTCTTTTTAACTTTATTTCAACAGAATCATACAATATGTGACTGGCTTCTTTAACTCAACATTATATTTGTGAAATCCATCAATGTAGCATTAGCTTATTCATTTTCACTGTCATATGGTATTATACTATAGTAATGTTCCACCATTTACTTTTCTATTCTAATATAGATGTGTAGTTTGGAGTTTTGGGCTAGTATGGTTATGAACATATTTTATACATCCTGGTGCACATATATTCATATTTCTATTGGTATATACTTTTTAGATCTAGAATTTTATTTTACCCTATTTAAAAGCTAGTAAGTTAGTTTCATGAATGCTGGCAGAAGACACAAGACTCCTAGGTTAGAGACAAAAATGTACTACTCACAACACAACAAACAGCATGAGTATCAATATATTTGTGCCAGTTTTCTTCCCCTGCCCCAAGTTTATTGGGATGAAGCAGAAGACTAAGATGGAAGCCTGTACAGATGTGTACAATGTTAAATAGAACTTGTTATAGCAAGCATCTTTTTCTTCTTCTAGATCAGGCACAATCTTTCAAGATGTTATCATTAAATATAATGTTTACTTTATGTCATTATTGTTTGTATTATTGTTGTTATTGTTGCAGTATATTTTATTTATTTTTTTCAAAGATTTTATTTATTCACTTAGAGAGAAAGAGTGCAACATTCATGAGTGGGGGCGGACAGAGGGAGAAGAGGGAGAGAGAGAATCTCAAGCATACTCCACCCTGAGTACAGAACTCGATGCAGGGCTCGATCTCACAACCCTGAGATCATAACCTGAGCCAAAATCGAGAGTCCAATGCTTAACCAACTTAACCACCCAGGCACTCCTGCAGTATATTTTAAATATAACATTGCCCACAGATTTTAAGTGTGAAGATCGATGAATTTTGATAAATGTATACAGACCCACATAAGTCCTTGTGGTAGACAGGATTCTAAGATGGTCTTCGAGTTTCCTAGTCTCTAAGACACACATACTAACTACATAATCCCCTCCTATTGAGTGTGGACAAAACCTATGAATACGATATCATTCCCCTCATTATGTTATGTCATATAGCAAAATAGATTTTGCAGGTATTAATGTTCCTAATCAATTGACTTTGAACAAAAGGAAGATTACTCTGTGTGGGACTAACCTAACCAGGTAGCCATAAAAGAAACAAAAAGCATCAACTGACACTTCTCCAGGAGAAAATAATCAAACATGTTGTAAAATGCCTGTGGAGGAGAACACATGGCTAGGACCTGAGGCCAAATTTTAGGCATTGAGAGTGATTTCTGGCTGGAAGTCAGTAAGACACAGGGAACTTAGTTTTACAGGGGCAAGAAACTGAATTCTTTCAACAATCACGGGAACTTGCAAGAAGACTCGGAGCTTCAGATGAGATCTCAATCCCAGCTGACATCTTGACTTCAGCCTTGTGGGACCCAGAAGAGAGGACCCAGTTACACCATGCCCAGACTTCTGACCTACAGAAACTGTGAGGTAATAAATAGATGTGTAAGCACTAAGTCTATGGTAACTTGTTATGCAGCAATAGAAGACTATTACATTCCCTCATTACTTTTTCCAGTTAATTTCCTCCCCCTAGAGGCTGTTCTGATTTCAATCACCAAATCTTAGTTTTGCCTTTCCTAGAATTTCATAAAAATTTTTCATGTAAATAAAATCTTTTGTGTCTGAAATCTTTTATTCACATTTTTGTGTGTATCAGTAGTTTGTACTTTTCATTGCTAAGTATTTTATTAAATTATTTCTATTAATACATAAATACTATTTATCTGTTGCTAAATATTTTATTATTATATAATATAGTTCAATTTGATTATTCACCTGGTTTTGGATGTTTGGGTAGTTTTCAGCTTGGGGATAATATGAATAAAGCTGCTATTTTGAACATTCTTGGCCACAAATCTTATATGGATTTTTGTTTCATTTCTTTGGAGTAAGTACCTAGAGTAGAATTGCTGAGTAATAGGGCAAGTGGATGTGTGTAAGATATTGCCAAATTGTTTTCCAAAGGATTATATTGTTTTTCACTCCCACCAGCAATGTATAATCATGCCAATTCCTCTACATCTTGCCAACTCTTACTATTGCCAGTCTTTTTAATAGACTCTGGAGTAATTTGAATCCTGGTATTTATGTTTAGTGTATGACCTTGAGCAAGTTTTTCTTTGTGTCTCAGTCTTACGGATTGTAAATTGAGAATAATATTAGTACCTGATCCATAGGCTTGTTTTGATGACTAAATGAATTTATATATATAAAGTCCTTAGAATTGTGCTTGGTACATGCACCCCGATGTTTATAGCAGCAATGTCCACAATAGCCAAACTATGGAAAGAGCCAAGATGTCCATCGACAGATGAATGGATAAAGAAGATGTGGTGTATATATACAATGGAATATTATACAGTCACCAAAAGGAATGCAATCTTGCCATTTGCAATGATGTGGATGGAACTGGAGGGTATTATGCTGAGCGAAATAAGTCAATCAGAGAAAGACATGTATCATATGGTCTCACTGATATGAGGAATTCTTAATCTCAGGAAACAAACTGAGGGTTGCTGGAGTGGTGGGGGGTAGGAGGGATGGGGTGGCTGGGTGATAGACATTGGGGAGGGTATGTGCTATGGTGAACGTTGTGACTTGTGTAAGACTGTTGAATCGCAGACCTGTACCTCTGAAACAAATAATACATTATATGTTTAAAAAAAAAAAAAGAAGAAGAAGATAGCAGGAAGGGAAGAATGAAGGGGGGAAATCAGAGGGGGAGACAAACCATGAGAGACTATGGACTCTGAGAAACAAACTGAGAGTTCTAGAGGGGAGGGGGTGGGGGGATGGGTTAGACTGGTGATGGGTATTAAAGAGGGCACATATTGAATGGAGCACTGGGTGTTATACGCAAACAATGAATCATGGAACACTACATCAAAAACTAATGATGTAATGTATGGTGATTAACATAACATAATAAAATAAAATAAAATATTGAAAATAAAAAAAATGCTTGCCATCTCATATTATATAAATAAAAATTATTGTTATTTAAAATTTTTGCACTTGTATTCATGAAAAATACTGCTCTATAATTTTCCTTACTTCTACTCATCTTTTGGAGTTTTTCTGACTCTAAAATTAGGACTAGCATATATTAATTTTTTCTACTATTTCATAAACTTAATAGAATATTAGAACATATTTTATTGTTGACAAAACTCAACAATAAAACTGTGTGAGAATGGTGTTAGATTTTAGAAAGATGTTTAACTGCTGATACTATTTTTTTGTTATGTGAAAATTCTAATTTTCCATTCTCCTGGAGTAAGATCAGCAAATAATATTTTTCCACAAATTTATCAATTTTATCAAATTATTCATATTTATTGGTTATTTTTTCCAATAAGCCTTTAAATTTTTGGTTGCATTTATAAGTATGAACTCAATTATTTTCTAATATTGTTTGTGTTTTTTTTTTTTACTTAATTAGTTCTGCCATCATTTTATCTGATCTTAGTATTTTCAGCAACTCAGCTCTTAACTTTGTTGATTTGCCCCATTATATGTTTATTTTCCTTGTCATTTCCTTGTACCTTATCATTTGCTCTTTTTTCTATTCTTGGCAAGATAATTCTTTTCTTTTTTTTTAACTTTTTAATCTGGATGTGTTATTCTTTAATTTTCAGCCATTCTTTTAAAAATGTCAGTATTTAAATCTAAATTTACATTTCCCTTTATGCCATTCTTAGCTGCATACCAAAGGTTTCAATATAAAGAGCTTTCAACCAAACTTAGCAATATTTAAATATTGCTACATATTTACTTATTTCCACTATTATTTATTCATTAATATGTGTTACACATACATGGATTTTTTTTAAATTCCAGTATAGGGATCTTTTCTGGTCATCTTTTTGTTATTGAATTTTAACAAATGATTTTCTACATTATTTGAGAAAACAGTATCTCTAGTCTCTTTATTTTGATAATATGGTGAGTTTCACTGTTATTTGTCAAATTCTGGAACATTTATTGAGACTGATTACCTAGGTTATGTTCAATTTTTCTAAATATAACATATGTGTTTGGGAAAAAAAGTGCACCTTTATTTGCTGAATACAATATTTTATATGTCTGTTGGTTAAGCTTGCTGTTAGTCAAATTCTTCAAAATCGTATACCCTTACTGATATTTTTATTAGCTTGATCTGTCAATTATTAAACATTAATTATCCTATTCTCCTGTCATAAATTGTGAATAAATATAGTACTAAAAAATACTTCTGAAAATTGATAACTTTGTCAAGTTCAGCTTCTAACCTAGGCCTTTTTTCATATATTTTGAGACTATATCATTAGCTGTATACGATTAGATCTCTCTGGTAGTGAATCCATTATCAATATATGGTGATCTTCTTTGTCACTAGTAAAAGTGTTACTTTTTTTTTTCTGTTACTTGTATAATTACATAATCTTTTGGTTAGTATTTGTCTCTTGTAAATTTTTAATATTTTATCTTCAATAATTGGATATTTAAATTTTTTTATTTTTTTATTTTTTTGTTTCAGGTTTTTATTTAAATTCTAACTAGTTAATATATATGGTAAAATTAGTTTCAGGAGTAGAATTTAGAGATTCATCACTTACATATAACACCCAGTGCTCATCACAAGAGCCCTCCTTAATACCCATCACCCATTTAGCCCATCCCCCCACCTCCCCTCCAGCAACCCTCAGTTTGTTCTCTATTGTTAAGAGTCTCCTATGGTTTGCCTCCCTCTCTTTTTTTCTTCCTTCCCTATGTTCATCTGTTTTGTTTCTTAAATTCTACATATGAGTGAAATCATATGGTATTTGTCTTTCTCTAACATTTTCTTTTTTTTTTTTAAGATTTTATTTATTTATTTGACAGAGAGAGACACAGTGAGAGAGGGAACACAAGCAGGGGAAGTGGGAGAGAGAGAAGCAGGCATCCTGTGGAGCAGGGAGCCCAATGTGGGGCTCTATCCCAGGACCCTGGGATCATGACCTGAGCTGAAGGCAGACGCTTAATGACTGAGCCACCCAGGCACCCCTCTCTGACATTTTCGCTTAGCATAATACTCTCTAGTTCTAACCACATTGTTGCAAATGGCAAGATTTCATTCTTTTTGATGGCTGAGTAATATTCCATTGTGCATATATACCATATCTTTATCTATTCATCAGTCAATGGACATTTGGGCTCTTTCCATAATTTGGTTATTGTTGATAATACTGCTGTAAACAACGGAGTGCAGGGTATTTTTATATTTTAAGGGTTTCTTTAGTAAAGGGCACTTAGCTAAATTAAAAAAAAATTAATCTGACCATCTTTGTCTAGGTGAAGAGTTTAGTCCATTTATATTGTTATTACCTTTTATTTCTACCCTCTTCCTTAGTGCTTTTCATTTTTTCTTTCCATAATTGAGGAAGTTTCTTTTTGAAAAGTATCATTTTTCTATTTTCGTTATCTCTTTATAGACAATGAATACATCTCTCTGACCTACTTTTTGAATAACTTTTGACTTCTCATCCAATTCCTTAATTCTCTCTTCAGCTGAGTTGAATATGTAACTTTTAACCTATCCATTAGATTTAAAATAATGATTATTGTTTTTATGTATAGGAGCTCTTTCTGATTTTTGTTCTCAAATTTTCTCTGTAAATTTTATATATTCTTGTTCTTTGTTTATGTACTTAATCTTCTTTTTTAGTCATTAAAATATATTAATATATTTTACTGCCTCACAATTTAAATATCACTGTGGGTTTGATGCTGCCTCTTACTGTTTTTGCTGACCCTTACATATGGAGTCATGTTTTCTTGTTTTGTTTGACTTTTAACTCTGAACTCATGTTCCTTGGAACATTTTGTTTGTAGAATTATCTGAGGCCTGGCCTAAGGTGCATTCTCTAAAGGGGAACTGAGTTTGTTTCTGCTTGTTCCTGGGAGCCCCACCAATCTGGGTTCACATTATGTGAGTTGGCATGAATTTGTGCTATAACCTCACATGATGAGATGTTGTGACATCTCAAGGGAGAAGTTTTATGTTCTTTTAGCAACAAGGGAGGAAAGATTCCTTGCTGGTCCCTTCACCTGGGCACCTGACACTGAGCATATAACCCTTTGAAGCCCCAGCTTTATGTAGGAGAGTTCTAACAGACTCCATATTTTTGTCTGGATCTAGGCTGTATGTTGTGTCTCTCACACGTGCTGTATCTATTGAAACTTAAACTCAAGGTCACTAGGGTTTTGAAAGTATCATCAGAGTGGCTTAGACACTGGCTTACTTCCCAGAGTTTCTGCTTTCACTCACTTTTTGGCCTCTGTTGATTCCAACCTTTTTTGCCACTTCAGTTGTATACTAAAATTTGATCTTTAAAAATTGTTTTTTAAACTTTTGTTCAGAATATTAGTAATCTTCTAAAGCAGGGTTTTTCAGAGTGTCCTCTTTGCCATACTACTAGAAGTAGAAAACATTAAATTGTTCTAGCAATTATATAATCTGTCCCTTTTCTCTGTCTCATCTACAACATCCTAAGGTTAGGCCCTCATCTAGATTCTCATCTGGATTCTGGTTTCACTCTCTTCAACACTGTGGTCAGATTTTTATGGAGTTCTCCTTGAGTTGGCACAAAATCCAAATTCCTTGGAGGAACAGAGAAGGAATGTTCAATAATATGTGACTAAAACTAAAGAGTGTGCTATAAAGAAACAGAGTCAATTAAAAAATGGATTATCAATAATGTATTTTTCAGGATATAGGGCCAGAAATTTTTTTTCTTTCACTTTTTAGTCTAAAAGCATAGAATTCTACTTTGCATCTGGGAAAAAATATCAAATTTCCCAAGTTCAACACTTGTATTTCAAAGCACATGAAATTATTTGCTTAGTCTAAAAAGATCTTTGACAGCAAGTTTCAAGTACTTAAGAATGCATAAGCCTTCTTGTCCATGAATAGAATGAACAGAGAGATGGATATATGCCTTGTTATGAAAGTCTTCCTGAATGATAATTCTATTGCAGATGGATAATGATATGTTGCCTCTCTTTACCATTATTGAGCATTAGATTGTTATTAACACTTTGTTTCATTTTATATTACCTACAAAGTAGAGATAGGGAAAGAGGTAGGTTCTTTCCATAATAAATTTTTAAAGCTTATTTTTATCAGTATCTAACGTATTATGATGTTAAAAGTGTGTGATCAGTTCCTTCACTCAATTAATTTAATACTAATTTTAAAACCTACCATCTTTAATGGTAAGTAGGAGTTCAAGGAAATAATGAATCAGATAATACACTATATTATTTTTCTTTTGTATGTAAGACACACACACATATACACACACATCTTTATCAGTGATCCAGTTGAAAAAGTTCCTGACACCTTAAGTTCTTGGACAAGGACAAGGGGCAAGTTTTGTTGATAATATATCAAAACATCTAATGTATTGGCAAAATTTCATTTAGTAAAAATGTTTAGTAGTAAAAAGTGAATTTCACAAAGAATATTACCATGGTTATAAACAGATTAAGAAACATAGCTGTTAAAGTAACAGTGTGGATAGAGATGTTTCAGAGAAACACTTTGCAGCCAATAATTCCTTGCCAAAGGCCTGGAATGGATAGCACCAAACTTAGGGCAAATGAAAACTATTTCCAAGGTAAGAGGTATACTGAGATTAGATGACTGACACCAAAACCTACCTCTATAGTTTGTTAAGTATCTTCATACCTTTGTTTGTACTTTCCTTATAATTCACTTACAGTTAAAACTGAGCCACTCTAACACAAAATATAAGGGCCTTGCTGATTTTCTCTTCCTAATAATTGTTTTCTGTTCCATAGACATCAAATGAAATAAGCCTTAGAGTACTCTCCACTTCTAGACCAGCACTGTCTAATAGAAATACAAGACAAGCCAAAAGTGCAAGCCACATATGTTATTTAAAATGTTTCTAGTCCCACATTTTTAAAAAGGGAAAGAAATGGGAAATTAATTTTAATAATATATTTTATTTAATCCAATGTCCAAAATATTATTATTTCAAATATAATCAACTCCAAAGTTATTAATCAGGTTTTTAGTATTCTTTTTTCAGGCTAGGCCTCCAAAATTCTCCGTGTATTTTATACTTCCAGCAAATTTCAATTTGGGTTAGCCCCATTTCAAGTACTTAATTGACAGTGCAGTTCTAGACAATATTTTTTAAGAAACACGTGAATCAGGCATTATGAACTTGAGCTCAGCTGTCTTTATACCACCCTGTGATAATGGAAGGTTGAGAATATACTTTATTTTTTTTAAGATTTTATTTATTTGTCAGAGAGAGAGAGAGAGCAAGCAGGGGGAGCAGCAGCAGAGGGAGAAGCAGGATCCTTGTTGAGCAGGGAGCCCGATGCGGGACTGGATCCCAGGACCCTGGGATCATGACCTGAACCAAAGGCAGACGCTTAATGGACTGAGCCGCCTAGGCATCCTGCGAATATACTTAACTTTAATTTCTAACCCCAGGAAGTTGAAATATACACGTTTATTTAACAAATATGGAAGTTGAAATATACACCTGTTTATTTAACAAATATTTATTCTTTGTTGACCTTATGTTTTACAATGTACTTGGTGCTAATGTTAGTGTCACAAAGAGTTTTCATTGTCATGGAGCTTACATTATTATAAGAATGGACAAATAGGCATTTGTTATGCATTTTGTGCTAGAAACTCTTCTAAGTGTTCCCTATATATTATCTCCAGCATGTTTCAGGTAGGTACTATTATTCTTCCCAATTTGCAGATGAGAAAACTAGCTCCTTGCTATAATGCCCTGTCTCCATAGCTCTTTTCTTCCCCAAACTGAAGTTAGTTTCACCTAAAGAATCCTAAGGCAGTAGTTTTCAACCTTGGCAGCACATTAGAACCTTTTGGGGAGTGTCTCAAAGTTACCAAAGCTTGGGAACCTCGCTTGGAAATTCTGATTTAGTTGGTCTGGATTTTGGTTTGTTTTTTGTTTTTTGTTTTGTTTTGTTTCTTTTGTTTTTAACTACCTGGGTGGTTCTAATGTGCTGCCAAGATTGTCTTAGGGGAAATTGAAGGAGATTTAATTCCATGGTCATGGGAAATAGCTGCAAGTCACCACAACTACTAAACTCTTTGTAACCTTTACTCATAATAGATAAGGTTTTGTGTCTGTCCCTGACACCAAGTCTCAAGATTTTTGCTCAAGTTCTCTTTACCATCTTCTGCTCACCTCAGAGACCACAAATCTCTTAGCTCTTGCTAAACTTTCTATCGAGTCTGGAGTTCTCTAAACCCCTACCCCAAGACAGAACTAAGTTTGCATTTCTAACAATATCCAGGAGTTGCTAATGTTTGTCCAGGAATCACACTTTGAGAACTACTGCTCTATGAAATGCTAGACTGGATCCCTCAAGTTGCTTGTAACACTATCTGCCTCTCCCTACATGCAGCCTGGTGCTTGCCCCACTCTGGAAAATGCCCACTTAATTCCCAGCATCTGCTGGTCTACCCTGTCTTATGTACTTTGTAGTTCTATATCCAGCTCCGTGATGAGATATACTTACACTTTTACAAATATAACAGTATGAGCTTTTCAGTAGCTGCATCAATGATGCTATTGTAGATTTCACACAAACCCCATTCATCTATGAGCACTGCATATGAAGCATGTTCATATTGGAACTTTTATCACCCTAGAAATTCTGTAGTGCTTTATGGAGAACTCAAGATATAATGTTATGCATTTAGGATGGAGAAATAATTCAGGGAGAGGAGAACCTATCTAAATTACAAAAAGGAAATATAAAATCAGATCTTCTTAGATCACCTTTGTAGTATACTGCTGCTGCTTATTACTCCCTCTAAGGTAAAATGTGTCTGCTTCAAATAAAACAAGAGAATCAGGTCTTCTTGGGGTTAATCAGTTTCTATTTTGTTTTACTTGGTGATCTAATGAGTTATAGGTAGCCCTTGATGTTCTGTACTTGGTATTCTCAGTTTGGCCTCTCCCTCTTCCTCCTTTGTGGACAGTTCCTTCAACAATCATTGCAACCCTCCAATCCTTTATCTTCTTTCTCGATGATACATATATATAGGATATATGTTAGCTAAATACTTGAATTCTCAGTTTCCCTTCCCACAAAAGGTGACATAATTCTGTGACATCATCCTGATCAGTTTGGTATAAGCACAAGTCCCTAAGGAGGGTTTCCTCCTCAAATAAAAAGGCAAAACTTCACAAGACTTCTACCTTTATATTTTGTCCTTTGCCTATCCTCCTTCTCTCTACTGGGACACAAACATTATCTCACGAATTCAATAGCCATCTTGCAACCAAAAAGATAACAGGAAGTTAGAAGGACCCCAGGTCTTTGCTAAGATATTTGAACAATCAAATCAGTCTTACAACTGAACTTTTTGTTACATGAGGGTGATAATCTCCAATTTTATTCATCCCATTTTTCATCAAGTTTTTTTGTCAGAACAAATGCAATCCTACTTGATACATATATCTAACTCTTAAATTACCCTTCAAACTATTAAACTACTACTTGTTTAAACAATAGCTTATCAATGACTTTGAGCTCTCATCTGCTGGTATTGCCAAACGTATCTTGCTCCTGGAATAAAAGGCCAGACCTCCTCACCAGGCTACAGGAATATTTTCATGTAGGAGCTGAGAGAAATTATTTTTCCCTGTCATATACAGTTCTAATGATCAACATCTTCAACATGAAGAAGGGGGCCTGGAAACTCAGGAATACCGTGAACCTCTAGTTTCCTTGCTCATGATGGACTGCCTTCTCTGTCTTCTCATTATATGCTGTTCCCATTTTCGGTGTGTGAAGCAAGAGCCTGCTGCATTTCCAACAGATAGCTAGGGGTGAGTGTTTCATCGAATCAGTCACCTGTGCACATTGGTGGCAGCTGTTCCTTGGCTTTTATGGTGAAAAAGGGACATTTCCTACTCTACTTTTAGTTTAGGAACTAACACGGTCTCCCTCAGAGTTTTGAGCTTGAGCACTGCCTAGTACAGTACTCTGGTCCTTCCGGAGGACTCTGGGCCAATGTGAGAGTCTTTTAGAAGAGGTCACCAGAATAAAAGAAAAGAGACCACCTCTTGTCCTAGAGTTCCTTGCAAGCCATTTTCTGGTTATCCTTCCTAAAGTCTTCCTTGAGTCACAAGGGAATAAATATTGCCCCTGGCCACTGCTTAGGCAGAGATTAAATCTTTCTAAACCTACCAGCATAACAAAGGCAAATCAGCTGGAAGCACATAAACTTACTGGTTAAGTTATCGTTAACCAAGAAGGGCTTAGTGTACTAAGGGGGAAAAGTGCTGTGTTCAACATTTTAAAACCCTTTATGTCCCTTTAGTAGTGGGCTACAGTACTTTACCTTGAGATTAGTTTCATATAAACTTGCCAAGATAAAGAACCTTTGTGGAATGCCCATTTGCTAGCTGTTTTATGATTAGCATTACGACACTCATAGGACCACATCTTGTGGTCTCCTACCTGCTAAACAGTTTCACTATGCCAGAATTTTACATTAAATGAAAAGTGACTATGAAAATGTATTTTAGTTTATGATGATTGAGCCTCTTAAAGTCTCACACACTGAGCAATTCTGAAATATCTGATGACTTACTCTTCATAATTTTGTAACTGCATTTTAGCATTCTGAGCTTAAAAAACACAAATTACTTTTAGCTTTCATAACACCCATTTCTTAACGAAAAAAGCCGCATTTCTTCTAAAAAGAAAAAGTATTACAAAATTACCTGGACACAAACTTATTTCTAATGGTTATCCAGACTATATACAAAACAGCATTCCAATGGAAGCAAACCACTTTTGGTAGCATTCTTCACATTTTTAATTCCTTGCGTTATTCCTATAACCTCAATGGTTTCATTAATAAGTCAAAATGAAGGGCTTGGCAGGAAAGCCCCTTGAATGATGAACAAAGTAGGTTAATTAGAAGCATTCTAACTTTTCTTAAGTTATAAATTCTCATGAGTAACAGAAATGGAATATAAGTCTCATAATGCAAGAAGAAAAATGGCATTATTTTTATACTCCCAGATGAATAAACTACACTAAGAAAAAATATCATTTATGGAAAATCTCTAACAATAGTGGGAATTTTTTTTTAAGATTGGCTCCATGCCATCTTTCTCACTGAGAATCTACTCTCTATGGCTACCAGAGCATCAGCATTTTTATGTAACATTCTTTTCTCCTTTCTTTTCCCCTGTAGTTGTGAACTTCTGTCTTCTAGTCCTTCTTTCCTTGTGTTTGGACAGGAAGAGGATGATTTTGTGATCATAGTGATCTATAGTTGTCTTTCAATTATCATCATTGGCATTTTCCACTTCCCAGATTACCTCTGGCAATTTCTGAGCCAGCTTCTCCCACTGTGCATCATGCTCCCAGGATAAATCCCCTGCCATCAGTTGCTGTGTGGGCAGGAAATGCAAACTAATTTTAACCTTAGCTTAACCAAAGCATTATTAGAATCTTAAAATCACAGAAAAGAAATCATACTGGATAGGTGAAAGGCAATTAAGAATGATGGAGAAGTATGGGGCTATCTGGTGATGGGGGTTATCCTAATCTCTGATTTTCTCAATGAGTACCAATAATTGAGAGCAGAGTCTATAGCTTTGCATATTTATTATTCTAAAGCACATGTCAGACAGACAATATTTATCTGGGTCAGTGAGCTCAGTTGGTGTGGAGCTAATAAGGCCAAAAGCATGGGCTCTTTCCCCATAGAAACCAGGAAAATTGACTCAGAGAGAAAAACAAACTTATTCTACATTCACAAGTTGTACCCCTAAACCTGGCCAGACATCTCACAAATGCATGCTGTGGGTAGCAAGTGGGGAGGTTGAGAGAGAATGTGCTAACTCAGAATAAACCCAATGCAAGTGTTCTAGAGTTGACTCAAAGCTGAGGTCCTTCAGCAAGTAAATTAGGATTGTAATTAATTAGGAGGGTTGGAATTCACATGTTAGATAAAACAGGCGTATAGATGCATGTCCCTTCCACTTGCCCCCCCACACACACACACAAATTGTAAGATAATGTTATCTATGCTGATGTATTCATTGTTTTAAAGAATTCAGTTAGTTTTTGATGATTTCCACTATTTTCAGGGCTCATCTCTTACATGTGACTCTGCCTCTTGGCCCCACAGGAAGACACTGTGTGAAAATATCTACTTTGGAGTCAGAACGGAGATCAAATCCTGCCTGCATCATTTACTTCTTGCATGACCTTGGATGAATTACACTCTAAATTGTTTCCTCACAGGTAAGAAGGCTGTTGGGAGGATTCAGTGAGACGAGGGATGTAAAGCTATTAACTTAGAGCCTGGGACATAGTAAACTCTCCACTAATTCATGTTATTATTACAGCATGAGGTAGCATATGAAAAATGGCTGGTGGAGTGTCAGGTTCACAACAGGGACATCAATAAAGATTAGTTCCCATCCATCCTTCTTCCCTCACTTGACAGTTCCTCTGGGTTTTCTGTAGGTATCTCTCTTTCTTCATTTCCTTTACCTGGCAGGTCACTCTCTCTCCCTGTCCAGAGCCTCCCTACTCTATGGTTTCACAGAACAACTGCTTAGGAATCCTGGTGGCCTAGCCTCTTTTACCACTGCATTCCTGCAATGACTGTGTCTCAAGGTCCTTTGGTCAGAGCAGCCATCTTGGTATTTAACCTTCTCTAGGATTCACTCATTAGGAGATTTATTTATCCATTCAAAAAAAAAAAATGTATATTAATAGTGTTGTTCAGGAAGCCAGATATGAGGGATATATTTAGAAAGTATAGGCCATTTCATTTCCAGGTTAAAAATTTGCTTTTCCATAGGCTTTTATTTGTCCAAGAACTGGATTCAACCTACTTAATTTCCCTTTCTTTTTTCCTCCTCTAAATGAAATTGAGAGTAAGTTTAATGAAAATAAACTGGTGGACATGGGAGAAATTTATAATGAACTTAACTAATGTTTCTCAAAGTTTCATGTTTGTGCTGTTTGGTGGGACTTTGGTGCTGTTTCCTTAGTTCAGTGATATAAGTGGTAGAAATAGCCAGACTTGATCTTTCCATGTGTGTCTGGGGCAATGCTATAGTTCACCTTCCAAGCTATTAAGGAAGAAAAAAATCTCATTTGCCTTCCTTTGATACTGTGAAATAGAGAGTGCCAGAGATCACTTCAACTCTGCCATGGGAGACAGATTCCTTTTTAATATTGAATAAAGCACATCTGTGGGTACAAAGACCTTCAAAAGAAATCCCACCAGCGCAGTCCATGATTCAAGAAAACTTTGCTTGGTTTCTCTTTGTTCACTCCCAACCAGCTCTGAGACCAGAGCAATCCTCCCTTTTTTTTCTTTTTACATGATGTGCCATAATCAGATTTTATCTCTTCTGCTAATAATCCAATTACTGATCTCAGTTTGTCTCCGACTGTGGTTTTTCTATACATTCTGGATTTTGATGACCCACTCATGCCCTTGTAGATATATCTGACCTGCATTTGTATTTTTGTTAGTTTTGAAAACTATTGGTAGGAGTAACAAAGAGACAAGATGTTAGATGCAAGGATCTCTGTATGGAAGGCCCAAAGGAACAAAGATTTTAAAAAGTTGCATTCTTCTGGGGCGCCTGGGTGGCTCAGTTGTTGAGCATCTGCCTTTGGCTCAGGTCATGATCCCAGTGTCCTGGGACCGAGCCCTGCGTCAGGCTCCCTGCTCAGCGGGAAGCCTGCTTCTCTCTCTCCCCCTCCCACTCCCCCTGCTTGTGTTCCCTCTCTTGCTGTGTCTCTCTCTGTCAAAAAAATAAATAAAATCTTTAAAAAAAAAAGTTGCATTCTTCTAAAGCAGAATCCCTACAGAAAAACATTTAAAAACTCACATATTTCTCTGACCCCACTCTTGGATATATTATCCAATCTAGTCTAAAACAGCTTATTCCTTACCTACTCCTTCATAATGTCCTCCAAAGAAAGCATAACTCCCAAGAGTTTTTTCTCAGTTATCTTCCAAAGAATTCTGAAAAGTGAGGGTTGGAACATTGGGAGTCGGCTGTGAGGCTGATGGTTGGTCTACATCTTAGGAGGGCATGCTCTAAGATTTTCTCACCACTTCATGAGAAGGGGGTAGAAGACATATGGTCAAGTTTATGCACTCATTAGCCTAATGCATATTGAGCACTCATAGATGATGGAACACTCAAAAGATGAAGATGACATTGGTCCCTGCCCACCATCTAATAGGAAAAGACAGATAAACAAATCATAATAAAAATGAGTTAATTTATGGATGATTGATATATTTTTAATACTTCAGTTCCTTATTGACAATATATGCGCTTTTCACCACTATTGAAATAGCACAACTTTTGGTGTAGAATTAACATCATACATCTCCTATAGTCTCATCATATTCTCTGTCCATATTAGTTTCCTCTACACCCTTTCTGTTTTTAATTTCCTGTCCTTCCCCCAGGTCCCAGGCCCTCGATCAATCAGTTTCATCTAGTGTCCCTTTGATAAGCTGCTGGGGCAGTGTTATAAGTTTCAGTTTATCTGCTAGCCCCCAGATCACTGACTAAATGTACTAAGACCTAAAAATCATTTCACAATGCTGTTGGTTGAATCTTCAATAAAATTATGCACTAGGATATACTTGAATCAAAGGCAAACATGGAATATTTTTTTATTGATACACTCCCTTGAGTCAAGGACTCAAATTTTAAAACCAAATACACTTACAAGGAGAATCATTTATAATGTATTTATTCATTAATTCAAACTGCCTTCACAATTTAAAAAAAAAAAAATCATAGGACCCAGAATCCCAAGCCTGTTCCTTAAAAGAGTATATTCTAACCCTATTACAAAATGTAAAGGATATCAAAGTAGTCAAACTAAACTCATGAATATTTATAAAGTTTTACATGTCTTTTCTCCATAGAATATCAGGACCTGACAAGTCATTTTGTCTTCCCTTTCTTTATACCAAATGAACTTATTAACAGTGATTACAATGATCAGAAGTGAAACGTTTAACAGAGCTGACATTTAGGTGCTCATAATTGGGTTTCAAAGTTACCGTATTATTGATATGGATAGGAGAAGTGACTGTGTCATTTTCTCTTGTTCCAGTGGGCTCAGTTCCATGGGCAACAGTATATCACCAGAGGGAGGTTAAAAAGTCTATAAAGTTTAAAATAGGATCCAGCAGAAATCTCACAGAGGGCCATCAATTTTCAAAATCATAGACTTTGAGCACTCTAATTTGTGTTGTCTCTGCTTGAGTTGAAAATTATTCTTTGCCCATAAACTAAATTTGTGTGTCTATTTTTTCCCTTTATTCCTGTTAGTTACATCTATATCTATATTTGCTCTATTTTTTTTTAATTTTTCCTTTAGCCTGTAAAAGAAATTGACTCTTGCTAAGGTGTTATTATGTAAGAAGCTTTTCTAATCTAGTGTGTTCATTCTGTGTACCAGAATCCTAAGAACAATTTTCAGTTGTATCTCTGGTTGAAGCACCTATCTATAAAAATAATAGAATGAATTTTTAATAAATATTAAGTCACGGAGAGATAGCTGTGGAATGAGAACTCCATACACATTACTTAGGCTTAATTATAAATGAAGCCTGGTTCCAGTTTCAACATCCAATGCAACCCTTCCTTAAATTCATGACATTCTTAGGTAAATTTGGCCAAAGAGACTGACTTTGTCCTCTTCAAGTTTGCATCTCTTCTTTGATTTTTCTGGTACAGCTTTGCTTCCTTACTAAAAGATAAGCTTATAAGGTAGAACTTCTGTCTATTTTATTTCTGAATTTCTTATTCCTGGATGGTGCTAAGTCTTATTACAATGTAAACTATCCCTCTCTCTCTCTCTCTCTGTCATGATGGTAGTTAACTCAGGCTTTTCTGTATAATTGTCACACACTTGCTTTTCTGTAGCCTATGAGTAGATTTTATATATACATATATATATACACACGCATGTGTTTACTTAGATTTATACTTACACATACACACACATACCTACACCAGGCATATGTTTTTACTAACATGTTTCCATTGTGTTGATTCTAGTTTTAAGAAGGAATTTCTTTTGGCATAGTCAGGAATTTTTGATGTAAAAATAATTTCCATAATTTAGCAGCTGGTGGTATGGGGCAAGATAATGAACCTCTTTGAGCTTAAGTTTTCTCACCTGTAAAGTTATAATGCCTATCTCACAGGTTGTTGAGAGATTTAAATACAATAATACACATGAAGTATTTAGCACAATGTTTGGCATCTAGTATATACTCAATAAATGCTATCAAAATGTTAAAGGTGGTCGTATACTCTCTTTAAGACTGAGATGGAGGAGACATGATCATTCCAAGGTTATGGAATTGCTTTATGGCAAGCAGAATGGCTGGCTATGAGATCCTGCATGGATGACAAAGCCTAATCAGCCATGGCATAATTGAATTGCTTATTTTGGCTTTATTTAACAATCAGTTCTGCACAATTAGTTGCTATCAAACTATTCGAAATTAATGAAGTTCCTTCTAGTGAAAGAGTATTATGCAAGTTATGTCTTTATTATTTGAAGTCTTATAGTGTGATTTAATACAAGTTCTAAATCAAGATTCCCTCCCCAATACCCAAAGTTAAAATAGTGGTTTAAAAAATTGTTTGTATCAAAGCAAGCAATATGTTTTTGCATTTCAATACACTGGTTTCACTGAATTCTAGGTTTCAAACATTTTTCAAATGTTACTTATTCCTAAGTTATTTTTTTCAGGAGTATAAGACTACATGGGTGTAGGGAAAACAGTACTAGAATTATCCTTGCATATTTACCTGAAATGCCCCACACAACTGCTTCAAAGTGTCAAAAACATGCTGGTGTCCTGTCTACAGTCCTCCAAAAATTCAATGAAAAAAAAGGCTAGAAAATCGCAGCTCCTCACTTCACACATTACCCAGTTGTATCCCACAGTTTCACTACATTCTAAGGAGAATGGTTGGCTTTGGCAAAACTGGGTCCACATCTCCCGATGCTACTCAGCTGCTGGAGCTCCATAGTGTTCCCTTCAGACAGGCATGACTTTTCCGTTCACAATGGCCCACTTCTGCCATTTCGGTCATCCTCTGTGCCCCTGATGCATTAGATTTGGGGATTTTATCTTTACTTCCAGAAAGTGGAACAAAGAGACTCTACACATAAAAGATAGTCAACTTACCCACAAAAGGAGATTCTACGGAGCTACATGTGTGGGAGAAATGGGACATTCGCCGAGGCAAGAGAGAAAATACTGTAGATGAGCAACTATATGTGGGAGAGGGGCTGGGGTACGAAGGAGTCAAAGGCTGTGGGCAGCTGTAAGAGAAGTTTCAATGCTAGCAGCAGTCAGGGGGTTCAGATTGATCCCTGGGACCTTATTTCTAAATCAGTCATGTCTAGAGGATTTGTTAGGGATGGAATTCACAAACTGAGGGAGACCAACCATCTATTTTCTTCTACCTATTACTTATGTCTAGCCCATCTTTAAGCCTATTTCTATCATTTGCTTTTGGAATATTTGATATTAGTTTTATTGAAAAATATTTACATAGCACGTACTGTATACTGAGCACCACTCTAAGGATTTTATCCACAGTAACCCGGTGGTTCTCAACCAGAAGCAATGTTTGGAAATAATTTTGGTTGTCACAATTTGAGTGTGTGTGTGTGTGTGTGTGTTGGGGGTGGGGTGTTACTACTCCATCTAGTGGGTAGGACATCCCTTCTCAAACCAGGAATTATTTAGCCAAAATTATCAATGTTGGAAAACCCTGTATTAATTCATTAATCTTCAAAACAGCCCTATGAAGTAGGTACTGTTATTATCCTAATTTTACAGATAAGCAAAGTGAGAGTCACACTAACTAACTAACTAACTAACTAACTAACTAACTAAGTGGTAAAGCTGATACTTGAGACTAATCAGCCTGTCTCTAATCCATGCTCGACCAACCACACCAGGCTACCTCTGTCATGGCTCACATGCAAATTATCTTGTTATTTTGAAATCTCACCAAGAAAGGTCACACTTCATCTCATTCCGTTTCCTTACCTCCACACAAAACAATGCAGACTATGCTGGTTTTGTCCTGTGTCGCCCATCCCTGCCACGGAGGTCTTGTTATTCTAATGGCGTAGGTAGGTCAGCTGCAGGGAGGTGACTCCTGTCCTAGACTGGTCTCCATTCACAGTGCATCCTTAATCTTACTCTGGGATTATTGAATAGTATGGTCTCTTTATCCTTTTCTTCATGACTTCTAGACTTTTGGCTACTTTTGAGCTCATTTACATATGATTCAGAAGGTAGATGATGGAGAAAATCAGATGAATCCATTTTGTGACAAGTTAGCATCTCTGAAGAAGGGGTGAATATACAATTTGGAAAATTACGAACCAAATTAAAGTCAGCCCACTATATGTGCATTCTTTAAATAAAATTTCTTGACATACAGATGGCCAGACACATGGAAAAAATGCTCAACATCACTCATCGTCAGGGAAATGCAAATCAAAACCACAATTTATATCACATTATACCTGTTGGGAGGACTGGAATCAAAAAGACAAGAAATAACAAGTATTGGCAAGGATGTGGGGAAAAAAATGAAATTTCATGCACTGTTGGTGGAATGTAAATTGGTGTAGCCGCAGTGGAAAAGGGTATGGAGTTTCCTCAAAAAATTAAAAATAGAAATACTTATATAATCCAATAATTCCACTACTGGATATCCACCCAAAGAAAATGAAAACACTAATTCAAAAAAGATACATGCACCCCTCTGTTTACTGCAGCATTATTTACAATAACTCAGATATGGAAAGAGCCCAAGTCTCCATTGATAGAAGAATGAATAAAGAAGATATGGTTTATATAATGGAATATCACTCAGTCACAAAATAGGATGACATCTTGCCATTTGTAACAACACAGATGGACCTAGAGGGTATTCTGCTAACTGAAATAAGTTAGGGAAAGACAAATACCATATGATTTCACTTATATGTAGAATCGAAAAAAAAAAAGTGAATAAACAAACAAAAGGCAGAATCAAACCTATAAATACGGAGAACTGATGGTTGCTAGAGGGGAGAAGGGTAGGGGGATGAATAGAATCGGTGAGGGGAAGTGGGAGGTTCAGGCTCCCAGTTATGGAATGAATAAGCCCTGTGGATAAAAAGTACAGCATAGGAACTATAGTCAATGGCATTGCAATATTATAATGGTGACAGATGGTAACTACACTTACAGTGAGCAAAGCATAATGTATAAGCTTGTTGAATCACTCACTATTTGTATACCTGAAACTAATGTAACATTGTGTGTCAACTATACTCAAATTTTTAAATAATAAAATAAAATAAAACTTCTTAGGTCCTTATATTTCCTTCAATAACTCTACATTAAGTATAAATATATCATTTAACAGTTGCAAAACTTGATGGCAAATTGAATGATAAGTCCATCCCTACCTGAAAAAATAAAAATAGAACTGGGGATTCATGTTACCTCTCTGCAGTACTGTGTGTGCGTGTACATTCCCTGGGAAAACACAGGATTTCCAAGCAATATGTGAATTCTGTCACATAAAAGATCTGAAAGAAAATATATCAAAGTGTATGTTTTTTTAAAAAGCTACTCTTACGTTTGCAAAACACTTGGCGTCCATGAAACAATGTGTGGGTGGACAGCCTTTCTCTCAGTAAATCAGAAACAGGGAGTAACAATTTGGCTTCTTTTTACTTTCCTCCACAACACCGAATTGCTGGTTCTAAGTGTGTGCTGGGAAACTATGATACTTCAAACTATAACTGCTTGGATCTTCCGATGCCACGTCACGGATGGCCTGTGCCCTGGAATTAGCCAGTGTGGCATACTGTAACCAAATACAACTCCCTTGTCTTTACAGCTCTCATTTCAATGCAGACATCATTACCAACCCAGGCTGTGTGCAGGGATGCAAAGGGATTATATGCACAGGGGAAACAGAAAAGAGAAGAAAGGGAAGGAAACCAGTGAAAGGAAATTGGCCAAGGCTTGAGTCCTCCAGAATTTAGAATGAAGAGGGGAACCAATAAAGAAGTCAGTAGGACAGGAAAAAAAAAAAACTAGGAAAGTGTTGTCTTCCAAAGGCCAAGTAGGTGATGGTAGATAAAATAAACAACTGTATCAAATATGATTTGCTACATTGAATCAGGCAGGCTAGGAGTTGACCATTAGGATTTGTCAATGTGGTGTCAAAGGCGGTGCCAGGATAGGAGACTTACAAGACCAGGCTGACCAGGGAGAGGGGTTTAGCTGAGGTGTCCCAAAGCAGAGTAATTCATGGGAAGAACTAATTCCATGACTGGGAAACCAGGCCTGAGAGCCAGTTAGAAAGAAGTGCATCTGTGTGTAGATCTCTCCCCATACACTTCTTACCTCCGGCTAAAAGTGGTCAGTGTGTCCCATGCCTGCTCCTATGTGAGGCCAGCCACGGCCAACTGCCCTGGATTCTGTTTCTCCTTATTTTCTCAAGGCTTTTGCTCCTTCCTGCATTGATCACCTCTCCCTCTCATCTCTCTCTCTGATTTTGCTCACTTCTTCCAGGTTAAGTCCATCAGCACACAAACAAGCTGCATTATTTCCAATCTAAACCACAAAACAAAATAAAACCAGCAAGCCTCACTTGACCCCATGTGCCCCACCAGCTCTTGCCCATCCATTTGCTCCTTTTTATGGCAAACATCCTCCAAAGAGGTGACTTTGGACTTACCGTCTCTTCTTTGTCTTCTCACATCTGCTTATCCCAATCCAGAGTTTGTCCCTAGACTCTACACCAAAACAACTCTTATTAAATTTGAGTCACCCCTGACAGGAGGAGCAGGGAATGATGTTAGATTCAGAATGGCAAAGAGTGAGAGAGAAGGAGGAGGCCCTTCCTGTCCAGAAATGCCCAGACTCTGTTCCCGAGTCTCTCTTTTGTTCTGTGATATCTTCCACATAACGGAAAATGTCCTCAGACAGTGTCTTCAGTGTTTTCTTGCTAATCCAAGCTGACAATTTGGAAAAATAAATTTTATGTTTTCTTCCCTTTGAGAATTGGGATTCTCTGTTGGTCTCTGTTCACATTTAGTTGCAGAGGAAAGAACGGAAAACATTACATGTGGTCTTTGCCCTTTGAATATTGAAACTTGCTACCTACAGACCATCATTCTTCAGTTAAACCAGGCTCATGACAAATGGTAGAATTACAAAGTCTTTATCAACAGTGAGTCTGAGGCTAAAATTCTAATTCTTCTCTGTTATGTGTATCTGGGCTAATGGGCACGTGTGTATGCAAAAGCATCATGGCCCTCATATGGGTGAAGAGGGGCCAGAATACCAGGACATGGGTCTGGTTCTCAGCTGGCTGGAGAAAATTTATCCTATCGAAACGTTTCTCCAAATATGGTTATGACGTACCTTGCATCATTTTGAGCTGAAAGTCTCTAAGCATGAAGTAGAAGTATCATAAAGAATTCCATTGTAGATTTGTAAAATATTCAGCTAGAGAAGGAGCTTCCATCCTCCCCAGTAAACAAACTCAACCTTAGAAATTGGCCCTCTGAACTCCAGTGAAGGAAACCGTGTGGCTGACGCTCTCATTGCCAAATTTATTCGGACATTCAAAAATTTGCTTTTGAATGGAATGATAAGCAAACAGTTTGCTAAATAAACTTAAATTTTCAATTTATTTTCAGGAAGTGATAATCATTTCTGGTTCCCAGGCCACATTGAATTGAGTTAAAGATATAGACAGCGTCAAATGAGAGGGGCTGAAGATTCTAGCATCGGGTCTATTCTAACGTACTTGGTAGGAATGAAGAATGCTGAGCGATCTTCGGCACTGAGCTAGACTAATACTTGAGGAAGGCGGCATCAGCCACTGTAGAATAACAATCCAATGTTTTAAGCCTGGCCCAGAATGAGCTTAATCGGACTCACAAGTTAAAACGTCAAAAACAAAACTCTAGAACAGGTGGCTTGTAGATGAACCAGTAGGAAAAAAGCAGAAATCATACAGTGGAAAGAATACTGGACTGGAATCAGGTGTCGGATTGAGTTCCAGCTGCACAACTTGCAACTGTAGGACTGAGGAAATTGCTCTCCCTCTGAGCTCTCCACTGGGGGTGATAGTATCGTGCCTGCTCACTGCATCCCTGCATTCCTTCACAAATGCAACAGAGGTTTGTGTCCCACCGCAAAGAACACTCCTACTGGGGTGAAATGAAACATAGTGGCCAAGAACCAGGGCTCCAGAGCTCCACCCATGTCCCACTGCAGAATATCAGGTAAGTTACTCAGTCCCTTTTTGCCTTTTTTTGCTCATCTGTAAAACAAGAACAATTGCATGTGTCCCCGTAGGACAATTTTAAGGATGAAACGAGTTGATTCTTACAAATGGTTAGAGGAGTCCCTGTCAAACAGCAAGTATGGTTGTTAGTTGCCTCATCATGCCTGGCCCTCGGCAAGATGCGGGAAGGAGACAGATTTGGTCCTTGCCCTTGGAGAGTTGGCTGTGGAATCAGCTGGGTGCACAGGCAACTTTGGATACTTACTTTAAAGATCAAGTGACATCATAAACGAAAAAAAAAAAAAAGCTTTGTAAGTTCTTTACAAACACAAGGCATTATTATTATTATTTGAATTCACCACACTCTCAAGGAAGAAAAATGACTTTAATGATGTGCATTAAACTAAATAATGCAGAATTTAATTAGTTTAAACTGTGGGATTCTGTATGAAAGACTTTTTAGGTGGGCTGTAGCATTGCTTTTAGGAAATAATGAGTCCACTTTAGGGTATTAAATGAGTTCCTAATGCCTCAAAGAATGAATGCTCCCCTGAAGAGCCCTCCTTCAGACTGGCTTGGCACTAGGGCAAAGAGAGCTCCTTGTTACCCAGACAGCTCTTCGTCCTTCCAATAAACCAGCTCGTTTATGCAGGAATAACCAGGCATTCAGGGAACTCTGCTTATTTACTAGTTTCCATGTTACTTTTTAAATAGGTCTAACCCTGTCAATGTTTTTCTTTATTTAAAGACTTTGAGTGTTTTCCAGTGTAATTTTTTATAAACTTTAAGCTATCTAGACTGGCATAAGAAATTATTTTTTGAAAATGTAAATTGATTCAAACCTTGGTTCAGTGTATGTCAATTATTAGGCTGACAGCTGAACTCTTGAATCTCTTGACAATTTAAATATTAATGTAGACTTTCAATAGCATCTTACGTGTTATGTCCAATACAATCAGAAAGGAAATGGATGTACTCCAAATAGCTAGCATTTGATAATGTGCACTTTCTGAAATGCCCAACAGAGAGTTTCCCAAGAGAAGGGGACATCGCAACATTTGCCATAACATCCTGTCAGCCACGTTGCTTCTTACCCATTCCTACAAAAGGTGAATCTAATTTCATGGAAGTTCCACTAGCTGCATCTCAATGTAGATGGTGTTTGGATGCATAAGTGGGGCTGGAACGAACCAGCATTTTTCTTTGAAATAAAATCTCTAGTACTTCAAGAAGGATCTACTTTCAGAAAATAATGGGCTCCAAGCTTCCTCCTGTTATCATGAAAGGGAGTATTTGGAAGGGAGTTAAGTCAATAGTAGGACTTTGACAGATTCAAATGCCCAGGTAGTCCTTAAAAATTAAATGTATTAGAAAATACAAACATAGGGGTCCCTGGGTGGCTCAGTTGGCTGAGCGTCTGACTTTTGGTTTTTAAGCAGGTCATGATCTCAGGGTCCTGGGATTGAGTCCTGAGTCAGGCTCTGGGCTCAGAGGGGAGACTCCTTCTCTCCCTCTGCCCTTCTCTCTGCTCATGCATGTGCACTTTCTCTCTCTCTCTCTCTCTCAAATAAATAAATAAATAAATCTTTAAAAAAAAGAAAATACAAACATAAACTAATTGTTGCCCATGTTTAAAATCACAAATATTAGGTAGCATTCGTCGAATATCATATTCTACATTCTTTAATGAGATATAAGTAGTAATAGGATAAACCCCAAGAATTTGCAGCTATGATTAAATTGACAAAATGTAAAACAGAGATAGTTATAAGGAATGAACTCTGAGTAAAAAAGCCAGTAATTATCTAGTAATATCAAGTCTGTCATAGCTTCTCTTTATACAAAATGGTGGATCAAGAAAGTTTTTCTGAGAGAAAATTTTAAAAATGAATTTGCAACAACACGCTTTGGAGTTGGACCTGGGATTGAACCTTCTTTCTAATACTTATTAGTGTGTAATCATGGACAAATCATTTAAACAAGTCACTGTGTTTTCTCTGGAGATACTATATAATAATAGCTACCTTTTAGAACTGAGAGGAAAGAAGGTGATAATGTAATTTATGAAAAGTAGCTGGTTCATATATATATATATATATATACACATATATATATGTGTATATATATATATATATATATATGGCATGGATATGTGTGCGTGTGTGTACAAACAATTTTGCACATGTTTCCTCCCCCTTACCTATATAGAAATTGAGACCTTGACTCATGAATTTACATCTCTAGGAACACATAGAGCTCTTCAACAGCAAAATACGCTTTGAATCTAAGACAAATCTTTTGAAGTTCCTCATGGTTAATGTGATCTTCACGAAGGTCAGTAAGTCAGTAGAGCACTCTAATTCTCATTTCTGAAAACTCTCAGGATGCTCTGATTATTTCAATATCCGATTAAGTACAATCATAAACCTCCCCCCCCAAAGAAAATATGTGTGTTCACATTCAAGTGAAATAAACCACAAACCAGCATGAAAGAAAACTGAGGAAGTCTTCAAGATGCTAAAACTGGAAGAAAACCAATTAACTTGGAAAGCAGGTTAAACGTAAGTACAGCAGACAACTGCTGGTCTTTATTTAGTATTGGTGAGTGGGAGAGAAATGTCTGTTCCATTCACAGTGTAAACCAGACCTTGCAATAGACATCAACATATTAGCATACCCAAAACTTTGATTCGCCACTCCAGATTTGACTTTCCTCTCACCCATCGTTTGCTTTAGCTTACGTGTTTTGCTAGGCAGTAATAATGATAAAAATGCCTCTTCCTGAAATTCTTCCAAGCATTATTTGAGACTAGCAGTCTCCCTTCAGAATCGGTAGCAATGCAAATGTGGTACCACTAATAATAACACACGCACATGCACTGTCTCTCCTAGCCCATGTGAGGGATAGGAGTGATTATAAGATGCAATCTTTGATTTCAAGATGATTACAAGATAGTTTGGGAAAATATTATTTAGGATTAGGTTACCTCATGAGTGACAAAAATTCAAAACATAGCAGCTTAAACAAGTGTATTTATTCCTAGTACTGCTGTATGAAACTATCACAAATTGAGTGACTCTAAACAACAGAAATGTATTCTCTCACAGCTCTGGAGGACACACGTCCAAAATCAAGGTGTTAGCAGGGCCATGCTCCCTCTAGAGGCTCTAATGGAGATTCTTTCCTTACCTTTTCCAACTTCTGGTGGTTTCCCACATTCCTTGTAGCTGGATCACACTAATTTCTGCCTCTTTTCTTCACATCCTTTTCTCTTCTGTGTGTCTGAGCCTTCTCTTCTGTGGTGTCTCCCCTCACCGTGTCTGCTATAAGAACACTTGTAATTGAATATGGGGCCCACCTGGATAATTCAGGATGATCTCATCTTGAGATCCTTAACTTAATTACATTTGTAAAGACTTTCTCCAAATAAGGTTATATTCACGGGGTTCTAGGGATTAGGATGTGGACAGATTTTTTGGGAGGCCATAATTCAACCCACTACAACACAGTAGAAGTTTATTTCTCTCTTATAAAATCTAGGCAGAGAGCCAAAGGCTGATAGGATTCTCAACAGTGTGTCATCAACCCAGACTTTTACTATCTGGTTTCCCTGCTAAAACTGGCTTCCTTTCTTAAGACCAGTTTACAATCCAAGATGGCTGACTCAGCCATCACATCTGATTTTGAGCCAGTAGAAGAAAAAATAGGGTCCATGAGAGAGTTATAAATGAATTGCAGAGCTGTTGCCCCTGGTGTCTCTGACTCCACATTATAGAAGAAATAAAAACTCCATCTTTTAGTACTTGATAAGTTAAACTAGCTTTTCTATTACTTACAGCAAACATGTCCTTAAGCAAAACCAGGCCATAAAATACATACACATGTTAAAGGCAATTAAGCCATGCAAAGCAGCATATCATAAGGGACTGTGATAGAGTCCAGAAGAGGGGAAAACTCTGTGGCTCAAAGGATCCCGAAAGAGCTTGTTCCTGACCATTTTCAGGATTAGGAAGATTTGGCAACGTGGGAAAAATGAACTTGCAGATGATGTTGAGACTTAATTGATCTTTCTTGACCATAAAATCCAACAACTTGGATTTTGTAATTACTTGTTACCTATGATCACTTAGATTGTGTGTTAGGAACAAAAAATTATCATTCTAAAAGGAATCTATTGTATCCTTCACCTCTTAGGTTCTGTAGTGCTGGTAGAGCTTAGCCAGGAAAGCAGAACCAGACGAAACCTAAGATTTACCTAAGATAGCAGGGTACTATCTGAGGAACAACAACAACAACAAAACAGATCTGGAAGATAAAAAGAGAGGTAAGAGGGTCTGAGTTTTGAGGGGAACAGAGTGAGTTTGGGGGAGCTGCTGCTATTAAAAGAAAATGCTCCTCACCCCCTGCTGGTCCCACATTTGCTGCTGCTCACAAGAGAATTCAGAACAGGCTTATACTATTACTGAAGGTTTTGGAATAGCATTATAGACAGCAAGCCTTAACACAGGGACAAGAAAGCACTGGGGAAAATACTTGCACCTCTAAGATTAAAGCATCAACAACAATAGAATTTAACAAACTCTACATCATACAAATCTCAATTATGATCACTCAGACTTACCTTGAAGGTGAATAACTACCTTTACTCAAGGTAGAGATGACTGAGAAGCTGGGCACTGAGCTAACCACAGAAACATTTATGCCCTAAAATCACAGAAAAAATGGATAAGATGCAGAAAACACAAATATGGTATAAGATATTGGTTGTTTGCATGTTAGTTTCAATAGCATTCTACCTTGATTGCTTTTTTAAAATGTCATGCACAGTATGCAAACACCCATCATGAGTATTTTTCCACAAATTATTTCTCCCTGTGCTGGAAGGAGCCCAGAGATTACCTACCAGTGGCACAGGCACTTGGTACTTACTTGCTACACAGCGCCATCTGGTGGCAAATACTGCAAATTTCAGACACAGGGTCCCTGGGTTCTCGAGAGAGTCGCCAGGGCACATACCCTGATGTGTAAACCCAATGGAAAATGAGTAAATACACTGACTATCTTTAGGAATATTTGTCAAAGTTGAAGATCAAGTTATTTGTTAATTATTCTCCTAATTAGTACTCCAAATATATAATTAATGTATTTCCAATAAAAATGAACTACTTTATCAACAAATTGATTCTTAATAGCAACAATACTCAATCTGCATAACACTGTAGTTTTTAAAGTCCTATTCTTATTTATTAATGCACGAGATGGCTATGGGTATTATGCCTTTCTCACATATGGGAAATGAAGCTCCGGTAAGTTAAAGAAATTGCTCAAGCTCACAAAGCTTAAAATAATGGTGGTGTGGAAAGCCCAAATAAAGACTCTGTTACCAATCCGTGTGTCTTCTTCACAATGATCCTGTTTCCCTCTGCTTAAAATGAAATGAAGCAGTTTCAGTTGAAGCTAGATTGAAGCTTTAGCTTTAACAGAAAGTGGTCTTTTGAATTAGGTGGTACTTCATAAAGTAACAGTCCCAAGCCTCCCCTGGTAGAATCTGGAGGAGGACTCAGCAAACTTGGTGGAGACAGCTCTGCGTTCTTAAGATCAGTACATGATTTTTTTTCTTGTTTCCCCCCCAGCCCTTGTATTTACATATATGAAACACCATCTCTCTGTCTTTGTGTTTTGCTCAGCTGCCCCATCTTGGGATTTACTCATTATAACTGCTTTTTTATCAGAAGCAACACCTACTTTTCAGTAGACCTTCAGGTGGCCCCTCACTCCCTCCTGGTAGATGTATTTCTTTCAGAGTTAATCAAAGAATGATATTTAAGGTGGCATCTCTTATTAGGCATCTAGATGACTTATGCCATTCATATCAATGAGACCTTTTCAACCCTAATATCTGTTCCAATGATTTATGGAGTACAGCCTTGAAATTTAATTATGGTGATGTTTCAAAGGCTGATGGACAGCTTTAAGCATCTTGCTTTAACATCATTAGACAGTCCCAAGTTTCAGTGCTATAAAAGATTGAAGATCAGTCTACTGCATGTCTTACCTTCATTGTGATCTATAGGTATAAGCCTACATTTCTCAGACTCTGTCAGAAGGTTTTTTATCTTGTCAGAAACTATTGAAATTTAAGGGCCATTTTTTTTTCAAAGCCTATTTAAACCTTATGGGTATGGTCCTGATGCTTTCGGTAAGTATTTTAGTGGTTCCTATACCGTTGCTTACATTCTTAGACTTGAGCAAAGAGTCCTAAAGCTTTGAACAAAACTGGGACTTATTAATGTATTCATTTAAAATAACCTCCTGAGAAAAATGATAAATGTGCATTATGATGTTTAATCTTTATTGATTCATCAGAATCATTTGAAAATATATTTCAAAATTTATCTCAAATGCAGAACATTTTCTTTCCTACAGCTACCACACAACTGAAAACCCCAAATTTCCCTTTTTCTTTATGCCATTTATCATCAGCAGCAATAAAGATTTTGGAATTAGAACTTAGGTAGCAATTTGGGGATGATGTATTAGCCCTTCTTCAGCTATGTTTGCTCTAGAGAGGTGATTAATATAAATGTCAGTTTATTTGTAAACTAGGAATATGTAACACAGAAAAGAAGACACAGAAAAGAACTAATACTGCCATTTCCAGAGCCTCGTTTCAGACCCTAAATGAATTTTAGTTGGGTAATGGCCATCACTGATAAACCCTAGAAGTAATATTGCCTAAAGTGACAAAAAATACAGTGGCGTCCATCTCTTTTCAAGGTGAAGACATTGCTTACTCTGTTTCAAGAGCTCAGCATATAAATACAGTTTACAAGGAACTTTAAACTGATCACTAAAACCTGTGTATATTCAACTGTTAAATCAAAAGGAAGCGTGTGGTGTTGATCAAGCCCAGTAATCACCGTTTAATATCACTGAGGAGATAGCAGCATGATGAAAAGGATACGGATGGTATAAATCAACTGAAGAAATTTTGAGCCAAAGACCTTCATTTTTAAAAGGCAGAGATTAAAATCACCAAGCTAATAAGATCTGCTCAGGGACCTAGAAATGTCAGCCAAAAATATGGAAAATGTATCCCCCAAGAGTAAGCATTACTAGGTTGGTTTATAAGTAATAGTTATCTGCTGAAAACAGACCATTAAGCTTGCTGTTTAGCTTAAAGGCAGTATTTAGTTGGAATGCTATATATGGGATGTCTTATTCATATATTAATGTTCATGTCTAATGGATGGGAAAAGAAATAAGTATTACAAATGGATTCTGCTTTAGTTTCCCTAGCTCTTTTCTGACATCTGGCATTCACTTTCTGCTCCAAATAATAACTGCTTTGCAAATGTCTCCCCTAACCCAAGAGCCTCAAAAGGTACTCTTTGTCAATGGGGTAGCCCCCTTGTACTACTTTGACTACCTAAGATATTGATATAATCTGTTGATTTGGCAGTCATCCCCAACAGATTGGAGGTTAAAGAACAGAATAGTGTCCTAATAATTTTATCTCCAAGGCCTACCTCTGTTCCAGGCAAACAGCAAGTGCTCAATACAAAATTGTTGATCCTTAATAATTCTCTCACTATGACTCAACATAAGCATACCTCCAACCCAGCTGATCAACTTCTGATCTCCAGACGCTGAAAAGCCCCTCCTCTGTGGCTTGGCCTCTACCATGTCTCCTTTAGGGAGTTTCTGATTCCTCTTTACTTTTTAACTCTTTCCATTTTTATAAGATATAGTCTATGAGACATCCCAGAAGACACAAAATTTTCTCTCCTTTCTCTTCCTACAGCATTTACTATTTTCCCCAATTCTCCTAGCTCATATTAGCACATGCTATCTTGCGGCATTGCTTATGTTTTTAATTTGCAATCAAAACTCCTAAACAAGATTGAGTTTCTTCAAGGACAGGAGTCCTATCTTGGATTTGGTTACACAACAGTTACCTCGAGTGCTGCATTAGCATGCTCAGGTGCTCAGTAGAACTGAGTTTACAGAATGCTGGTTTGATGCTTATCTAATGATAACATAGCATAATAAGAATGAAGCCCAGTGCTCAGCAGGCAACACAAGTATAAGCTATGAACAATATCTTGATAAATTATGTGAAAGTTCAGGCTGAAAACATGTAATGCAAAAGGATTTGATGAAATTAATTTTTAAAGATAATTTGAATCATTACAGTGAAAAAGTAGTGCAAAGTTCTACTCATCGTTCAATATGCAAAAAAAAAAAAAATGCCACTTTTTCTCGAAAGATTCCCTTATCCATTTCCCTCCCCTCCCCAGCCAAATTAGAATCAATGGTTTCCTAAGATGAATACTCAGAACATAGCATTTATTTCTCAAGTATTTGTTTTTCTCAGCCATACTCAAAGTATCATCTCCACTTTGGAATGTACTTAATCGAACATAACGTGTTTTGTCCTCTTCTAAGCCATAAGGTATTTGAGGGAAGGAAATCAAGTGTAATTTATTTTTGAAGCAATCCCAACACTTGGAGAATGCCTGACCTGTAGAATGTCCCAGGAGTGTGCCTGCATGGCTACATGAATGAATCAGGGTCTATACAGTTACTATAGGGGCTATTCAAGTTAAAATTCTGTACCTGGAGACTAACAACCTGGAGATTCTTGATTCCTAGAAGCACACTTTTTAATTTCAATGTTTCCAAAATCACCATACCTCTGACATTTGATGTGTACATTTAATGTTGTTATTGTTGTGTGTGTGTGTATGTGTGAAAAGAGTTAATTGATGGCACATCTTAGGATAAATAATATCTTTGAATTGAGAAACCAGAACACAAGTCAAAACGTCTAACTTAAAGATCTGCTAATTGGTTTTACATGTGTCTGCAAGAAAGAGTACATGGTTGAATGTGAGGAAAAGAATCTCCATCTTCCCAAAGAGAAGCAGAGTTCTTTGTTCGATACATTGCACCCCTGGAATGAAATGAGTAAGTATTTGCTATAACTAGAAAACATATTCATCTCTAAAAAACTGCAAGAATTGTTTAAAAGAGAGCTAGTCAACTGCCCACTCTTCTTCCTGCATTCATTTGTTCTCAGATGTTAATCTGTTTTCTCCCGTGCCCCCATTATCACTGCGATTCATGGTCATCTTTAAATATAGTTGGATCACTTATTTCTGTCTTCATTCATGTTTTGCGTGAACCTTCTCATTCATGATAAAGACTAGTTACTTTCGATGTGTAAAATCTTGGATTCATAGCCAAACAACAGTTGGCCAGTTTGCAAATTAAATCCTTGGTTATAAAGAGTTCCAGGAAAGAACAGAAAATGTGGATCACATAGCGTACCTAGAATTCTACTTCTAGAAACACATTCCCTGGCACTAGATGTGCTGACGGTATGATATGAGTATAACCTTAATCACAAAGGACAACAGGCTAAGCTACCCACATTGTGGGCAAGAAATAATCAAGAATAGAGAACGCTTTCTGATCCCCCTGCCACCTACTTTGGGATTATCCATAAGGTTTATAAAAGCAAACAGAGGAGAAAAGTCACACCATGTATTAATTTTGGATAATGTCCAGGACAGCCAGTTAAGTATATATGTTCAAGAAGTGTCTGATAAAACAAGAAAACATTATTTCTTAGGAGTATGTATGGGCAATGATGTTGTTTATTTTTCCTTTTTCATAGCATAGCAGTCTAACCACTCCGTGTGTGTGCATGTACCTGGGCAGGGATGAGTAGGCAAATGATAAAGAACACATATTGAATCAAATTGTAGTTTGAAGTTTGATCATTGCTATAAAAGACTGCAATTGTCCTTGTGAGTCTAAAGAGTTAATTTTTTTTCTAGCATGATTTCATTTTACATCCCAAAGAATCAGATTACTACCAGAAAAATGCCACTTAAATGGGAAAAATAAAAGGAGGCAAGAAAGGGATAGACAAAAAAGCAGGCTTGAATGCATAATGAATGCTTTGCAACTCATTGATAGACAACCCTTAAAACAAAGCATTGTTGTGTAAAATGTTCTAGAGAAAAGAATTCAAGAGTTTATCAAATGAGTTATTGGAGAAGAATTTTTTTTAAATCTGCCAGAAATGTACCAGGCCATTATTGCATCTTATAAATTATTTATTATTCCTAGATATGTCATAAAGCCCAACACAAATAAAGAAAAAATGCTGACAAGACAGAAACATCATTGTGAATATAGAGATAGCTTCCTGATGCCTTGCAAAAACGTTCCAAGAATCTCTGCACCCTGCCCCGCCACATTCTCACCACTTACATATCTTGCTTCTTTGTATTTGAGGATGTCAGCATTTTCCTTTCCCAACAAGACCACCCATTTCCATTTCTCTTTGCGTGACTATGCTAATAGACCACAAACCACTTTTGCTTGTGTGTGTGTGTGTGTGTGTGTGTGTGTGTAAGAGAGAGAAAGAAAAAGAGAATTAACCACGAAAAATTAAGAAAAATGTGATAGTGAAGAGAAATCCAATTTTATAAACATCTATTAATATGACTGCCTGGTTTATATGCGACTCTGCAAGATTTTGCCATTTCTCCCGATTGCCTTAGCTATATTCTCGAGTCTTACCTAATAAAGCAGTGAAGTCTCCCTAGTCTTTCATTCTTATGAAGCAGGCTAATGAAATATCATAGAAATGTTTTCATTTTAACACTGGGGAGACATTACGTATCTGACTGTAAAATATTTTTCTCCTTATTCACTTTTAAGGGTCTTATGAAAATTAGTACAGTTTTAAGTAAAAGCAGTAATTTCCAAGTTGCTTATTCACATGAAGACATACTGTCTTCCTTCTCTTGTCTTATTCTTTGCCCATTACTAGTTTTCAATTCTGGAAGCACATTTTTCTCCCTCATGGTCTTTCTGGTGAATGGCTAGAACTAGATCCCAAATTCCCTTAGGACAGACGTTCTGTCTTATGTACCTTACTGTCCTCTGCAGCACTTCACCAAATGTTTTGCACATCACAAGTGTTCCATAAATATTTGTTGATTTTAATGAGTACGTGTGTGGAGTGGGTTGCATAGACTTTCACCTCTTACTGGGGTGCACTTAGAAAACTCTAGGGCACTAAATATCGTTCCACTTTATCTGACCTCCTCCAGGGCTGGTGTGTGGGAGGTTGCAGCTCTATTCTTCTTTGTATCTGAAAAATCATACTAAATAATACCATTATTTGGTATTTAACTCCTGTCCGTAAGCACAACAAACCTAAGAAGATAATTTCCCTACTGCTAACTCTTAGTTAAGTGGCCCCAAATTTTCCTACTTTCATTTTCTTAATCTTGTATCTAAATAAATATACTTTGGGGGCACCTGGGTGGCTCAGTCGTTGGGTGTCTGCCTTCGGCTCGGGTCATGATTCCAAGGTCCTGGGATCGAGCCCCACATCGGGCTCCCTGCTCAGCGGGGAGTCTGCTTCTCCCTCTCCCACTCCCCCTGCTTGTGTTCCCTCTCTCGCTGTGTCTCTCTCTGTCAAATAAATAAATAAAAACTCTTTAAAATAAATAAATAAATAAATAAAAACTTTTATTCTATGTATTTTTTCAGAATCATTTCTGCATACATTGTTAAAGGGTTGCTCTGGCAATATTCGGATGAAATAAACTAAGTATCTATGGTCTGATGGTTAGGAGTAAGTCGAAAATTTGAGACATTGTAGAAAGAAGCATAGTGGGAAGTGGGATATAGTGAGGAATGCCAGAGAAGGCTGAAGTTGCCTGTGAAAAATGTGGCAAAGGGGGAATTATTTCAATTCTAAACTCTTCTTTTCATCACATTCAGGACCTTGGACAAAGTGAGACTCGGGTCACTGACTGGGCATAAGGGCCTCTATGACTTTCACATAAATATGGACTGTAAGACAGGGCAAGGAGCAAGCAGGGAAGGAGCCTTACTTCTAACAGGCTGGGAGATTCTGGGTATTTCTCCCCTTGACTGCAGCTTCTTCTATTGTCGAGTGAAGGCATTAGGCTGGATTGTTTCATTTTTCAATCATTGTTTTGTGTTTTATGGAATCAATCTTTGATACTTGCTTTCTGCAGAACCCCCATAATCTATCACTCCACAAGGACTCCTGAGAATGGCTCGCCCTCTGTTTTGGCCACTCTTTCTTGGTTCAGACCCTTTTCATTGCTTTCCCTGCTTTTGTCTTTACTGGTTAATTCACTCTGTACATTTAGTCTGTGCTAACCATGACTAAACTGCATCATTTCCAGCTCCAGCATCTTCCAAGATGCCCTGTGATTAGAAAACATGATTCCCAATCTTAGCCCAGGTCTCTCCTCAGCCAGAGTGACATATGGCTTTTTTCTTAATTCGTTCTTTACTGAGAAGTTAACTCTTAGCTGATTTCTTATCCCTTATGTCGAATTAATAGGTCTAAACACTTCTTATTTCTTGGTTTCAAACTTAACCTTTGCTGGTGCAATTTTAAGGCCACTTCCTTTTCTAGATCACTCTATTGCACAGTGATCTCTTTTCCCTCTTAAATCTCTATGGTGCTGTCTCTTCCACTTGTTTCTTCCTTACCATTTATTGCCTCAATCATCTGGATCTGCCAGTTATTACTTACGTGGCTTTCGGCAAATGACAACTGCTTAAGTCTTCAGTTGCTCTATCTGTTAAATGTGAATGACAGCTGTATATACCCACAAGTGGTTTTAAATCCCCTCGTATAGTACATACAAAGCACTTTGTACTGTGCCCAGGTCCTAAGAGTGACTAATACTGTTACCTAGAAAATATGTATATTGGCCTTTTTCATTATAAGGCATTTACTCTTAATTACAACAGAGCACAAGACAAGAAAAAATAAAAGTAACCTACAGGTCTGGGTAGAATGCCGTGTGTATATACAAACATGTGACTGCTCTTGATGATAGAAATGACCAAGAGTATGTAAAAATGGGGAGTGTGAGGAATCTGTGGCAGAAAAAGACTTGGGGAAGATATTATCTTCATTATGGAATTTTCAAGATTTTCCTGATAGAAATAATAGCAATAAAACCACATTGAGAAGAGACACTCAGAGACATGTTCCAACTCACTCCCCTCTGAGATAAGGATGGCCTTTTGAGATCCAAGCAGAAGAGCTCAAGGACTCCATAAACACCACCTATTTTGGAAAGCAGAGGATTAGAAGCAAAGGTGCCCAATAAAGGGCAGAAAGGGCTTTCCTTTGGCAGTTGTGGATTGAGGACATTTGAGAGAAACTAAGAGGGTATACAGAGGGTCATGGGCATTTACACACAGTAGGATTTTCCTCCAAGCAACCAATCTGTTCTTGAAAAGGCAGTGGGTGAGCAATGAGCATCCTCTCCCAGTGACAACTGGTGTCATTCACCATTCCAAAAAGACAGTGCCGAGACTACGCTCCCCTTTCGGAGATTGCCTTTGCTCACACAAGGAAACAGAAAGTAAGTGGCCATTGAGCCAAGCTTTAAACTCGGTATCATTTGACTCCGAAACACTAAAACAAAATATTTAAAGAACAAAAAAGTCATAATATAATTGACTGAAGGTGGGCATCAAATCCATTTTTAAATGTCTGAATAATTGTTATACATACAGTCGTGAAAGTGGCGATTTTATTTTTAAAAAGTAAAATATGTGATATTGTGAGAATTTTAAAAACTGGAACTATATATTAAATTATATGAAAATAAACTGGGATTTGGGTGAGAAGTTAAAGTATGGCAGTGTTTTCATCTCGCATCACAGGAAGCCAATGAATACCATTTTGTTCTTGATATTGATAAAACACTTGGAAATTAAATACTCTTCTAAATAAACTGTATGCTATTAAATACACTGAAACTGAATTTATCAAATACGTAGGGAGTATAATGACAACACTGCATATTAAAACCCGTGGAACCCAGCCAAAGATGAAATTAAAAGCAAATTTACATCATGAAATACTTTGATTAAAATAAGGAGAAATGAAGATATGTAATTTGAAGAAATAAAATCTTTAAAAAGAAAGGAGAAATAGAAGGGATTAATAAAGATATATATATATATGTGAACAAGTTTAAGGAAAAAATGAATCTATAAATAAAAGAAATTCCTTCTATTTTATCACTCAAAAACTGTCTTTTATAGATGTTAATAATATATGGAATTCTGTTTGGTATTGCATGATTTAAAATATTGGGTGTGTAGACACCTCAAAATTAATTTGAGAAATTCTGTGGCTCCACTCAAAGAAATAAGTTTTAATATTTCTATATAGCTAAAACTGAAGATGAATTTTTCACCTCATCCTGAGGACAACTGAGAGGGTCAGCTGTCAAATAAACGCTAGGAGGGAAACACAAATTTCACCTTGGGAGCCCGTGGAAGTAACTAAAAGAGAAGGTCATAATCTTACAAACACCATAGCTGAGGCATAATGAGTGCTCCACAGGCTAAAAATAGGAGAGATATGCCACATGTATTAAGACATATCAGAGAACAAACTAGACACATCAATATAAGTTTAAAAAAAATCAACATCTAGAACTATGAGGAGCATGAGATTCTATTTACCCTACTTTCAAATTAACACATTGTCCCACCATAATTTCATGAAGCTGGCAGAAGACACAAAACCCATGGGTCAGAGACAAAAAAACCTTGATGAGTATCTTGTTTATATTAATTCCTCTTGCACCCAAGCTCTAGGAGGGTTGATGTGGAGTGGGCCAGATGGTGGCTGGGCACCAGTGCATTTGCATCACAGCTGAGGAGCCTTGAGTTGGAACCCAAATCTTTTGTAATGGACTGTAAGCAAACCTGCTTGACCTTGGTGGCAAAGCAAGATATTATCTCTATTATGCTAAGCCTTAAACAGATCGGCCCTCTGCTCCAAAGGGAGACAATATCTTTATCTTCCATGGCTGTTTGCTCTTTGAAAAGATATTCTAGGACAAAGGCCACCATGCCTCTGCTCACAATATGTTCAGAAATGAGGAAAACCCATGGAGACTTGTCTCTGAACACACACAGATGCTCTAAAGTGCCGATGTTGATTTATAATTGCTCTGCCTTCTTACCTGTACAAATCTGTGTAACAGGCTATAGAGTAGATAGGATCCAGGATTTATTTAGCAACACTTATTTTTCCAAGCAACTCAAGATAGTTCAGCTAGTAATGTATAATTCCAAGGGTCAGTTATTTGAAATTATTTTTTAAAGGAAAAATATAATAGCTGGACAACCTGGATGAAAAATTTAAACATTCAAAACAATATAAATTAGGAAAAGTATATAATACAAATAGGTCACAAAAGATCATAAGAAAATACTATATTTAGCTAAATGATACAATATATAATTTTCTAGCAAACATGAATTATCTAATTTCTTAGCATTTAACTCTAATCCTTCTGGAATAAACTTTGGTATATAATATGATAGAGACATTGAATCTTTAAATATTAATTTACCAAATATCCCCAATATCTGATATCTCAAATATCATGTATAGGTAATTCCTCTTTAATATACTGACTTACATAGAGAAAATCCTAAAACAAAATAGCATAACACTAGAGATAGTGAAAAATGGTCAATAGATTTGATTTATCATTTTATTACTGTCTATTCTGTCCTAGGAAGTTGTGTAGGGCAACATTTAAGAGTTTAGATGCATTGGGGCACCTGGGTGGCTCAGTCATTAAGCGTCTGCCTTCAGCTCAGGTTATGATCCCAGGGTCCTGGGATTGAGCCCCGCATCGGGCTCCCTGCTCGGTGGGAAGCCTGCTTCTCCCTCTCCCACTCCCCCTGTTTGTGTTTTCTCTCTCGTTGTCTCTCTGTCAAATAAATAAATAAAATCTTTAAAAAAAAGAGAGAAAGAGTTTAGACGCAAGACACTGCCTTCCTCAGTAAGAAAACTCACCCACCCCTAAATAGCTGAATGATTTGGGGCACGTTATGTACCTCTTAGCCTTTCTATACCTTGGTTTCATCCACTGTAAAATGAAGAAGAATAAATGTACATACCTCTTATCTGGATTAATGAGTTAATGATTAAAAAGAGTTAATACAGTACCTGGGACAAAGAAAACATACAGAAAGTGCTTTTTACCATTTTTAATTTAGCACAGCAAAACATGGCAAATACAGATGACAACAAATGTAACGTATCTGAGATTCAGATTAGATAGCTTTAATTTATGAGAAACTTATAAATCTTTAAGAAAAAACAAAGACCCAGGGGGGACATGGGTGACTCATTTGGTTAAGCATCTGACTTCAGCTCAGGTCATGATCTCAGGGTCCTAGGGTTGAGCTCCGAGTCGGGCTCTGGGATCAGGGGGGGAATCTGCTTATCCCTCTCTCTCTGCTCCTCCTCCTTGCACTCTCTCTCTCTCAAATAAGTAAATAAAATATTTTTTTAAAAAAAAGAAAAACAAAGACCCTGATGGAAAATATGCTAAGACACATAAGCAGGCAATAGACATGCACAAAGGAAAAAGTGTTAAAATATTTAATATTACTAACACTAAAAAATGAAAATAGAAACAATGAGTTTTTTCTATCATATTGCAAAGATTAAAATGAGTAGAAAAAAATATGCATTAAAAACTCTCAAATAGGGTGGGGTGGGAGGGATGGGGTGACTGGGTGATGGACACTGGGGAGGGTATGTGCTCTGGTAAGCGCTGTGAATTGTGCAAGACTGTTGAATCTCAGATCTGTACCTCTGAAACAAATAATGCAATATATGTTAAGAAAAAAAAAAGAAGAAGAAGAATGTAGCAGGAGGGGAAGAATGAAGGGGGGGAAATCGGAGGGGGAGAAGAACCATGAGAGACGATGGACTCTGAAAAACAAACTGAGGGTTCTAGAGGGGAGGGGGGTGGGAGGATGGGTTAGCCTGGTGATGGGTATTGAGGAGGGCACGTTCTGCATGGAGCACTGGGTGTTATGCACAAACAATGAATCATGGAACACTATATCTAAAACTAATGATGTAATGTATGGGGATTAACATAACAATAAAAAAATTTAAAAAAAAAAACTCTCAAATACTCCTCAAAGAATTAGTGTAGAGGCATATCAATTTCCTGGAGGAAATATGTCAATATGGATCAAATCCTTAAGCCTTTTAAGAAGATATCCCACCACTCTAAATGTATTCCAATGATAAAATCAAATGTGTATAATGTTGCATATACACATCTATCAGAGTGTTATTTATAACAGCAAAACATTAAAAATAACCTAAATGTCCTGCCAGAGAGCAGTGCTTGTGTCTATTACAGTGTATCTGGAAGATACCAAGTGCAGGACTAGGACAGGGGGAGGCAAGACAGGTGCTCTGGGCACGTGATTTAAGGAACCGCTCATTCTCATGGCTTGCTCTTGCAAGCCCCCGAGGGTGAGCACCTCCTTAAATTTTGCCAGCAAAGGACTTTTTTGCCTCACCCTAGGCCAGATCCTAAATATAAAATTCATATGTAAAACCATGTTATGAAAGATTATCTAAGGATTTAAATTCATATTTTTGTATGTTTCTTATGCAAAATCCAGGCTTGACACAAAGGCTTCTGCCTTTGTTAGGATAACGTTGGTCTAAGTCTTGTCCTGTTAATTATCCGACATTTAATTTCTTGCTATTTTTTTTTTTTACTCTTTTGAGTAGTGTTATGATGACCCTCCTTGTGTATAATTCTTTCTGTTTATCAAATTTTTTAAATTTGTTTCTTGGAATTGGGATTGTTAGCCAAAAAGTATGAACATTTTTAAGAGCCTTAATAAAAGTTGATCGTTTTCCAGAAAGACTCCGTTTTTACACCCTTAAGTGGGCAATGTAACTTTCTAAGGCTTCCAGACATGTGTCTCCCCTTGTACTGAAGCTCAAAGGCGTGATAAATTTGGACTATTTCACCAACTCACCAACTGCAGAAACTTCTAACTCAGCAAAGACCTGATTGGATACATTTTTTGTTTTTCTTTCTGTGCTTTGCACTTTTAACCCCTTTGAAAGCTTACTAGGCACTAGTTGACTGGTAAATACCTCAGATACATTTTTTTTTGCCACAATTTAAGTCACTTCCTAAACCTATGAGTTCCTTTTCTTCTCTTTCTTTCTTTCTTTCTTTCTTTTTATCTTCTGGTCGAAGCAATATGAATAGAGGCTGGCCAGAAGTCAAGGGAAGACAAAGGAGCCAGCTGGCTTCAGCAGCTCCTATAATTCTGTACAAATCACAGTGTGGAGAATGCTGAAAAATGGCGAATTAACGTAGACGGCCTTTCAGGAGAACTCCTCCCTCCACAGACCACTACCCTTGATTGCACTGTGCTGGGATAACATAAAACTGCTGCACGGGAACTATCTAGAATTTATTTACTACGTTAGACTTGGAGCGACAGGACATTAAAATCCATTTGAAGATGCAAAGAAAGAAAATAGTTCTGACTCTTGTTTCCATTGTCAAGGCATCCCAGAAAAAGAGGGAGCTTTCTGAAATGTTATAGTGTCTAAGGAGTCACGTTTGTACTCTCGGACCACATCTAAATTGATCAAGGGATCCTCTATTAATCTTTTTATTTTCCAGCTTATATTAGTGGGAATTTCCACCTAACGGATGATACCAGTGATCCAAGTCTCTGTGTAGGGCAGGCGCAAACACAGAAGCAATAATGTCACAGCCCAGGCTTTCTTAGTCCAACGGACATGGACTGAGAGCCCACATTAAGTACCTTCAGGCTTCTGGAGGGTGCTGGCTTGGCAGCAGATGACAATGAGCTGCAGGAATTTGTGGTGAGGGACAAACTGAACACGCAAAAAATAGCATCATATTGTCATCTCAAACGCCTAGAAAGGGAAATCTGTTGTTAAGGCTTTGATACTTGTTTTATTTCTCTGTTCCTTCCTCCACCTCTTTCTGTCTCTCACATTTACACTTTTATAAGGAAAGTTTCAATTAATCCAAGAGAAGCTGCCTGTGCTTTTAAGACAACAGGAAGTCTCCAATCTTACTCTCTAATGAAGACTTACTAGCAGGCGTATTTGCAGGGGGACTCAGGTTTTATTGGTGGATACTGTGAAATTTTTTTTAAAAAGTCCGATACCTATTTTAGCAGTTGCCCCAGAGAGTTACTTATGACTTTCAATCGGGTAACATGACATGGTATCTATAGTTGTCAGCTTTGAAATGTAAGCTGCCAGCTACCAAATAGCTTATCATAGAATGTCCAGCCCCCCATTAGCAGTTACAGTATTTAAAAAAAAAGTTAGATTTTTAAAAATCTAAAAAAATACTTTTGATAGCAGAAACAAAGTGAAGTGAGCTTAAGTGTTTTCTCTCTTTGGTCCCTCAAGATCCAATGGGTCAGGCTTTCTTGGCACCTGCTGTCCCCAGCTGTGGTGGCTGCAGTCTGGCTATGGAATAGACTCATCAGAATTGTGCACCACCAGCTGTTCGTGTTTCCATGTCTTGTCCTCAGGGTCCCCTTCTGATTCCAAATGACCCAACTAGTTGTGGTGCAAGTGCTCTGAGCGTGAATTATGAATGGCATGCCTTGCCCATCCATCAGCTGGACTTTGCAGGCCACCTATACGTGTCAGAGGTAGGCAGATTGTTCCTTGTGAAAGCTGGCAGAAAATAACACATCCAAGAAAAGGATGGCACTCTCTGTCTTTATTTTGTTCAGTCCAGTTCTGGGCCTTCCATTTGCCCATATCTAGTCCATATAGCTTCCCTTTCTTTCTAGCCAGTGAGGAAGTCAGAAATCTTCTGACAAACAAAATGCAATGAGAGAAAAGAGTCAGAAGAAGTCTTGAGTCTGAGTTCTACTTGAGGATGTGAGCACATTTATGCAATCTGGACTTGCATATTCATCTAATGAATTCAGTTTGGAAATCTGGCTCCTACTGCTACTTCCTAGAAGAGATGCGGTGCCAAGAGGGTGGCAGCTGAGAGGGGAGGGACAGAAGGCAGGAGAGTGGGCGAGACTAATTGGTCTTGTCACATAACACAGATTAGATTAGGTCTGCCTAAAACTAGGAGGGGGAAGGGATGTTTAATCACTGTTTATACCAAAAAGATATAAAGCCGAGCAGCCTCGGAGAACCAGATGCAGGGATAGAAGCACAAGCTTCTTGACAAGAAAACAGGAAAAACTAAGTGCAAGAAAAAATTTTTTTAAAGGTACAACATTTTGCTCTTCAACTAGATAAGGTAATTGAGAACCAGAATAGCAAAGTATAATCTGAGGAGAATTATGGTAATTTTTGATAATTCTCTAAGACCAGAACAGAAGTTTACCTTGTTAAACTAGTCAATAGATTTTTTTTTTTTTTTTTTAAGGAGAGCAAGAGATTGCTGGAGTTGTGAGGAGTATTCTAGCTACAAAGATCAACTTTTCAAGGAAACAGGAGTAAATATTTTAATACAAATAACTAATATGGTTAACTGTTAATGATTCTTATTGGTCGATAGCATAAGGCGTCTTAGAATCTCTGTTCCAGAATTACTATTGTAATTCAAGTTACTGTGTGCACTACAATGTAAAACCACATTTTTAAAGATAGTGCTCGGCAGCTCAAACTCAGAGAACCCAGGCTGAGCACTCCCTCATTTGTTCCCATTACTTAAGGGGCTCCTGCATGTTGGCTAAATGAACAAAATTCCTAAAAGAAGAAAGCCGATGTATTTTTTGTCTACCCTTTCTTCTTACCTATTTGTTTTCCTGCCCCATTCCTTCCCTTCGATCTCTCTGACTTTCTTCCTTTCCTCAGATAGTTTGTGCCTTTCTAGCAAATTCCAATTATTTTAATAAGAAAACATGAGGAGGAAAGAGAACGTGTTGATTTGTGACTAAAAGTTTTCTTCAGATTAGTGTGGGTTCTTATGCCATAACCTTTTCCCTGGACTCTGGGACTCGAATGAAATAGGTATTTCCCACAGGTCATTCTCTCTGTTGCCTCTGGCCTCAGACCACAGTCAAAGCAGCCCCCCTGGGTTTGTCTTACAGACCACATCAGATATCCCAGACACCCCTCTTTATCAAACCCAGCTGTGAGCTAACTAATAGCACCAAAATAGATTCTTCTCTCCTTTTTACTGTTGGGAAAACATACACCAGAATCATAGCTCCCTGTAAATAGATGAGCCTGTTCTGCCCCTTTAGTAAATAATCTGTGGCTTTATCATGGGAAGTTTTTATTTAATTGGTGGACCTGGTTTGTCATATTGCATTGTGTCAAAGAACTTAAAGCTTTTTTCTATTAAAAAAAAAAAAAAAAAAGGTTTTGGAGGTTTTTTTGTTCTACTCGATAGATCTTTCCAATCTTTTCTTTCTTTTTAACTCACGGTTGCTGGATATTCATTTCCTGTGAAATTATAATTAGTGATATTTCTAGAAAGAATAATATTGAGTTTTGTATTGCCCCTTTCACACTCGAGTTCTCGGCAGGTGTTTTTAGCAAGATGAATGATAAGGTAACACAATGACTGTGAAGGTAAAATGCATCAACCTGTGAATGTTCAGAAGTAGCTCACCCGTGAGCTCAAACTGGAACACTTCTTTCTGAAAGGATATTGGCCAGGAAGCTCCAGCAAGGAAGATTATTATGTTTGCTTTCAGAAATAAAAGAGGGTAACTCTAGCTTCTAACCTTACATTTATCAGGATCAGGGGACGGGAGGGAACGTGTAGAGAAAGGAAAGGATTCTGAGAGTAATGTGGGAGGATATTGTGGGAGGATATTGGTTGGGCCTTTCTATTAGTTACTGGAAAATCCTAGGTATGTCACAGTCAAAAAAAAAAAAAAACCCTCTTTAAAAAATTCAGCAAATTATTGGAATTATTTTTTTGCAGACACTGATTTTAGACATTGCAGACACTGAGACAGACACTGATTTTAAAGGCATCAGAGTTTCCTCAGAGATCTGAGTTCAGGAGAAGTAAGCTTCCGTTTCCTTGTGGCCTTGTTGTCTACTAAATTTGGGGGCGGTATTTTAATCAGTCTCTCTGTTAGTGCCAGGTAAGTGCAACACCAATAATGCTGACAGCCTGTGACCTGTGCGGTCCCTCAGACCTACAGTCATCTCTGCCATTGATCATATAGAACTGTTTGTTTTATTTGCTCTTCTATTTGTAGCCCAAAATGACATCTTTAGATTCCATTAAAATAAGCAAACAATGGGCTAAGTCTCTTGATATTTACAAACAACGACTGCTGCTAATATTATGGATCACTTGTAATTGTGATAGTGAGGACTCTCTCTACCTACCTATTTTTCTATGTATGTATCCACCTATCACCTCATTTCATCCTCATAACAATTTTATGAAGGTAGATAATATTATCTCTACAACAGTGAGAAAACTTACATTCAAGGGTTGAAAACTTCCCTGGGGCATAAGACAAGTAAGAGATAAACCAAGATTTGAACCCTCATCCTCATCATTTTGACTATAAAGTCCATACAACTATCTTGCTATCCTGCTATTTGAACTGGTTTCCTGCTATTGACTGTCATCATTTGGGTCTAATAGGCAATAGAGGCAGAAGTTATTAGAAATGTTGGAATGAAATGAGCCGTCCTTCATTTTACTACTATTCACTTGCCATTTCCCCATTTCTGGTCACTCGTTTATGAATAGATTCTTACCCAGGTAATTAAACCAGATAAGTTACCAATAGGGTCATAGGATTTTGCTCTGGTACTTTCTGTTTGCCTAGCATTTGCATTATTCTCAGAGAAAATTTTGTGAGTGCTCTGAGATCATCCTTCACAGATGTATTTTGTACAATGTATATGTATATTTGTTTTTATTTGTCTGAAGAGAGAGAACTTTGGTTATGATAAAACTCGTAAGAGTAGCTAGGAATATTTCTCAAGCAACAACGTAAATGATTGCACTCAAGGCCTCCAAATCACGAGTTTGTGATGATACGGCATTGTGTATTTTTTCAACATTGAATTTATCTAAACCTTATTCTTTACAAAATGGCTTAAGGCAACTTATAGAAGAGACACAATAACAAGTATAATAATTTGGGGGGAAAAAAGAATCAGCAAATAAGATATAAGGAAAAACGAAGAACACAGGTAGCCTAAATGGCAGGGTTAACTCAACTGTACAATTGTACAATGGAACTCCAAGTTTGCCTCTGAGCTTCCTGGACATCATCAGAACAAGGAAGCATGATGAATGGCAGTGTTATCTACGGAAAGCATATGTTTTAGGTAACACAATTGAGCGCATGTCAGCCCTATTATGAACTCCTCTTTCTTTTCACATCTTTATTATGTCCATAATTATGTTCATATTAATTTTTCTAAGAAAACTGTTACATGTGGCTCCAACTTTTATAATCCCATATATTCCTGGAATTTGCAGCAACAGGGGAGTTGTTATAAAATAAGCATTCATTCTAAGAATAAATAAATGAATTTAAAATATGACGCTACATTTCTGATTCATTCTGTTGGACCATCAATAATAGTAAAACCCGCTAAATAAATGGTTGGAGATTATGAAAAGAGAAATGTAGCCATCTATAAAATAGTGCAAATGAGCTGGTGAGGAAAATTTGGCACACTGAGAAGTGGAAAAAATCCATATTGCTTCATGTCTCAAAATCTGGTAATGTTTAGCTCTGCCTCTGGATACATAGGGTTCAAGTCCACGTAATGTGTAGGCTTCAATATGTAATGGCACTGAGAATTCTTGAAGAAGTCACAGGATAAACATATTGAAGAAACCTCACACCAATTGTTTTGTTTTCTTTACATTATTGACCAAAATTTTGCTTCCCCTTGGAGCAATATGCCACAATATCAAACTTCACAGTTATCAAAAAATTATTTATAGTTCTGAAAAATGTCTCCATCTAGAACTAGGTATCTCAGCTGGCCACTACAGACAACATGAAATATATTTAGAGAGACCGCCTTTCAACTGTTTCCTACAGCTTTTTTTTTTTTTTTTTTTGGTCAGAATTTTACTTGACACTGAATTGTTACCAATCCAGATTCTAGCTGGCATTTTTGTAACCCTTGAACCATTAAACAAATCATAGTCTTGCTACATTAGAATCCAACACTTCAACAAAATGGTTTCTAGGCTTTCCTGGTACACACTATTTTTTACATTTAACAACAACAACAAAATCTGTAACAATTTTCTATTTATTTATGTAATTTTATAACACTTCTGAAATTAAAATATGTATTAATTTGTTCCTGATTTGTATTATGGATATTTTCTACAGAGAAAAAAAATACTATGTTTTTATGGTTGAGAAGAAAATGAAAGACAAAAGGAGTCCATGGAAAATTTAAAAAAACACAGATATTAACTGGGATTCCTGGGATTAGATAAATCAATCACTTGAAAGTAAATCAATGCAACAATTTTGATAAACTTGCAACAATTTGATAAACTTGCCTCCTAATTTCAAAATAACTGACTTTAAATTGTGTGTAATTGTACTTCATGTCTACTTCTTTTTAAGGACTATCATAAATTCATTGTCTTTTGACACATAAAAAGATGTTCAACATTGCTCATCATCAGGGAAATACAAATCAAAACTACAATGTAATATGACCTCATACTTGTCAGAATGGCTAAAATTAACACAGGAAACAACAGATATTGGTGAGGATGGGGAGAAAGGGGAACCTTCTTACCCTATTGGGAATGTAGATGGGTGCAGCCATTCTGGAAAACAATATGAAGATTCCTCAAAAAATTAAAAATAGGAGCGCCTGGGTGGCTCAGTCAGTTAAGTGTCTGCCTTCGGCTCAGGCCATGATCTCAGGGTCCTGGGATTGAGCCTCACGTGAGGCTCCCTGCAGGGAACCTGCTTCTCTCTCTCCCTCTGCCATTCCCTACCGCTCCCCCTCCCCCAAGCTTGTGTTTTCTGGCTCTTTCTATCTCTCTGTCAAATAAATAAATAAAATCTTTTTAAAAAAAATTTTTTAAATAGAACTACCCTATGATCTAGCAATTACACTATTTCCCCAAAGGATACAAAAATACTGATTTGAAGGGATACATGGACCCCAATGTTTATAGCAGCATTATCAACAATAGCTAAAGTATGGAAAGAGGCCAAATGTCCATTGACTGATGAATGGATAAAGAAGTTGTGGTATACACATACAACAGAATATTACTCAGCCATAAAAAAGAATGAAATCTTGCCATTTGCAACGACATGGATATAGTTAGAGAGTAATTATGCTAAATGAAATAAGTCAGTCAGAGAAAGACAAATACCATATCATTTCACTCACATGTGGAATTCAGGAAAAAAAAAACAGATGAACATAGGGGAAGGAAGAAAAAAAAAGAGAGGGAAGCAAACCACAAAACAGAGTCTTAATTATAGAGAACAAACTGAGGGTTGCTGGAGGGGAAGTGGGCAGCAGGATGGGTTAAATGGATGATGGGTATTAAGGAGGATATTTGCTGTGATGAGCACTGGATGTTGTATGTAAGTAATGAATCACTAAATTCTATGCCAGAAACCAATATTACACTATATGTTAACTAACTAGAATTTAAATAAAAACTTGGAAAAAAGAAATTAAACAAAAATTATTAATACACTTAAATATATCAACTGAACATGTGAATACAATCTTAGTTAATTTGGTGTCATACAAATAGGTGATGAATTCAACAGAACATGAAGCAATGGGGTATATTCTTTGGAGCCAGAGGCATTTCAGCATTCCCTTTGCACATAAGAAAACCAAGATCATGGGTGGATATGTTGGACATTTCACTCCATTCTTGGAGAAACCCATTTATATACATGGTTTGATGGGAGAGAAAACTGGGAGGCTGCTTACCACTTAATAGCTCTTTTATTTATAGCTCCTCCAAACTCCTCACTTTTCTTCTCTTTAAAGAAAGATAAAAACATCACCCCCAGATTTAAAAAATAATTTATAAGTATTTGATATATGTATGACCTCTATGATATTTATTGGCTCATAGAACTATTAAGTATGTTCAACTCTGTTATCTTTCTCTATATATTGAGTGAAAACTGCTTCTTTATCTTCCATTTCATCATTCCAAATTTCTTCTCTGGAGCTACATTAAATAAGTCTTATTGAAAAAAAAAAAAACCTGTCATAAATTTATTCCCTACACAGTAAACAGAAATACAATTGTATTGGGACATGTCCCTCAAGTTCTGAAACTAAAGGAGTTTTTCATTCATTGTCAAGGATAATGCTCTATGTCTGCTGTAGGCAAATATACTAGAAAATTAGGCATATTTACTCGAAACTTGCAGATGATGCAAAAATTGTACCACTAGCACACATATCTGTGACTTGAAATGCATTTTTAGCATCATTTCTTGATTCCAAATGAACGGGCAAATGTTTAAGTAGGCAAAAGAAGATTCTAAGAAAGCCTGAAAAATGTTTTTTGTTCAGACATGCTATCATGTATAAGAGATGCCAGATTTGATTTATGTTGCCCAGTAAAATAGATATAGGATCAATAAGGGGCTGTTAGGGAGAGACGGCTTTCAACTATCTGCAAAAATTGCTTTACATTGACAGCTTCATGAGGGCAGGGATGTCTTTTTTTTAGCAGTGTATTGTAAGCAATTAGCAGAATGCCTGCAAAAAAATATTTAACTTACTAATAATAGTTAAATAAATGGAAGTAAGATTTTAGAAGGAGAAGAGAACTTCCCATTACTCCTTTTTCTCTGCAAAAGATATGCTCCTATTCAGAGATAGGTCAGGCTTGAAGTTCAGCTGAAAGATGCTTCCTGGGGAATCCCAAGATGACCATAATGATGTGTACCATACCATTCAGAATAACGGTTGTCCAACTTTTCCTGTAAAGGTCAGAGAGTAAGTATTCTAGGTGCTGACGGCCAGACAACCTCTTTCACAACTATACCACTCTGCTGTTATAATACAAAAGCAGCCATAGACAGTAAGTAAACTAATTGGTATGACTAGATTTGGCTCATGGGCACACCATAGTTTGCCGACCTATGATCTAGTTATGTATTACTTTCTCCCTACTTCCTAATGTACTTTTTAAAATTAAAGTTATTTTATTTTTTATAGTGATGTATACATTACAAAAAATTTATCTTTTAGGCCGTTTTTAAGTGTGCAGTTCAGTGGCATTAAGTACATGGACATTTTTGTACTCCTATCACTGCCATCCATCTCCAGAACTTTTACATCATCCCATGCTGAAACTCTATACCCCTTAAACAACAATTCCCCTTTCCCTCACCCCTCCAGCCCCTGTAACGACTGCTCTACTTTCTGTCTCTAAGAATGTGACTACTGCAGGTGCTTCACAGAAGTGGAATCATACAGTATTTACCCCTTTGTGTCTGGCTTATTTCACTTAGCATAATGTCTTAAAATTTCATCCATGTTGTAACATATGTGAGAATTTCATTCCTTTTTTAAGACTTTTTTTTTTGGAATTTTTTTTTTAATTTTATTATGTTATGTTAGTCACCATACAATACATCATTAGTTTTTGATGTGGTGATCCACGATCCATTGTTTTCATTTAACACCCAGTGCTCCATGCAGTACGTGCTCTCCTTAATCCCCATCACCGGGCTAACCAATCACCCCACCCCCCTCCCCTCTAAAACCCTGTTTGTTTCTCGGACTTTTTTTTTTTTTTAAGATTTGTTTATTTATTTATTTATTTTTAAAGATTTTATTTATTTATCTGACAGAGAGAGGGAACACAAGCAGGGGGGAGTGGGAGAGGGAGAAGCAGGCTCCCTGACCAGCAGGGAGCCCGATGCAGGGCTCGATCCCAGGACCCTGGGATCACGACCTGAGCCGAAGGCAGACGCCCAACGACTGAGCCACCCAGGCGCCCCTCAGACTATTTTTTAAAGCAGTTTTAGGTTCACAGCAAAACTGAGAGGGAGGTACAGAAATTTCCCATATATTCCTACCTCCTCACATGCATAGCCTCCCTTATTGTCAACATCCCCTGTCAGAGTGGTACACTTGTTACAACTGATGAACCTACATTCAACATACCATAATCACCTGAAGTCCATGCTTTACATTAGGGTTAAGTCTTGGTATTATACATCTGATGTGTTTGATAAATATTTGGATGACATGTATCTATTACTTTAGTATTATATAGAGTATTTTTATTGCCCTAAAAATCCTCTATGCTGCACCTATTCATTACTCCCTCTCTCATTCCCCGGCAACCACTGATCTTTTTGCTATATCGTTAGTTTTGCCTTTTCTAGAATGTCGTATAGTTGGCATCATACATTACATAGCCTTTTGAGATTTGCTTTTTTCACTTAGTAATATGCATGTGAGGTTGCTCCGTGGCCTGACATGGCTTGGTAGTTCATTTTATTTTAATGCTAAATAATACTCTATTGACTAGATATATAACATTTTATTTACCCAGTCATCTACTGAAGAACATCTTGGTCACTTCCAAGTTTGGGCGATTATAAAATCAAGCATGTATAAACATCTGTGTGCAGGTTTTTATGTGGATGTACATTTTCAACTCTTTGGCCAGATTGTATGGTTAGAATATGTATAGTTTTGTAAGAAACTGACAAACTGTCTTCCAAAGTGGCTGTACCATTTCGCATTCTCACCAGAAATGAATGAAAGTTCCTTTTGCTTCACATCCTCACTAACATTTGGTATCATCAGTGTTTAGATTTGTTTTAGATTAGATTGTATTAAGTGTCTAGTGGTATGTCACTGTTGCTTTAATTTGCATTTCCCATATGTTGTGGATCATCATTTCATATGCTTGCTTGACATCTATAACTATTTCTTGGTAAGGTGTCTGTTAAGACTTTTGGCCCATTTTTTAATCACTTTGTTTCTTATTGTTGAGTTTGAAGAATTCTTTGTATATTTTGGATAACTGTGATTTATCAGTTGTCTCTTTTGCAGATATTTTCTCCTTGTCTGTGGCTTGTCTTCTCATTCTCTTGACCATGCACTTTTAATACAATTTTATTTAAACATTCCAATTGTATCTCAAGGGTACTATAAGAAATTGAGGGAAGAATGCACTTCTGGTTAAGACTAGAGCAGCTCCTCCTGAGCCAGTATGGAGATATCAGTGATAACAAGTAAAAGATCACAAATTGAAGCTATAAAGTCCAAGCATCACATTTCCCTAATACGAACTCTGAAGATTTTTCTTAGGTATTTCAGCACTTTTACATGACTGCAAAAAGCTTATTGGGGTTCTGTTGTCTGGTAAGATGGGATAAGAACATTCTGCCACTGAATGCATAACAAAACATGGACAGAATGCATGCGCAGCTATTTGAGAACTCTGAAAAGTAAACAGTAACAGGCAGATTGGGATGGGTGGATGTGCATAATTCTAAGTGCCACTAAATCACCAGTGATCTTACCGTATTTTGGCTCTGATATCTCCAGACCTGGTCTCAATGTCACCTGAAACCCAGAAGTGGGCATTCTCACAGACAGAAAGAATTCCAGGAGAAGCTGTCAACGTGTGACTTGCAATATGGGAAAGAGACCTTCTAACGGTCAAAGATAGTGGGATAAAAACCCCTGTGTTATTGTGGTTTTCTTTTCTCCTTTCTCTCTTCTCCCAGTCCTCAAGCAATCCAGTGCAACTGGTGGTGGCAGTGGAAGCAACAGCAACCATGATGGCTAAGGGAGGCACAGTGAGGAAGTAGAAGCTTCCTTACAAATCAGAGGAGATTAGGCCCCAAGAGAGTGGGGTAAGCATCTGATGCTTTTTTTCTTGCTGCATCTCAGCTCAGGAAACGATTACAATTGCAGGAAGTACATCATAGAACTGGGAAAATAAAGCCCCAGTTTTCTGGCTGAACTGAAAAGAAGAGCCCCAGAGAGCCCAAAAAGTTCTAGGGAGGTCACATAAAGAAAAGAGTTGGGACAGTAACCAGAAAAAGTAGTTTATGTAGTCCTGGGAACACTCCCAAGATGCACGTGTACAGCTTTGACACATAATAACATACCATCAACTTTGAGAACTGAACTGCAGGGTAGATCAGCACCCAAGACTCAGAATGTCTACAGGGTGGAACACACATAGGACAGATCCAAATAATACTACAAAGGCACTGACAAAGAAAGTGACATTAAGACTACAATTCCCATAAGGCAGAACTTGCAACCTGAAACCAACCAGACCACTTGGCTGCTGAAAATGTCAACATTCTTCAGAAGATGTAAGCAAGAGTATAAGAAAGCAACTGATTTCTGTGCATTGATTTTGTATCCTGCCACATTACTGAATTGCTGGATGAGTTCTAGTAATTTGGGGGTGGAGTCTTTTGGGTTTTCCACAGAAAGTATCATGTCATCTGCGAAAAGAGAGAGTTTGACTTCTTCTTTGTCAATTTGAATACATTTTATTTCTTTTTGTTGTCTGATTGCTGTTGCTAGGACTTCTAGTACTATGTTGAACAATAGTGGCGAGTGTGGGCATCCTTGAAGTGTTCTTGTTCTTTTTTTTTTTTTTTAATTTTATTATGTTAGTCACCATACAATACATCATTAGTTTTTGATGTAGTGATCCACGATCCATTGTTTTTGTATAACACCCAGTGCTCCATGCAATACGTGCCCTCCTTAATACCCATCACTGGGCTAACCCATCCCCCCCACCCCCCTCCCCTCTAAAACCCTGTTTGTTTCTCAGAGTCCATAGTCTCTCATGGTTCATCTCTCCCTCCAATTTCCCTCCCTTCATTTTTCCCTTCCTTCTCCTAATGTCCTCCATGCTATTCCTTATGTTCCACAAATAAGTGAAACCATATGATAATTGACTGTCTCTGCTTGACTTATTTCACTTAGCATAATTGACGTGTTCTTGTTCTTAAGGGAAAGGCTCTCAGCTTTTCCCCATTGAGGATGATATTCGCTGTGGGTTTTTCATAGATGGATTTTATGAACTTGAGGAATGTTCCCACTATCCCTCTGAAGAGTTTTAATCAGGAAAGGATGTTGTATTTTGTCAAATGCTTTTTCTGCATCAATTGAGAGGACCATATGGTTCTTCTCCCTCCTCTTATTAATGTGTTCTATCACATTGATTGATTTGCGAATGTTGAACCACCCTTGCATCCCAGGGATAAATCCCACTTGGTCGTGGTGGATGATCCTTTTAATGTATTGTTGGATCCTATTAGCTAGGATTTTGTTGAGGATTTTGGACGCCAAGGAAATGTTGAAAAAGAAAAACAAAGCTGGGGGCATCACATTGCCCGGTTTCAAGCCATATTACAAAGCTGTAATCACCAAGAGAGCATGGTACTGGCACAAAAACAGACATATAGACCAATGAAACAGAATAGAGAACCCAGATATGGACGCTCAACTCTACGGTCAAATAATCTTCGACAAAGTAGGAAAAAACATGCAATGGAGAAAAGACAGTCTCTTCAATAAATGGTGCTGGGAAAATTGGACAGCCACATGCAGAAGAATGAAACTCGACCATTCTCTAACACCATACACAAAGATAAACTCAAAATGGATGAAAGACCTCAATGTGAGACAGGAGTCCATCAAAATCCTAGAGAACATAGGCAGTAACCTCTTTGACATTGGCCACAGGAGCTTCTTTCAAGGTACATCTCCAAAAGCTAGTGAAACAAAAGCAAAAATGAACTTTTGGGACTTCATCAAGGTAAAAAGCTTCTGCACAGCAAAGGAAACAGTCAACAAAACAAAGAGGCAACCCACAGAATGGGAGAAGATATTTGCAGATGAACTACAGATAAAGGGCTGGTATCCAAGATCTATAAAGAACTTCTCAAACTCAACATCCAAAAAACAAATAATCAAGTCAAAAAATGGGCAGAAGATATGAAAAGACACTTCTCTGAAGAAGACATAAAAAGAAGACACATGAAAAAATGTTCATCATCATTAGCCGTCAGGGAAATTCAAATCAAAACCACACTGAGATACCACCTTACACCAGTTAGAATGGCAGAAATGGACAGGGAAAGAAACAACAAATGTTGGAGAGGTTGTGGAGAAAGGGGAACCCTCTTACACTGTTGGTAGGAATGCAAGTTGGTACAGCCACTTTGGAAAACAGTGTGGAGTTTCCTCAAAAATTTAAAAATAGAGCTACCCTATGACCCAGCAATTGCACTCCTGGGTATTTACCCAAAAGACACAGATGTAGTGAAAAGAAGGGCCATATGAACCCCAATGTTCATAGCAGCAATGTCTGCAATAGCTAAATTGTGGAAAGAGCCGAGATGCCCTTCAACAGATGAATGGATAAAGAAGATGTGGTCCATATATACAATGGAATATTACTCAGCCATCAGAAAGGATGAATACCCAACTTTTACATCAACATGGATGGGACTGGAGGAGATTATGCCAAGTGAAATAAGTCAAGCAGAGAAAGTCAATTATCATATGGTTTCACTTATTTGTGGAACATAAGGAATAGCATGGAGGACATTAGGAGAAGGAAGGGAAAAATGAAAGGGGGGGAATTGGAGGGAGAGATGAACCATGAGAGACTATGGACTCCGAGAAACAAACAGGGTTTTAGAGGAGAGGGGGGCGGGGGGATTGGTTAGCCCAGTGATGGGTATTAAGGAGGGCACATACTGCATGGAGCACTGGGTGTTATACGAAAACAATGGAAGGTGGATCACCACATCAAAAACTAATGATGTATTGTATGGTGACTAACATAACATAATAAAATTCAAAAAAAAAAAAAAAGAAGATGTAAGCAAGACCTAGAGAATCCTAGCATAATATTCAAAATGTCTATGATACAATCCAAATTTGCACAGCATATGAAGGACCAAGAAAATGCCAGTTTGTGAGAAAAGGCAACAAACAGATGCCAAATTCAGATGACACAGAAGTTGGAATTATCTAACAAAGATTTGAAAGCAAATATTATAAAAGTCTTCTAAGAAGTAAGGTCAGACAGACACTATTAAAATGAATGAAAAGACGTAAGTCTCACTAAAGAAATAAAAGATATAAGTAAGAACCACAGAATTTTAGAGCAGAAAACACTGGATGGACTCAATAGCAGAATGGAAAAGACAAAACAAAGAGTGAACTTGAGGATAGATTAATAAAAATTACCCAATATGAATGATAAAGAGGAATAAGATTTTAAAATTAATGGCCAGAGTCTCATGGACTTTTGTACAATGCCAGAAACTTTAAAATTTCTGTCATTGAAGACACAAAGGGAGAAGGAAAAGAGCATTATCCTGATTAATATTTGAAGAATTAATATCAAAAATTCCCCATATTTGGAGAAAGACATAAACCTATTGATTCAAGAAGTGCAGTTCACACACATGTTTTATAATTAAACTTTTCAAAACTAAAGGCAAAGAAAAAGTCTTGAAAGAACAAGAGAAAAATACTCAAATACTTAGAGTGCAACAGTGATTTGAATGCCCATATTGCTGATAAGAAAAAAAATGGACACTGGAAGGAAGTAGAACAACAGTTTTAAAATGCTGGGAGAAAAAAAAAAGAACTTTATCTCATGCAAAAATATCCTCCATAAATGAAAGTGAAATAAAGACATTAACAGATAAAGGAAAACTAAAAGAATTAATTGCCAGCAAACCAAGATTAAAGGAATTTCCAAAGGAAGTTCATCAGAGAAAAGGGAACGACACAAGAGGGACACAGATGGTAAAGAATAAAAGAATCAGGGCCCCTGGGTGGCTCAGTCGTTAAGCTTCTGTCTTCAGCTCAGGTCATGATCCCAGGGTCCTGGGATCCAGCCCACATCGGGCTCCCTGCTCAGCAGGAAGCCTGCTTCTCCCTCTTCCACTCCCCCTGCTGTGATCCCTCTCTCACTGTCTATCTCTCTCTGTCAAATAAATAAAATCTTAAAAAAAAAAGAATAAAAGAGTCACAACAGAATGTAAATAACCGAGTAAATATTATGACATACTGCTCTTCTCTTGAGTTCTTTAAAATATGTTTGACACCAGAAAGCAAAAATTATAATACTTTCAAATATGGTTTTCAATGTATGTAAATGCATTACATAACACTATTAATATCATAAAGTGGGAAGGAGTTAAAAGGACCTAAATGGTGGTAAGTTTCTACATTCTCCTTGAAGTAGTAAACTACTGATTATAAGTTGATTGAGAAAAGTTAAGTATATATATTATAGTCACTAGAACAACCACTGAAATCCTGTCCAAAGAAATAGAGTGGAAAATAGAGGAAAGTAAAACAGAATACTAAAAATATTGGTCAAATAACCCAAAAGAAGGCAAGAAAGGAGATGCAGAAGAACAAATAAGAGAAGGAAGAAACATAAATCAAATAAGTGGTAGACCCAAGTCCCAACATATCAAGAATTACATCCAACAAAAATGGCCTTAAAAAGCTAACTAAAAGACAGAGATTATTAGAATGTATTTAAAAAGAAAAGGTGATCCAACTTTATGTGTGTACAAAAACCCTCTGCAAATATAATTATATAAGTAAGTTAAAAGTAAAAGGATAGGAAAAGATATACCATACAAATATCAATGTAAAGAAAGTTGTAATGGCTATGTTGATATCAAACAAAATAGACTTCAGAGAAAATAAAATTATTAGGAACAAAAAGAACATTACATAATGATTAAGTAAATTTAGTTAAGAACACACAACAATCCTAAATATTTATGCACCAAAACTGAGCTTCAAAATTCATGAAATAAAAAGTGACAGAACTAAAGGGAGAATTAGACAAATTCACAGTTGTAGTTGGCAATTTCAGCACTCATCTCAGTAAGTGATAAAAAATTATCAAGGGTAGAGAAAAACTGAAAAACATTATCAATCAACTAGACCTTTTTGATAGTTACAAAACCCGCAGCCAACAACAGCAGAATACACATTTTTTTTTTCAAATGCACCTGAAATATTGACAAAGATAAACAATATCCTGGGTGATAAAACAAATCTTAACAAATATAAAATGATTGAAACCGTAAAGAGTATGTTCTCTAACCATAATAGAATTAGGTTAGAAGTAGATAACAGAAAGCTAACAGAAATATTTTTAAACATTTGGATATTAAGCAAGATATTTCTAAATAATCCATGGGTCAAAGAGGAAATCTAAATATATCTGTATATTTGAACATATCAAAATTTGTGAGAGGCAGCTAAATCAATGCTTAGCTGTACATTTATACCATTCAGGGCTTACATTGAAAAGGAAGAAAGTCTTCAACTTAATAATAAACTTCTGCTTTAAGAAAAAGAGCAAAATATATCAAGCAGAAAGAATAAAATAAAGAAGAAAAATCAATGTAATTGAAAACAAAAAGCAATAGAGAAAAAAATCAATGAAACAACAGCAGTTTCTTTGAAAAAAATCAATAAAGTTGATATACCTCCAGCAAGACTAACAAAGCGCAAAGACAAAAATTACCAATAAAGAAGTAAAAGAAGTTATATCACTATAGACTGTGAAGACATTAAGAGGACAGTGAAAGAATACTATAAAAATCTAGGCACATAACTTTGAAAACTTAAAAGAAATACAAATCCTTTAAAACTACTAACTCCCAAAACTTTCCAAGTAGAAAGAGATAAGCAGACTCACCCTATAAATATTGAAGAAATTAAACTTGTATTTTAAAACCTTCCAAAAAGGAAATCTCTGGACTCAGTTTCCCTGGAGAATTTTACCATACATTTAAGGAAAAGGTAAAACCAATGCTGCACAATCTCTAAAAGAAAATAGAAAGCGATAGAACACTCCTCAACCCAATTTAAGAGGTCAGCACCTCCTTGGTATAGTTAGATGAAGACCAACAGGAAAAGATAATGACAGACTAATAGTCCTCATTAACAAATACAAAGATCCTCAACAAAATATAAGCAATTCCAATCCAGCAATATTTAAAAAGAATAAACACCACAACCTAGTGGAAATTGTCCTGGGAGAGCAAGACAGTTTCAATATTCAAAAAGCAACTGATGTAATCCACCGTGTTACAGTCTAAGAAGAAAAGCAACATGATTTTTAATTGATGAAGAAAAAGCATTTGACAAAATTCCAAATTCATTCATGATATAAACTTTCAGTGAACAAGGAATAAATGAGAACTTTTCAACTTGATGAAGAGCATCTATGAAAAACCTACAGCTAATTTCGTACTTAGTGGTGAAAGAGTGCTTTCCCACTAAGACTGAGAAGAAAGGCATTTCTACTTTCACCAGTCATAATCAATATTAAACTGGAAGTCCTAATTAGTTCAATAAGGCAAGAAAAAAACTTAAAGCCATACAAATCAAAAAAGAAGAGATAAAACTGCCTTTATATTCAGACAATATGACTGTATAGGTAGAAAACCCCAAGGAATTTTTTTTAACCTCCTAAAAGTAATGAGTTTAGCAAAGGCGTAAGGTAGAAGGCAAACACAAAGATCAATCATATTTCTATATTTAGTAAACAACTAAATAATTAAAAAATAATGCCATGGAATGCAGCTCCAATAAATGGAATACTTAAATGTAAATCTAATGAAACTGTAGTGTATCTATCTATATGCTAAAAACTACAAAACACTAATGACAGAAAACAAAGACCTAAATTAACAGAGAGACATTCGGTGGTCATGTGGTCATTGATTAGAAGAACTGACATAGGGGTGCCTGGCTGGCTCAGATGGAGGAGCATGTGACTCTTGATCTCAGGGTCATGAGTTCGAGCCCCATGTTGGGTGTAGAGATTACTTAAAAAAATAAAATTTTTTAAAAAGAAGAAGAATCGGCATAGTAAAGATGCCAAATTTCCTGAAACTGATCTATAGGTTTAACATGATTCCAATCAAAATCTCAGTAGGATTTTTGATAGATACAGACAAGTATCTTAATTCAAAATGTGTATGTGGAAAGGCAAAAGAGCTAGAATAACCAAAGCAAATTTGAAAAAGAAGAGTAAAGTTGGGGAAATCATGGGACTCATACTCTCCATTTTTAAGACTTACTATAAAGAGGCAGTAATCAGGAATGTGTTATTAGTGAAAGGACAGATCTATAGATCAATGAGACAGGGTGGAGAGTACACAGACCAACATAAGTATGCTCAATTATAAATGTAATTCAATGAGGAGAGAATCATCTTTTTAATAAATGGTGTTAGAAGAATTGTATATCAAATGAAAAATAAATAAGTAAAAAAACCTAAACCTTATACTTTAAACAAAAATTAGCACATGATAGATTATAGATCTAAATGTCAAACATAAAACTATAAGGTCTTTTTAGGATAAAATATGGAAGAAAATCATATGAGGCAAAATCATTTTAGGCAAAGTTCTTAGACATGACACCAAAAGCATGATCCATCAAAGAAAATATTGAAAAATAGAATTTCACCAATATTGAAACCATTTCATTTGTATGAGAGAGACACTATTGAGAGAATGAAAGATAAACTACAGACTGGGAGAAAATATTTGGAAATTATATATCTGGAACATGATTTGGGTTCAGAATGTGTAAAGAATTCTCAAAGCTCAACAATAAGAAAACAATCCAATTTAAAAATAGGGAAAAGACTAGAATCAATGCTTAACCAAAAAAAATATATATATATAGCTGTTCTGGAAAATTATTTGCCATTTTCTTGTAGGATTAAACATACATTTACAATCTGACCCATAAATACCACTCCTGGGCATTTATCCTAGGCAACTGAAAATTTATGCTCATATAAAAGCCTATATACAGATGTTTACAGCCCTTCTATTTATTATAGGCCCAAACTGGAAACAACCAAGATGTCCTTCAACAGGTGAATGGATAAACAAATGGTGGAACATTCACACAATGGGACATTATTCCTAATGAAGAGACATGAACCTCAATACACAATACTTAGAGGTATTTCAGAGGCATTATGCTGAGTAAAAAAACGTCAATATCAAAAGTTACATATAGCATGATTCCATTTATATGACATTCTCAAAAAGACAAACTACAGTCCTGGGAGAGGTTCTGACATACATAAGGATAGCATGATGAAATTTTTACAGATATAGAACTGTTTTATACCTTTATGGTGGTATTGAAGAGGAAAAGAAATCTTTTTCTCTACCTATCTTTGGTCCTCCAGGTAGGGCCCTATAAAGTAGACTGGCCAAAGACAGATTAGCAAATATATTAACATGTACATAGTACATGTACACTTGGGAACATCCAGTGATGGGTAGCCCAAAGGGATGGTTAGAATTTGGACTTAAATAGCATTTTAGGCTAAACAGTGGAAAGGGGATTTAGGGTTTCTGGGCAAAGGAAAGAAGTTATGGGAAGGTGGTCCAGGAAAAGTATGGTAAATGGGAGTTGTTCAGTTAAGATTTGTTATGCAGATTTAAGTCAGTGCCTTCTCCATTGCTAAGAGTTCTCCTTTGATAAGTCTTCCACTGATGAGACTTAAAAGTCCTCCTCTTCCTGCTATGGGAGACAGAGACATTTTTACAAAGGAAAACTTCCTGCATAAATGTAAATTTCCTTTATAAAAGGAAAAGTAGTGCCCTGTTTTTAGAGTTTTTCCTGTACCTACTGGTTCTCAATGACCATTAGCTCAAAATAATCCATATGCCAAAGAGCCATATTTTGGGATGGCATATCCTGGTACCCTTCAGGAATGATGGTTCTATAAATCCATACTTGTGTTAAAATTCAGGTAATTGTATACTCTAAAAAAGTGTATTTTTATTACATTTTAATTTGAGCAATAAAAATGTCTAAATATGAAAAATTCATTGGTAAAAAGTAAACTTAAAATGTGAAAGAAATTTTGAGATAAAAATTCTTCATTCTAGATCATCATCCAATAAATCACCTTCAAGTAAATTCATTGTTAATTCTTCTGTTCCAAATCTATTAAATGGGTATAATAATACCTGATCCAACTTACTGGACAGTGTGGGTCTCAATTTTTTTTGTCTCAGTTCCCATTAATGTTCTTAAAAAGTGTTAAGAATGCCAAAGGATTTTCATTTATATGGGTTATGTTTAATATTCATAATATTAAAAATTAAAATGAAGAACACATATCAATATTTGTTAACTCATTTTAAAATAAAAATAAACTCATTACATATTAACACAAATAATGTTTTAATAAAAATTATTTTCTAAGTCAAAGAAAATAGAAGAATAGAATTGTTTTAATTTCCAAATCTCTTAATGTACAGCTTAATGGAAGATTCTTACCATAGTTTCTTATCTCGGGGGCCTCTAGGATCTCAGACTATGCTTTGGGAACTACTGCTTTACAGAATAGGAGAAAGAAATTTGTATCTAAAGATTCAAATTAATATGTTTTAAACTGGGGTGTGTTATAGATTCATAAACAGAACCGAAAGACATTTGTTTCCGTATGAATGAGAATACGTGAAAATTGCCTTTGCCCAAAAAACTAGTCTACTCTGACCCCAAATCCCATATGCTTTCATTATGCCACATTGCCTCTCAAATGCCTTGCTAGGTACATTACAAATCTTGCTTATTTCACCCCCCTCTGGACTGTATTGGAAGATATATTAAACACTTCTAAAATCATTAGATATTTTTACAGTCTAAAAAATGCTCTTCTTATTTACCTTGTTGTTTTCCCATTTTCCTCTTAATTTTCCCCCTAAATTAATGTCTTCCCAAATATTGTCTGAATTTTTCTGAATAACAACAGCTGTCCATTCCCAGGTTGGCTATGACCCCAAAGCAGCAATGGCACCAAGCCAACGTTCTCCCCTGGACAGCATCAAGAAAATGAACATTTTCTGGATTCTGCTTACTGCTAGATCCTCTTCAGATCTGAAATCACAGGAAATGTTAGAAGAGTGAAGTTAAATGAAAATCGTACACCTTCTGGAATTTTGCTTTGGCACATTTAAGAATATTGGAATGTTCCAAATGTCATTAATAAAGAATATATCCGAAAAAAAGAATATATCTTAATGTTAATATATATTATAAAGTTAAAGAATTTGAAATGTCCTCGAACGACTGTTTTACTGTTTATCCTTTATACGGTAACATGCTGATGTGAGGATTGTATCAAATTTCTGCGAATATTTCTCATCAAAGGAGAGGGAGACTTCACAAACTTCCTAAGTAGCCCATTGTAATAGTTTTTGCTATATAACCCACCACCTCTCAAAATGTATTTATTTGGCTTATGATTCTACGGGCCAGCAATTTAGGCTAAGCTCAAATGACTGGTTCTTCTGGGCTCAGCTGGCCTTATGCATCTCCAGTCAGCTAGGTAAGTCATTTCTGCAACACGAGGTCTTATAACCCAAGCCATGTTAGCCCACACACTGGATAGTCAGAATTTTGCAACAGCAACAAAGCAGATAATTGCGATTCTCTTGAAGCCTAGAACTGGAATTTGTACACTGTTACTTATGCCACAGGTTCTTGGCCAGAGCAAGTCTATCGGCCAGAGCAATTGTCAGCCCAGATTGAAGGTGTAGGGGAGTAGAATCCATCTCTTGATGGGAGAAACTGCTAAGTAACATGGTAAGGGTATGTTTATAGGAAGAAGCATAATATAGCCAGTTTTTCAAGCAATCTACCATACCCATTTTATGAGACCCAGAAAGCTACTCTGTGTTAGTTTTCAGCACAAAAAAGAGATCATAAAGATTTGGAGGCAAAAATAAGAAAATGTATGGGAAAATATCTAAATATACAAAAAGGGACACTTTTGTTGGTGGTGACAGAAAGAGATGGAAAAAAAAAGCTGAGTGCTAAGGAAAATAAACAGCACTTTGATCTCCATTGTGTAGTTACATAGGGTATAACTAGGAGTAATGGAGAGTGAAATTGAGAAAAAGAAAACTTGGGCAGAATTCTATGCAAGTTCTAAGAGTAAAGATTATTATTCTATAGAATACTCTTGCAGACTAAGCAATGTACTGTGCATTGCATAAGCACTTAAAGAAAGCCTGTAAAACCAGACTTTTTAATTCCACAAGGAAGAACTTGCTTTATATATTGTGTGTGTTTCACCTCCTCCCATTCTGTACGTATCTGCTGATGTCACCAATTTTTAGAGTATGTTATCCCTTCCCCCTCCATTTCACACTCTGGGGACAGACCCTCATCAAATCATACCTGGTATGCATCTCAGTCGGCCACCTTTCTTCTGTCATTTCTCCTTCCTACAGCAATACTGAGAACTGAATTCCAAAACTATCATCTCGGAATTATACTCTCCTGAACAATTTAGTGTTTTGTTTAAAACTATCATTGTCAGGCAATGGGCCTTAATTCAGCTCCTGTCATGCGCTAGGTGCTAGAAAAAACTAGTTTGTTATATAAAATATCATCAATTTCTAACTGAATAGTGTCTTCTTAACCATGTCAAAGAAGTTTCTCATCTGTTATTGAATTGAGTCTCCGAGAATTGGCTAAGCAGATGTTATTCTCACCCTTCTATACATGTGGAAACTAAGGCACCATAAAGTGTATGGAAGTGACTAAGGCCATAGAGCCAGTTATAGGTCCAACCCCCCAAATTAGAAAAACAAACAAACAAACAATAACCAAAAAAACCCAAAAAATTAAAACTATAAGGTCCAGGGAAGAGATGTAAAATCTATCTTACACTATTTGTTCTGTTTGAGCTGGTCAGAATTGGATCTTCTAAATCATCCTTCACTTAAAAAATACTTATGAAGTGGGGCACCTGGGTGGCTCAGTTGGTTAAGTGTCTGACTCTTAGTGTTGGCTCAGGCCCTGATCTCAGGGTCATGGGATTGAGCCCCTTGGAGCCCCAGCAAGGAGTCTGCTTGAGGTTCTCTCCCTTTCCTTCTCCCTCCCCCTCTGCCCCTCCTACTGCTCATGCTCTCTCTTTCTAATAAATAAATAAGTGAAATCTTTAAAAAAATACTTATGAGCATGGACCATCCTCCCATGGAAAATGTATTCTTCCTTCTGCAGATTTCTCCTCTCTTCAAAATGGTCTTTCACACTCACCTTCACCAAGGAATTTCCTAGAGAATCCTTGGTTATAAAAATATTTTACATTTATAGATTGCATTAAGAAAAAATACTCCTGTAGATTTTATTTGAACCTCACATGATGGTTCATGTGAGCGGTCATGTTTATTTTACTTTTCAGATAGATGAAGGATCTAGTATGACTCTGGGGAGGTTAAGGGATTCCCAAGGATCCTAGCTAGTAGAAAAGTCAGTATTACCATCGGAGACACCCAGGAATCTCCTTCTACAGGTCACTGGCTCTAATCAGTCATTATAGTTTCCCCAGAGTGTCTGTGAATGTTGCTATACATCATGGCATATTCCTTCTGTTTATAGACCTTTTATTGGAGCATGCTCTCTCACACCCTGTTATGGGCTGAATTGTGCTCCCACTCTTCCTATGTCAAAGTCCTAACCCTCTGTACCTCAATGTAACCATATTTAGAGATAAGCTCTTTAAAGAGGTGATTAGGTTAAAATGAGGTCCTTGGGGTGGAACCTTAATCCAATATGACTGATGTCCTTATAAGAAGAGGGGAAGACATCAAGGATGTGCATGTTCAGAGGACATAGGGAGAAAGCCGCCATTGTCAAGCCGAGAAGAGAGACCTCAAGAGAAAAACCAAACCTGCCAACACCTTCATCTTGGACTTCTGGGCTCCAGAGCTGTGAAGAAATACATTTCTGTCGTTTAAGGCACCTAGTCAATGGTATTTTGTTATGGCAGCCTGAATACTCATACACCACCTTAAACCTTATGCTGTGGTCATGTGTCCCTCTCCTTAAATATGCTTATGCTACTCTTATAAGAGGACTGTTCTCATTTCCTGGAAGATTTCATCTCAGCAAAAAAGTTTGAGAGCTTTCCAGGATCTTCAGAAATCAGAAAGAAAATATATAAACCTTTGCTACATTATTCTTTCTTCAAGATAAATCCATCAAATGATTTCTGCACTAAATCAACTGTTAAGGGTTTTCAGATAAGGAAAGGGAAAAAAATAAAAAGGAAATTTGATCAAAAAAGTGTTATTTTATATGACTTTCCTGTGGCTCAAGGCTCTCAGATTGCCAGAGATAAAATCTTAGGTGTCTTTTCTATATTTAAATGCTTATTGGAATCTAGGAAAGTGTTGGTGAAGAGGACTGCATCTGCTATGTGACCACAGTAACAAAGTGTATTGCTGAAATAGAATTTGTTCCTTCCTGTCTATGCGTCTTTTCTCCTTCATCCTGGAAGCACACAGCCCCTCCAGCAGGTTAGTCTCCAAATTAAGGACAGAATATGCATGGCAAAATGCTAAGCCATGCCAGATAAAGCCTTTTTGGTTCTCCTGTTTTCTACTAGTGTCTTTATTGTTTCCTGATCATGTCTGAAATGAAGCATTGAATTCTTTTTCCAGCCTTGGAAGAACTTGGTCATTCTCCTAGAAGAATGAGTTTTAGAAATACAGGGAACAGATGAGACATGGTGTAATGGTCCTTACAGTATCAGAGCTCTGGCAAGGGATTATAGGGGAAATAACTCAAACCAATGCCATTCACACCTGCCAGATTTTTGGTCAAGGAATGTGCCAAATATTTGACAGAATAGTGATGAATGAACAATGAGAATGTTCAGAAAATATTAAAAACTGCTTTATTTTGAGAACTGCTCAGCACACAGACAAAACAAAACTTGATAGATTAGAGCCACAGTTTAGGAAAAAGAAAGTCATAAAGCTACTCTCCTCAGGCACATATTAGTAGCACAACAGAGAGAAGTACAGGTACATTCTTTCTTGGGTACCTATGGGATTCTGGGCCTGTGTGGGCTGCATTTCTGGTCTGACGTGACACTCAATTCCAGGTCTCTTGTAAGAAATCCAGGGAAACAAAAATCACTTCAGAGGACTGAATCCGTATGAGTGCTCTTTGGATCTAACTCTGCAGGAACTGGCCAAAATAAATCCTGTATTTTCTTCTTGCAACACACAAATTCCTCTCGTGTGACTTTAAATTTGAAATGGACTTCTAGACTGAGTAGGAATCAGGACCAGAGACAGACCTCTTCAGGACTTAGAATCAAATCCCAGATTTCCCCAAGGACCAAACCTAAGGCTGGTGGGTGGAGGTGGGTTGGAGGTGAAGCATATCCTTCAACCTATGCCAAAGCAGGAAAAAAAATCCTTAATCAAGAATCCCTCCTACAAATACCTATAAATTTACTTTTCTATGCTGCATCACCACTAAGCCCCAGAATGGCTAAACATTTGTCAGCTGAATTCACTTCTTTGCCCTTCATGGTTATCTGGTGGAAGGTAACAGATAAGAAGGCATAGCACACCTTCCATCTGAAATCTAACGTTCTTTCCACTCTCTGCACCTCATCAATATGGAGAAGACCATGGTGTCAGAGGGAGGATTATGATCTGAAGGGGAGGAAAATATGGAGCTTGCCCTCTCTGCCTTAAAGCTTCAAAGTGCATATAAATAATTCAAAACATAGATTATTAACTTGTTCATAAAGTTAACTTTTGCTAGAAATCCAGTATGCCAGTATAAATGAAAGAACTTTTTCTCAAAGAAAATCGGGAAACATGGAAAACATAGAGTTCTATTTTCAGATTGATTTTCAGCAAAGAACTTTTAAATCTTTGTAGTTATTTTTTATTATAAAAGTAATGCATGCTCCCTAGATAAAACAACATTTGAGACAATACAGAAGAATGTACAGAATATGTCCTACTCTCCTTTCCCTCTGCTCTCTTCCTCTGAATTTAATTCTCTAGAGATAAAAACTTTTAACAATCTGCCGTATAGCCTTATGCAAATGTATGTGAGTTTACAAATATATATCCCATATCCAATCGAATTACAGTAGTTAGATTATACAACAGAGAACATTCTATTACCCTTTCACTTAGTAATTTACCATGGACCTTTTCTTTCTTTTATTTATTTATTTATTTATTTGACAGAGAGAGGGAACACAAGCAGGGGGAGTGGGAGAGGGAGAAGCAGGCTTCCCGCCTAGCAGAGAGCTCGATGTGGGACCATCCCAGGACCCTGGGATCATGACCTGAGCCGAAGGCAGATGCTTAACGACTGAGCCACCCAGGAGCCCCATACCATGGACATTTTCTAAAACAGAATATGTAGATCTACTTCATTATTTCAACCACTGCATAATATTCTAGTACATGCATTGTAGCAAAACTTATCTAACCAATCCCTAAAGATGAAAATTTAGTTTTTTCCAAATTTATGCAGTTAAAAGAACATAAATACTGTGCCTATGCATGCAAGCATGCTTTATACGCTGTTTTCTTCTACAGCGCTTATTCCTAAAATTGGAATCCATAGTTAAAAGGGTACTAGCAATTAAAATATTGACATATGTTGACAAATTGCTCCCAAAAAGTTTGCACTGAACTCATTTACAATCCAAAGAGTACTGTATAAGCGTACCCAGTGCCTTCATTCTCACCCACATTGGATAGTACCAGTCGTTTTGTCTTTTGCCAGTCGGATAGGTAAAAAGTTACATCTCCTGGTTACTTTAATTTGTGCTTGTTCCATGAAATTGAACATATTTTATTGATATTGTGCCTTTATATCCCCTGTTCTGTGAGTTGCCTGTGCATACCCTTTGACCATTTAGAAAAAGTGTTTTTTTCTTTATCCCATTGATATATAAGAGCGGGGACCTTTTATTTGAAGGATGTTAGCTTATTTTATGTGCTATATGCTATGAATATATTTTGTTAGTATTTTGGGAGTTTTTCTGTTCATGTAGAAGTTTTAAATTAGGATGTATTAAATGTGAACCCATTCCTTTCATTGTGACTTCTAGAATTTGTGTCAGGCTTAGGAAATTCTTCTATGATTATCATAATATTCTGTTGTATCTCATCCCAATATTTCTATGATTGCATTTTTAAAAAGACATTTAAAACTTTAACTCATCTGGAATTCATTTGGGTGTTAAGCTTTGAGGTAGGAATCCAATTCTATTTTTTTTTAAATAGCTATGTCACTGTTCAAAACATCAGTGATTGAGAATAATCATTTCCCAGGGATTTGCAATGCCATCTTTCTTACATAGTAAATTCCAATAAAGGTCTTAACCTATTTATTCATTAGTCGGCATCATTGAATTATCTATTCTTTTACTGGACTACATTATTTTAATTACTGTAGCTTCATAAAAACTTTAAAATCTGATATGAATATTTCCTCCTATTTCCAGAATCTCTCATCTAAGTTCAGATATTTATACATCTAGATGAAATTTTTGAAGTTTAAAGAAAGTTATGTTATGATTCACACTGGGATTTCATTTACTTTATTGATTAATTTAAGAAGAAATTTATATCCTTAAATTTTCCTATGCAAGAGTAAAGACTGTCTCCCCTTTTAACAGACATTATTTCTCACACTTGTAGTTTATCATTTTTTAAAAAGAGGTACTGTGTATTTTTTCTACATTTCTACGGGGTTTTATTATTATTATTTCTTTAACTGGAATATATTTACTCAATCATCTTTGCTACCTGCTTATTGACATTTGTAAAGTAATTTTTAACTAGTTCTCAACTAAACTTTTAAAATGCAGTCAATATTGGGCTTTTTCCCCTCCAGGCATGCAGTTATAATATAATTTGCAAAAAAATCTACCTTCCTTGCATGTAAACTCCAAGAGTGCAGCCCATCCATATTTCCATAGCAGCATATCCTAAGAGCCATATTATATGGCTGACACCTATTGGCTTTCAATCAATATTTGTGGAATAGAATGGATGAAATAATGTGTTCCCCTTCATAGCAATGTTTTACTTGTTTCTTCATTAATCTTAAACACTACCAATTAGTGTGGGTATCACTGTTATATTTCTGACTTTAATTGTAATACTTCAGCTGCTTCGTTCTTTATCATGACACTTTTAGTTAGCATACATATTTTTTCATGCGAACGAAATTTCTATTTATTCCTATTTCTCTAAGAGTTTTTCTTCTTGAATCAGGAATGGGTAATGAAATTTTTCAAATGTCATATCAGCATATGTTGAAACCATCATTTGTTTTTTTCTCCTTTGACTTATTAATGTGCTGAATAGTAGTAATACATTTTTAAATATTGAATCAGTTTGGTTTCTGGACTTAATCCCAATTGGCCATGGTGAATTATTCTTTTAATGTACTGCTGGATTCTATTTGCTAATATTTTATTTAGGAATTGCATCAATATTTCTAAGTAAGATTGGTCTTTAGTTTTCTTTTTTATACTTTTTTTTTTAGATCAGCATTATGGGCTTATAATAGAAATCGGAAAGGAGTCAGTTTGCTTTCTTTGTGTTACAAAACGTTTTAAATAGTAGCCAATCAATTCTGACTTGGAGGTCTCCTTCCCCCAATTCTGCTAGTCCGAAGAAACATTGACCTTGATCCTTCTAGGGAAAATCCTCCCTTTCCAGGTTTGAGGTATTGTTCTAGTATCTGGCCCTTCCAGGTTTGACAGTTTTTTGTAGCTTCTGCACTCGTTGACCAGAAAGGTTTTTGAATTACTATATGTGTGCCCTAGATATATATGTACTTGAGTATGTGAGAACCTTGTCCTTCCTTGTTTAGACAAAATCTGAATCTCATCATGTGATTCTCCTTACTGTGTACCACATGTGTATTTTTATCACTTTTGTTGGTATAAACATGTGCTGCATCTTATTAAAGATATTGATTAAACACTATGCTTTTGCTATAATTAAACATTTAAAGAGATATCCATTGGATAAGATTATCATTCAACTTCAATACTTTTATTTGAATAATTTTGAAGCACTATTGGTTATCATTTGAGAGCGAGGTGCAAGATAAAATCAGAGTGGGGTGATCAAAAGTGCCACTATTAGGTTGCTCAAAATTTGACATTGTTGCAATATCTAGAGACACTGTTAAATAGACCAGACTGTTTAAATCTGTGGTTTGGGAAAAACTCTGCCCTATATAGCATGCCAGCGGAGGGTAATGCTGGCTTCTGGTATTTCATTATGCCAGAATACTGATGTGTTACTAAGTACCAAAATAACAGTGTTTTTGTTGCTGTAATACTATTTTGATATTTTTTTTTTTACAAATTTGAAATCTAGATCATTTCTGCATTAAAATTCTTCTAGAGAATTATATGTTACATTAAGTTTTCAACTGGAAACAAAAGTATATTCCTTCAAAAACATTCTTCATTGTTTAAAACACTTCCAGGGCATCTTACTGTTTTTATTCCAAGTACTTGCCTTATCAATGAGGTTGAGCATATTATACTTATTGTCTCCTTCTGTTTCTTTGTGAGGCCATTTTGGAATTCTTCTATATTTGGAAGACCCCAAAGGGCTTTAAGGAGGATGGGAGAAGCCCATGGAAGGAGGATTGGAGAGAACAGTGTGGAGAAGGGATGATAGGAAGGTTCCCGGACCCCAGTCAAGCCCCTCCCCTGATGCTTGATCATCTCTTTCCCCTAGAACTAGATTCTTTCTGCTACTCTCATTTTTTCCCTTAGGACCAGATCTAATCTCTAGGTCTTCCCCTTCCAATGATAGTTTATTTAAACCAGGGATTTCTTTTTTAGTCATCCAACTGAGTTACACTTAGGCATGAAAGACAGAAGAGATTCAGCCCTGGACCCTGTTTTTCTTAGTGTAAATTGCTTCTGAGAAAGAAGTATAGAAGATTATCACAATGTAATTTCACTTTTTAAAGGATGAAAAGAGTAATATATTTTGTTCTCATATTAAAATCACTAAACACTTTGATGGACAAGGCTAAGTATTCAGCCTTTTAAAAATTTCTCTTTCTTGTGTTCTCCGAACAGTATATATAAATGGGTAAAATCTTACAGTGATTACACTGAACCTTAGAGCACTTTAGGAGGCTCTAAAATATTATAGGCAAATGTAAGCACAAAAAAGCAAGGGCTACAACATTAATATCAGATAAATGTGTACTTAGCAAAAAAATGTATCTCTCCTGCAACTTCATGCATGGATGGTGTGATCTATGTAGAAGATGTAATTGTTGTGCAACTTTGATAAATTCTCAAATGTAAATAAACAAATTAAACCAGAAGAACTGGACATTTAAGGTATAAGTAAGAGTGTTATCAGAACCAAGACCATGGTAGGAAAAGAGAGCAGGAAGAAGGAGAGATTGCAATGATTTGAATGAGAGAAAGTGGCATCAGTGGACTGGAAATTTCACTATTCTGGTGACCAGTCCCAGCAGTATGCTGCAACCTCACAGGATTCTAGCTGAATTTGATTTGGAGAAGAATGTAGATGTTTGCTCATGTCTGTAATGAATAAAGATAAGTAGACCTGAGTATGAAAGGGAAGAGCTAGAAGAGGAGTAATATACAAATGTTAGCGAGAGTGGATGGGGTAATGGTTTGGAAGTGGCAAAGAGGAACAATAGGAAATGAAACCCCACCTCTTGTGACCAAAGGATATGGGAAATGAGAGAATAAAGTGCTACCTCTTGAGATGCCACCGGCAGAAACTAGGTCCTCAGGGCCAAGGCAGGCTTTGGTGAGGCATAAGGAGAAGGAAGCACACAGAGAAATGATTGAGATATGAAGAAAAGCTGGTGACTCCGGAAGGATGGGTCCAGGGAACACAGAAGAGGCCTGTGAGACTTGGAGAGACTTGGGACTAGATACATAAAGCCTTACGGGAAGCAGAGGGTAACGGCTAATGTCATAGGAGTCAACTGACAAAATGACACATAAGAAGCATCTGTCAATTTAGTCTCATTTTGAGGAGGGTGGAAACTCCCTGATGCCCAGAGGCCCTGGCATTTAAAATACTCCAGTGTCTGCAATATACAAAATCAGTATTCAATATTAGTGACTTAAAACCATAATCATATAGAAAGCTAAAAGCAATTTCAATTAATTCCCTTTTACCTATGATTGACTCATTTGGTTTATAATAAGTATTGTGATATTATAGAAAGATATGTGGTCTCTGTCCCCAGTTCCTTTGTTCCCAGCTCCTAAAACTCTTGGAATTTCCTGAGTGATAAGAGTAATAGAATTGTCTTAAGCTCTAATGAGTCTGCCCTTGCCTGGCCTCTAGACAGCTTCAGGATGGGTGCTAGTTACCAGAAAGACTAATCTTTGATTAAAAGCTTGGAACTTGCAACCCTATTCCCCAGCCTCTGCGAACAGGAGAGGGGCTGGAGATTGAGTTAATCGTCAATGGCCAATGATTTAATCAACCATGTTTACCTAATGAAATCTCCATAAAAATCCCTATGTGACAGGGTTTGGAGGGCTTTTGGGTTGATGAATGCATCCATGTGCGGGGCTGGTGGTACACCCACAAGGTGCTGTGCTCTAGAGCCTCCCAGACATCACCTTTTGTACCTCTTCCTCTGGTTTATTCGTATTCTTTATAATAAACTGGTAAATGTAAGCAAAGTGTCTTCCTGAGTTTTGTGAGCTGTTTCGGCAAGTTATTAAACCTGAGCCAGCCCAGTCAGAAGTACAGGTGTCTCAAGACTTGTGACTGACATCTGAAGTGGGGGCAGTCTTGAAGGACTGAGCCCTTAGGCTATGGGGTCTAATTCCAGGTAATTAGTGTCAGAATTGAACTGACTTGTTGGACACCTAGTTGGTGTCAGAGACTTAAAGAAATGGTATTGAGAAAAAAAAAAAAGCATATATTTGATGTCAGGAGGGAAAAAACATCTCTCAGGTACTCTTTTACTATTAGCCTAAAGAACACAGAATGAGGTAAAATTGAATAGAATTCCAACCATACTGAGATGAACTCTCTAGTACCCCCTACGCTGAAATTCAGTCATAGACTGTAATTCCAAAGTCAAATAGCAATAGTTGTGAGCACAACTGAAATCTAACTTTATGTGTGCCTAGTATTTTCTAAGAAACTACAATCTTCCTTCCTCTGTACCTCCATATAGTTTTGGTCCTAATCCCAAGATTAGAATATAATTACTTAATCTAGATTGTAAACTTCAGGATCATTCTGAGGTCAAGCTTGTTAGGATGCTCCTATTGAAATGAATAGCATTCCTAGACTGTGCTGTAATACTCTAAAATATTATGTGAGGAAAGAAGTTCAAGGTATGTGTCTACCACATAAGCCCCACAAGAAATAAATACGTCTTCAATTTTAATTGTAATTATGGTATGAATTTCAACTGATCAACAAGGATAGCTGTTTGAGACGCTGAACATCTTTCTTATATGAAATTTAAAGGAATGAATCACCTCTTTAAAGTCAAAAAGTATGACAATACAGAAATTGAGGTACTTTTTCCCTCAGAATTTCTCTTTGTATATTATACTATAGTTTTTCTTTGACATATACATATGCTATAGAAGTAAATAAATATCACCTCTTTGTTCTGTCTGAATTCAAATAAATATTCTGAACCACGCATGATTCTCAGATACTTGAAAGAGTTCTGAAAATATTCATCCATTCTTCTATCTCCCTTGAAAGTAAATAACATGATAGTTTTAGTCTACATTGTTGATGTGAGATATTTTCCTCAATAACTTTCCTACGGAATAAATTTGGAAATAGAGGAAAATTTTAAACTTGGTATCTTCAAGTTGACAACAAATTTGCTAAATACAGCACATAAATGCCAATGTGAATCTCTTAAGTTTAATAGATGACTTTAGAGGACATCAAAAAAATTATATCTATTATAATCCTATATAATCAATGTGCTAACCAAAATTTTCCCTATGGCAAGCTAATTATATATTTGAAGACAGAAATCTTTAGCATGCATATCTTTAAATTATCAAAAATGTTTCTATTCATGTTATTAACCAATAACATATACTGAATTATCTGAGCATTGTTAAGAATTAGTGGATGTATCTTAGAAGAAAAAAAAATTATGCTCATTAGCGATGGTTTTACATTGAAGAAAGAGAGCTGAGGTGCTGATATAACTTTCTTAGTAAATTATAAGATACCTCTCCAATCTCTGTCACCCAACTATTTCTCCTCCCCTATTATATACTGAATTTCAATCTGCAACATATGCACTTTAAATGCGATGCCAGAGATATGTGAATATGTGAATAAGTGAGCAGGTGTTGCTGTTAAAATTAGAAAAAGAAAATGGGAAAAAAAGGGAAGAGTTTATCACATCTCAATTTACATTAGCATAAAAACACAATGACATTTATGTTTTGTTTGAGGTGGAAGGGTCATATGGAAATTTGACTTATGACTACATTGCTCACACCTATATGAATTAGTAGAATTTAAAGTTTAATGTATATCAGTGGACACATTTCAATTTCACAGTGAAAAAATAAAAGGTATTGGTATTTTGAAAGGCATACACTAAAAAAAAGAACAAGAGCAACAGAAAAGAAAAAGCTAACATCGCAGCTCTGCTTAAAACAGTAATTATCTCTCATTAGCAATTGATATTATATTACATCAGGAAGTGAATTAGACTCTCTGAAGCTCTCTAAAAATATTAACTTACCAAATTCAAGGTAATCCACAAACTGGATATATGCCCAGGTGCTTTTGGAGGGCAGTAGAACTCTGAATGTAAGAACAATGTAATCATGATAATATAAAAAGCTGCAGGTTATAGGAATTTAAAATCAAATACAAATTTAAAATCAAACTAAAACTTTCTTAAAAGTACCACCATGTGAAACCTTTTATTTATTTTTTTGCCAGCGTATTGACATTTACTTTTTCATATAAAATCATTCTCTCTACATAGTATGTTACCTTAAGCAGCTTTTAAGATAAGGTGATTTCATTTGAAAATACCCTATGTGGACCCCACAGAAATTCTACAATTCCATTAGTTTGCATGAAGAAAATTAATATAATAAGTTCAACATACAAAAGGATACTGTTTTGCTTTTCTCAGAGTATCTGATACAATTGGACAAAAATATCAAGGTAATCAGGATGATCCAACTCAATGGAAGATAGTTGGTTGTGTTTTCTTTTAATATACAGTACCTCCATTGATACCAGATCGGGCAGCTTTTCAGAAATGCATGGAAAACTCAACAAATGTAAATCAGGTTTTCATGTAGATCTCCATCAAGCTTGGACCATGTCCAGAACTCAATCTAGTGTTAATGAAAGAACTACACTGTATCTAACAGCAGGCAATCTTGCTCAGTCAAGCTTGCTGATTTTTTGCCTTATGCAAAATGTCAAAAATATATCTTTCCAATATGTGCCCACTTTATTAAAAGGCTAGTTCAGGAGCACTGACTCCTCTCAGCCATTCCAATCACCAATATCCAAGTCTTAAGACTTTATCAATCATGTTGAAATATTTTTGTTTAGTACTATTTTAGAAACCTTCCAGAGAGTCATTTGTTTTTCTTTCTTTTGGAGAGAGAAAGACCGGGGTTACCACAGCATGGTGAAGAATAGCAAACAAACTTGCATTACCATATTCTATCAAATTTTATTAATATCTCCATGACAAGACACAGAATAATAGATACTTTCAAAAAGTGACATTTCCCTCCAGATAACCCCAATTTAAAACAGGATATCCTGGTCTCCCAATTGCCTGACAGGAACTCTATTTGGATAAAATAGACCATATGTTTTCCAGGATGGAAAACAAAGACATGAAGGATTTGGTGGGAAGTTATTAGACATACCTCACAAGGATGAAGGAAAGCAGCAGAAGTGTCTTTGAGCTGCACTCTGAAGGAGCGTGTCATAACAGATTTAGGAAATGATAATCCAAGCCACAGAGAAACATTTAGCTAGTGGAAGGGAGAATACATTTTCTAACCATGAAGCTATTTAACATTTAGTTCTGTGGAGCGAAAAGTTTATAGGGGAAATTCTTTGGCTTCCCTGCTAAGGTAATTCCCTGAGGATGCCTCTTCAATTCTTATCTTAAAATACACCACTGAATCTTGGAATGGTAATGATTTTCATTACTTTTATGGGGATTTGTCAATTTTTTTTCAAGTTTGAGTATGTGAATTATTTATTACCCCAAAATAACTAGGGGAATATTCACAGATACTATTTAACAAGTATTCCTTCATTCTGAATGAATTTAGAAATAACATTTGCTTGGTACCATTGCATATGTAATTATGAAGAGGGATAACATTAGTAAACTGAAAATGACTTATACATCCTGAGCATAAACATGATTGTACTAGTGATTCTCATTAGGTATTTTCATCTGGTATCAGTAATGTGCTTGTTACTGTTACTAAGCAATATCATAAGATCTTTATTTCTTAAGTTAACTAATAGTTAACAAATGCCTCTACTTACCGAGCACTGTACTAGGCACTGAAGAAACAGAGATGATCAAGTAAAATATCTATGAAATACAGTATGTTTTAAAGAGCTAAAGGTAATAAATAATCTGTCTATAAGCAGACATTTGTTAAGGACCTAATATGTACTAGAAACTATGGCTAGTTGCTGAAAATTTAAAAGTGCATAAGAAAGGCATGATTGTTGCCCCCACAGATCATATAGTATAACTTAAGAGGAAATCAGTTAAAAATAATTGCAATGAAATATAATAAATTCTGACAAGGAGGTGAAGATTACTACTAGTAGGAGCACATCACTGGCCAATCAAACCACTCAAGGGAATCAAGGAGTGAAGACCTCCAGGAAGAAATGTCTAAGTTGGGACGTAAAGAATTATAAGCAGTTACAAGGTTAAGGAAGAGTGGAGAGTGGAAAGGGAGTATTACAGGCAGAGAAGCCATGTGTGAAAATCCAGAAAAGGAAGGATCTGAAAAAAGTTTAGTACCCCGGAGTCTAGCCTTTAAGAGTGAAAATGAAAAGAATTGAGGATAGGGAGAAGCAGAGGCTGGATCTAAAGGACCTGGATCACTACCTCAATGGAACTGGTCTTCATTTTAAGATCAACGAGAAACTATTTTAAGTATAGGAACAATTTATCAAGCTTATCCTTGGAAATATTACAGGGACTGCACTGTGGAGAATGGATTGAGTGGAAAGCAGAGAGATCAATTAGGCTTTTGTAACAGTAATTCAGGTAAAAATAATAATGGTCTGCACTATGGCAGTGTGGGTGGAGGGAAAAAAGAAAATGTAAAAGGTATTTAGAAGACATAATGGCATTTTTGAGTGGTGAATGTGGAGAGAGAGAAAGTGAAAGAGGCAAGGCTAGAATAACCCTGGTTTTCTGATTTAGGCAACCAGTAGGAAGGTGCCAATCATATATTCAGGGGATCCAGAAAGAGAAACCATTTTAGAAAGTGGGAAGGTGGGAGTTGAGTCTTGGATATGCTGGGTTTCAGATGCATGTAAGCCCTCTGAGTAATAATATCTAACAGGCAAAGGGTCTAAAGAACATGAGAGAAGTCTACATTAGAAGAATAAACTTGGGAGTCGGTAGTACCTCAAGCCAGTAGAGTGTGTGATCATAGAAGCCAAGACACGAAAGTGCCTCAATAATAGTAATTATTTGAGACCTGCAACTCTCTCCATGAGAGCTTCTCCTGCCCCTGGGCCTGTATGCAGGCAACTCCAAGGTGTCAAAGAGGTAATGTGCATCCAAAAAGTCCATCATCCGATGATACATAGGAAACTGGTGGGTAAATGCTCCAGTCTTCTTGTGCCTTTTTCGCAGTCTGAGGTGTCCCAGAGGTCCCTGGGGAATTAAGGCTTGGCTGTCCATGGTGGCAACATACTTGCTAACTCACCCTTCATTGCTTCCCTCTCTGCTTCACTTCATCCCTCCTCCACCTGCGTTTTCTGAAATCACCTGCAAAATTAACTCCTTGCACTTAATTCCTTGCTCAGGATCTGCTTCTGAAGGAACTAAAACTAAGATAGCTGGTAAGAGAATTTGTCTCAGAAAGCCATCTCTCAACATGGTATTCTGAAACTCAGTCATTTACCAATCAGACAGCAATTAAGGATACCATTGCTGGTCATGACATGGATATAATTCCTGATATTGCTGCCACACTATAATCACTGGGTTCTTGTGTGAGGTGACTTGGGATGGATACAGACAGAAGGGAAGACACTGGCTTATACAATGTCTCTAAGCTTAACAGATGGGTAATTATAAGAATTTTAAAGTAGGTGGACTGTTACTAAGTGCAATAGTTTGAAACTCCAGCCCTGACCAATTTCCCATGCCAAAGTCAGAGTTAGAGTTCCTGGTAAAGTTGTTGAAATCAGAACATTTGGATGAATATGTTTGAGACGCATGAACCTGCAGACTCTTAAGTCACTACACTGACAGAAAAGGACCCCATCCCCTTGCTAGAGAACACCAATCTCCTTTCATTAGAGGACATGTAAATGTATCACCTGATGGAGTTGCCTCACAAGATGATGCCTGCCCCTGTGAAATCTACCCCCTCTTCTCAGTACTTCTGAACCAATAACTAGAATTAAGGCTCAGCATGGCCAGATTGAGGTGAGGGGGGGAGTCCTTGCTATGGGAGGAAAAGGATTATCACCAAAATAGCTTTGGGATCTGACCAAAACATCCTGGGCAGGGGGGGGTGGGGGGGGAGGTGGATAGGAGACTATGCCTGAGAATAGATATTGTGAGTGATGGCCCAGTGGGTGCAGAATAAAAGGTTGAATAAGAGAGAGTTCATTGATGTGGGGCACTTTATCATGACTCAAGATTTACTGACCAGGCAAGGTCACCTATGGCCAGTTCTAATAGACTGATGGGTTGATTCTTCCAAGCACAGAAGAAATGATGGTAATTGAGGTAAGATTATCAGAACTGCTCTGCCACAGTACTGAGGAAGGGGCCAAAAGGGTCAAAGAGGAATGTATGCTAGAGTGGACTTATCCTATAAGACAGAGATGACTGTTTTTTTCGGGACAGCTGAAGGGAGTATCCCTTTACTCAATGATAAGGCCTGGGTTAATGGGGGGATGGCATTGGTATCATTAAGAAATCCAATGGAGGCTGTAGGACAGCTAAGTAACTGGACCTTAAGTTACCAATGATGGTGATAGGACTCTGTGATAATGGAGGTCAAGTAATATTATTTAATTGTTGGAGGCAAAGTGGATATATTACCATAATATGCAGGAGATACCTGTAGTTATGGCAAATAGACCATGACGTTTTGAGAGGTGAGAGGCCTCTAAAAGGGTGTTGCTTAACTTTCAAAGCCAAGATATATCAAGAGCAGGTGAGCAAGTCTGTGTTAGCCAACAGGATAGAAAACCATCTTACCAGCCACCAAACATGAATCAGACCCAATGGACATTGACTGAAGAGGAGGCAGGTTCTCCTTCAGGAATGATCCTGTAATGCCAGAATAAATATATACAATATCTATTCTCCAATCCTCCTCCTTACCCCCCAAAAAGACATATAGACATTTACCAGAGGAATTGTACCCATATATTTCAAGGATTGTTGAATAAGGTGTATGAGCTAATACTGGTAACAAGAGGATTCAAAAGATCCTCAGGACTCCTTATTAGAGCTGGGTCTAGGGAGGCCTGGTGAAAAATGATGTCCATGAACCTACTAAAGGGTTATCTTCCTGGCATCTGAGTGCACAATCAGGACGGATATAATTAACAGCTTGCAGAACCCTCACACTGGTTCTCTAATCTGTAAATTAAGAACCATAGCAGCAGGTAGAAAAGCAGCCAGGTGACAGTCCCTGAAATAGCCCCAGACCCAGCTGAAATCGCAAATGAGAAGCAAAACACATCTTCAGTGAAGTGTCAGAGATCATTGCCTCCTTCAAAGATTTTAAATAATGCAGAAGTAGTGGTCCCCATCATGTCCCCATTGAATTCAACAATTTGGTGCTTTGGAAAACCAGATGGATCATGGCAAACAGCTAATGGCTGAAAACATAACTAAATAGTAGCCACCAATGTAGTTGCTGTGCAGAATGTGATTTTGGATGTAGCTCATAAAACACTTGGGAATGTTGCCCTGATCCATTTATCAAGTGATTTGGAAGTTTGATACTATATGGGGCCCAGAGCAAAAGAAGGTTCTGCGGCAGATACAGACTGCAATACACACAACACTTCTCCTTGGCCACAAGACACGGAAGATTCCACATTATTAGAGGGAGTATCCATGGTGGATAAGGATGCCGTGGGGATCTGCTAGCAAGCCCTGATAGCAAAGTCATGATGCACTCCCCCAAGATTTCTGGAGCAAATCCATATTGCCTATACAGAAGAACTATTCAATGTTTAAAAAGTGACCTTAGCATGTATTATGCCTCAGTAGAGTGACTATGGAATTGGAGCCTCCCATATGAGCCAGACCTATCAGGTTGATGGGCACAGCAGCAACCCATCGTGCAATGGAAACGTCTATTTGGGATTGGATTTAAGCACATAGGGAAGACAAAAGTCAGTTATGTGAACAGGTGCCCACTCTATCATGTCACCTACCTCAGTTGCACCTAACTTTCTTTCTCTTATCTCACACTCATGGCTTTGTTGAGGATTCCCTATGACCAGTTAATGGAAGAGAAGGAAAAAAAAAACAAACAGTTTGTTTCACAGATGGGTTGGCTTAATATGACTGTGAGAACCAAAACTGGACCATAAATGCACTACATAGAGCCCTACTCAGCAGTGGTCCTGAATAACAATGGTGAGAGACAGTATTCCAGTGGGCAGAGCTTCAAGAAGTACACCTAGTTATCAGCTTTGTGAGTTGTGGATATGCTTGGGCAGCAGTGAATGGCTTGGTTGGTTGTTTCATCAGAAGGCCTGTAAGGAGAAAGATTGGAAAATCAGAGACAAAGAAGTCTAAGGAAGAAGTGTGTGAATGAACCTAGGGGAATACATACAGAATTTGCAGTTCTTTGTGTTTCACAACAATGCCTGCCAAACTTCTCTAAAGAAAAGGCACTAAGCAACCAGATGGGCAGACTGACTTTTCCTACGGAAGTCAACCAGCCTCTGCTGTTGGCCACTTCAGTGTCTGCACAATGGATCTATGAACAGAGTAGCCATAGTGGCAGAACTTGACTCCATGAATAGACCCAGTAACATGGACTGCCCTTCACCAAAACTAACCTAGCTACTGAGCAGCTGAACAGCCCATCTGTCAGTGACCAAGGCAGACACTGAGCCCTCAATATGGTGTATCCCTCAAAGAAACCAAAGAATCACTTGGTGGAAAGTTGACTACTTTGAACCACTTCCTTCTTGGAAGGGATAGAGATTCAGAATTGTTAAAATTAACTTAGTTTCTGAGTATGAGTTTGTCTTTCTTACCTTCACTGTCTCAGTCAGCCCTACTATACAAGTTTTCATGAAGTATCTGATTTATCATCAAAGAATGCTGTGCAACATTATCTTATACCAGTTTTGTGGGGAAGAATGTGTGATAGTGGGAAGATGACTGTGGAATTCTTTATTCCTACCATGACCACATCATCCTAAAACAGCCAAATACAAAAACATTGAAATGGTCTCCTAAAGGTACAGCTAAAATGCCAGCATACAGATAACATCCTGGAAGGTTGGGGTCCTGTCTTTCAAGATGTGGCCTATATTTTCATGTAGCCATTATATGGTACTGTGTCCTTGAAAGACAGAGCATTTGGTCTGGGAAACAGGGTGGAAATGAGAGCGACTCTTGTCATCATCACCACTCCATGACCCACTAGCAGAGATTGGGTCTGGTTCTCAGAAGGAGGATATTTCCACAGGTGACGCATTAAGGACTCTACTAAATCATTTTGGGCTCCTCATGCCAAGAGACTAAGCAAGTGTAGAAGGAAGTTACTGGACTGCCAGTGGCATCCTTTCTAATTACCATGTAAGATAGGGCTGCTAATATATAATGTGTCTGGAAAGTGGTATATCTAGAAAGTATATATAGAGCCTGGGAAATCTGTTCACTGTGACCCTTTTAGTGCTCTTGTGTCTCCCATTCCCGTGACCAGGAATTGTAGCATTCCTGACCCTTGGAGCTTTAATCATGAGCTCAGACGCCCTAAAGGTTTTGCTTACCCTACTTGGCAAATCAGATAGATTAGCAGAAAAGCTAGCCATGGATAAAAGATAATAAAATGGGTGGTGAAGGAGAAAAATGATAAATACAAATATCAGTTAGTCTCAGGGCCAACTGCAGCAGGACAGAATGTAGTTTGTTCCACTAATCCTTCACTAGAAGTCCTTGTATTGGTAACCTAGGAGAGTCAGTGGCAAAACTGAGTGACCTTAGATCTAAGCCCAATATTTTATATGGTGAGAAAAGGAGGCCCCAAGAATTTAAATAATTTGCCCAAAATCAGCTGGTTAATGACACAGCTGGGACAGTGTGTCCAGTGGACATTAAATGTTTGTTTACTTACTCCCCACCCCACCATACACGCACCCCAAAAAACTAGTGCCATTTCATGTTTCAACATTACTTATATTGTCTTTTTTTATATTATTTCATGTGTTTACCTCTTGTTCTCACAAAATTATAATGTCCCACTAAATTGTCCCTCATAGGGCAATGCAGTTCTCATAGTAAGTCTATTAGAATCTGATGACTTCGACCACTCCTTGCTACTACTGGAGGCTCTCGTCTGAGGGATGCGGCAGCCTCCTACCTTGTCTCACTGCCTCTGCCCTCATCTCCTTAAAGTCCATGCTCCACACGGCTCCCACAGTGATCCCCTTAAAATGTGAGGCAGGCCACGTCATTGTTCTACTCAATGTCCTGTAATGGTTCCACTTTCACTAGGAGTAAAGGGTCAAATTCTCATTGGTCCTTCCTTGATTCTGCCTCCATCCCCCGTCACCTACTGCTCCCTTTCGTTCCACTCAAGACCTGCAGGCATCCTCACCACACCCACCCATGGTAGCATGCTCCTGACCTCAGGCCTTTGAACTACCTGTTCCCTCCACCTAAATGTCTGCAGAAACATCTTACTTTTTTAAACCTTTTTCAATTATGTTTAATGTCACCTTCTAAATGAGTCCTACCTGATCCCCCAAGTGAGCACTATCCCCACCACAATCTACCTTATGGGCTACAATTTTATTTTGGTCAATAGTATATATTATTTTTTAACACTCTAAAGTTCACTTTTTATTTTATTTTTATTTTATTTTTAATTGCCTGTTTGCTCTTATTGTAACATAACCTCTACAATAGTAGGGAGCATTGTCTTTGGCTCACTTGTGCATTCCAGATGCCTAGAACTGTGGATGGCACATCCACATGCTTAATTGCTTAATAAACATGTGTTAAATTGAAGTTAATCTTTCCAATAAAAGGCTACTCAGTCCACTTACACCATACATTTTTTAATTCCTCAAATAATTGCATTTATATTAATTATAATGATAAAGTTATAGTAATAATTTCAGATTGGACAAAGCAGTTATAGAAAAATGAGTAATCAGGTAGACTGTTTAGATTTTATATCTTATACCATTCTAAATTTCGTATTTTCAGTGTATAAGCTTTTCCTGAATGTAAGTTAGTCATCTTTAAAGGGTACATTAACACTTTCAGATGACTAAGGTGCTATTTAAAACACCAAACAACAAAAAGAACAGGAGAACAGATCAACAAAACTATGAGCTGGTTCTTTGAAAGAATTAACAAGATTGATAAACCCCTGGCCAGACTTATCAAAAAGAAAAGAGAAATGACCCAAATAAATAAAATCATGAATGAAAGAGGAGAGATCACAACCAACACCAAAGAAATACAAACAATTATAAGAACATATTATGAGCAACTCTATGCCAGCAAATTAGATAATCTGGAAGAAATGGATGCATTCCTAGAGATGTATCAACTACCAAAACTGAACCAGGAAGAAATAGAAAACCTGAACAGACCTATAACCACTAAGGAAATTGAAGCAGTCATCAAAAATCTCCCAAAACACAAAAGCCCAGGGCCAGATGGCTTCCCAGGGGAATTCTACCAAACATTTAAAGAAGAATTAATACCTATTCTTCTGAAACTGTTCCAAAAAATAGAAATGGAAGGAAAACTTCCAAACTCATTTTATGAGGCCAGCATTACCTTGATCCCAAACCAGACAAAGACCTCATCAAAAAGGAGAACTACAGACCAATATCCTTGATGAACATGGATGCAAAAATTCTCACCAAAATACTAACCAATAGGATCCAACAGTACATTAAAAGGATTATTCACCACAACCAAGTGGGATTTATTCCTGGGCTGCAAGGTTGGTTCAACATCAGCAAATCAATCAATGTGATCCAATACATTAATAAAAGAAAGAACAAGAACCATATTATCCTCTCAATAGATGCAGAAAAAGCGTTTGATAAAGTACAGCATCCTTTCTTGATCAAAACTCTTCAGAGTATAGGGATAGAGGGATATCATAAAAGCCATCTATGAAAAACCCACAGCAAATATCATTCTCAATGGGGAAAAACTGAGTGCTTTCCCCCTAAGGTCAGGAACATGGCAGGGATGTCCACTATCACCACTGCTATTCAACATACTATTAGAAGTCCTAGCCACAGCAATCAGACAACAAAAAGAAATCAAAGGCATCCAAATCAGCAAAGAAGAAGTCAAACTCTCACTGTTTGCAGATGATATGATACTTTATGTGGAAAACCCAAAAGATTCCACCCCAAAACTGCTAGAACTCATACAGGAATTCAGTAAAGTGGCAGGATATAAAATCAATGCACAGAAATCAGTGGCATTCCTATACACCAACAACAAGACAGAAGAAAGAGAAATTAAGGAGTCAATCCCATTTACAATTGGACCCAAAACCATAAGATACCTAGGAATAAATCTAACCAAAGAGGCAAAGAATCTTTACTCAGAAAACTATAAAATACTCATGAAAGAAACTGAGGAAGACACAAAAAATGGAAAAACATTCCATGCTCATGGATTGGAAGAACCACTATTGTGAAGATGTCAATGCTACCTAGAGCAATCTACACATTCAGTGCAATCCCTATCAAAATGCTATCAACTTTTTTTCAAAGAAATGGAACAAATAATCCTAAAATTTGTATGGAACCAAAAAAGACCCTGAATAGCCAGAGGAATGTTGAAAAAGAAAAGCAAAGCTGGCGGCATCACAATTCCGGACTTCAAGCTCTATTACAAAGCTGTCATCATCAAGACAGTATGGTACTGGCACAAAAACAGACACCTAGATCAATGGAACAGAATTGAGAGCCAAGAAATGGACCCTCAACTCTATGGTCAACTCATCTTCGACAAAGCAGGAAAGAACGTCCAATGGATAAAAGACAGTCTCTTCAACAAATGGTTTTGGGAAAATTGGACAGCCACATGCAGAAGAATGAAACTGGACCATTTCTTTACACCACACACAAAAATAGACTCAAAATGGCTGAAAGACCTAAATGTGAGACAGGAGTCCACCAAAATCCTAAAGGAGAACACAAGCAGCAACCTCTTCAACCTCAGCCACAGCAACTTCTTCCTAGAAACATCCCCAAAGGCAAGGGAAGCAAGGGCAAAAATGAACTATTGGGACTTCATCAAGATTAAAAAGCTTTTGCACAGCAAAAGGAACAGTCAACAAAACCAAAAGACAACCAACAGAATGGGAGAAGATATTTGCAAATGACATATCAGATAAAGGGCTAGTATCCAAAATCTATAAAGAACTTCTTAAACTCAACACCCAAAGAACAAATGATCCAATGAAGAAATGGGCAGAAGACATGAACAGACATTTTTCCAAAGGAGACATCCAAATGGCCAACAGACACATGAAAAAGTGCTCAACATCGCTCGGCATCAGGGAAATCCAAATCAAAACCTCAATGAGATACCACCTCACACCAGTCAGAATGGCTAAAATTAACAAGTCATGAAACGACAGATGTTGGCGGGGATGCAGAGAAAGGGGAACCCTCTTACACTGTTGGTGAGAATGCAAGCTTGTGCAGCCACTCTGGAAAACAGTATGGAGGTTCCTCAAAAAGTTGAAAATAGAACTACCATACAACCCAGCAATTGCACTACTGGTTATTTACCCCAAAGATACAAATGTAGGGATCCAAAGGGGTACATGCACCACGATGTTTATAGCAGCAATGTCCATAACAGCCAAACTGTGGAAAGAGCCAAGATGTCCATCGACAGATGAATGGATAAAGAAGAGGTGGTATATATATATATATAGTGTAATATATATATATATATATATATATATATATATATATATATATACACAATGGAATATTATGCAGCCATCAAAAGGAATGCGATCTTGCCATTTGCAACAACGTGGATGGAACTGGAGGGTATTATGCTAGCGAAATAAGTCAATCAGAGAAAGACATGTATCATATGATCTCAGTGATATGAGGAATTCTTAATCTCAGGAAACAAACTGAGGGTTGCTGGAGTGGTCTGGGGTGGGAGGGATGGGGTGGCTGGGTGATAGACATTAGGGAGGGTGTGTGCTATGGTGAGTGCTGTGAATTGTGTAAGACTGTTGAATCACAGACCTGTACCTCTGAAACAAATAATACATTATATGTTAAAGAAAAAAGAAGAAGAAGAAGAAGAAGATAGCAGGAAGGGAAGAATGAAGGGGGATATCAGAAGGGGAGATGAATCATGAGAGACTATGGACTCTGAGAAAGAAACTGAGGGTTCTAGAGGGGAGGGGGATGGGAGGATGGGTTAGCCTGGTGATGGGTATTAAAGAGGGCACGTTCTGCATGGAGCACTGGGTGTTATACACAAACAATGAATCATGGAACACTACATCAAAAACTAATGATGTAATGTATGGTGATTAACATAACATAATAATAATAATTTAAAAAAAACACCAAGCAACAAGCAGACATTTCTCCAAAGAAGACATACAGATGGCCAACAGACACATGAAATGATGCTCAACATCACTAATCATGAGGGAAATGCAAATCAAAACCACAATGATATATCACCTTCCCACCTGTCAGAAAAGCTAAAATAAAGAACTCAAGAAACAAGTGTTGCTGAGAATGTGGAGAAAAAGGAACCCTCTTGCACTGTTGGTGGGAATGCAAACTGGTGCAGCCACTGTGAAAAATAGTATGGATGTTCCTAAAAACATTAAAAATAGAACTACCCTGTGATCCAGTAACCAAACTACTGGATATTTACCCAAAGAATACAAGAACACTAATTCAAAGGGATATATTCACCTCTACGTTTATTGCAGCATGATTTACAATAGGTAAATTATGGAAGCAGCCCAAGTGTCCATTGACTGATGAATTGATAAAGAAGATGTGTAAAGATACACACACACACACACACACACACACACTAGAATATTATTCAACCATAAAAAAAGAATAAAATCTTGCCATTTGCACCAAAATGGGTAGACCTAGAGGGTAGAATGCTAAGTGAAATAAGCCAGTCAGAGAAAGACAAATGCCATGATTTCACTCATATGTGGAATATAAGAAATAAAACAAAGCAGCAAAGAAGGAAAGAGAGAGAGAGAGAGAGAGAAACCAAGAAATAGACTCTTAACTATAGAGAACAAACTGAGGGTTACCAGTGGGAGGTGGGTGGGGGGATGGGCTAAATGGAGGATGGGGATTAAGGAGGGCACCTGTTGTGATGAGCACTGGGTTAACACCCAGTAAGTTATGAACCACTAAGTTCTATTCATGAAACTAATGTTACACTATATATTAGCTAACTGGAATTTAAATAAAAACTTGAAACTAAAAAAAAAAAAAAAAAAAAAAAAGAGTACACTTATCTTGATGAGCACTGAGTAATATATGAAACTGTTGAGTCACTATATTGTACACTTGAAACTAATATAACATTGTATGTTAACTACACTGGAATTATTATTATTTTTTAAAGCAAATGGAAGAAACAGTTCAAAATCTGAAAGTGGTTGCCTCTGGGAAGCTGGAATCAGAGATGCAGTGGGAGTAGTCCCGAGATAAGTCTGTAGTTCTATGTAAAAAAATGTATATATATTATTTTGAAATTGCTGATATTTGTCAGTTTTGGCTTATGAAAACGGCAATTACACATGGTTCAACTTAATAAAAATTAAAATAGAAACAAATTTTAAATAAGTAAATAAAATACTGAACAGAATAATGGTAGTTTACAAAACAGTCCAAAAAACTGCTTTAATCTATCTTGTTTGTACCTTAAAAGTCATATAGAAATAAGTTTTATTTTTAATTTAATCTATACTGTGCCCTTGTATAAAAACTTCATTTATAAGATTTGACCTCATTTTGTCATTTAAATTCAAGCAGAAACAGATTTGACCAAATACCAACAGAAATATACAATTCCTTTTCATTCTAGTTGAATTTTCCTCAGTCCAGTTATAAATACATTATTTTCTTTTATTTAATCACCATGATGCTTTCTGGTAACTCTGTATTAGAAAATATCTGTTGAGTAAAAAGCATTGCTTAGAGAAGTCTGCAAATGGTTTTGTTTCCTCCCAGTAAGAGTTAATTGTAAGATCAAAATTTTTAAACATTTCTTTTTTATAAATATAAAAATTTGTTAATTGAAGCAGAGAATCTGTTGAGCCTTTGTTAGCCCCAGTAAAAAAGCTGAAAATGCATGAGTTAATGTACTGTGACTATGGAGCTTAGGTACTATTAACAAGGGGGAAAATGAGTATTATTCTAGGCCACCATCCATTTTTAGCAACTATATTTCTAGCTATTATTTTCCCTATTGAAAATGTACATTAGGATTTGATGTGCTCGCCATGGTGTACAGAATGCTAATACTTTCTAATTATAGGCTGTTTCCTAAAAATCAGGTAGATGCTGCAAGTAATGTCCGACAATCTGCACCTGAAGTATGGCCCTATTAATTCAATATTGCTGAGAAGGCAAGTGGTCCGTGGAAGGTATCACTCCGCACGGCTCTTTTAGCTTACTTTTGATTTCCTTTTCAATATATTCCTCTGACTGAACACTTTCAATTATTTAGTCCTCAAATTTCTTCAGATTCAGGCTTAAAGACCTTTTGAAAATTTAAGTATTAGAATCTTAGACTATTTCTCCCAGAATATGAAAATCTCAATGGATATTCATAAGAAGCAAGAGTAAGGAAGTAAATCAGATTAGATAAGGCTTTGGATAGGCAAATTATTATGGTAAAGACGCAATGCACACGGCAGAAAAAGCAGAGGCTTTGGAGCCAGCCCATCAATTCAAATCCTGCTTTGGGTACTTTAAATTAAGCTACAATTGCCTCGTCTCTTGTAATGTGATTATAATAACAACCTAAACCGTAAGATTTTTGTGAGGAATAATATCGTTTCCAGTACATCTTTGCACTTGGTAAATTCTCAGTGAATAGTAGCAATTATGTAAATTATTTCGTTAAGTTTACTTATGTTTTTCTTTTAGATGACTTATGTTTTTCATCCTAAAATCAATAATCCGCTGGGACAAGAACATTAAAATTACACACAATAAACTTATTGTGGTAGTGATAAAGGTTTTCCTTGCTTAAATAAAACAAAACAAAATTCTGAGGCTTCTGTTGAAATTTTTACAGTTTTCAATGAGGTTTTGCAAAACGTTGCAAATACCAAATGGAGTCGAAAAGTAGTTTCAGCCTTAAGGTAAATTTGGACTCCCACTGCCAAAGAAAAGGGGAGGCAGACTGTCCCACAGAGGCTTTATGGGGAGACATTCATTACCCTTGTTTTCTCCATGGTGCCAGGGATGACCATCTTAACTTTCATACTCAGACATATACTTGTTATGGATAAAATGTTTGAGAGTCACAATTGCTGAGATGTAATTATGGTAGGTGGTAGGGCTTCTTTTTTCTTTAAAAATTGTCTTTACAATATTGCAGAACAAGTAGAGATGACTCTAATATTCCATAATTTGTATAGCTGACTTGCTGTATCTTTGAAGGTTTCAACACAGTTCTGAAAGAACTCTGCAAAATTAGATGTATCCCCCTCCTTGTCTCCAAATCATTGTGTATGACAGAAACCTGATTTTATCCATCTCTCTAGGACAGAATCATAGTAAGCAGTTCATGTATAAAATTGGAATGCAGATTTATTAATTTACAATGAATGATCTCTTCAATGAAACTAAAATATTCAAAACCCTTGCATGTAGACCTACATTCAAGCCAAATACGTATTAGAAGTTTTCTTGGAAAGCAGAAATCAGACCAAGAGTAATTAAACTAGAGGAAATAATACCATATGAATCCAGTCTTTAACAATATGCTTCCTTGACTGCATATCTCCACCTACTTATTGCCCCAATGGCTCTGCTCTCTGTTCCCATCAAAATCTTCAGCAGAGTTTCTAGAATTGTCACAGCTTGTTCTCTCCCCATCCTCTCATTCTTTCTTGAACCCACTCCAATTAGGCCTCCATGTTGCCAAATCGAATGGTCAATTCTCAGTCTACTCTAACTTGATCTTTCAACTGTGTAAAACTATGTAAAACACAATGATGACGTCCTCCTCCTTGAGCATTCCTGCACAGTTTTCCCAGCCATAACACTCCTGGTACCATATTCCCTTGGTTTTCCAACACCCTGGTGATTCTCAAGGACTTTTAAACCTGTATTTTGAAATGATTTTATATTTACAGAAAAGTTGTAGGAATAGTATGCCCTTCAACCAGATTCACCAACTGCCAACATTTTGCCACAATTTATCATATTCTCTCTCATTCATTTTCCCCCCTGAACCATTTGAGAATAGATTAGAGACCATAGGTCCCTTAACTTCTTTACTTCTCTGTGTAATTCCTCAGAACCAGGATATATTTTAACATAATTATAGTATAATAATCAAAATCAGATATTGTAACATTGATACAATACTATTCTGTATTCTACATTAGAATTAATCAAATTTCACCAGTTGTCCCAATAATACCCATTATAATAATTTTTTTTTTCTGATCTGGCATCCAATCCAGAACCATGACTGAATTTACCTGTTACACCTCCTTTAATCAGGAACTTTTCCTTAGACTATATTTGTCTTCCATGACATTGACTTTTTTTTAATTATCATTTCAGTCCTTTATTTTATTTTTTTATTATGTTCAGTTAGCCAACATATAGTACATCATTAGTTTTTGATGTAGTGTTCAAAGATTCATTAGTTCATAGATTCATTAGTATAACACCTAGTGCTCATCACAACACGAGCCCTCCTTAATACGCATTATCCGGCTACCCCATCCCCCCCACTCCCCTCCCTTCTGTAACCCTTAGTTTGGTTCTTGGAGTCCAGGGTCTCTCATGGTTTGTCTCCCTCTCTGATTTCTTCCCATTCAGTTTTCCCTCCCTTCCCCTATGGTCCTCCGTGCTATTCCTTATGTTCCACATATGAGTGAAACCATATGATAATTGTCTTCCTCTGCTTGACTTATTTCACTTAGCATAATCGACATTGACTTTTTGAAGAATACAGGCCAATTACTTTACAGAATGACTTTTCTTTATGATTACATTTAGGTTTGCATGTTTGGTAAGAATATTACAGAAATGGAAGTGTGTCATCTTCAGCACATCTCATTAGGAGACACACAGTATTGGCTTGTTCCATTATTGATAACATTCTCTCTGATCATTTGGCTAGAGTGATATCCTCCAAGTTCTCCCTGTAGAGTTACTACTTTTCCCTTTACAATTAATAAGTAATTAATAAGGAGATACTTTGAGAATCTGTATATATTCTGCTTCTCATTAACTTTAAACTTTTAGTCTTAATATTTGTTGATGATTCTTGCCTTAATTATTACTATCATGGTTTCAAAATGGTGACTTTTTATCTTTGACATTTATTAGTTGGCATGCTCTTTGCTTTCAGGCTAAGCTTTCTATTTTCCCCCATCTATTCCGTTAATCACTTTTATATCAGTATGGAGTCATGAATTCATATTGTATTCAATGGGTTCATTCAATGGATTTATTCAACCCACTGTTTTCATAATTTGTTTTGTTGCTGAAACTGTTTCATCTATTGAGGCCCTTTTGGCTAGATATTTTTTTTCAAGTGTCTTGGCCTATCAATATTATAATAATTTAGGGCTAGTCCATAGCTCTGGTCTCTTTTCTATATGCTCATTCTGGGTAATCTCATCTAATCCAATAGTTTAACCATCATCTTTATATTGAAGACCTTAAATTTATATCTCTAGCCCAAACCCTCCCCCTGAACTCTAGATTTGTATTTCCAATATCCTACTTCTCTCTCTAATATCTAATAGGCATCTCGAATGTAAACTACTCTCCATACCTGCGCATCACCCTCCTTGAGTATATCGCATTTCAAGCAAGTACAATTCTCCTGAACCAGAATTCAAGCTAAAATTTTTGGAGTTCTTCTTGACTCTTCTGTTTTCCTCACATCCCACATCCGATCTCTCAGCAAGTCCTGTAGCCTCCAACTTCAGGGAACATCTACTACCTGACTGCCTAGCATCACTTTCATTGCTAGCACACAAATCCAGGTAGTCACTATTTGTCACCTGGGTTATTGCAGTAGGCTCCTGAGTATTCTCTGTGCTTCCACTTTTACCTGCTTTCTACTATCTGTTCTTCAATCAATAGAGAGGTCATTTTAAAGTGTATATTATGACACTCCTCTGTTCAAAAGCTTCTAATTGATTCATATTCATTCAAATTAAAATTCAAAAATGTAATCATGGCCTGTAAGGTTCTGCATAATTTGGCAGGTGATTATCTGTTTGACTTCATCTCTACCTCTCCCCTCTTTCCTTAGTACATTTCATCCATTTTTGTCTCCTTGCTCTTCCTCCAGCCTTCCAAGACAGATCATGCCTCAGGACCTTGGCATGTGCTGTCTTCTCTGCCTATTTGTCTTCCTTCAGACATTTGCATGGTTGTACTTCTTTCCATCCTTCAAGTCTCCAGTCAGATGCCACTTCTTCAAAGAGGCTATTGCTGATAACTCACCAAAAATAGTACTCTTGTTCCTATTCCTTTGCTTTTTCCTTAGCACACTTCTCCACATGATATATTTATTTGCTCATTTTTTTTCAAAATGTCTATCTTCCACACTAGAATGTAAATTCTGAAAGCAGAGACTTATCTTGATTTTTCAATGTTATGTTTTCTTATCTATTGAAGAGTGTCTGACACATATTAGGCACTAAATTTTTGTTGAAGTAATGAAATATGGTGATGCAATTATGCTAAGATAGACTTATACAACCCTCTCTAGAGATAGTCCTGCTAACACACCCAAAATTCCTGGTGTTTGTTGGTGCCTAACCCCAGGACAGACTTGGGTGGCACTACCAAAATGATTCTCCTTCTTCTGTGTTTCTTGTGGCCCCCAAATTCCCACCCCACTTCCTGAATGCATGACACATTGTTTCTCTAGACTGGCCAATACATTTAGTCAGGTTATATATTTGTCTTGCTGGCCTGACAGTCATTTGGTCTATAAAATGATTTTGCCCAACTATGGTCGGTGATCTTACACTTTAACTCTCAAAAGCTCACCTTGATGCCTGTTTTCCAAATTCTTGGTGACACCACATTATTGCTTCTTGTTCTCAAACTCACAAATTGTTCCTTGTGAACTCTGCTCACAGAATCATTTGTCACGTAGAAGAACTTGGCCAATTTTCCTTATATACAATAGCAGCTCTGGTTTGGATTTTGTTAGTTGGGTTGTGTTACATACTATCTAAAGAGAATATCAGTATTCATCTTTGGAATCAGGACATGCAGAAGCAAGTTTATATATGTTCTTGACTATAAGTCATTTTTTTAGCCATAGATGGAACAATTCTTACATATTATTTTGGCATCACTTATGACAATCATTATAATGTACTGTACTCTACATCATATACACACATGTTTACATATAAGTTTCCAAAAACCTTGTGGAAAGAGTAAAAATTTCCACTTTTATAGATGAAGAAGTGGAATCTTGGCAGGTGTAAGTAATTTTTCCCAAGACCATTCAAATAGGACTATAAAAAAAACTACTTATATTCAAACTCAATTCATCCAACTCCAAAGCCTGTTCTTTTACTACCATATCATATTATTTCTCTCAACATACTGAGTAAAGAACCTGGCTCTTTACAACTGTGACCTCTCCAACCAACCTAGCAAATATTCTTGGTGCAAAGTTGCTTTCTTTTGAGTGCCTATGACAAGTGCCTGTGGATTTTTGTTTTATATGACTGAAGCACTTTGTATTCTACGCCAAGCAGAGTGTATAATATATGTAAGCCTCAAACCTGCCAATAATTCTGGGCAGGTTCAATCTTTATCTACTTCTGCTCTTTTCTTGTAATGGATTGATACAGGGCAGCAGTTATCAGCTGGGGGCAATTTAGCTTCCCGAGGGCTTTTTAGCAATATTCGGAGACATTTTTGCGTGTTATAACTGTGGAATTACTACTGGCACCTATGAGGTAGAAGACAAAGATGATGCTAAACATCCTATAATACATAGAACAACCTTCCACAATAAAGAATTATCTGGCCCAAAATATGAAAAGTATTGAGGTGAGAAACTTCAATCTAGAACAACCATGATAACTCAAAAAGCCCAGATGTTAACGACAGGATTGAAGTTCAGACTCTTTCATTTACTAGCTTTCCTAAACATTACTTATATATCCACAAAATGAGAATAATAATATTTACCTGGCATGGAATACTGTGAGGTTTAAATGAGATCATGTCATATAAACAGCTAAGAGCACTGTCTGACACATGGCAAACACTCCATATATATTCATTATTGTTATTACTAGTAGGTGTTCTTTTTACCTCTGTGCCAGACAAGTGAGTGTTTCTCAGTTTTTCCTTGAGGGATACACCTTAGCCTTGCCTCCCCAAAAGAATTGCTTCCTTGATCTAGGGAAAAACTGGATTTTGATGGTTAGTAGAAGTACTTCTTTCTTTATACCACACCATGTCTGCTCCAAAAATTGAGCATCTGTGATCACTTTACACTTTTTCTGATCCTTTCTGTGAACTAGCAGATTGATTTTTAAGCTTATCCTGTTGACATTTTCAGTTTCTAGGAAGTAAGACATTTGTTTTTCTCTAAGCTTTGTCCCTGTGGATAACTCTACCCTGATGGCACCCATCTTTTAGGGATTTCAACAATCCCCCAAATAAACCTAAGTCCATCTGCTAAAGGGCCTAAAAAAGTCAGAAGTGTGATTAAAGGAAATTGAACCTTTTGGTCTCACCACTCCCTCTGGATTTTCTTTTTGTTTGGTTTTCTTGAAACTTCAAATTTGCCAAGGAACAAATACTGTTCCCTTCAGGTTAATGCATGTGTTCTCAATAACATGAGAAATAGGGGGAAAAGGTGTTGGGTAGAGAAAGTTATTACTAGAGAATGTGGGAGGATTAGCTATAGTGAAGGAGAAAAGATACTTCAGCCTAAAGAATTTTTTTAAAAACTTTTCACTCTTATGCTTTAATGTGTGGGTAATCCCATTTTCCCTGTGGGAAGACAACTTGACAGAAATTTAGGCACAAATTAGGCTCAGATTTAGGTACTCCTAAATTTCTCCATTGGCTCAGCCTGGACTAATTATATGGTCTGAGCCTCAATTAGTTTCTTCACCATATCATGAAGATAATAATATACTCATAGGGTAATTTTGAGAACTAAGACCACCTACCTGCAAGGACCTAATGCATAGTAAGCACTCAACATTACTGTTATTTTACTTTTCCAATATTCCTTTTTGTTCAGAGTCTCTAACCTTCTTTGGGAAGAGGAATGCCTGATATGCTCCAACACAGAAACTTTATCAAAAAGTTCTAATTACCTAAATTCTGATTTGTCAATTTTGTTTTGTTTTGTTTTTTGTTTTGTTTTGTTTGTTTGTGTTTTTTAGTTTTTATTTGGTGGTGGTTCTTTCTTTTCTCACAGTTCTCTGATATAGAGCAAGATAAAAGATTTCTGTTGTTATTTTTCAAACTAACTCTTCTTACATGCAAATATTTTAAAGAGAAAATGTTTCTATTCCAGAAATAAATCTTAGGCATTCATTTGTGTGCTGGAGTCCAGATATCACTGCAAGTCCATACTATTAACTACCCCATCTAATCAAAGCACACAAAAATGATAGAATATGTGAAAAACAGATTCACATCTCCCTGTACCAGCAACTGAATAGCAACTCAGAAAAATAAAGGGCTGAATTATAGGCTTGCTGGGCTCCAAGCCCTGAAGTACGGAGAGGTCACCAAAAGGTGACTCTTGAGGGGTAGCAGGAACTGGAGTAGGGCCATCAAACCTGTAATGCGAGACTGGAAAGCTTCAGGAGTCACCTGAGGCTATAGGTTGTATAGAGCTGCACACTGTGTTGGAGGAAGGGACACACACCAAACCAATAACCTGGACTAGAGCTAACCAAGCATTAGGTAAACAACTGAATCCGTAATCGCTCCAAGATCATTTATATTTTGCTGCCATTGTTAGTCCAAATTCTGTCCCTGATGAAATGGGGGTCAGGGTAGGCAACCAGAAAATAACCAATTAAGTAGGGATGACTAAAGAAAGAGGGAGAAAAAGAAAAAGGAACGATAAACAATTAGAAACAATTCCTAGTAAGAAGTGTCTGCATGACACAATATACAGGAATGTATAGAAAGCTAATACTATGTAACAATCCACAAACTCAGTAATATGGAGATGGATTAACTAGTAGAAAAAAATTTTTAAATGATTATAAATAAGATAAAAGGAAAAAATGGTAAATATATTTTTTAAAAATACATTATGAAACAAAATCATGAATCAAGAATAAATGGGGAAAAAGAATAAATGGATATATATATAAAAGAACCAGTTGCAGAAATTTGCAATTTAATATGTTTATTATTTTTTTTAATTCCATGGACAAAATAATACTCTAGAACAGAGGGACAATTAAAAAGAGACTTACTGGGGCACCTGGGTGGCTCAGTCAGTTAAGCACCTGACTTCAACTCAGGTCATGATCTCAAAGTTCTGGGATCAACCCCTACATTGGGGTCTCTGCTCAGGGAGTAGTCTGCTTGTCTCTCTCCCTCTGCCTCTGCCCTTTCCCCCATTTGTGCTCTCTCTCTCTCTCTCACAAATAAATAAAATCAAGAAAGAAAGAAAAAGAAAGAGAGAAAGAAAGCAAGAAGAAAGAAAGAAAGAAAGAAAGAAAGAAAGAAAGAAAAGAAAGAAGAAAGAGTTACTAAATTGGAATATAAACCTGAGGAGTTCTTTCAGAATACAGTTTGGGAGGTTAAAAAAAAAAAAAGTAAAAGCACAACAGAGAAAGAAAGGGACATGAAGGATGCAATGAGGCACCAATAAATTGAGGTCTCATAAGTTTCCCAAAGTAGAGAATAGAGATGACAGAGAGGCAATGTCTGTTTAATGTGGCTGAGAATTTTTCCACCTTTGAAGAATGATGAAAACTGTACATATAAAGCCAAGCCAAATAAATGAAGACAATTACTCCAAGAATACATCCTAGTGAAACTGCAGAATACCAAGAACAAATAAAGAATCTTATAAGCCTTTGAGAAGAATAAAAATATTACCTAAAAGGAATGACAGACATAGAGCGGTGATCTCATTGGCAAGAATAAAAGGTAGAAAATGTTAGAATAAAATCTTCTAAGTACTGAAGGAAAATAACTTCCAATTTCACATTCTAGATCCAGCTGAAGTATCATTCAAAAGGGAGAGAAGTGAAGATATTTTCAGATATTCAACACGTAACAGAATTTACTACCCATAGGACCTCATTGGAGAAACTACTAATGGGTACAATTTAACAAGAATAAAAGTTATTCCAGAAAGAAAAATACCACAAACATTAATAAAATATTTAACATAAAAATTACTATTTTTCTGGTCAAAATATATACAAATCTAGAATTCTAAAAGTAAATTCTGTACAATGAAGAGTTAAACTTGCTAAATGTTATTTCTCATGCAGGAGAATAGAAGTAATGAAAACTTTAAACTCTGATAGAAAAATGCATTCGAGTATATACGTTAATATCTATAAAGGCAATAAACCAGTAACAAAGCAAATTGATCAATCTAACAGAAGGCAGACAGGAGAAAAATCAGCAAAGGAAAAGCATAATAAATGGAAAACACAAATGTTGGAGATAATTCCAAATTCAACAATCTAAAATGTGAAGTGAGAAGTTTTTAAAAATCATATCATACCTTTGAATACTACAATAATCTAAATATCATTAAGTTAAAGATTAAATAAAAATTAAAATTACAAAATATTTGCAATGAATAACAGAAATATTACATATCAAACCCAATAGATACAGCTAAAGTATTGGTTAGATAGAAATTTTAGACAAATTATTCTGCAATTATTATTATGCAATTATTCTAAAAACAAGAGGTATTAAAAACAATTAGCTACTGAAGCTATTAAAAGAAAAACAGATTATACATAAGAAAGCAGAAATAAGGAAATAAAAGAGACAAGAGCAGACAATAATTAAATAGAAAAAAATATAATCACAAAAGTAATAGAATGTTTCTTAAAAAGACTAATAAACAACCTCTAGCAAGGTTGATGTGGACACTTTACATTAATTTGTTTAATCCTCACAGGAACCCTATGTGGTAGGTACTATATTAACATTAATATAGAGAGGAAAAGAACATGGCTATAAATGTAATAGATATTTTACAAATAGTAGCAAATTTTTTGCCAGGACATTAAAATTTGTCAATGTCAATTACCAAAAGTAACTTAAAAAAAAAAACAAAAACAAAAAACAAAAAACAAAAAAACACCCAATACCTATTTTAAAAAATGAAACTGGCAGTCTACAGTCTCTCCCTTAAAAAAGCTATTAGTAAGCTGAGGCAATTTTATAGAATCATTTTATTAATTTCAAATCCTATCTTATATAAAAAGTTTTATATAATAGAATTAGAGAGTGGTTAACAAATTAATGTCAGGAAGCTAATGTAACTTTGAAAATAAGACCTGATAGAGAATTCAAGAAAATCCAAAATTACCAATAATCACATGTGGTAACATAGATGAAGAAATCCTAAATACAGTTTTTGTAAATCAAATCCAGCAGTGTTTAATAAATACCTTATAACCAAGGAGGATTTCTCATAAGAACTCAAGAATGATTTAACATCAGAAAATACTGCAGGGGAGCCTGGGTGGCTCAGTCAGTTGAATGCTCCATTCTTGATTTCGGCTCAGGTCATGATCTCAGGGTCATGAGATTGAGCTCCGTGCCGTGCTCTGCCCTGGACATGGAGCCTGCTTGGGATTCTCTCTCCCTCTCCCTCTGTCCCTCCCCTCTCTTGTGCATATGCACTCTCTCTCTCTCTAAAAAAAAAAAGGAAGAAGAAAATACTGTGATGTAATTTATACATTGACATTAACATGACAAATGAAAAACTAAGGAAAAAATACATATATACAGTAAAATTTGAGAAATATGCTTATTCATCATAAATAAAGTACTGTTGCCCACTCTCACTCATCATTCATCATTATTCATTGTTGCACTAAAGTTTCTAGCCAAGGAAAGGCTAGCAGAAAAATAAATAAATGCATAAAGATTGGTAAAGAATAAATAAAACAGGGACACCTCGGTGGTTCAGTCAGTTAGGCATCTGCCTTCAGCTCAGATCATGATTCCAAGCTCCTGGGATCGAGTCCTGAATCAGGCTCCTTGCTCAGCGGGGAGTCTGCTTCTCCCTCTGCCTGCCTCTCCCCTTGTTTGTGCTCTCTCTGACATATAAATAAATAAAATCTTAAAACAACAAAAAAAGAATAAATAAAACAATTATTTGTATAGAACACATTTATCAATAAAGAGGATATATGATAATTTCTAAACAAACAATTAGAGCTCACAATAAGTTTCAGCAAGATGGTTAGATAGAAGGTCAATATATAAAATCAGAAAAAATGAGTATGTTTTAATATATTAAATATATGAAATAAAGAACCCATAACCACTTAAAATTATAACAGAAAATGATACTGATTATAATAGCAACAAAATTATAATATGCCTAGGAAAACACCTAACAAAAATATGTAAGCCCGTATTTATTTCCCAGGGCCACCTTAACAAAGTAGCATAAACTAAGTGGCTTAAAATAACAGAAATTCTCAAGAATCTGGAGCCTAGAGGTCTGAAATCAGGGTGTTGGTAGAGCCACACGTACTCTCCTTAAACTCTCAAAGGGACGATTCTTTGCCTCTTCCGTCTTCTGGTAGCCCTGGGTGCTACCAGACACCTCCAGTCTCTGCCTCCATTTACACATGGTGCTTCCCCTAGGTCTCTGCGTCTTCACATGACCGTTTTCTTATGAGAACAATCATACTGGATTACAGTCCAACTCAATTCCTGTATGACTTTATTTTAACTAACTATGTCTGTAATGACCCTACTTCCAAGGAAGATCACATTCTGGGTGCTTTGAAAATAAGAAGTTAAGGGGCGCCTGGGTGGCTCAGTTGGTTAAGCATCCAACTCTTGATTTCAGCTCAGGTCATGATCTCATGGGTTGTGGGATCGAGCCCTACATTGGGCTCCGTGCTCAGCAGGGGAGTCTGCTTGAAGAGTCTCTCCCTCTGCCCCTCCCCCCACTCTCTCTCTCTCTCTCAAATAACTAAATATGTCTTTAAAAAAAAAAGAAGGAGAAAATAAGAAGTTAAGATTAAGGGGGTTAAGATTTCAACAAATATTTGCAGGGGACACAATTCAACTTATAACAATCCCCAAAATCAAACTATGATTTTTTTAAAGATTTATTTATTTGAGAGAGAGAGAGAGACAGAGCATGGTGGGGGCAGAGGGAGAGAGAGAATCCTTGAGCAGACTCCCCACTGAACAGGGAGCCAGATGCAGGACTCCATCCTAGGATCCTGAGATCATGACCTGAGCTGAAATTAAGGGTCGGCTGCTTAACCAACTGAGCCCCTCAGGCACCCCTCAAGCCATTATTTAAGGACATAGAAGACCTGTGTCTAAGATGCAAATACAGAGACCATTAGAACAACCTGTCTTCAAATTGAGCATCAATTCTCCTGATTACTCGGCTTAGCAAGGAAAACTGCACGCCACGGGGAACAGAGAGAAGAGGATGGGTTTGGGGGCTTTTGACAGGATTTGGGCTTGTGTTGGTGATTTGGGAGAGAGCTTAAGGAAGTGAGGGTTTGCTCTGGACTGGATGATGTCAGAAAGCAGAGGTAATTGCTTGGGGGTTGTGGGTTATTGGAAATCTTAACTTTATCTAAGAGGTGTGAGAAACAAAGAAGTAATTTTGTAATTGGTAAATAAGCAACATTCACACGTTATCTGGGAAGGGGATGTTAGGTCATCTCTGTGGTTTGCATGGTGTCCTTATTTTTGTCTGTGTCATTAGGTAATTGCCTTGTTTTAGTCTTGCTCCATCACAAGCTCGGTGACCTCATGGGATGAGGTTCTGTGACATATTTGCCACCATCCAGATGTCACCAGGCAGTCACCAGCTGATGGCTATTTTAATGTTCTTTCCTCCATTTTACCTGAACTAGTGATGAAATGCACCATGATTATGAATGAGAATATTATAAAAATATCAATTCTACCCAAATAATTGATGAAATCACTTTGTAGAGTAAATAGACACAGTAAGGAGGACTATGGCAAATTAAAAAGTGCATGCTCCTGGCTAAAAGCATTAGCATTTTCGAAAGGACAAACAATTCATCCTTGGAACTGGTTCAGTCTCCATTCTATAATTAAGGTGGCCACACATTCTAGTTTGCTCGAAACAGTGCTGCCTTACACCTATTGTCCCAGCTTCCAATCTAGTTAGTATTTTCCTCAGATTTTTCATTTTTTACTGAAGTATTCATTTTAATAACTACATTAAAAATAAGCCAAAATTAGCTTGGTAAAGCTCCCCTGTGCACTTCCAGCTTCTGTCATAGTTATCATCTGGCAGTACGTGATGTTTATGTGCAGCAAATAGCCTCATTCAATATGAGGTTAATTCAAGAAATCAGTCTTCAATGACCCATCTCTCTTTTCCAAAGCTTTTTTTATAAATAATACAATTTACATCTTCCATTCAAGAACAAAATGCAGAGTATTCCCTGATAAAGCAAAGTGTGTGTCAACAACAGCAGCTAGACACAGCAACTCCTTTTGGTATCCAGTTACATTAGGGAAAGGGTTTTTTTGGGGGGGAGGATTGAGTATATTTTTATTTACTAAGGACGCTCATCAGGGTGGAAGCTCTTACCATTGGTCTTGGAAATAGAAATGTAAATTAAACTCACTTCGTTATTTTTAGCAATATCCTGGCTTTTAGTAGTATTTTCCCAGCTTTATTGAGGTAGAATTGACAAATAGAATTGTAATGTACTTAAAGTGTACAATGTGATGGTTTGACATAGGCATACATTGTGAAAGGTTTCCCACACTCAGGTGGGGGATGTATTTAATGCCACCGCCCCTGCTGGCCACATGGTGTACCAGACAGTTGTGCTCTGGCCCCTGTCAGGGTTTCCAAGACGCACTGAACTTCCAGACCTTGAGCTGGTGGAGTCAGTAAGAAACACGGCAAATTACAGATTAGCTGTACGTGAAATGTGTACAGGAAATGGAGACTGAGCAGTCAACAATAAAGAGCAGAGAGTGGCTTTATAACTTACACTTATTTTTGGTAGCATATGTTCTCTCCCATTTATTTATGCAGTCATTTATGTATTATTATGGACTCACAGAGTTTTTTTAACCTTAGGGTTAAAATTCAATACAATATATTATTAGAGCTTGTTCTAGAATTTAGAATTTTTTATTCTAAATCATTACACTTTGCTTATTTGTAACTTCTCAGAAAGTGAGAAACTTAACTCATAATCTGCAATGTATTTACTTCTTTGTTCGTGTCTAGTATACCTGTAAAATGGCTTCAGAACTGTTAACCCATATCTTGTATGGTAACATTTTAATTTTGCAACAAACATTTTTTAATAGCCGTCGACTCAAGAAATCTTTAGCATTCAGTTAAAAATTAAGGACTGAGGGATGCCTGGGTGGCTCAGTCAGTTAAGTGTCTGCCTTCCTCTTGGGTCATGATCCCAGGGTTCTGGGATCAAGTCCCATGTCAGGCTCCCTGCTCAGTGGGGAGCCTGCTTCTCCCTCTCCCTCTGCCGCTCCCCCTGCTTGTGCTCTCTCTCTCTCACTATCTCTCTCTCTGTCAAATAGATGAATAAAATCTTAAAAAAAAAATTAAGGACTGAGTTTATTTCTCAAAATTTTTTCCAGTAGTTATTTTAAGAAGACTATGCCCAAAGATGATGACTTAAAATGTACAGACTCAGAAGATACCTTTAAGTATAACACCGTGAAGTAGGACATCGATTTAGATTCATTACTAAATGGATTTTTGCTTATTTTCAAATCCAAGTTTTCTTTTACATGATCTCCAAATTAAGTGGTATCTATTAATGTGTTAACTCTATTGGCAGAAAGAGACAATATACAAAGTATATTATATTAATATCATCAGATCCTATAAAGGGAAATATCAGGTAAGATAATTGTAAAAATGGTATGATTTTTTTCATATGTTTCATGGAATTAAAGTAAAGCTTTTTTGGAATTTTATTCTCTCAAAGATGAGGCATCTGTTATTTTTTAAGTGCTTTTGTAAATTAAGTTAAAAAGTTCAACATTAAAAATACAGCTTTTGTTTTTGCAGGGATAATATCAATATACATTTTGTGAAGAATGGGATTACGGTAAAAACAATGTCCTTACAAAATTAAGAAATTTTGGGGCAGAAATATTCTTCGAATTGGTTGTAGTACGCACATAATTCAAACTGCATACAAATAAGCTGCAGCATTCTGAAATAGAAGCTGCAGTTGTGGAATTTCACACACACACACACACACACACACACACACACACACACACACTGAGTTAGAATAACCTTACTACAGGGGCTCCTGGTGAACTGAGTTAGAATAACCTTACTACAGGGGCTCCTGGGTGGCTCAGTCGTTAGGCATCTGCCTTCGGCTCAGGTCATGATCCCAGGGTCCTGGGATCAAGCCCCGCATCAAGCCCCGCATCAAGCCCCGCACTGGGCTCTCCGCTTAGCAGGAAGCCTGCTTTTCCCTCTCCCACTCCCCCTGCTTGTGTTCCCTCTCTCACTGTGTCTCTCTCTGTCAAATAAATGAATAAAATCTTAAAAAAAAAAAAAAAAAAAAAAGAATAACCTTACTACAAAGTTTGGGGAATGAAGACAAGATTGAAACTGAAGCCATACTTCACCGTAGCGGTATGTACTTTCTCTCACTCCTGCCCATCACCAACCTGATTTCAGAAATGTTTTGCTTTTAAAGAATGACTTTGTAAATCAACGCTTGTGAGTCCTCTAGATTTTCTTCATTTTCTTCAAAATCAATATGAAATCTTTACTAAAAATATTCAACAAAGGGAGTTGTCAAAAAATGCTATCTTTGAAAGATTTTATTGATTTGCACTGTATCGGGAAAGAACTAGTCAACAGGAAGACACTGACATTTATTCATATAAAAGCAAGAGTAGCTTAAATAATATGTAAGATTTAATTCTGAAATTCTATAGTTTTGCTTTGGAGTATCTCGACTGGTAGGAACACCATGTTATGGGAGTTCTAATATTTAATTGAATAAGTTATGTTCTGGGATTCAATGAAACTGAAAAAATGCCTATGATTTTATACCATCTAAAGTTGATAAAACATTCAAAAATCATCTTAACATATTTGATACACTTTTTTCATGTAAAAATATGAAAGAATGGACTCTAACTGGAGGCTAACTATGAATATCTGTGAAAATATTGGGGTTGAAATATTTATGTATGCTAATACAAAAAATTTTATGCTTGAGAATGTTCTCCATTTAGCAGAATTTGCTTTGAGCTTACCTAATATGATCTACAGAGAATATTCAATAGAAGGTGTCCATTTTAAATTTGTTAACCATAAGATGCAACTTAGAAGTCTATTTCAGGCAGTTTTATGAAAAAAAATAATAAAAAGAATGAGACCATATTTGAGAGAAATACAAATGGCATTGTAGTAAAGAGCTACTGCCAATTCCTTAAAGTACATGATTTAAAAATGTGAATTAATGCTGAAGGAGGATCCAGTATTGCCCTGACTGACACCATTTTGCCTTCCACTTATTCCTCTTAATTGCTTTGTTTTTCCCTCCAGCTTACCTGTTAACTCAAGCGAGGGACCCAGAGGACAAAACACCCAGTGATGGGAACTGAAACTACACCCTCAAGCAATAACAGCTACCCTAAAGCCATCAAGTCCCTGTGTGATTGACCCCAAGACAATGATCAACCTAACTTCAGATGCATATACCCACCCATCTTTGATCCTCGTTTTTCCTGTATAAACTTAGCCTATTCACAGCACCTTGGAGATAGTTCTTGGGACACTAGTCTGCTGTCTTGTTGGTGTGGGCCTCCCTGAATTAAATTCCTTTCTTGTTTCACCACCACTGGTGCTTCTGCCCTTAGATTTTGTCAGTGGCAAGTGGTCAAACCTGGTCTGTTTGTGATCCCTGGGGCCAGGTGCTCCCACACCCTAGGGCTCTGGTAACAATACCAAGAACAGTTATGCTGCGTATCTTCTTTTTATGTTCAAATAATCAATAAAAAGGTATTTTTGTATGTTGCATTAAGGCATGTAGATGTATGCTATTTTTAAGAAAGTTTTATTTTTTGAAAATAGTTTTTAATAGAGTTATTGTATAGGTCCAATATAATAAAATTAGGAATTTCGTGGGAAAAAAAATAACTTTAGTTATTTTTGGTGCCCCTTTTACTTTCACAATTGTCTCAGTTTAGATAACACATTTTTTCATCAGCCTTTTTGTGACCTGCTACTGTCTCTATATTTTCCAGTGTTTGGTGTAGGATCAAAGTCTGAAGCCTTTCATATCTCAGTAAAACCCTTGCTAGCCTGTTCAGCTTGATTGAGCAGTCTGGTGTAAATCCTCTTAATTCAATGAACATTTCTCAAAAACTTGTGCTAGGTTTAGGGATGTGGTATAATCTTTGCTCTCAGGAGCCTTTTTTTTTTTAATTTTTTTCTTTTTCTGGTCAGTTAAAAGTTATGCACATGAAACAGCTCACTGAGACCAGTATAAATCAGTGCAAAATAACATTATCAAGAACAAAAATAAATGATGCAGACAAATTCAAGCTGGCAGAAGGGAATAAAAACACTAAGGATGAAAGTTTTCTAGGAAAGATTTGAAAAGGTAGCTCTAGGACTGGTTGTCTAGACGACTGGCTAAATTTCGAGCAGACAAGGAGAAAATGGGAGAGGTGCCATGAACTAACGGAGGGGGCTTTCTTTGGGTGGTTGGCAGACGAGGCAATAAGATAAAGAGATATTGTAAGTAGCACAGAGCACCAGGGTAAAGACTTGAACTTCAGCTGAGGGTCTAGAAAGTCATGAACAACGGATGTGTACCTAAGTAGAAGGGCCATGCAATGCTGCGCTGGATTGGAGAACGGGGACACTGACATTGGAGAAAATTCAGAGACATAGTAAGAAGTCTAGATTAGAAGTGATAAGGTCCTGGACTAGCAGAATGAACGCGACATGAAAAAGAAAGGGACAAATCCAGAAAACGTTTTGAAGAGAAGGGAACTGGCTAACTATCTTACATAAGAGACATGAGTTTTTTAAGAAATGTAATTCTTTGAGATTTAGCTCCGAGAATTGGTATCGGCTAGCCTGGGAGTCAAGATCCAACATGGACTTCCCTTCTATAAAACCTGAAAGAGTATGCTGTATTGATACAATCATCAGGTCACAAGATGTGCAGTAGGAGGGAGGCTCGCTTAGTATCTATCCTAACAAACACACAGAGTAAAATTTCTAATAGGGATTTCTTGTGTTCAATGAAGTCAGTAGTAAATCGTGACATGAATGTTGCCAGGATGCCCCTCACCTGGTTTGCACAATGTCAGAATCTGCCAGCATTAGTCACTCACGGGCAGTTCATGGGCCTCGTTAAAATGCAAACAAGGTAATACATGAAGCCATTAGGATCCATTAACACCTTGAACCAATTTAATTGATCAAATTAGCCAACCTATTCTCAAGCCTGAGGAAAAGAAGGATGCTAGCAAGGACAGCAGGGAGATTTTTTATGTGGGAGAAGAGAGAAGATCAGAGAAGTCAGAAGGAGGCATCTGTACCGCTGGCAAGTGTAGTTTGCGAAGTTGCCTGGCTCCGGCCTGCATTGTGGATCCTTCTTTCTAGGGAAATTATCCTCATTTTGTCTTCTGGGGACGTAAGAAGGAATAGGATAAAGAAGACTGGCCTGGAATCAGCAGATCCTATGTCAATCCCAGCTCAGACACTAAATTGCTGTATGCTCTCACTTCACCCTCCACTTAAGCTTTGATTTTTATAAAATGAGGTCTTTAGACCATTTAAGTAATGCCTGCTCCAGCGACTCAATTCTATAAAATAGGTACATTTTTATTTTTACGGTGGTTTTTTTTTTTTTTGGTGGTGGTATTTTTCTTTTAGTAAAGGGAGTATTATAAATAAACTCACACTTTTATCAAGAATATCACCTAGTTAAGATTCTGAAGTACCAATGATGTTTCAAAGACATATGTTCAGACCTTTTTACAGATTAGCCTGATATCTTGGTTTATGATGAAAATCTATAGGACCTATAGTTGCATAAGGCAATCTCAGTTTTTCTTAAAGCTGTATTTCACTTATTACAGAGTCTACACTGTCTGTTCCATTAGTCATCTAACTATATGAGGGATTCCACTTCCAGACTAACCATTATATCATCATTGAAACAGTACTACATTTACAAATAGTCTAGTCTTTAATATACATGTCAAAATGCAGAAAGATTAAACTGATAAATCTCAGCCTATTCCATCCCTTTCATTTTTGTGGATTATAAGCAACTGTCAAGCTTCTGGAGTTTCATCAAATTATCATCCTGCTATCAAAAATAAAGTTACTTTTCTGATATCCTTGGCTTTTCTTTTATAGAGAATTACTTATAGAAATACCATTTAAGATATCAAATATGTGGGGCACCTGGGTGGCTCAGTCGTTGGGCCTCTGCCTTCAGCTCAGGTCATGATCCCGGGGCCCTGGGATCGAGCCCCACATCGGGCTCCCTGCTTTGCGGGAAGCCTGCTTCTCCCTCTCCCACTCCCCCTGCCTGTGTTCACTCTCTTGCTGTGTCTCTCTCTGTGAAATAAATAAATAAAATCTTAAAAAAAAAAGATATCAAATATGTTTTCAATGAAGATGAAGCCACAGTTATATGCAGAGGAAAAGTGGAACTGGGATTGCTTGGGACAATGTGACATGTCAGGAGATTGCATATCTGGCATTTAGGCCTACGTAGTACATCCAAAATGTTCAATTTGAAAAAGGCATCTGAATTTTTAAATACCTTAATATTGGTAGAATCTTTATGGACTAGCATTAGTAAGTGAAGAGGGAGAGAAGAAAGGAAGACAGGAAGGAAAGAAGGAAGGAAGGAAAATATATGGGTCTGGTTCTCAGTTTCAGATGACAGGGCAACCGTAGCTATATTCACCAGAAAGATTTATTAAGAGAGATGGACAACTCAAAAAATTGTTGGCATTGCAGAAGAAACAGATTGAAGGAGTTTCATGAGTCACTCTTTGTATCACCCCAGGAACAGTCTTGCCAAAATCAGGAAGCTCTGAATCAGGAAGCTACCCCACAGCCACGGGCCTCCGAATCACCAGGCCAGGTCACTGCTGTGAGGTACTCTAGCAGGACAAGTGCTTTGTACTTGCCCTTTGCCCCTATGCGACTCATTTCCAAAGCAAAATTTTGTATGAGGAGGCTGAAAATATAGTTTGTGCATTATTATTATTACTATTATTATTATTATATTGGAAATGTGTATTTCACAATGTAGAATACTAGCTACATGTACAGAGACGGCTCAAAAAAATTGGAAGAGACACAAATTAGAGTCCAATGTGAAATATGCTTAATAACCCCCAAACTTGAATGTTTAAGTATTAATTCCAGAAAGAGATGGCAATTTTGAAGGGAGGAGGCTTCAGCTACCACATTTGTTCAACTTTCTGCAAACCTATTTAGAATTCTGGTTCTTTACATTTTATCTTTCTGTTTTCTCTTAGCTGTTTAAAAGTCTTTTAGAATGAGAATTTTTGTTTTTTTCCCCTCCTTTAGAGAGAGAGACAGAGACAGAGAGCATGAAGAGGGGTAGTGGGAGGAGCAGAGGGAGAGAGAGAACCCCAAGCAGGCTCCAGGCCCAGCACGGAGCCTCAAATGGGCCAATCCCTGGATCTGAGATCATGACCTGAGCCAAAATCAAGAGCTGGCCACCTAACCCACTGAGCCACCCAGGCACCCCAGAATGAAAATTTTTAATTCTTCAATATTCTTCCCATTGGAATAAAATGAAGAATTACTTCTGAAATGATAAATCAGTCCCACACTATTTTATTGTATTTCTTTTCTTGATTATTTATATAGAAAAGTTTGGAAATGGTACAATTCTGTGTTTCCCTCCATTGCTCTGCAAGTATTAGTTTTTGGTAGCCTATTTCTCCAGACTGGAAATGAGTGGTCTTTTATATAAAAAGAATGGTTCCTATCAGCATATTACTGAAAATTATTTACTTGACGTGATTTTTATTTGAATAACAAAACCAAAACAAAAATAAAACCCCAAGTTCTTCAATTTCAGGAAAGAAAAAACACATACCTGAGAAATTTAAAAAACAAAAAAGGTTTCCCTTTAAATTGATGCTAGATGTTTGCAGGATTCTTGATGAATTTTTTTAAAATCTAGAATTTAAAATCTAGATTAACATCACAATATTGGAAAACTAAAAAAAAATCTAGATTACTTGGATACTTTTATAATAGAAGGTTAAACCAGATGATGACCATCCAAGTTAAGGCATTTGAAATTTTTCTTGTTCCCTAAAATAATGAGGAATGCAATTTAATCCCTTTAGCAGCGAGGGGACATATTCTCTTCTTGCATATCAAATAGACTACATTTCCTAGCCCCCTTGAATTTCAATGGGGCCAGGTAACAAGTTGTCTCCAATAGAATGTGAGCAGAGGTGATGTGTTCGAAGCAGTTAAGAAGTGGGTATGCTTTCTCCACATTCTCTTTTTGTCTACTGCCTGGGTGTGAAGACTGCCGTAGTGGCCCTAAAGAGTGGCAAGGCTATTAAGATGGAAAAAGCCTGACTCTCTGGACGACTGCATGGGGCAGAGTCCCTGCTGACTCAGGCTGGCCACTGAAGTAAGCAAAAAAGATATTATTACTTAAAGCCAATGGGATTTTTAGGATTGTTTTTCAAAGCTGTTAACCTACCCTGACTGATAGACTTCTTTGAACATAGTGTGTTTGGGAGAAAGTAGTTAATATAAATATTTGGTCTGCTTACTGTTGAAATAAATTCCTAGGCCCAAGATGGAGCTGCTCCTGCCTGGGCCACCATGTCAGCAAACTGAAACTTAGATAACTTTCAGGCCCCTATAAATGCTCCACTAGACCAGAGAAACAGTCAGCCAATACCCAAATGCCAAGCCAAGTCTGGGCTCAATACTTATTTCCTTGTTCCTTTCCACCCCCAACAAGGTTGACTATGTGGCCCCAGCCGATATCTCCTATTTTTCTTTTCCTTGTTCTTTATTCTTTATCTTGGAAAAGCCTCTTGCCCTCCACCCCATTTTGCAGTTCTCTGAATGGAGATGATTCACTTCATGAAGTGTTAAAGTTTTATCACCTACATTGTCTTCTTTAATCGTTTTTTTCACACTGATAAGAGTTTCCATCATTCATATTTATGCAAAAGTATACTGCAAGTACCGAAGCAAGATGCAAACTTAATATACGATTGTTATTAACAGCATTAATAAAAATATTCATAGTTACAGAGAATTCAGTATTGCAGTAGTGTGTTTTGGAATGGAAGTTGGGAATAGGAATGGATAGACAAAGAAGAATCCCCTGAAATCTGACTTTTCTGAGAGGTAGTCCATGTTGCAAGATCATAGCTGCATGATTATTCTAATAGCTGGATTTATTAAGAAAAATATAGACTCATAAGAGAGTGCAAAACATAAGACATAGATGATTTAAAAGAGGTAACAAACCTGAATCTTGACTCTTCCTTGTTTCTGGATTTTTTTTTTTTCTTAATGCACTTTTATTTAATTTGGCTTAGCTATTTTAAAGATTGTATTACTCTAGTCAGAAGCAGTGTTTTAGAACTCAGCTGGGTCACAGGGACTTTCTCACCACTCCATCCTAATTTGCAGTTTTGCTATAATAAAAGCCCTAAATATATTGCTACTGTCTAGACATTTTATCTGAAACAAGTGTCCTTTGTAGTCTCAGAGGACTTTTCTATTTTATTTCCAGTAAATCAAAGTCTGAGAAGAGCTTTGGTTCTTATTAAGACATACCCTTCACAGTCCAGTGACTGCCAACCGTGGCAAGCCATTGACAGTTCATTTACATATAAGTGATGACTTCCATCAGGTAGTTGGCTCAAAAACACAATGGACATTTAGAGCATATCCAATATTTCTTGTTCTTTGATGAGCACCAAGTGCCAATTTTTATATAGAAACTGACTATTGAGAAGTGAAGGCTTCTTTTCCCTGACCTTACACTGTCTTCTGGGCTCTAGAGTGACATACTGTCACTGAACTTTAATGGAGGATCACACCTCGAAAAGACATTCAGTAGCCCTACCTCAGTTTGCTGAAAATCAAGAACAATAGTCAAATGTAGGAAATAGGAGACAAGAACAATCATCACACTTTGTTAAAGGAAAAATAAACTTCTATATCCTGCCCCTAATTGTCATAATCATAATTTTTATATTTTATTTTCATAAGGTAACTTGGATATTTTTATATTCATTGCTTTCTCTTATAAATATATTTGCCATTTGAATTAGTGACACTCATTAGGAAATCCTGTATTTTAGTTTGTAGGTGCCTCTCATTATAATTCTATGCTTTTGCTCCCCAATTTTTTTTTAATAGTGGTAGCAGAAATCTAGCCAAATTTTTATCCTAATAATGCTATAAAAAGGAGCAGGCTGATGATCTGTTACCACGCTGGAACTCAACTCATGTGTGATTTTTTTCCTTTTTTTTTTTTTTATTGTGCACTTTCCAGCTTTCAACACTAAAAGTATTGAAATAAAGAAAAACTTTTTTTCTTTAAAATGAAACCCTCTCAATTACCAACAGAGAGAATATGGATAATTTAATTTCATAAATACGCTAATGTCTACATTTTAGCTCGTCATCGCTTTTTTCCCCCATCAAATGTTTTACTGCAAACATTTTCTGGTTAGAGGATCAGCATGTTTTTTAATCCAGCCTGGTTCTGGTTTTGGTGAGGCCATTACTTAACATGATTCCTGTAACTGGCTTTTCTAAAGATTTTATTCTAATAACTTCCATATGGATTCTACCCTAAACTCTATTGCATAAAGTAGCCTGAGAGAGATTTTAGTCTTAAACCGGAGTTGATTACAGAAGTAATAGATCAGAGGTAAGAACTGAAAAAATGAAACACACACAGTTCCTGCCTCTATTCATATCTAGTTTCCATGTGAGGTGCAGGTTCTGTTCCTTCACTGTCCTTCACTTGTTTCTCCAACCCCATTCACAGAAGGAGGGGGCGGGGGAGAGAGGGATTGATGGACAAATGATGGATAGACAGATAAAACTAAATGCAAGATTCTTAAGAAATTAGTGCTAGCCGCTGTGCTTCAAATCCTTTCTGAACTAAGGCAGGTAATTCAGGAGCACTTAAACTGACTTCCAGTCTTTCACTCGAGTGAGGAATGAGAATAGGGAAAAATAATACTATGACCACACTAATAAAGTCATATAGTTTAAAACATATTCTGAGAAACCATTTCCAAAAAACTTAAGTGAGTTTTTAGAAATAAAAGTCTTAAATATTCTTCATGGCATTTATTGGTAATGGAACACAAGAAATTAAAGTCCAGTGAAAGGAATACTTGACACTAGGTGGTTTCAACTTCAGTATAATAAAACAGTAGCTTTTAATGAAGAAGATCCAATGAATGGTTCATCCAAAGATATTTAGAAATTATAAACTGACTTGTTGAAATCTTTCTTTTGCTGTCCAGAGATGCTTGTCATTTTTTTCCTGGTGATATATAATTAATCCATGGCCGATGTTAACATATCTCTTTGGGTAGATAGGTTCAACTCTTAAGATAGTAAAATTGTATTGAAACATTATTCTACTTCTCGCGATAAATGTCTCATTTTTCTTTCTCTTATAGATCTGGATACCAACTTTCCAACAATCCGGATGTTAGCTCTCTTGAGTATTGGATGTCCATTCACTATAAGACAAATATATAATTACATTAGTAAATTTTCAATTAATATAGCAATGTGTCATGCTTTTGAAAACATAAAAATCACAGGAAATAAATTACAGTTGTGCTAGAACATTCAGAAGATCTGACTTGGACACATTTCTTTCAGGTGTATTGCACTACATTCTATATCATGCCAAGAGACTCAGCAAGAGTTACTGTGAGACCAAACAGCTGAGAGAAGGGATGGCAGAACCTGGATTCCATCAACATACAGCATGCTTGAAATAAATTAGATGCAACATATGTTTGACCATAAGAGCAACAGTATTGATTTTTCTTTGCAATACAAGATACTCAGCTCTGATACTGATATTCAAATCAATATAAACCACTATTCATATAGATTGCTTATACTAGATCCATCTTTAGGTATAAAATGACTTTCCAAATGAGAAATAAAAGCCATAGATATACTATGTCCACCATTATACACAGCACTACTTTACAGATAGGGCAGTGTATTTTTGCCTTTTAAGACCTTTCATTGTTATGAAACAAAAACATAACCGAAAAATAGTTTGTTATGAAAAGAACAATGCACATTTATACTAAAAGGAATTTAATGACTTGATGTGCTGTAAAAGAAGAATCAGGGCATTGTTGCTGTTTTTATGTTTATCTATATTGCCATTAGACAAATAGCAAGGCTTATAATAACAAAACTAAATTATACTACATTCAGAGTACTTATAAAATAATTAGTAATTATCATTGCAACTGTGATCATTGGCAACCACCAACTGGTGTTCTAATCTAGTAGTCATACAAGATAAGCATGTTAGTTCTAAAGATCAGATCTTAGGAAAAAATGATTTCCTATTGTGATCTTTTTTAAAATTATATACAATACCAACCATACATTTCATCAGACAGAATATATTTAAAACATAGGATTTCTCAAAGTAGGTAAAATAGAAAAAAAGTGAATATAATGGTCCAAGCTCTTGTTCTTATACATTTGTCAGTCAATCCAGATTTAATACTCAATCTTAGTTTCCTTATTTTTGAAATGGGGATAATATCTATCTTGTCTGGTTGAAAGGATCCAAAAAAGATAACATGTGTAATAATACTGTATTAATATTGACTCATCAATTATAACAAATATACCATACTAACGCAGGGTGTTAACAATAGGGAATGGGAGAAGGGGGCTGCAAGTGAGGGGGGATATAGGAACACACTCTACCCTCCACCATTATTTCTAAAAACCTAAAACTCCTCAAAAAAATAAAGTCTATTAGTTTATTTTTTTATTTTTTTAAGATTTTACTTATTTGTTTGACGGAGAGAGAGAGAGACAGCGAGAGATAGTGAGAGCAGGAACACAAGCAGGGGGAGTGGGAGAGGAAGCAGGCTTCCCGCCGAGCAGAGAACCCGATGTGGGGCTCGATCCCAGGACCCTGGGATCACGACCTGAGCCGAAGGCAGACGCCCAACGACTGAGCCACCCAGGAGCCCCAAGTCTATTAGTTTAAAACAAGATATGTCTGACACTTCATAAGTATTCAAAATATAGTTGCTGTATTATTATTATTTATATCATGATGTTATAATATATAGGCTTTATAAAGGTATTTCACTAATAATTGTGTGAGGTAATAGAAAAATATATATATTGGTCTCTGTCCCTGGAACTTGGCACAGAGCTCCTAAAACCCTTGTAATTTTCTAAGTGATAAGAGGACTAGGAACATCTTTTGTTCTCAGGAGGTGACTCTAGGTGAACTCCTTGATGAGGGGTGGTCACTGGAAAGAACAAGCCATGATTAGAAGCCTGGAACTTTCTTTTTTTTTTTTTTTTTTTTTTAGAAGCCTGGAACTTTCAGTACCCCCTTCTGAGAGAAGGAAGGAAGAGGGGCTGAAAATGGAGTTAATGATGGATCATGCTTAACTTCAGAAAGCCTCCATAAAAATCCCAATAGTAGGGCATTCTGAAAGCTTCTAGGTTGATGAACATATCCACACCAGAGAGTGAATATACCCCAACTCCACAGGGACAGAAGCTCCACACTCAGAATCCTCCCAGACCTCGTCTTACGTATCTCTTCATCTGGCTGTTCAACTGTGTCCCTTATCAATCCTTTAATAAACTGGTAAACTTAAGTGTTTCACTGAGTCCTATGAGCTGCTCTAGTAAATTAATCAAAACCAAGGAAAGGGTTGTGGGAAACTCTGATTTCTAGCCAAGTTGAACAGAAGTTGTATGTAACCTGGGAATCTACTACTTGCAATCTGCATCTGAAGTAGGGGGCAGGCTCTTGGGATTGAGCCCTTAACTGTGGGATATGATGCTCTCTCCAGATAGATAGTGTCAGAATTGAATTAACTAACAGGACACCCAGCAGGTGTCCAAGAATTACTTGTTGGTGTGGGGGCAAAGAAAACCTCACACACTGATGACTAGATTCTTGGTGATCAGAAGTGGGATTGGGAGCCGAATCCTAAATTGTATAATCCATTATTTCACAAATATTTCAATTAAATAATCATTTAATTTTAGAGAGAATAAAAATATACATGATATATTTTTAATCTTTCAAAGTAAATATTCTTGACCTTCATTTTTGTCATATGGCAGAGAACAATCCTTTTGATTAAAAAGTCAAATCCTGAATGAATTATTATATATATTTTAGCTGCATTGCTAAGCTGGCAGAGAAGGAAGAAAATGCAGAGGCCAAAAACAAAGTAAAATCAGTAACCTTAGTGGATATTTGAAAGCCAAAACCAGTTTTGGTTTGATTTGGTTTGGTTTGGTATTTTTGGTCTGAGGTTTTCTGCAGAACCCTGGATACTTGAACTTCATTCAGCCTTGTAAGGGGAGTGGGGACAGGAGATAGAGCACAGGGTCCACCCAAAATGGAGAGTTCAGCAGGAGACCACAATGGAGGGCTTGGGCCTCAGAGGATAGGGTATCAGAGTAGGCAGGATGAGGTTAAGAGAGAAAGAGAGGAGGGAAGGGAAGGGAAGGGAATGGGAGGGGAGGGAAGGGGAGGGGAGGAGAGGGAAGGGGAGGGAAGGGGAGGGCAGAGGGAGGGAGGGGAGGGGAGGGCAGAGGGAGAATGGGGAAGGGGAGGGAAGGAGAGGAAGAGAAGGGAAGGGGATGGGAGGGGAGGGGAGGGGAGGGCTAGGGAGGTGAAGGGAAGGAAAAGAAAAGGAACACTTCAGAGAAAAACAGCAAGGAAACTTTCTTATCTCTAGGAGGCTGGGTAAACAGAGCAGAACCCCAAACCTGGCCCTGGTTTGATGTTCCAGTTCCTATCACCTGTGTGTCCAAAAATATCTCAATAAATTTAGAGTTTGTTGGGCTCCAAGAACAAATGAAAAACCTCTATAGAAGAAAGCAACTTCAACCAAGGCTTTTAAAATATGTCACAGAAACATATTTAGTAAATACCTATATGTTACAATGTTGCTTTAAATGGAAAAGCAGATTACAAAACAATATCTACAATATGATCCCAGGTTTTTAAAAAAGTTATATGTGTAGGAAAACACCCATAATATTATATAGCAGAATATTAATAGTGGGTGGAATTATAATTTAGCTTTAGTTCTGTTTATCCATATTCTCAACAGTAGATATTATCTATGTAAAAATAACAATTTTAGAGATTTTTCGAGTTTCTAGATTGGAATATATGGTGGACAGTCATTTTTACTGTAGATAATGAATAAATAATCAGAAGTTTGATATCTTTGTTTATACTTCAATAATTTAAAGAAATGATTTTAAGTTGAAAAAGTATTCAAATTAAAAAGATAATATGCTAAAAATATGCATTTCATAGGCTGCATTTTCAGAGAAGAATATTAAAATTTTCTCAAAGATTCAAAGTATGCTTTGTGGTCTGTTTTCTTTGTAACCACCTCCAGACTCTCATGCTCAAGTCTATTTCATTATTTCTCATACAATCTCTCTGACCTCTTCAAGGTTATGTATTATTCTACACTATTGGCTACTTCTTGTGAATGCTTCAAAATGAATCTTTGTAGAGCAACTTGGAAAGAAAACGAATGCGGATTGTGTAAAAACTAAAATATACATTTAGGTCATTGTATCCAAGGAGCCTTATTTGCACAGGGTCATGCTAAGTGCTAGGAGCTGAGACCTCTCTGAGTCTCCATTTCCTAACCCACAAACAAACCGAAAACAATAAACAAACAAAAAACCCCTGCAATTATTATGTTGATCATAGAGATTTAGTTAGAAAAAATAAAAATGAAAGCAACTACGTAACTTGGTATTATGGCCCTGCCTGCCAGATTATTGTAGTCAATATATAGCAAAAGTATCATCCTAGATGACAAATAATTAGGGACATATTTAAGTAGTTACATTTGATGCTAGTATATAGCAGGGGCCCAAGTGTGAAACTACATTTTGTGCACCTTAGGATTTCAAACAGGAGTATGTCCAGAAGACTGGCAGAGCAAATCCTCCATGGACCTCTTTGCAAAGAAAGACCAAGAAATCCTCTTGGGGAAAAACTCTTAATAGGAGAAGAGTTAGCTGAGTATTTTCATCTTGATGGACTAAGACAGTGGCAGCTGCCTGGGATGGGTGTATTTACATAATCTGAATTGCCCCTTGCTAAGATGATTTTGCTTTGACTCTCCACTCCCCTGTTCCCTATCCCCTACGCCCCCGTCCCCGCCCCCCCCCCCGCCCCCGGGGGAGATTCTGGCCAATAACTTTTGTTGAGAAAGGCCCCAGTGAGAAAATGGCAGAGCTGACAAATCGGTTTTCTTACACCATGTCCTGGGTTGCTGAGAGCACAGGGCATCCGGGCTGAGACGGAGGGAACAGTGGTACAAAGTCCGGGAGAGCTTTCTCCTTCGGCCGGTTGGAATCAGTGCAGCATGGTCTGCGCAGGTGCTGATGGCAAGGACAGCAGCAGGACACCTGCAGCAGGCTTCCCGCACTGCAGACTGACAGCAGGATGCGGGACGCCGCTGTGTTGCCGCCTCGGGTGGCGTTTTATGAGCCTACGTGAAATGTCCTCGAAACAACCACGGTTATGGGAACTGCCTTCAAAGAAACTACAGCTTGCATAAGACTAGGTAGAAAATTCTGCGTGGGGCACCTGGGTGGCTCAGTTGGTTAAGCGACTGCCTTCGGCTCAGGTCATGATCCTGGAGTCCCGGGATCGAGTCCTGCATCGGGCTCCTGCTCAGCAGGGAGTCTGCTTCTCCCTCTGACCCTCCCCCCTCTCATGTGCTCTCTCTCTCTCTCTCATTCTCTCTCTCAAATAAAAAAATAAAATCTTAAAAAAAAAGAAAATTCTGTGTGAATACTTTTCTACATAGTATTTCGTATACAGTATCTACATATACACATGTGTGCCTGTATGTAGTTGGATATTACTTTGAAATATTAAAGGTTTGCTTCCGACTCTTCACCGCTCCCAGCTCCTGGCTCTGCCATTACAGGCAACAGTGATGGCTTTCTTGAGGGTGACTGAAATAAATCACCTTGTTTCTAACACGCATCAATTTTGAAACAAGGAAAAAATTATAAATAGCTAATAAACATTCCATTCTTGAGTTTTTGAACAGTCAGTTTCCTCCTTGTAATCTCTAAAGATCAAAAACATATCGCTATTTACTAAGCATATGTATTTAAAATGAGGTGAGTAATTTTGCAACATTCTACATATGCGCTGCCCAACAGCAGAAGAATCCTAGAACAAAGAGGACTATGACATTTCAAGGAGGAGGTTTTAAAACACAAAGCAAAAACAATACTTTCAAAAGCAAGGCTTCCACTTGGAAGAGTACAGCTTTGCTCAAAATGTATAGCATTTGGGGGATCCGAGACACCACAATCTGAAGAATTTAGCACATGGAGTCTTTTCCAACTTGCAGAGAATAGGAATTGGACTAGCAAACTGGTGGAAAACAAAAGAGGAGCTACTGATGCTCTCATGAGAAAGGGTCAGGCACCCTAACCCCCTGTACCTTGCCCTGGGGAAATGGAAAAAAAGAAATCTCAATGACCAAAAGCACATACAGTTTGCGGAAAGATTTAGAGTAAAGGGGTTTTGTTGAAGGGGCTGCCATCCTTTTGAAAAAAAACCAAGTGGCCAATATGGTGATGCCAACAGGAGCTGTGGAGAGGGTTTAGATAATGGTCGTGCAGCCTTACAGAACAAACTGCAGCCCAGTGTGGTATGAGGAGAGCTACTGAGATTGCTGAGGTTCCCACGTGGGACTTTTGAGAAGACTGGCTGACTGAAGGAGGCAGAGGTCAGGACAGGGAGGGAACTGAGTATATGCACTTCTCTACTGGAGTTATGGCAGAGACTAAGGACGGATGCCTGTGAATGATTCCCAAGGTTCAGGTGGCATGAGTTAGACTTCAGGAGGCCAGCAAAGAGAAGAGATCACACTGAGGATGTCTCTCACAAGATGAAAGGAAATGGGGAGCAGCGCTGTTATAAGTGGGGGCCTGGCACAGAGTAAGTAAGAATCAAGGACACAATTCAATGGTATATATAGGCAATAAGAGCAACATAAAAACATGAAAGTTAGAGATGTAGCTTATAGAATACTAAGAGAAAAGCAGTCTGATTACTAATAGGGAAAGTTTTTCTATGTGAAAGACTTCAGTATGAAACTCTACTTATTGTGCAATCCGAAAATATGAATTTCATCAAAATTGGCATCAACTTGCTGAAGGGGGAGAGGGAAAAGGAGCTGACCTAAGTAACTTGAGAAAACAATGTTTTGACTGGAAACTGGAGGCTAATAACAAAATGCAAATGGACAGATGCAGATGGATACATACAGAAATAATTATAACTATGTTTACAAACTTGGCTTAGTATTCATATTTTATTTCCTAGATCTGTCTACTGAGGGAACCCGGAAACCTTAGCAACAATGAACACATCCAGTCCCCAGACTTTGGTTTCTAAAGACTATTCTCCAGTAAAAGGAACCAAGAGTTGGAGTGCCTGGGTGGCTTGGTTGGTTAAGCATCCGACTCTTGATTTCAGCTCAGGTGATGATCTCAGGGTTGTGAGATTGAGCCCTGCGACGGACTGGAGCAGTGGAGCCTGCTTAAGATTCTCTCTTTCTCTCTTCCTCTGCCCCTCCCCCTTCTCTCTTCACACACCCCCCTCCCCCAAAAAATAAAGGAACCAAGAGTCCTTGGAGAAATGGCTATCTCTAGGGCCAGGGCAGGGACAATACAAAATGAGTCTGCAGAATCTTGTAAGGCCAGAAAGTAAGGAAGTGCTCAGAAAACAAAAAGATAGCAGGAGGGGAAGAATGAAGGGGGGGAAATCAGAGGGGGAGATGAACCATGAGAGATGATGGACTCTGAAAAACAAACTGAGGGTTCTAGAGGGGCGGGGGGTGGGAGGATGGGTTAGCCTGGTGATGGGTATTAAAGAGGGCACGTTCTGCATGGAGCACTGGGTGTTACATGCAAACAATGAATCACGGAACACTACAACAAAAACTAATGATGTAATGTATGGTGATTAACATAACATAATAATAAAAAAAAAAAGAAAACAAAAGGATGGGGGTATTTCAAAGGGAAGCGGGAACTAACCTGAAAAATCACCCAATGTCTGAAACTGGAACAATTTGAACAACAACAACAAAAGAATGTATATTAGATTATAGCTCAAAGTATAAAAGAAATATACATGAGTACATGTAAAAAGATGATTGAATAAATGGGGGGGAGAAAAAAATCTTCATTACATAACAGTTCTTCATAAGTTATATAGATATTCCCACTTTCCAGAGGAAATGTTTCATTTCCCAACCACACCTCCTTGAGTGTGAGCTGGATTTAGTTATGGGATTTCAGAAAATAGACTGCAGAAAGTGGGTAGGGGGGAAAGTAACTAATAGTGAGTGGAGAAACCTGGCAAACACTACCTTGGCCAGTTGATCAAGGTTTATATCACCAGGTTAATAAGTCATATTGGTAGCATGTTCCTGCTAATATGATGTGATGAGAAGGGCATTTCACCTCTGTGATATTCTTTCAAAAAACATATAACCTCAGCATTTAAAAACAATAATGACAATGAGAATAATAGCTTCCATTTAATGTACATTTATTCTTTGCCAGGCACTGTGCTGAATGCTTTACTTATATTATCTCAATTTATCTTTCTTCCAATACCAGACGCTATCATTATTATTATAAGAAATTAAGACTCATAATACTAACATGTCCCATTGGGCTATAGGTAATTTTTGATCCACATATGAATTGCAGAACCTTTTATAACTCACTGGAAACGATAGCACTATTTAAATCACTCATTTTTTTAAAAAAATTTTATTGTTATGTTAATCACCATACATTACATCATTAGTTTTTGATGTAGTGGTCCATGATTCATTGTTTGTGCATAACACCCAGTGCTCCATGCAGAACGTGCCCTCTTTAATACCCATCACCAGGCTAACCCATCCTCCCACCCCCCGCCCCTCTAGAACCCTCAGTTTGTTTTTCAGAGTCCATTGTCTCTCATGGTTCGTCTCCCCCTCTGATTTCCCCCCCTTCATTCTTCCCTTCCTGCTATCTTCTTCTTTTTTTTTTCTTAACATATATTGCATTATTTGTTTCAGAGGTACAGATCTGTGATTCAACAGTCTTGCACAATTCACAGCGCTCACCATAGCACACACACTCCCCAATGTCTATCACCCAGCCACCCCATCCTTCCCACCCCCCACCACTCCAGCAACCCTCAGTTTGTTTCCTAAGATTAAGAATTCCTCATATCAGTGAGGTCATATGATACATGTCTTTCTCTGATTGACTTATTTCACTCAGCATAACACCCTCCAGTTCCATCCATGTCGTTGCAAATGGCAAGATCTCATTCCTTTTGATGGCTGCATAATATTCCATTGTATATATATACCACTTCTTCTTTATCCATTCATCTGTTGATAGACATCTTGGCTCTTTCCACAGTTTGGCTACTGTGGACATTGCTGCTATAAACATTGGGGTGCACGTACCCCTTCAGATCCCTACATTTGTATCTTTGGGGTAAATACCCAGTAGCGCAATTGCTGGATCGTATGGTAGCTCTATTTTCAACTTTTTGAGGAACCTCCATACTGTTTTCCAGAGTGGTTGCACCAGCTTGCATTCCCACCAACAGTGTAGGAGGGTTCCCCTTTCTCTGCATCCCCGCCAACATCTGTTGTTTCCTGACTTGTTAATTTTAGCCATTCTGACTGGTGTGAGGTGGTATCTCATTGAGGTTTTGATTTGGATTTCCCTGATGCCGAGCGATGTTGAGCACTTTTTCATGTGTCTGTTGGCCATTTGGATGTCTTTGGAAAAATGTCTGTTCATGTCGTCTGCCCATTTCTTCATTGGATCATTTGTTCTTTGGGTGTTGAGTTTGATAAGTTCCTTCTAGATTTTGGATACTAGCCCTTTATCTGATATGTCATTTGCAAATATCTTCTCCCATTCTGTCGGTTGTCTTTTGGTTTTGTTGACTATTTCTTTTGCTGTGCAAAAGCTTTTTATCTTGATGAAGTCCCAATAGTTCATTTTTGCCCTTGCTTCCCTTGCCTTTGGTGATGTTTCTAGGACGAAGTTGCTGTGGCTGAGGTCGAAGAGGTTGCTGCCTGTGTTCTCCTTTAGGATTTTGGTGGACTCCTGTCTCACATTTAGGTCTTTCAACCATTTGGAGTCTATTTTTGTGTGTGGTGTAAGGAAATGGTCCAGTTTCATTCTTCTGCATGTGGCTGTCCAATTTTCCCAACACCATTTGTTGAAAAGACTAAATCACTCATTTTTAAAGTAGGTCTATGTTACATTATATTATTGTTTGTCTTTTTTTTTTAAGATTTATTTATTTATTTATTTGGGGTGGGGGAGAGAATCCCAAGCAGACTGCACTGACCGACCGCAGAGCTGGATATGGGGCTCCATGACCCTGAGATCATGACCTGAGCAGAAACCAGGAGTTGGATGCTTAGCCAACTGCACCACCCAGGCACCCCTATTGTTTGCCTTTTTATATGTTTGTCCTGTGTCTTCAAAATATCAGTAATTTACTTCTTTGTGTCACTGCATTAGTCTCTAAGAGAGTGTCTTGCAGATTAATTAGTGTTCAATAATTTTGATAATGCTTATTTTTGTTTTAGAAAAATGACATTGTATTATGCATATTTTGCTTTCTTCACTCAAGAAGAATTCACGGAAATCTCTCCAAGCTAACTAGTATAGCTCCAATTCATTATATTATGTGGTGCATAGTATTCTGTGATATGAATGTACCATAACATTGCTTAATGGATTAGTGTTTACTTTGTTCCTCAGTTTTTCCAAATAAAAAATGCTTAAAATAAGCATGCTTGTTTATTTAGTAGTGCTTTCATTTCCATGTGATAGATTCCCCCAAGATGTAGTGCAGTCAAAAGTATATTTTTAATTTTAATTGATATTGCCCACATGCTTTCTAAAATATTATGAAATTCCCATTTCTACCACCAACATGTGACATTACTTCGTTGCTCACAACCTAGCCAGCAATAGCCATTATTGTTTTATTTCACTTTTTTTTAATTGTGGCCGGTCTAAAGGCTGCTAATCCACTGAGTTTCTTCATTTACTAGTGACTTTGAGCAGCTTTGCATATATTCAATGGCTGTTGGATTTTTTTTGTGAATGGTTTCTCTACATCTTTTGTCTATTTTGCTATTAGGGTATCCTCTTTTTAATTATTTATTTATTAATTTGAGAGAAAGAGCGTGCTCACAGGCTTCTGCATGCATGTGGGGGGAGGGGCAGAGGGAGAGAATCTTGAAGCAGACTCCACACTGAGCACAGAGCCAGACCGGGGGCTCGATCCCAAGATCCATGAGATCACGACCCCAATCAAACCAAGAGTCAGCTGCTCAACCTACAGAGCCACCCAGGTACCCCAGATTGTCCTTTTTTGCTTAATTTTAAATAGCTCATCAAAATAAACCTCTGTCTTCTAAAATGCAATTCCACTCCAAATCAAATTTTTAAACAGATTTGTTTATGGTATTTTTTCATAGAAATGTTTGAAATAAAAAAAAAAAGTCATTTTTCTTCTGCTTTATATTCTTTATTGAATATCTTTCTTGCTCTTACCTTGAATATGTAGTTCTCTAGATTTCCTTGAAGCTTGATTAATTGATTGATTGATTGATTTAGACTGGTTGTTAAATTTTCTCAATTGCTTCTTTCAGTATCTATTGATAATATCATATAATATTTTCCCTAAAAGTATTTATATAATAAACTATGGGAATAGAATTCTGAATTCTTAATATGGTGTTATCCTTATATTTGGAACAGAATGTGTTTGCACTTAGTGTATTATCCTTCAAGAGATGGCTAGGACAACTTCCTTTTCTCCAAGTACTCAGTGCTCATAACTACTAAGACAAAGAAAATATGCCAACCTCTTCCACCTTTCAAAACTTTCTTTGGATCTTTCAGGCCCAATTATAAGAAATCCACTCTCAGTAAGAGCCCTTCAGCCAGGTTCATATAATAGTGGCCAGGACTGTTTCCATTACCTGGATCTCATCCTCTGCCCAGTGGCGAAGTGACACAGCTTTGAAGCAAAGACATGAGAGATGAAAATACAAGGGCAGTTTTAGAGTTTTCAATTAGAAATTCTTTGTCATATTTTTTCGAGGTGATAGAAAAAGACAAAGTAATAAAAGCCAAAGACTATACAATCTGTGTAAAAGGCACAAATACAAAATTTCTCTGAGCCAGGGTAGATCATTTTTTCTGCGGGAGTCATGGTAGTGAATCAAGGCAAGAGCTTAATATTCCAAATAACATGACATTAACGTAAGAAGGAGACCTATCCAGAAAACACATTTTAAAACCTAGGAAAAAAATGTGTACAAATGCATTTTACCCTAGATGCTTTCCATAATTTAGTACATCCCTTGACCATCATTTGCTTTCCATCTCCCTGTCAAAAGGAGTGCCCTGATCCTGAGCTACCGCCACAAGCCACCAGTCTTCAGGAGGCCACAATGCTCATCAGAGCCCCTCTCCTCCTGTCCTGGTTGCAACAAGCAGAAGCAGTTGGGCTCTTTCATTTCAAAACAGCAAAACACCAAAAAGGAAGTTGAAAGAACCCCACTCTTTACTATCCAAGCCACACACAAGCCTTCCTGACATCCTGTAACCGTGTGCCTTGTACCAAGTAGAAAATAAACTCCAAGCAGCCAGCAAAACAAAACAAAAAACAAAAGTGGTATGATATTATTATAATAATATACGAGAAAATACTCAAGTGTTTCATTATTCATTTTAGTCTACATTGGGACAAAGCAGAATGAAGATTCAAATTGCCAAATTGCCTCGGAGAAGAAACAATCACAATAAAATTAAAGTTTCCCAATATCTGTGCACAATGGAAAAGAGCAAAGAAGGTTCAGACCATGTGTGTCATAATCTATTGCACTCTAATTGAAATCCAATTGATCTTAACAGGATTTAGATAAGGACATTTAATGGACAAACTTTTCAAAGCAGGATGGTCAATATCTCACCAAGAAGTGATAAAAATTCTTGTGACATTTTTAGTACAGAGCTATGAGCATGAACTTTGGGACCAGAAAGACTAAAATTCAAATACTGGCACTTTTAACTTAGCACCTTATGATCTTAAGAAAGATGAGTTTACATTTCTTCATCTGTAAAATGAAGATAACAGTACCTACTTCAAAGAAATAGTATAGGCATTTAATGAGGAAAGACACATAAAGCACTTGATTTATATTTGAAATGTATCATTAATTTCTTAAATTGTATCTGTTATTATCCCCTTCTCTTCTTTTTTGTCCTCCTCCACTGAGATGGAGATTAGTTTATCACCATCTGCCCTACCATTTATTTATTTATTTATTTATTTATTTATTTGGTATTTTGTCATTGTTGTTTTTAATAGTGTGCGTGCTATGTGAATGCCACTTCCAGACAAGCAAACAACCCTTTTCCAATGGACCACCATATTGTTTCCTCCAACCTTTTCCTATAGACATATTCTGTATTTACCACTAATGTGCCTACATTCTGATGTGAAAACCACTGATAATATAATTCTTCCTCCTTTCCTAATTGGTTTTCAACACACAATGCTACTTCCTTCACCCACATACATTACCCAATTAAATTCCGAGGAATATAAATTCTTCATTTTGTTCACTATTCTTAGGTAAATCAGATAGATAAACCTATCTGGTGTTTCCAAGAGGTCTGCAAAACCATCCAATCTTCCTGCCTTTCCACCTCTCCCTTCTTATATGGGCATGACTCTGGAAATCTTAAGACAGCATCTGATGGAGTGCTTCAAAGTTCCTTCTCCCAGACCTTGAAGCTAGGCGATGACACATGCTGAGTAAACATATTTATTGACTATATAATCCCTTTCCATACAGGGTCTACATCTGTGAAAAGGCTTAGAATTGGGTATGTTCACAGAGTAAATACGCTCACAGTTATATTTTGCCACTTGATGTCACTCTGTCACATCTAAGCAAATGTGAGGCCACTTCCTACTACCAAAATGCACTGCAGTCTAGGCACTTGTCCCACGCCTGAGAAATAACTAATAGTTGCCACACTAGAAGCAAATAATAAAGATTAACCTCCAGTGTAAAACCAAGGCTGGCTCTAAGTATCCTCTGATGAGGACAGAACACCCTTATCTCCACCAACCACGACCTCATTGGATAGGTCTCCTCTTCCAAAGAACTGAGATAGATATACCTGCAGTGTTTCTGTCTCCAAGAGTATTCAGCTTTCCAAGCTCCATCATGCCAGAGGTTGATGGAATCACTTCTTTTATCCCCTTGTATTGTATTGGTATCACTAGCAACAACTCAGATGGGTCTCTGATTTTATAATGAAAACCAAGGTTAGTCAATATATCTTTACTATATAAAGCTACTATGCAAACATGATCCAGCTGTCCCTCATTCTCTAAAATTCATCCTACTATTGCTGAAAAACCATGGAAACTATTTTCAGCCTGAGAATCCAGCAACTATTTCTCAGTAAGTCCACCCCAGAAAGAATTTTGTGGAACTGAGCTCATGAAAAACCCCAGTTCTAAACCTTCTAGATTCACACTTGGCATTTCTGCTTCCAAAGATGGCCATGCCTAGAGATTTAACATGTTCTACCCATGACAAAGTCTTTTTCTCCATTTGTTACTTCTCATGAATTTCTCAAGTTTAAAAAAAAAATTACACTTAGTTTGAACGAATGATTAAAAACAACCAAAAACAAACAAACAAACAAAACAAATCTTGCTTAATTACAAGTTCCTCAGCAGTGAGCACAATCTCATACTCACAGAGATCCACAGCTATCTGACATGAACATTCTCTGAACAGAAGATTTTTTTAAGTAGCCTCTACACCTGGCATGGAGCTCAATGAGGAGCTTGAACTCATGACCCTGAGATCAAGACCTGAGCTGAGATCAAGAGTTGGATGCTTAACTAACTGAGCTACCCAGGGGTCCCTGTACAGAAGAATTTCTAAGTCCTTCAGAAACTAGGTCTCCATTGAGACTTGGTTAAAACTCATGACCCATTGGAAATTTAATAAAGTACTTCTTTAGACTTCCTCAATTCAGTAAATTCATATGGTGCTGAATACATTTGCTTCTCTTTCAGGCATATCTTGTCTTGAGCAGGACATTCGAAACAAAATTATAATTGGCACAAATTCAGTTTTCTTGATATTCCTCTCCTTTATGCTATCCTTTTATCAGAAAAATAAAAATCATGAAATATACTCTTGGCTCGAGTACAAAGTAATTTTAATGCTGAGCAGAAGTTGGATTTAAAATTCTGGGTTATAGATCCCACAGTGTAACTCATATATAAGCCAGGGATCGGTGTGACTCCATTTCTGGCATAATCTAAGGTAATGATGAAGAATTCCAAATTTTACTCAGTCTCATAATAAAATGTCCCAAATGTAGTTTCTTAAAATTATTTTAAAGTAATCTTTAGACATCTTTTTGACAGTCAACACTTTTGCACATCCATTTGAACCTCCCTTTAAAAATATTCTCTCTTGGGGTGCCTGGGTGGCTCAGTCAGTTGAGTGTCCAGCTCTTGGTTTTGGCTCAGGTCATGATCCCAGGGCCCTAGGATCAAGCCCGCATCAGGCTCTGCGCTCAGTGCAGAGTCTGCTTGTTCCTCTCCCTTCCCCTCTGCTCCTACCCCACTCCCGCTCATGCATGCACATGCATACTCTTTCTCTCTCTCAAATAAATAAATAAATTCTTAAAAATCTATTCTCTCTTTGTTTATTTCTCTACTCATCAGTGCTCCTCAACACCAATCCTATGAATCTTTTTGGTCACTCTATCAAAACTTAACCACATATGGCAACTGCTAAAAAATCTATCCTTCTGTCTCTCTTTTATCCAAACTTCAATAAGTGTCCCCATAGTCATGATCTTTCCCTATTTCTCTTCTTCTATTCCCATGCTGTTATTGTGTTTATGCTCCTGAAATGTTGCCCGTACCTTACAATTCTACCTTCTTCATGTATGTCTCTGGAAAAGCATTTTTCTTCTACTATGATTGATTTTTTAGACAATAATCAGCCTATTCCCACCCCCTTGAATTCTGGAGAATAAAATACTCTAACATTGTAACTGCTAATGTTTTAATGGTTGTATAGAAAAGGAAACCCAGGCTTAGAGGGACTAAGTAACTTGCCCAATTAAGAGGTGGATTATGAAGGAATACTCAAGTCAGCATTACTTAGAGTTTCATTTAGACAGGCAGCATTAAATGGTGGTTATGAAGACCAACTCCGGGCCATACTGTCCAGGTTGGAATCATCAATCTTACTATCAGTGTGGCCTTGAAAGAATCTCTCTATGCTTCATTTTTTACACTTTTTAAGTGTGGATAATGACCATATTGCTATTTATAATTGTTGTGATGATTAAATGAGTTAATACATGAGCAAAACACACATAGTAAATGAGTTAAATAAGTAAAAGACATAATAAATACTAAATTATTATTATTAACCACTATACTATATTACTTTTCAAATTCAAAAAAAAATTTTTTAAATAAGTGTATATTTATTAGTCAAAATAATATGTGACTAGTCTACAACTCAGGTTATAAATAGGGACATACTTGGCTTATTTACCAAAGGAATAATTCACTAACTTGACTCTGCATGTCAGATACTTTAGTAGTTAAACCCTCAATCCGAGTTTGAAATATGTAACAGATGCTTAATGATGATAATGATGATGATAACAATAATTGCTAACATTTATTGAGATTTGCTGGGCACTAGGTGCTTATTTGATGCTATAGTAAGTACTTTAATCATCCCTATTCACAAATGAGGAAGTTGAAGCTAACAGGTTGAGTATCTTGTTCAAGATCAAGAAGGTACTAAATATCAAAGTTTGGGCTTTAACCTATTAAGGTAATTATAGAGCTTATACAGCCTAAAGTTCACAACCGAAACACCATTGAATATTACATAGATTTTCAGATAAATATGTTTCAATCATTTGTAAGTCTAGTTGTATATCTTTGGTTTATCTTTAGATTGCATTACATTTGATATTCTAATCTGAAGTTGTACTGTTGGTTACAGAGTCACATAATCTGTTACTGATAATGAGCTTTGGGTACAAAAAAATTATTTAATAAAAAATGTTTCCTAAATCTTAGAGTAAAAAGAACTCCAGATGATGTACCTGCTAAACCTATGGGCATGGATAATATGTATAAATTTAAATGTAATTTTACCAAGAACTCTGTAAGGTGGCCCCATTCTAGAATGAAGAAAGCCATAGCCCAGAAAGGTTAATAAGTCACACAGACAGTAAGTGGCAGAATGGAGATTTGAATGCAGGTTGTTTTCTGATCACAAAGTAATTTCCATGGAAACGAGTAGTCTTCCAAAATAGGTATTGTTGCTTAAATTTATCAGTTATGACTTCAATTTTTTTTCTTATAAACAAATCTAACTTTAATAAAATCAATCTGTAATCATACCCTCAACTGCATCATTTTTCCTTGATTTATTCTATTGTCACAGTTCCCTGGTTTTGAGAGACAAAATTAGTGGTGTTACACCTAGAATTTTTATAATTCAGCATTTACTGTATTGGTAGTGAAAAAATTACATATATTATCCATCAGATCATATCTGGGTAGCATATGAATATTGTGTACCAGTCTAGACAGTTTCATGCCCGAGACTATAATGCAATCTGTGCCTATAAGATACAATAAGCAGAATAGGTTTATTCTGTTTCTTCTCAGAAGGACTGCAAAAACAAAGACCTTGTGTTAAATCTCCTGAAAGAAAATGTTGACTAGACTGATAATGTGAAAGCAAATTCAATAACTAAATGTAAGATGTTTTCAAAAATACCCTGGATTTTATTTTGTGTCAGACACTGTTCTAAGCACTTTATGTGTACTGTGTAATTTATTTCTTATCACAACTCTATGTGACAGGTACCATTATAATCTCAATTTTATACAGGAGGAAACTGAGGCACAGAAATTTTAAGTAAATTTCCCACAGTCACAAGGTTAGTAAATCCTATTTCTGTACCTCAAGCCCAAGCAGTGGAGGTGAGGTGACTGACTCCAATATACAAGAACAACAGCATCAGCAGTAACAGCAATGAGTCAGACACCTAGATAAGCACCTTACATGTATTTTTTCATTTATTCTTGATACCAGCCCTATGAGATGCCACTATTGTAATTCTCATTTCACAGATGAGAAAGCCACAGCAGTTAAATAATTGTACAGAATCACATACTTATTAAATGGCAATATTAAGATTTGAATCTAGCTAGTCCACAGACTCCATACTTGGGCCTTTTGTCTGAATATTAATTACCTGCATACATATTTAATTGATATACATTTATATTTTACACAAATATTTTTACACACATTATGATCTTAGCTCCAGGAATTTACATGTAAAATAATTACACAAGTATTTATATACATTTTCTATTCTTGGATATTGATTCTGCAGTGGATATCAGGGATGGACTCCTCCCTTCAACCTTCCTTCTAGATTTAGAGCAACTGGAAATAAAAACCTTATTTCTGACATGTCCTTGAAACTAAGACTCTGGATATTATCTTCTACCAATTAGCTATACTTTCAAGGATCTGGAATGTAAAAGGGATGTGGAGATATTTTTTCTACCTGTTTTTTTTTTTTCACCTTTCTGCTAGCAGATAAAGTTAAAAAAAAAAAAAAAAAGTGGGTTCCTTCCACTGCAGTGTTCCAAAGACTATTATCTAGATTCTTGAGAAACTAGAAGAATTTGGAACAGCAACAGTTAATCCTCCTAATTTCACATCCTGATTTCTGGATCAGCTATTGGATGTTTTTGAATTCGTAACTCCAGTGGCAACTGCCAAGGTGGGAGCTTCCATGGTGGGTCAGGTCTTTACTGCTCTGAGAGCCAATCCTAGAAGTCCAAACTAAAATCCACCCCTGTACCCTCCAATGATTTTTGTTAAGTACTTAATTTATTGTATCAAGTCCATGTCTTCTTAAAATACCTAGCGTGCTTTTCGTTTCCTCTGCTGAGCCTTGAGATACAGTATTCACAGTACTCACTGTTCTTGAACGGTATGATTGCTCTCTGGAGCAGTTCTTGGAACTGATGCCTTTTAGAGACTGTGGTGCTATTGTACCTTACACTTTTGTCTTTTCATGCCTTCCAGTCCTTCCTCCTCGCCTCATCCTCCTTTCCTTCATAACCCTGTCCATTCACTACTTCTAAACCATTTACAAAAACCCTTTGATAGTCAAGCCTAATATACCCTTTGCTTCCAGTTCAGGAATATTAATATCATTTTGAAAGAAAAAGAAAATTCAGGAAATAGAACATTCAAAATCAAATCGATTTTGATTTGTTTTAAGCCACTTAAAACAATGATGTTTCTGGGGCGTCTGGGTGGCACAGTCAGTTAAATGTCCCAACTCTTGGTTTTCTGCTCAGGTGGTGATATCGGGGTCATGGGATCCAGACCCCCATGTGGCTCCATGTTAAGTGTGGAGTCTGCTTGGCACTCTCTCTCCTTCTCCCTCTGCCTCTCCACCTCCCTCCCCTCTCTCTATCAAATAAATAAATAAATATTTTTTAAAAACACAATGATGTTTCTGATGAAAGGAAGTTTTGTTTGTTTACTTGTTTGTTTTTCTCTCCTCTGGTATATTTAAACTGGGAAATATGTCCTGGTACCTAGTTCCCATCCTCTGCCACTTTTCACCATTGGTGCAACACCCTTTGCTGCTGCTATTGTTACTGCTTCACCCTTGTCCTAAAAATTGTTTCAGAAAAGATCGTAGGGGGGCGCCTGGGTGGCTCAGTCGTTGTGTCTGCCTTTGGCTCAGGTCATGATCCCAGGGTCCTGGGATCAAGCCCTGAGTTGGGATCCCTGCTCAGTGGGGAGCCTGCTTCTCCTTCTCCCTTTGCCTCTACCCCCTGCTCGTGCGTGCCCGCTCTCTCTCTCTCTCTTTCAAATAAATAAATAAAATCTTAAAAAAAAAAAAAAAAGATTGTAGGTACTGTACTTGATGCTTGGTGTTTGCCACAAATATAAATGTCTTCAAAACTAGAGATCAAAATCATGCCAAGTCCCTTGCTTCTGCCACAATTTTATACAAAATCCTTCGGCAAAAACCGGTTTTGAAAATCCCGTCAATTTTTTTCTAGGATACTCTCTATCAGCAATAAAGGTTAGCCTAACTGTTTAGCCTGGGAGTAGTCATCAAGAAAGTCCCAAATCCATTCAGTTAAAAAGCTCAATAACTTCATATCAAAGAAGAAATACTGGTACCAGAGCACCTTGCTGAATTTGTACTCAGCTGCACACTAAAATAAATACCATACATATTTATACGTGATGGTTGTTGGGAAGAATATCAGAAGGGTAAACAACATTTGGGAAAACCAACAGCCATTTGTTTCTTTGTACCTGACCAAAAATATGTTCAGCTGGTATTTGTGCTACTACATAGATGGGCGCCTACAACCCATCTGATACTTCTGCTCTCATCCTCCTTCCCTGCAGAAGGGAAGGAGAAGACAGATCAAAAACAATGCCTAAGTCCCAAAATGCCACAGCCAAACCAGAAAAGTATCCTAACAAAAGAGAAAGTCCCTGTCACTGGGAACTGGGTTAGCTCCTACTTTTTGTTTCTGGACGGCAAATGGGAAGTGTTTTGTAGAAAAAACAAATATTAAGTAAAACACAATTCCCACTCTCAAATTGTTTTAAACCCTAGTTTGAAAGTTAATCAGGTTAATGCACTTCTGTGGGAAGAACTAGGACTTTGTGAACTCTGGTTTTTTTCCAGATCTTTTACAAAAATAGAAATAAAATTCCCATTACTATTTTCTTGCTATTCCACTGTGTTTTTACTACATATTGTAATTCATTGATTTTTTCCTCCCAGTTTATGCTTCTTTAAATTCAGATCGGAGGCATGGAAATTCCTTAGCGAATAGTATTTGATGCCACAAGACTATTTTAATTTAAATTTATTATAAATAATCATTCAATGAAACAAACAAATGTCTATTGCATTTTCAATGATAGAGCCAGCAGGGGAATATTTGAGTATTTTGTTTCCAATGATTTATTACTGAACATTCGCAAACGTACTAAAAAGGTGAAAGAATTATACAATTAAAACCAGTTAGGTCTACAATTAATATTTTACTATATTTTCTTTATTATGTATCTCTCTACTTATCTGCCCTGTTTGGGGATAATGTAATCGGATAAGAGGAATCAGCTGAAAAACATTCAAAAAGGGCATAACCGAATAGAAGTCTCCCCACCCTTAATAATGTTTTCAACGTTTTGACTTCACTTTTTCCTTTCTAAAATTACTATAAAAATGTGGATAATGTTTGAAGTGAACACTGGGATTATGACTCATATCTCAAATGTTTTCTGCAGGTTTTCTCATGTTTTTCAATAAAGTAGGATTTGTTGAGCAGTAGAGGACAAAGGGTTATCATTGAGTATCAGACTAATATATAAAGCTCCTTACATGCCATCACACTGCCCTCAATTTTTAAATAATGGGATTTTATAAAAAGACTGAATAAAGGACTCTAAAGCGATAAACTACAGAGAGATACAAGACGCTATTGCCAAAAACAGATAGCATTCAATTAGTTTTTTTAAAGGCATTCTTATCACATCTTCTCCTAATATTAGCTTTCTCAATAAACAATAGCCTGCTGCAATATTGCCAGGGTTGCCCAGCTGAGATGACAATGTGCAATGGCAGATGATCGGGACCATCAAATTGTTGATGTTATTCACAAATGGCACTCACTGGCCCTTCGGTTTTTAAGATTATTCTATGACTCTAACATGAAACCAGATTAATATTTATGTGGTAAGAGAGATGAGAAATGCATTTTCCTGAAATAAAAAAGGAACTAAAAATATTTTGTGGGTCCATTTTCAGCTACTAACTTTTATCTAATTGAGTTTGAGATGTACATAAAAAGCAACAAACACAAATCTTTCTTCTTTTTAAATAGGCTTTAAATCTTGTATGACTATTCAAGAACTTAGTTAAGGTTTTCAGATTGTATTTGCTATAAACAAAGGAAAAATAGATAGGGAAAAAAATCTCCATAATTTAATGTACTAATGCCACCATTCACACTAGGTTATGCCAGTCTCTGTTTTTAAACATATTAATTAGTGCATTAAACTACTAATCAAATTAAAGTTTAGAATATTATATAATCTGTTCTTTTTATCCAGAATATAGAAAATTTCTAGTTTTCAAACTGAAAAAAAAGTCAGTATTTTAAACGATCTAATTAAAAAGTATATTTTCAAGATATTTGGGCACATTGGCCAATTTGACAGTATTGAATTATTTGACTTTCTGAAAGGAAATTCAAATTTTATTTAGATTCTAGAAGCAAAGTAAGACACGTCAAAATCTTTTAACATTATAATATCTCCAATTCAAGACAGAAAGCAATTACTAGCTTATGATAAACAAAAATTTTCTTAACATTATCTGTAATGCCTTAAAAAGTGTGGCCTCTTCCTATCTTTCCAATCTCTTCTGGAATGATGTTCACAGAGTTTCCAGATGAGTCAACTGTCTAGTTTTCTCCTACCTTAATGAACTGCCTCTTCTCAGCCTTTTAAGGATTCTTCCTCCTTCTCTTTGACATGGTATCATATTCTGTGCCTTGAACACTCCTCTATCTTCACCCCCTTGATGTCCTTAACCAATCCCCATCTTTAAATATCATAAATTTGTTAATGGCGATCAAATTTATGTCACCAGCTTCAACAGCTCCCTAAACTCCAGATTTGGTATGAAAGGGGGCTCTAGGATTCACTACATATCAGGCAGGGAAAAATGAGCCCTTTCAGTGATGTGCTAGACTAGTAAGAACAGATTTTACACATCTCTTCCCAATTCTGCATTCAGTGACATCATTAGTAGCCTGAAATTGGCCATATTGGGACTATTTCGCCCATGAAAACCAGCAAATGGTACAAATCCTTACCCCTCCAGAACTTAGCAGCACACAAGTGCCTGTGATAGTCTGGAAAGGCCCAAGAAAATGCTGAGTAATTAAAATGCCCTTTTTTGTGGGGGGGTAGGAGATTGTTTTGGTTATTCCTTGAAGATCATTTTCTAAATCTATTGTTTTGTTTTACTTAAAATATCTTTATACACACAAAGTTCCAAATCCTGATCAGCAGCTAGATTTGGTGGTCTTGGGGTATTTAACCTATTCATTCAGGTGGAATAACAAGGCTGGAGCAATATATGAAGATAGAGGAAACAAATTTAATTACTTTAATTAAATTTTACTAATAATTATTATCTAGATTGGGATCCTATGGTACTGCTACCTCTAACTCTCTCCCAATGCAGATATTTAGATCCAGGAAGAGACACTTAACACAAGTTGGCCAATCAAATTTTTTTCTTCTGGAACTTGTAGGCCAGTTAGCTCTTGATAGCCAAGTTGGAAAGTCATATTTATATATTCTATCTGACATTAGTGCTGTGAAGAGCAATGTGGTATAGAGCAGAGGAAATCACAAAGCAACAGGGAGAATAAGGCAAATATGCAAAGAGAAACAGTGCCAAGAGATCTCGTGGTCCAGGAAAGAGATGGAAACTTGACATTTCATACACCATAATCCCAGGTAGCATGGCTATTCTCCCTGCAGTTGGGTTTCAACTTCTGTTCTGTTCTTTAAATAAACACTCTTTTAGGTTAGAAGGTCTTTTTATTAAAAACTGCCTTTTAAGATTTAGTTGAGAAAAAAAAATATTTCATTAACAGCCAGGTATGCTGTTAAATTGACCTCTTGCAATCACCACTTAGGTGTGTAATAATCATCTCAAAATTTACATGTAAAAGTGAACTCCTGAATTTCACCCAAAGCTGCTTCATTCATATTTCATCTTCTTCTTCAGCTTGGTAAATGTCTCCATCTTTTTTTAGTTGTTCAAGCTAAAATCATTAGATTTTGACTTATTTTCTCTCATAACTATATCCAATCCCATAGCACGTCCTGCTGGCTCTATCTGCTGAATATATTCAAAATCGGAGTACTTCTCATCATCTCCATTGTCACCAAGCTCTTCCAAGCCATTATTCTCTCCTGCCTGGATTATTGCAATAGCTCTTAATAGTCCTTGCTTCTGCCTCTCTCAGCCTCCACCCTCCCCCAAGTCTATTTTCTACACAGCAGCCAGAGTAAATCATCCCACTCTTCAGATCAACACTACATTAAGCTTCCCATTTCCCTCAGGCTAAAAGCCAAAAAACCGTATAATGACCCCTCCCTTTAAGCTCTGTAACCTCACCTCCGACTATTCACCTCCCTATTTATTTCCTTCCAACTACATGTTCTCCCCCGCTTTCCTGAAACACTCTGGACACCCTTCTTTTCAGGCTCTTTGCCTTTATTGTTCCATTTGTTTCTTAGAATTTCTCCTCAATTATCCGCTCAGTTCAATTCCTCAACACCTTCAGATGTTTGCTCAAATGTCACCTTATGAATGAGATTTTCTTGGCCATTCGATTTAAACTGAAGTACCACCTTCCCCCTGGGACATCTTAGCCCCTTTCTAGTCCCTTTCTGCCATATAATTTATGAGCATATAACACAGTATATATTTAATTCATTTTGTTTGTTTCTCTCCACTAAAATATAAACTCTCTGCTGGCAGAAATTTTTGACTATTTAGATCACAACTGCATCTCCCTGTGCCTAGAAAGGTTCCTTGCATATAGTAGATGCTCAATAAACCCTTGAATAAATGAATGAGTATATTCAGATAATAAATAAAAATACTTGCGGGGGTGAAGTTGGGAGAATAGCTGAATTACACAAACTATTTGCCTCCACTGCCCTAATTCAATGGAATATTGCCAGCTCTTTGTTTTGTTCTATTTAGATTCTGCATCTGTGTAGATTTCGTTTCCAAAATTTGTGGATGTATAGTAATTTAGTCAGGAAAAAAGTTGTTTCCATGGATGCTTGGTAAACTGATTACAATGAAACTGGCACTGAGTTCTATAATATGACACCATGGCATATTATAATTCTAATTTACACTATAAAGTTTTTCTAGTGGCAGAATGGGTACTTTCCCAGCTCTTTTTTTTTTTTTAAACAGAACTTAGATAAAAAGCCCATGTTGTATCTGGCATCTGATCACTCATAGCAATCTTCTCAGATAAAAACACAATGTCAGAGAGAAGAAAGGAAAAATATCCTGCAGAATAGAAGGGAATAATCCCTTGCAAAACTGTCTCTGGATGCTAATGAACCAACAATAAAGGCCCTATTATGAAATTGTTTTGAGTGATATTGTTCACATTAAGTTTCAGTGATGCCAAAGGCAGAATCACCCTGAGGCTTGGATACATCAGTTAGGACGACACATATTTAAGCTCATCAATTTTAATAATGGTTGGTGCATCTAGTTTATATCAGAATGAAAAATTGGAAACTTGAGTTTTATTTTCAGTCTTATTTTGACATTATTGATCATATTCTTGAGCAGAAAAAAAAGGAAAATTATATTGAGGCATCAATACCCTGAAATACACACAAACATATATCCTAATGAGACAATACCAGCATTTAAGTAATGTGGAGTCCCCCTACCCATCTCCAGGCTGAAAGAGTAATATGTGTTTGTTTTGAATTTCTCGTGTCCTCCTACTCTAAGATCTTGAAGTCTGGTTAGATTGGTAATTGCTTCCATTGCCATATGTAGACACTTTAAATAATGATGTAGGTGATTGGAACTGGAGACAAAAAGCATAGTCAATATATTTTGACTTGCTCATAAATCTAGGAAATTTAGAAAATCTGTGGTCATTAAGTAATGTTTGAAATCATATGTAGATAATGAATTCCTCTATGGCCCTCCAAGGATAATACAGACTCCAAATTAGACACTAGAATTTTATACTACATGACTGTGATACTGAGATCAGATGGTCAGTGTTTTGGCATATTTAATAAACCACGTTTGACACAATTCTGTTTTTTAAATGTGCAATTAAAGTTATGTCGCAAACTGAGTAGCTGATTTCAGAAATTTTTAAAATTCAGCTATAAAACTGAGTATTAAATTTGAACAGCTGGATCTTTTTGGCCAACTCTACTGAAGGGATGGGCTAAACTCCTCCATGATTAATCCTCACATCTTTGTAGAACATTCTGGAATATATCTTATATTAGAAATTCTTATGAAGTTACAATTTCTACGAATGTGAAGATCATGTAGGACAGATGATGAAAAGTATGTCTTCTAATAAAATTTGAGACCCCAGAAGAACACTAGAGATTCATTTCGCTCAATTTTTTCATTTTCCAGATAAGAAGTCCAAATCCAGAAAAGCAAAGTAATATGGATTCATATTAGTAGTTATAATTGCATAATGTGACTAAAGGGGATCTGAATATGCTATCCCAAAATATGTCATCCTGGCAAAAGGATGATTTTGAGCTAAAGACAAGTGAGAAGCAACAGATGCAGGAAGAACTCTCTGCCCTCCCCCTTTCTGCCTAAAAGTAGGGCATAAGTTTCCTTTGGTAAAGGTGTTCTCCTCCCTTCTCCTATAATAGGAAGAGGAGAATGACTCTCAAATAAATCCAAGTTTTTCAAGTTTCTCTATGTCTACTGTAATTCAAAGTGCAATCATCAACCACTTCTACTATTGCATTACCTGAGCACTTAGAAGCATGCCTAGCACACACTAAATGCCCAATAAACATATTTGAATAAATAAATGATTGACAGAACTGGATTCCTCTCATTTGTTTTGCTTATCCTCTAATTCATTTTCCAAGGGGTACAGGGATCTTTCCAGTTCTCTGAAATTATCATGTCATTCTCTTATTTAAAACCCTTATTGGCTTTCCATCACTTTTTGAAAAAAAATTAATAAGCCTTAAAAGTTCCTGCATGAATGGATTGGTTAATGCTCTATCTTGTACAAAACAAGATGAGAAATGTGAGTCTATGCACTTGTAATTTATTACCACCATATAGGATTTGCACTGTGATGTCAACCCCCACGTTGAATAATTGGGAACTGTGAGTGTGCCATACTTCAGTGGAGGCAAGAAGAGAGAATATTGGGGCAAAGGTGATCCCACATGGCACATACTTTTTAAAATAAAATTTTGGGTTATGAATATTTTCAGACACAAATAGAACCTACAAGTTCATATACTTATCATGTAGATTTAACAATTATAAATATTTTACATTCCTTTTTTATAGCTAAAAGTATTTTAGGGGAAATGTTAAACCTCATGTCACTTCATTTCACACCTTCAGTGGGTACCTTAATAATATGCACACTTCCTGGTAAACTATAATGTCACTATCACATCTAACATTATCTGACTCAAAAGTCATATTCAAAAATTTACAATTTTTTCAAAAAATGTCTTTTTTTTTTTGCATATGACTTATTAGAATCAGGATCCAAACAAGATCCATACATCATGTTTGTTTATGTCTCCCAAATCTCTGAATAATCTGAAGCAGTCCTCTTTCCCATCTTTTTAAAATCTTATCCTATTGACTTGAAGATACAGGGTTTATTGTCCTATAGAATCTCCTGTATTCTAGATGTTTCAGTTTGATTCCTTTATGGTCTCATTTAATTTGTTACCACAAAATTTTCTATAAATTGAAAGTTATCCCAAAAGAAGTTAATAAATTCAGATTTAATGTCCTCCTGCAATTCTTCCCACCAAAAACAATGAAATGATGCTGTGTGTTTCACATAACATCACAGAGGAGGCACGTAATATCTAATTGTCTTCTTCTTAGTGATACTAAAATAAACGTCAGTTCAAGTGGCGACAGGCTGACCCCTCCATTATAATATTACCAATCACGCTTTTACCCCATAGCTTCATTCTTTGATGATCTTTGTCTGAATTAGTTTTTAAGGGTTTACAAAATGATAATTTTCTAATTCTATCAATTCTTCCATATTTATTTGTTGAAATATCTTGTAAAAACCACCACAAAAAAAAAAAAAAAAACCTTTCCCTTGTCAACTAAGGCTATTTGATTACCCTAAAATATACTTCGTATAGATAAAGCAGGATTATTCCTAATTGTCTTCCCTTAATTGAGAATAGCTGCTGGTCCAGGACCTAGTCTGTGTATGTGTGTTTATGTTTCTATAGCTTTGTTGAGATATTTCACATACTATAAATTCACAGTATACCGTTCAATGGTTTTCTCTCAGAGAGTTGTGCAGTCATCATCATAATCAAATTTCAGATCATTTTCAACACTCCTGAAAAACTCCTGCCCATTAGCAGTCACTTCCCATTATCCCCACTCTCTAGTCTTAAGGAACCACTAATCTGTCTGTATAGACTTGCCTGTTCTGGCTATTTCACATAAATGCAATCATGTAATGTGTCACTCTTTGTGACTAGTGTCTTTCACTTAGCATAACATTTGCAAGGTTTATCTATATTGGGCCATGTATCAGCAATTCATTCTTTTTAATTGCTGAATAATATTCTATGGTATTGATAAAACATATTTTGTTTATCCATTTGGGTGCTATTATCAATAATACTGCTATGGGGGCGCCTGGGTGGCTCAGTTGGTTAAGCGACTGCCTTCGGCTCAGGTCATGATCCTGGAGTCCCTGGATCGAGTCCCGCATCGGGCTCCCTGCTCGGCAGGGAGTCTGCTTCTCCCTCTGACCCTCCCCCCTCTCATGTGCTCTCTCTGTCTCATTCTCTCTCTCTCAAATAAATAAATAAAATCTTTAAAAAAAAAAAAAAAAAAAAAAATAATACTGCTATGAACATCTGTATGTGAGTTTTTATATGGACTTATCTTGGGTAGATATCTAAAAGTTGAATTCCTGGGTCATATGGAAATTCCATGTTTATCCTTTTGAGTAACTGCCAGACTGTTTTCCAAAGTGGCTGTATAATTTTACATCCCCACCAGCAATATATGAGTGTTACGATTTCTCCATCTCTTTAACAACAATCATTATTGTCTGTCTTTTTATTTTAGCCATCCTAGTGGGTATGAAGAAGATTTTAATTATGATTTTGATTTTCACTTCCCTAATTACTAAAATTGCTGAGGATATTTTCATATGCTTACTGACCATTTGTATATCTTCTTTGGAGAAAAATTTATTCAATTCTTTGCATGTTTTATTTTGCCACAGTACTATGGAATTACAACCCACTGTTACAACCTTATTTAACCTTAGTTACTACTAACAATCCTATCTCCATATATATTTACATTGGGGGTTAGGGCTTCAACATATGAATATGGAAGGAACACAATTAAATCCATAGTAATCATGCTGTCTTGATTACTGTTGCTTTGCAGTTAATTTTTAAATCATGAATTCTCCAATTCCAGCAAGTGGTCCATTGTTTTCTATTCTTTATTTCATTATTTCTGCTCTAATAGGTTTTTTTTTCCTTCTATTTCTAGATTCTTAGGGTGGAAAGTAGATTATTGATTTGAGATCTTTCTTCTTTTTAAATACAGACATTTCAATCCCTATCAAAATACCATCAACTTTTTTCAAAGAAATGGAACAAATAATCCTAAAATTTGTATGGAATCAGAAAAGACTCTGAATAGCCAGAGGAATGTGGAAAAAGAAAAGCAAAGCTGGTGGCATCACAGTTCCGGACTTCCAGCTCTATTACAAAACTGTAATCCTCAAGACAGTATGGTACTGGCACAAAAACAGACAAAAAGGTCAATGGAACAGAATAGAGAGCCCAGAAATGGACCCTCAACGCTATGGTCAACTAATCCTTGACAAAGCAGGAAAGAATGTCCAATAGAAAAAAGACAGTCTCTTCAACAAATGGTGTTGGGAAAATTGGACAGCCACATGCAGAAGAATGAAACTGGACCATTTCCTTACACCACACACAAAAATAGACTCAAAATGGCTGAAAGACCTAAAGGTGAGACAGGAGTCCATCAAAATCCTAAAGGAGAACACAGGCAGCAACCTCTTCGACCTCAGCCGCAGCAAATTCTTCCTAGAAACATCGCCAAAGGCAAGGGAAGCAAGGGCAAAAATGAACTATTGGGACTTCATCAAGATAAAAAGCTTTTGCACAGCAAAAGAAACAGTCAACAAAACCAAAAGGCAACCGAAAGAATGGGAGAAGATATTTGCAAATGACATAGCAGATAAAGGGCTAGTATCCAAAATCTATAAAGAACTTATCAAACTCAACACCCAAAGAACAAATGATCCAATGAAGAAATGGGCAGAGACATGAACAGACATTTTTCCAAAGAAGACATCCAAATGGCCAACAGACACATGAAAAAGTGCTCAGCATCGCTCGGCATCAGGGAAATCCAAATCAAAACCTCAATGAGATACCACCTCACACCAGTCAGAATGGCTAAAATTAACAAGTCAGGAAACAACAGATGTTGGCGGGGATGCGGAGAAAGGGGAACCCTCCTACACTGTTGGTGGGAATGCAAGCTGGTGCAGCCACTCTGGAAAATAGTATGGAGGTTCCTCAAAAAGTTGAAAATAGAGCTACCATACAACCCAGCAATTGCACTACTGTGTATTTACCCCAAAGATACAAACGTAGTGATCCGAAGGGGTACATGCAACCCAATGTTTATAGCAGCAATGTCCACAATAGCCAAACTATGGAAAGAGCCAAGATGTCCATCAACAGATGAATGGATAAAGAAGATGTGGTGTGTATACACACACACACACACACACACACATACACACACACACACAGTGGAATATTATGCAGCCATCAAAAAAAATGAAACCTTACCATTTGCAACGACATGGATGGAACTAGTGGGTATTATACTAAGTGAAATAATTCAATCAGAGAAAGACATGTATCATATGATCTCACTGATATGAGGAATTCTTAATCTCAGGAAAGAAACTGAGGGTTGCTGGAGTGGTGGGGGGTGGGAGGTATGGGGTGGCTGGGTGATAGACATTGGGGAGGGTATGTGCTATGGTGAGCTCTGTGAATTGTATAAGACTGATGAATCACAAACCTGTACCTCTGAAACAAATAATACATTATATTAAAAAAAAGAAGAAGAAAAAGAAGATAGTAGGAAGGGAAAAATGAAGGGGGGGGAATCGGAGGCGGAGGCAAACCATGAGAGACTATGGAGTCTGAGAAACAAACTGAGGGTTTTAGAGGGGAGGAGGTTAGGGGGATGGGTTAGCCTGGTGATGGGTATTAAGGAGGGCACATATTGAATGGAGCACTGGGTGTTATATGCAAACAATGAATCATGGAACACTACATCAAAAACTAATGATGTAATGTATGGTGACCAACATAACATAATAAAATAAAATTTAAAAAATACATAAATATAGGCCTTTGCAACTATACGTTTCCCTCTAAACACCACTTTAGTTGCCCATCAGTTTCAGTAAGTTGTTTTCATTTTTAGTCGTCTCAAAGTATTTTCTAAAATTTCACTTGTGATTTCTTCTTTGATACATTGGTTATTTAAGAGGGTGATGTTTATTTTCCACACACTGTGAATTTCCCAAATTTTCTCAATGTTGACTTCTAATTTAATTACATTGTGGTCAAAGAACATACTTTGTATGATTTTAATACTTATAAATTTATTGAGTCTTGTTTTATGGCCTAGCATATTCTCTATCCTGGAGAATGTTCTCATTGACCCTGAGAAGAATGAGTAACCTGCTGCTGTTGAGTCTTGTGTTCTACAGATGTCTGTAAAGTCTAGTTGGTTTTCAGCCTTAAGTTTTCCATTTCCATGTCGATCTGCCTAGTTTTTCTATCCATTATTGAAAGTGGGTAATTGAAGCCTTCAATTATTATTGCTGAATTACCTTTCTCCCTTCAGTTCTGTCACTTTTTGCTTCATGTAGTTTGGGACTCTTAGCAGGTCTTATAGATCTTTGGCCAATGTTCTCAACAACATCTTATTAGCTATCAGCTTGTTTTTCTAACTTAAAAGCAATGATTCTATTAATATTTCCTGTTGAGGGGTGCCTGGGTTGTACAGTTGGTTAAGCATCCAACTCTTGGTTTTGGCTCAGGTCGTGACCTCAGGGCTGTGAGATCGGGCCCCACGTCGGGCTCCATGCTCAGCTCAGGGTCTGCTTGAGATTTTCTCCCCCTCTCCCTCTGTCCTTCCTGCTTGTGCTCTCTCTCTAAAATAAATAAATAAATATTTTAAAAATATATTTCTTATTGATCCTGATAACTACTTTATTCCCAATTAATAAAAATTAGTGGGGTTTTATTGTACATGTAAAATTTCTATACCCCAATACAAAATTTTCCATTAGGAAATGTGTGAAATAGGCCGTTTCCTCACATATATGATGCTATAGCTCAAATCAACCTTTCTCTTACAAAATAGATTCTTTAAAATAATCTAATTGATTTATAAATATAAAACACCACCATGATATAAATTTTTTTAAAGATTATGCAGTGGAATGAATAAAGGTTATCAAATCTAAACATTAAAATGGCAAAAGAAGTGATCAAAAGTGATCAAAAAATGAGGGATGGATCACCTTAAAAGGTGCTTGATAACTGATGCATAGGCTCTAAGAATACTTTGCAAGTATATTCTATTAAAACACTGAAATTGTGGAGAAAGGGAGAGAGGAGATAGAAAACTCGGGCCCCATGCAGCCTGGAGATTCTATGACCCCTTATTAAAGTAATGAAAATGCATATGGAGCAAATATCAATAGGGAGATATAAACAGGAATGAAAGGCTGAAGACAAAGCTATAGCTACTAAAAGGTAATTTGTTAGTCTCTGTCATCTGTAACCAATATCCAAAGCTGTGCACGGAAAATAAGAGACAAGCCTTGACTCACATAAGGTGAAGAGTTGGGAGTTATCTCCATATAATGTTCTATATATAATATCTCCATATATAGTTCAACCTCAGTGAAAGGATGGACTAGAAAAAAATCTGTCCATGGGGAAAAGGAAAGGACATAGAAATGTGTCTGATATAACCTGGACACTAGGCAGAAAAAAAAAAAAAGAACTTCATTGAGAATTTGTAACTATAGTTCTTTTCTCATGGGTTTAGGATTATAATTTATGCTAACTATATGGTTCCAGAAACTCCAAACTCAGAAATGAATTTATAGTTGTTCCAGGATAAGGGTGTCCCAGAAACCTGGAAAGAAGCCATGGCAAATCTTTTCTAAGGGATTTATAGACTCATAATCCAAAATTTACATAATGCCCCAGGAAATAGGCAGCCATCAGAGAAAGCAGAACAACACATTGCAGATCTTGACTCCCAAGAAATCAAATTTTACAAATATATGAGATATAATGAAAATTAAAGTTTAAAGAAATAAGATTGAACTGAAAAGATGAACAAATAATAAAATACTATTAAAATACCAAGCGATGTGAAAAAGAGCTAAGTGGATTGCTAGAGATGAGAAATATAATAATTGCAATTATAAACTTCCATGTTGGTTACGTTGCAAAAGCAGACATTGTTGAAGGAGAAGAGTAAACTAGAAGAAGAAATTGAGAAACTTAGCAAAACATGAAAGATAAGTTTTGAGATGCAAAGAAAAAAATGAGAAGTTCCAATATAAACTTAAAGGAGCTTTAAAAAGAAAGTGTATAACAGAAAAGATGAAATGTTCTAAAGAACAGTGGGTTTTTAAGAACAGAATTTTTAAGAACATAATAAAATATAGAAATTTAAGACTCTGGTATCCCAAACAAGACAAATAATTTATCTATATCTAAATACCTCTTAGTGAAGCTGTAAGAAATCAAAGACCAAGAGAAGACATTAAAAGAATGAGAAGACAAAAGAGTTACATAAAAATGAGTGACAATAGAAATGGCAGCAGGGAATGGTTGAGATACTGAGAGAAAATCACTACAGACCAAGAATTAAATATATAGCTTAACTATCATCCATGACCAAAACAGAAATAAAGTAATTTCAGATAAATAAAAATGAGAACATTTACCATCAACATAGGTTCTAAAGGACATTCTAAATGATATATTTCTGGAAAAAGAAGGTTCCCAGAAGGAAGTTGGAGATGCAAGAAGAGTTGATGAGCAAAAGAAATTGGGAAAAACAAAAAATCTAAGCTAATATTAGTGTATAAAACAATAAGCAGGTGAGTGTAAAAATACTGAATAATAGTTTCTAAGTCAATTTCCAATGCATTTCTCCCTTCTTATAGTATTGTTCTTGGCATGCGCAATGCCATTTCTATTCAAAATGATTTTAATATAACCTCTTTTTATTTATGTCTTCTCTTTGTAAGCTTATGGATAATTTAACATAATCTTGATGGGAGGCCTACTGCATTTATTTTGATGGATACATTGAAGGCTTATTTAATTTGTTCTTATCTTAAATGTTTGGAAATTCTCTTTCCATTATTTCTTTCATAATATTCTCCCTTCATTTTTTTCCATCTTTACTTTCTGAAATTCTAATATTTCAGTTTCGATTGATCCTCTAATTTTCTTATATTTTGTCCCCATTTTCTCTCTCTTTTTTTTTTTTTTGTATTTTTGTGTACTTCATGCTTTTCTTTTGAGAGATTTATCTTACAAAGGTTCTTTTTTTTTTTAATGTTTATTATATTTTTGGTTTCCAAGCAATGTTTTGGTTCTTTGTTGCTCTTGGCTTCATTTATGTACTTCCTTAAGTTTGTTCAGTCACTTCTTCTGGGCCCTTGACTATTTATTTTATGAAAAGCTCTGGTGGGTCATCTCTCTTTCCTAGAACAAACAGATGTCTTGGTGTCTCTTGCACTGAGGTCTCAGGTTCCATGGCTTCCAGGGTGCCTGCCAAGGTGGGAGTCCCTGCAGATTGGATGCCCAGGTCTTACTCAACTAAATCCAATCCCATTACTTGCAAACTAACCTAAAGCTCATTGCGTCTGTCTTCCACAGTGGCAAATACACTACATCCTCTGAAGACTGAATCTGAAATATCTACTCTAAATAGTTTTGTATATCTAAACTCCTCATCTTGAGAAAGGACTAATTTGACTATTTTTACCTAGTTATTCATTAAGGTATGTCAAAGAAAGGGACTTAAATCAAATCTCTCTTTTACAGAATTTGCAATTACACTGCCTTGAGGTCCATATCACTGTTTCCAGATAAGCTTATTTTGTTTTCTTTTGGCTTACAATCTAACTGACACAGAAAAATATTAGAAAGAAATCCCACCAAATAAAACCTAGCTAAGAGAACAAGAAGAGCACATGTCCACAAATAGGTATCTAAGGCTGCCCCGGTGAAATTTAAGAATTTAAAAGGGGGCAATTCAAATGGGAAAGATGTCACAAAGCAAAACATATAAACATATCTATAGCTAACATTTGTTTTGATCGCACGTTCCTCTAGGAAACACATGGCAACTAGGAAGAAAATCCTATTTTCACTGCCAGCAGTTAAAGGACTAACCTGCCTTGGAATCCAAAGTATTAGGGGTGTTGCATGTGTTTTAAAACTCAGCAAGTGCCACTTTACAGGAATGGTAGAGATTCACATTTGCAGTAACGATAACTATTTCTATTACAGAAATATCATTTGCTGAATATAGCTTTCAGGCAAAAAAGACCAGTATGTGAGTTAATAGACTTCAGGTTCTAATTAAGTGCTGCTCTTTGGAGAATGGTTTACATATGCGTACCCTGGATTTAATGTTTTATTTAAGTATGGCTTGTTTTGTATAACAAAGGATGGGAAACATAAAAGCATAAACTGAAAGGTATCCCAAGGGGTTATACATTGCTTCTCTTTAACCACTGGAGAATTGTACAACCCACCTGTCATGGGGTTGTCTGTTCTTTGCCAAAGAATGAGGGTGAATCTTAAATTATTCGGAGTAGCTCATTCGATTTCCTACAATCATTTCTATCAGGAGACAGAAAGTATTTTGGGAACAATAAAGTGCTATGCAAATGCAAGTTTTTATAATTAGTATTAAGACCTGTTCTCTATTCCCAGAAGGGGAAAATGACTAGACATTTTGCATCTTATAAAATTCTTGCAACCCTGAAAACACTAATATGTTATTCTTCAGCTTTCTCTATACAAATAAAACTCACATTTTACTTTTCCCTAATTAGCCTTACTTCTCAGTCCGATTTCATTCTCCCTATTGGACAATTGCCAAACTTACCATGCCAGAAATATAAGACAAGTAGTAAGCTAGCAGAAACTGGGGTGGGGGGGGTTGTTAAATTTTTGATATTTTCAACAGATAAAGGTCAACATCTAAATCAAGTCAATCATATCTAATATTTACATTTTAATTTTTTAAAACTTTTAATTATGAATATTTTTAACATGAAAATTGAGAGACTACTATAAGGAACACACACCCACATGCACACATACACAATTTACCAAATTGTTTTAAAGTAAGTTACAGATACTACCTAATAATAATAATAATACAATTATCTCACCAAAAACCCCCAAAATCTCATGCAATGTCCAGTCTGTGATCAAATTGCCATAGTTGTCCCACAAATACCTTACCCACAATCTATATTTTATAGTTAATTCGTTTCTGGTTTAGCTCTCCAATTTTACATGTATATATATATATATACACATATATATATACATATATATATTTGTTACTTCAGTATAGTTGATACACAATGTTACATTAGTTTCAGGTGTAAGGCATAGTGATTCCACAGGTTTATACATTATGCTGTGCTCACAAGTGTAGCTACCATCTGTCACCACACAACTCTATTACAATACCATTGACTGTATATATAATATTATAATGTGAAAGGAAGCAAGCTGTATGCAATTCTACACCTTCTTTTGTTCACTTAAATTGTATTCTTGTGATCTCTGTATAACAGTGTATACTGGTCATCTTCATTTCTCTAACCTCATGGGGTTACTGTGACTATGGGTGCTTAGCACAATGCTCATAAGATAGCAAGCTCTCCATAAATGATAACTGCTGTCCTTTCAGAGAGATTATATAAGAATCCTGGAATTAGTAGAGAAAAACACTGTGTTGTTTTAAGGGAAAGGTATATATAAATATACACACATATATGTAAATTTACTCCAAGATATTTGCTAATTTAATGAAATAGGACTGCAGACCTTGGATTGGCTATCAAAAAGCAGTAGCAACACCTTTGTTGTTTATCATCTTTAACTTCAGAGGCTGAAAACCTTTACTATTCACCTCTCTGGCCTCCACTGCGGCTAGTGATGTCAGGGAACATTAGTATGGTCAATGAGAGTAGGTGAGCATCCCAGAGCTTCTTATCCTATAAAGAGGCAAAGTGCCACTGGGAAACTAGAAATAAGGTTTTCTGTTTGTTTGTTTGTTTTGCTCCTTCCTTCATCTTTCTGCCTAGAACTCAGCTCCGTAGTCTAGTCTCATGGTACATGAGCTATCTTAAGACCTTAAGACAAGAAGCTTAAAGACAAAGTCTCACAAGTTAAAGATGGAAGAATGGAACATAGAAAAAAAGAACAAAGAACAAAAGCTGAGTCCCATATGGTGCTGTAGAGTTGCAGCACTAACTATATTGTCTACAGATTTTATGTTATAGGAGGTAAATTTATATTTTTTGGAAGCTGCTTTTTGTCTGGTTTCTGCTTTTTTCAGCCAAATGCATTCTTAACAGATACAGATAGAAATCAAAATGAAAATCTTAAAAGAATTCCTCAGAAAACATAATGTTTTTATTTTAAATTCCATTTTTGATCATTTATAGTTGAGAATATCAAAGAACATTCAGAAAAAGAATGATGCAGAACACTAATACTACCAGTCTTTCTGTATATTAAGATACATTTGAAGCAAAACTAAATTAGGGGCACCTGGGTGGCTCAGTTGGTTGAACGTCTGACTCTTGATTTTAGCTCAGGTCATGATCTCGCGGTGCTAGGATTGAGCCCTGTGCTGGACTCTGAGCTCAGTACAGAGTCTGCTTCAGATTCTTTCTCTCTCTCCCTCTACCCCTCCTCTGCTCTCACGCTCTCTCTCTAAAATGAATAAATAAAATCTTTTAAAAAATAACTAAATTAGTGTATCATTGGTGACATATAAATGATACCTCAATGGAAGAGTATTAAAATTAATAAATACCTAAAAGTATAATACATGATAAATTAGGCCTGACCAAATGATGAAGAAGGAAAGGTGCATCCAATAATTTTTAAAAAGTCATCAATTTGAAAAAAATGAGACTTTCCCACAAATCTTCTCACGTAAAGCTTTACAGATTAATTCTTGTGATAGACTACGTTTACAGAGAGAAACCAGCATGCCCTGTTCTGTCCTATTGCTGTAAACTTTGCTCTAGCAATTTTAACATATGATAGAAGTGTTGAGTGGTTTGTCTTTTAACACCAACTCCTAAAATACTACCTGTGGGCTCAGTAAATGAACAATAAATAATTGAATGCCTACCTACTTAGGTGTTTCTGGTTGTGTTAAATTTATATGAATAAGACACACCTACCCTCAGAAACCTTGCAACCAGTAGAGATATGATAAGGTAACCCTCCAAAAAAAAAAAAATAATACTACAAGTAGAATGTGATATATATCTTGAGATGGATGCAAACAAAATATTCTGTGAATGTACAGTATTCAAAGGAAACCAAGAAAGACAGAGGGAAATGTTTGTTTTTGTCAAATATGTGGATGAATGTAATTTTAAAACTCATATATATGATTTTTATCACATATATTATAGTTTTTGTCTTTTACTGGGTGATGGACTACTTTGAGATCCAACCCCTATTTACATAGACCAAAGTTTTGCACACAATTTCAGGAGATTTAAGGATTCCTTTGAAGTTTGATCATGAACAGTTAATTAAGAACCCTTGATCCAGATATTTGCAGTAAGGATTTTATCACTATTTATGTAATAAGTAACCTGGTTGTATCCCCAAATAAATTAGCAAACATCATATAGAAATATTTTTAACAGGACAGAATCAATGCTGCAGATCTATGATACAATAAATGTTACGTATTAAAATACAGGTATTAAACATTACATTTCAATGGTTAGGTAAGCATTTTGCTTGCAAAACAGGTTAATAGAGCATGATACTTTTACAGTGATAAAATTATTTCTAAATGATTACTTTTCAGCACTGCTAATGGAAATGACAATTTTTCCAACGATTACATCATGAAAACTTAGCATAATTTAAAGGTTACTTTTATAAGGGTTGATAGTTTCCAGGGTATTGAGAGCATTTTGTCCATGTGATTTTGATTGAACACTAATTATAATTTAATGCAAAATTATAAATGTTGAATTAGATCATGTGGAAATGGACTTAAAACACTTCTGTGGAAGGGGGAGGTTGATGCATTAACATAATTTGTGATTTTTCATAATGACTATATAGACAATTTGGGCTGAATAATCATCTGTTTGTCATTGCTGTGACTGCTGACAGATGCAGGTATGCAGGCGCAGGAGGAATAGGAATAGATCTTTGAAATTCTGGACTCAGCGAATGTCATTAAGGCACAAGCCAGTATTTAGGTCCGTGGGTCCCTCTTCTCTCAACAACTTTCCTTTTTCTATATTCTGTAGCAGAAAAATACCATTCTTACTATGGGTTCTACGAAAAGAGTTATTCCTCATGATCTTCCGCCCGTACCTTTGTAGCAATTCAAGGCAGAAGAAGCAGAGAGAGAAGTCTAAGGGCGCAAAATATATAAGGGAGTTTATGGTCAGGTGTGTTCAACTGAAAAACAGTACAGTGCATCTCAGAAATTTGCATTTGCAGGTTCTATACATCCTTTTGGTAGATGTCTATTGGTTCTGAAAATGTTTCTTTAAACATATATCCAATATTAAACTCTGAGCTGTCACTGACTCTTTGGTCTATGAAGGCGAGGAAGGAGAGTCTTGGCTTACAGAGGAGCGAGCCGCGACCCCAATGGTAGTTCCTCAAGTTCAATTAAAAAAAAAAAGTTGTGTTTTTTTTTTTTTCATGAAATGACCATATGGGCATCTAGACACCATACATGAAAATTAGGAACTGCCTAACAATGCTTTAATCAAAACGTGGAACTATGTGGTTATAACATATTTCTTAGCTGCTTATTAGGATCTATCTCTATTCGGAGTATCTCATGTCATACAATTTAAAATAAGTATGCCCCTATCTGTCTGATGACTCACAATGTACAAGGCATTTTCACAAACACGGTTTTCCATAAACCTCTTAACTTTTGAGTAGTTCTCTCCATTTTATAAATGAGGAAAGCTAGGTTTTCCAATGACAAATGCCTAGTAACTGGCCAAGCCAGGACGTTAATCAAGGTCTTTCAACTCTCTCGCGCTCTATTTCCATTTCAACACGGTTACTTGCATTTCGTGATACATAAAATGTACTTCTTTTTTCATTTTTCATTATGAAATAATTTATCATAATTCTCAGAGGACATTCTTATTTGAAAATTCATCAAATATATATCCAGTATAAGCATTTTTAAGTGAATGGAATATTTTGATTATCTTGTGCATTTTATTTCTTGAGACTGAATTTAGTTGGTGTTTAGTTCTTCTTAAGAGAGATATTTATAGATCAAAACTACCTTTCCAGACTGCTGGTTTCTTTCCAAACAAAATTTCTTTTTACTTTTTTTCCTTGGGCACAAGTTTCTGCATGTAACAGCAGGAATACAAATTATGTCCAAAGCACTTACGTAGTTGGCAGAAGTATTTTGTCTTCTGCTATAAATTTATCAAACATTTTTCAAAACAGTGAATCCCTGAAAACAAGGGCCGAATTCCAAATAGGATCATCATAGTTATGCCATTTACAATGTTTTAGTTAAGAGAATCTTCAATTATCTATTGTAAAGATCCTAAGTTGGAGAGCAATAACAATTTGCTATGGATCTGAACTGGCAGACTAATTTTCAGCTTCAGCAGCTCTATTTTTTTTCTCAAAACTTTAGGCCAATTTTTCACTATGGGAAATGCATTGCTAATCAGTGATCAGTTCCTGCATGGGTCTTTTTGCACAACGTAAGAATATGCACGGCATTGCCGGCAGCAGCAGCAGCAAACTGGGAGCATAATGGGACAGATGGAGGAGAGAGAGAGAGCTTTCGGGAGTCAGAAGACAAAACTGAGTGCATACAACATCATGTATAATGTCCTTATGTGTGCAAATGCAATTAGAGGTAAAATATTGATTAGGTAGTTGATGTCACAGATAATACATTACGGAAAAGTGATTAAACATTTTCAATTTTTTCATTTTTTAAATATTCACAACACTAGAGCGGAATTAAAGATGAATTCGTTAGGAAGTAAATGGTGCTGATAAGAGAAATGAGTCGAATATGGACAAACAGCCAAAGGGGTATTTTTTGTTAATTGCGAAGTATTCAGGAAGCCTTTGTTAAGTGCCTAATATTTGTTAGGGGTTCCGTCAAGCAAAACAGATACAATGACGGACACAGAGTAAGACATAGCTCCTTCCCACAAAGAACTCTCACCTCTTCAGAGCAGTGAACAGACACTAGTTCTTTGAAACACCTTGCATCATTGCTCAAATTCACTTGGGATTTACCTGGAGTCATGGGGATAGGACTGGCTATGCTGAGGCAACTCCAGCTGCCACGTCTACATTGACCAACCAACACACAAACTTGTTCGAATAGTAGTGCAAATGACCACCGTCAAAGCATGGATTTACTAAGACCTTCCCAGGCTCTGTGTAGTTTGCCTTTGTCCTTAATTTCTAAGCTGTGCTTGAAAATATTAACCAGATGGAACCTCAGAAAAGAGTTTCTGGGCTCTTGGCTGCTTATCAAATGAAAAGACCTCAAACACAAGTTTAAATAATCTTAAATACTAAAATACTTAAATACCAAAAGCACTGAAATAAAAAGGAGGTGGAGATGTTATAAGAAGTTCCTATTTATGAGTATAGAGGCGGGAGAGAATATAAGAAATGCACATAGAGAAGGTAGTGTTTATGTCTTAGGCTATAGAATGAAGTCCAGCAGCTGGTGAAATCTCAAGGAAAAAATCAAATCAGATATGGAACAAAAATCAGTACAGTTAGCAACCATAGATGGGAAAGTGTTTGGAGAATATAAAAAGAAATAAAAGAATATAGTCTCCAAGGATAAGGAGAAAGAATGGTACAGAAAATATGTACACAAATAAAGAGGTTTTCATAGCATATTTTTCTGGAAAAGGACGAATTAACCAGTTAACAGCAATGTGTTCTTCTGTAGAAAAAGCAGAGAAATATATTTAACAGAAAGATACGGACATCAATCTATACCTTATGTAGAAGAATAATTTGAATAAACTAACACATTGAAATTCTTTGTTAATGTTTCCTATTATGAAGAAGCAATAATTCAGGAAATACATAAATACAATCTACCTTGAGACAGGAAAGTATGTTTTGGGATAAAATGACACATCATTCACTTAGGGGTTTCTGTCTGGCAGACCTGTATGTTCAGAAGAGAAGGAACATTAGGCCATACAAGAAAAGAGAGGGGAGAGAGGGAGAAGGAAGCTACTAAGCAGCCTAAAAAGATAGGAAACTTGCATAAAATCACTATTTACTTGACAAACAGTTCCCAGTACAGTGCCTGAAACATAGTCAAAAAGGAACTTTCTAGGCCCTCATTCTATAGCCCCTTAGCTTTTTCTTCTTTCATAACCATAATTTTTTTAAAATTTTATTTTATTATGTTATGTTAGACACCATACATTACATCATTAGTTTTTGATGTAGTGTTCCATGATTCATTGTTTGCGTATAACACCCAGTGCTCCATTCAATACGTGCCCTCTTTAATACCCATCACCAGGCTAACCCATCCCCCCACCCTCCTCCCCTCTAGAACCCTGTTTGTTTCTTAGAGTCCATAGTCTCTCATGGTTCGTCTCCCCCACTGATTCCCCCCCTTCATTTTTCCCTTCCTACTATCTTCTTTTTTTTTTAAACATATAATGTATTATTTGTTTCAGAGGTACAGCCCCTTAGCTTTTATTTTAAACCCTTTCCTAGCTTTGCCATCTGTTTTCTTAGCCCACAAGAGATTAAGAGATGGAGATAAGTAACCTGATAAAAATAAGAAATTGCTGACCTCCAGACACTGAAGGAGGAAATCGGAAATAAAATTTGAAAAAGCCTCAGGAAAACTCAAAATCAGTCACTTTGTGCTGGAATATACCCCTGAAACAACTCTGGAGAAAACGGTGTGCAGGACAGAAACTATTCCTTGCAATCATGAACTTGCTTTAGTCATCTATTCTTTCAATATATATTTACTGATCACCTACCTTAAGTGACCTACCTTCTCAGTCCTTTTCTCATTTTCACCCTATCAGGAGTCTTTTTAGTTATCTATATATTTTTTTCTGAACAACCCCCACTGCTGCCATGAAAATGTAATACCACAAATATGCTACTTATCTTTTTATGTATTGTGGCCCTTTGGAGGGTCCCAAATCACTGTAATATCTAAGATTTTTTTTCACCCCTCAAGAACCAAGGTTTGCCCCCTTGAAGGCAATATCACCCCCACAGAAGATGTAGCTCTACCTTGAGCCAGGCACTGAAGTATGTAATGGTGAATAAAATAGACAAGGTTTCTGCCCCTGTGGAACTCACTGTCTAGAGGGAGATAATTAAGAGAAGTTGAATATAGTAACAAATGCAAGCATATAGTTCTGAGCCCATATTACTAGTCAGCTAGGTAAGAAAAGACTTCTTTGAGAAAGTGACACTTGAATTGAGATCTGAAGGATGGGTAGGATTATCTAGTGAAGAAGGGAAGGAAAAGCATCCAAGGTAGAGAGAACAATATGTACTAGGATTCTGTGGCAGGGGGGAGTATGGGAAGAGCAAGAGATTTAAAAAGACAAAAATGGATAGAACAATAAGAACACCTGAGAACATAATGTACAATGAGGCCGGCAAAGGAGGCAGGAAGGTTACGGGCCATATTAAAGCTTTTAGTCTCCATTCTAAGAGCAAGTTGAAAAAAAAAAATGAATGGCCTTGAGCAGAAGCAGAATCTGTAACGTAATCAGATCACAGTAATCACACACATACAAACTGAATTATGTTCAAAGTGTTCTGTTTATGAACGCCTGGAATTATGGAAGTTGTAACGTTTTCAATGTTTTCCATTAAAATGACTATGATTTAAAAATTGATGCTTCTATGGTAGATTTTAATTACCTAGGAAATTAGACCACATGAAACAGTTAATTCTCAACAATACCAGGAAAAGCAGGTATTTTTCTATTTAAAATCAGACCAACTCATTGTGACATATGGAGTAATAAAGAAAATGAATAATGAATGTGTGCAACAGATGATTATTATGTTTAAAGTATGACAAGTAGAATGGTTATAAAATAATTGATGAAGAATAAATGCTGATAAGAGGCATAAGACATGTCCTCCTGAAAGCTGTAAGAGCCTCCCCTGAACTGATACACTATGCCATCCCTACTTAGATAAACAACAGCACTGCATCTCTTACCTTTGAATGCACTTGTTTCCTATCATATAAGAAATTCCCACTAGGGGCACGTGGGTGGCTCAGTCGGTTAAGCACCTGCCTTCAGCTTGGGGCATGATCCCAGGGTCCTGGGATCAAGCCCCATGTTGAGGTACCCGCTCAGCGGGGGTCTGCTTCTCCCTCTCCCTGTGTCCTCCCCGCTGCTCATGGACTGTCTCTCTCTCAAATAAATAAAAGCTTTTAAAAAAAGGAATTCCCATTAGAAACCACACCATTTTAAGAAATGACTTTAACAGTCACTCAAGTCCTATTCTTTTGTACTATAACAACAGGAAGGGAGTCTTAAAGAATTAAGAAATTTGTTTAAACTTAAGGTTCCATTCAGTTCCAAATACATCTTTGATTACTATCCTCAGTATGCTTGTACTTGTCCATGTGTGTGTGCACATAATGTTGAATATTAGTTTATAAAAAATCAAAAATTATCCTTTGAGGCTTTTCTACATTTTGAATTTTATTTTTTAAGATAATACCATAGTAGAGAAATGTAACTGTTGTTATTTAAGAGCAAACTGTGTGCCCCAACTGATGTTCTCAGGCTGACCAGGAAGTATGTAATATGAAAAAACGGCAGAGAGGTCTAAAAGGTTTTTTTGTTTTTTGTTTTTATGCTGTTTTAGAAAAACCTCACTTTGCTCAACCTAGCTATTCAACACTTTGGTCAGATATGCGCACACAACACGACCTTTGAAAAATCACTTCCTGCGTTGCTTTTATATTCCAAATGAGGTAGAGTTATATAAAGCGATCAACAACATTCCACAACCCCCTGAAATGACAGAAACACTGCTCCATGCCATTCTGGAATACGGGGATGTGCTCCCACACCAGCAGAGGCCCTGAACTGATTCCAGGGCCCTTGGAAACTATCCAGTTGGGTGAGAAGCCAGATCAGAAAATATTTACCGAGAAGATTCACAAAAGGTCAGTCAAAATGGGGCCTCCGAGGACATTACAAATGACTCGAGGATGGGCCCAAGGAGTCGTGTGTGAACTGAAGTACTGAAAGGCCTGGCAGGGGTCAGACTGTCGCCCGTGCCAGTCACCCCACAGCCCAGAAATTCACGGCCTCCACCAGAATGGGCTCAGCTCAGACATTCTGGCACTGCCTAGGGCCGCACACTGAGTCACAGGATGTGGCGAATAGTCCAGCAATTATCATTCTGGCATCTCACAAAGCAAAACTCATGGGTTGCTTTTGTTCTATTTTGTGAAGGCCAAGCTGACAAACAACAAAACAAAAGATGGCAGGAAACTTTTAAAAAGTTTCTTCACCAAATCCCTTTATGAAGTCAATTAGAAATTTGTGTTGTGGCATTGAGTGTAACTATTTTTTTTTATATATAAATAAAAGAAAGAGTGGTGTGTTAAAGGGCTTGTGAACAGCTCTGAGTGTTGCTTAATGATCTGGGATCCTGAAAATGTTCCCATCCTTCACTGTGGACTTTCCTCCCCCATTTGTGAAGACTCTCCACCCTTTTTCTAAAGAAGTGCACATCTCTGTAGTGGAGAGGTAACACACAGAGGGTGAGTAGTCAGAGGCAACAGCCTTTCATTGGGCTGCACCCTGCTGACCGGCCCCATTCCCACTGCATCTTGTAGCATACTCAGGCCCTCCAAGAGGACCAGCTCAACGGCGCTAAAAGGCACCAGAACACTCACATTTGCGCCCTTAGCAGTCCTTGAAATCACAATTTTTAACTATTACAGTTTATAGTACTATATTTATATAGCATAAAATGTGGTCCTGAATTATTAAAATAAGCTTTCCCTCCTGTGGAGAAATTGCTCTGCAAATACAGAGCTGGCTGGATGATAGAGATAATATTTTCAGACATATTTTTCAGATATAATATTTCCATGTTCTGTATCATAGCATATGATATATATATCATATGAAAATTCAGTTTATATATGTAATATTTTCACTTTTTAATTAATAAACAGCTGGTTGGTGAGAGAAAATGTGTACTTTTATATACTGGAATTCCAGACCAAGAACATTAACAATAGCATTCACAGTATCACACATTTTTTTTCTTTTTAGTAGGCAAATTGCTCAGGTATCTCTGCCTTAATAAGAGCTATTTTCAATGACATTTAGGTTAAAATTAGCAAAAGTCAGACTTCTATCTTTATCTGGTAATATCTGATGAAGATGAAATTTTGTGGCTTTAATTGACTCTCTTAAGGAAGCAAGCTTACTGGCCAGTCATCTCTGTAGGCCAAGGACCTATTCCCATCCCTCAACACAGTGGTCTTTATTGATTTCCCCTCACTAGACTTAAATTTTTATATTGGAACTGTGTGTAATATCCTGGTGAACAAATGAGCAAAACCCGCCTTTATTGTTGTTTTAGAGCATGGAGAAAAAAGAAATAAAGAAAACTTAATTAATTATCTTTGTATGTTTCAAAAAGCTAAGAGGTATCCTCCCTGTTACCATGGATATGGGCATCCTGTTTATAATAATGGTCTCTTCAAAGAAATTGAAGCTCATTAAAATCACCAATTACACAGTAGCAGTTCTATTGCAATGTCCCATTAAATTTATAAAATTTATGTACCCTCAATATTTTGCTTTCAATAGTCTTTTGTAGCAGTTTTTTCCTACAATATGTTTTTCAACTGTCATTTTTAAATGATTAATATTTTAGCGTATTTTTAAACAAAATACAGATTCTATTCATTACAGTTCTGTTGGAGAAAACATAATTGTTTAACAGTTTAAAATATGTTTTTATTTTTACACATATTGTGTTCATGGAAAATAGGTTAAAATCTGTCAGTAAAAAAGTCAATTGTAGCTAACATTTTTTGAGTGCTCAGTATGTGTCAAGCCTTCTTTTAGGTGATCTGTATGCATTAACTAATCTGTATTTTGGAATTTAGATTTGTTTGGCAGCCTTAACAGAGGCTGAAATAAGTAATATTGTTTTGACTATACAGAAAAATGAAGTTTATTGATTAAACGTTCTACCCAGAGTATTGAAGAAAAAGGAAAGGAATTACTGAGATGTTTTTCCACTAGGTTAGTATGCTTCTAGTTCACCTTAAGATCTGTTTTATTAAAGTAGTTCACACAGTGGCTGTACCAGTTTGCCTTCCCACCAACAGTGCAGGAGAGGAGGTGGGTGGAGGAGGGGTGAAATAGGTGATGGGAGTTCAGGAGGGCACTTGTCATGATGAGCACCAGGTGTTGTATGGAGATGTTGAATCACTATATTATTCACCTGAAACTAACTGGAATTAAAATTTTCTAAAAATCCATTTTATGAAGTTAAAAAAGTAGTTATGTTTACTAGGAAGTCTAATAATGAAGGTCGCCAACAATTACTAGGTATTTTTTTTTTTTCAGGTACTATGCTACATTACTTTTGCATTAATCAATCCACAAATGCTCTTTTCAAGATTTTTATTTTATGGGTAAGGAAACTGGTGCTGAGGGAAGTAAATAATTTGTCCCAAGACACACAACTAATAGTGATAGAGGTGAGATTGAGCCCTAATTACTCTACTCTTCTACTCCAGAACCTAAGGTCTTAACTAAATTATCTATTTTTATTATTATATATAATAATATAAACTACATAGCCTTCTCTTACAGATAACTTCATATATATTTTTATATTTTTATATATATCACATATATATCTTAATACATATAAAACATATAAAATACATAGATATTATATATGTATGTATATATATGTATGTATATATGTATATGTATGTGTATATATATATATATAAAATATAAATGTATATATATACGTATATATATATGTATGTGTATATATACAGATATATATATATACATATATTTCAGCCTCTCACTCTGCAACCAGGCTTGGGGAATAGAATAGGAACACAATGAAGGTGACCACAGTGGATATCATAATCTAAAAGTTATGTCTTTGGGTTTTATAGCAAAAAGGAAAATGTGAACCTAGGTCACCCCAGGCCTAAAAAATTCCTCAAGACTTAAAAATGACAAGACTAGTGAATTCTTCTTCATTAGAGCATTTAAATTATGTTTTTATGTTTTGAGCATGGAAAATCCAACTGTAGATACCTAGAGCCCTCTCAAAGGGACCTAACTCATATTTGCATTCTATCATCTTCTTGGAGTCAATGTACACTGACTGAACTTAAAGCTATGTATTGATTTCCTTTAGTGTTGGTTGTAAGCAGTAGTAGTATCTGTAATACAGACCCGCATTTCTAGTCCATTATCCAGAAGAATGAAGAATGGCCTGAAAGAGATCAGGGGCTGCCTACAGGGATGGTGCCAGAGAGCTGGTAGGAACCTGAGTTGACCCGTGGCACAGCAAAGGGTGTGACTGATTAGCTCCCCTGCACAGGGGGGTGAAGATGGGGGTTGGGAATGCCGGGACCATGCTGAGCCTCTAGCTATCCATCAGCCAGGGCTACTCAGAACCATATATATACAATTCCTCAGGAAACTCTTCTGCATGCTTTATATCATGACCTTTTTAAGGAAAAATAAAGAAACAGAAAAAATAAAGAGAAGTATATAAACAAAATTTAAAAAAAATTCTACCTGGATATGGGGAACCTGGGTGGTGCAGTTGGTTAAGCCACTGGCTCTTGATTTCAGCTCAGGTTGTGATCTCAGGGATCTGAGATAGATCTCTGCTCAGCAAGGAGTCCACTTGGGACTCTCTCTCCCTCTCCCTCTGCCCCTGTATCCCCTCTCTAAAATATATAAATAAATCTTTTTAAAAAATTCTATCTGGATAATGAATAAGTGGGTGCTCATTATATTAGTTTCTGTATTTCTCTATGTTTGGAAATACTTTTAAATAAAAATATATTATATAAAATATATATATATATATAAATATTATTTACATGCTTACATTTTTAAATCAACTTCACTAAGTAACAGAGAATTTAGATTTCTATGATTATTAAACATTAAATTCTCCTTACAGAAATGAAGCAGTTTTGTTAAATTCAGTGAAATGTTGACATGTGAGAATTTCTTACCTTAAAATGACTAAACATTTCATACATCTGCAGATAGGTGCAAAATTACTATCAACTCCCCTCTTCTGTTACAAAATTAATGAGTATTCAGTGAAGCCATAACAAAGAATTTTCCTCTAGGCATGTTATAAAAACATTTCTAGTTCTAGTATGAAGGCAAAATCTTGACTGAAATTCAGTGATTTAAAATATGCACATTTTTGAAGATGATGAATGCCACACCAAGCGATTCTTTTGATTTTTCTTATATTTAAAATCCCTGTCCTACCTTATAATGAATGTTTTCCTCAGGGAAGATTGAGGAACAATTAATGATTAAATTCAGAGTATTCTCATTTCATCCTACTACTTAAGGGTATGGAACTCCAATAAATTCTGAGTATCACTAAAGGACTCAATTGATACTACTGTATCTTCTTCACAAAGGATAATTTTGTTCAAAACTGATACCTCGGGAAGGAGAGCACACGTGATCTGCAGCTTGTTGCTTGGATGCCGGACAGATGGATACTTTGGCAATTACTCTGGTATGCTGTGAATACTGCTGCTTTTGACAGTTCACTGAACTTCCTTTAAAACAACTATATTGAGGTTTTGGAGAAGGAAAGATGGCGGAGGAGTAGGGGACCCTATTGCAACTGGTCCCCGGAATTGAGCTGGATATCTACCAGACCACTCTGAGCACCCACGAAACCAGCCTGAGATGTAAGAAGATCTGGATCTCTACAAACAGAATATCGCAGGTGGTTGGTTTTGAGGTAGGAAGTGGGGAGCCGTGATTCCGCGGGCAGATATCAGAGGATAAACGACAGTGGGAGGGTGCCTGGTCGTGGGGATCCTACACCGCCGGTGAGTGACAGCCTCGCACACTGCGGACGGGGCACAGACTCGCAGACCTGTAGTGGCGGGGAAAGGACTTTAGGGCAGGCCCCGGGGTGGAAACCCTGAGCAGCGGGGTCGTGCGGGCGAACTGGGAGCGGCTGGCGGTTTTAGAAGGACAAAGGGCAGAGACGTGCCCCAACCTGGAGGCAGGACTGGGGGCGCTGCGGAGGGGCGCACAACCCAGGACGCTGCAGTTTATAGCAGCACGGACAGAAACGGAGACGGTGTGGCCTGGAGAGCTCACTGAAGAACAGACTGCGATCTCTCTGCTCTGAGGCAGAGGATTGGAAACGGTCTCTTCTGCTCTGACTCGCAGAAGAGACGCGGAAAGCCACCAAAGAACAAAAGCCCCAAAAACTGATTCCCGCTGAGCCCATCCCCCGCCACAGGGGTGCAGGGCAACTCCGCCAAAACAGGGTTGCCTGAGTAACAGCACGGCAGGCCCCTCTCCCAGAAGACAGGCTGGGAAAACAAGACGCCAGCAACCCTAAGGTCCCAAGAAAACAGGTGCATCTTGTTTGGGTTCTGGTCAATAATTTGGACTCTATACATTCCCTCAACCACCCATCAACAGAATGACTAGGAGGAGGAGCCCCCAAAATAGAAAAGACTCAGAGATTATGACTTACGCTGCAGATTTACAAATGGATGCAGATATAACCAAAATGTCGGAGATGGAATTCAGGCTAGCAATTGTGAAGACAATGGCTAGGATGGAGAAATCAATTAATGACAACATAGAGTCTCTAAGGGCAGAAATGAAAGGTGAATTGGCAGAACTTAAAAATGCTATCAATGAGATCCAATCCAATCTAGATAATCTAACAGCTAGGGTAAGTGAGGCAGAAGAATGAATAAGCGACCTAGAAGACAATATAATAGATAAAAAGGGAAAAGAGGAGGCCAGGGAAAAACAACTCAGAATCCATGAAAATAGAATCAGAGAAATAAGTGACACCATGAAGTGTTCCAATGTCAGAATAATTGGAATCCCAGAGGGAGTGGAGAGCGAGAGAGGGCTAGAAGATGTATTTGAGCAAATCGTAGCTGAGAACTTCCCTAATCTGGGGAATGAAACAAACATTCGAGTCCTAGAGGCAGAGAGGACCCCTCCCAAGATCAAGGAAAACAGGCCAACACCCCGGCATGTAATAGTAAAACTTGCAAATCTTAGAACCAAGGAAACCATCTTAAGGGCAGTTAGGGGGAAGAGATTCCTTACGTACAGAGGGAGGAACATCAGAATAACGTCAGACCTATCCACAGAGACCTGGCAAGCCAGAAACGCCTGGCAAGACATATTCAGGATACTAAATGAGAAGAACATGCAGCCAAGAATACTTTATCTGGCAAAGCTTTCATTTAGAATGGACGGAGAGATGCAGAGCTTCCACGACCGGCAGAAACTGAAAGAATATGTGACCACTAAGCCGGCCCTGCAAGAAATATTAAGGGGGGTTCTATAAAAGGAGAAAGACCCCAAGAGTGATCTACAACAGAAATTTACAGGGACAATCTATAAAAACAACGTCTTCACAGGCAACATGATGACAATTAATTCATATCTTTCAATAATCACTCTCAACGTGAATGGCCTAAATGCTCCCATAAAACGCCACGGGGTTGCAAATTGAATAAAAAGACAGGACCCATCCATATGCTGCCTACAAGAGACTCATTTTGAACCTAAAGATACATCCAGACTGAAAGTGAAGGGATGGAGATCCATCTTCCATGCCAGCGGACCTCAAAAGAAAGCTGGGGTAGCAATTCTTATATCAGACAAATTAGATTTTAAACTAAAGTCTGTAATTAGAGACACAGAAGGACACTATATCATTCTTAAAGGGTCTATCCAACAAGAAGATCTAACAATTGTAAATATCTATGCCCCCAACATGGGAGCAGCCATCTATATAAGCCAACTGTTAACCAAAATAAAGAGTCATATTGATAACAATACGTTAATTGTAGGAGACCTCAGTACTCCACTCTCAGCTATGGACAGATCATTGAAGCAGAAAATCAACAAGGAAACAAGAGCTTTGAATGATACATTGGACCAGATGGACCTCATAGATATTTACAGAACATTCCACCCTAAAACAAGAGAATATTCATTCTTCTCAAGCGCGCATGGAACTTTCTCCAGAATAGACCACATACTGGGTCACAAATCAGGTCTCAACCGATACCAAAAGATTGAGATGATTCCCTGCATATTCTCAGACCACAATGCTCTAAAACTGGAACTCAATCATAAGAAAAAATTTGGCAGAAATTCAAACACTTGGAAGCTAAAGACCACTCTGCTCAAGAATGTTTGGGTCAACCAGGAAATCAAAGAAGAACTTAAACAATTCATGGAAATCAATGAGAACGAAAACACATTGGTCCAAAACCTATGGGATACTGCAAAGGCGGTCCTAAGGGGGAAATACATAGCCATCCAAGCCTCACTCAAAAAAAGTAGAAAAATCCCAAATTCACCAACCAACTCTACACTTTAAAGAACTAGAGAAAAAGCAACAAATGATGCCTAAGTCATGCATTAGAAGAGAAATAATTAAAATTAGAGCAGAAATCAATGAATTAGAAACCAGAAACACAGTAGATAAGATCAACAAAACTAGAAGTTGGTTCTTTGAGAGAATTAATAAGATCGATAAACCACTGGCTAGACTTATCCAAAAGAAAAGAGAAAGGAACCAAATTAATAAAATTATGAATGAAAGGGGAGAGATCATGACTAACACCAATAATATAGAAACAATTATTAGAAATTATTATCAACAACTATATGCCAATAAATTGAGCAATCTGGATAAAATGGAGGCCTTCCTGGAAACCTATAAGCTGCCAAGACTGAAACAGGAAGAAATTGACAACCTGAATAGGCCAATAACCAGTAACGAGATTGAAGCAGTGATCAAAAACTTCCCAAAAAACAAGAGTCCAGGGCCTGATGAATTCCCTGGGGAATTCTACCAAACATTCAGAGAAGAAATAATAACTATTCTACTGAAGCTGTTTCAAAAAATAGAAACAGAAGGAAAACTTCCAAACTCATTCTATGAGGCCAGCATTACCTTAATCCCCAAACCAGGCAAAGACCCCATCAAAAAGGAGAATTTCAGACCAATATCCCTGAAGAATATGGATTCCAAAATCCTCAACAAAATCCTAGCTAATAGGATCCAACAATATATTAAAAGGATCATCCACCACAACCAAGTGGGATTTATCCCTGGGATGCAAGGGTGGTTCAACATTTGCAAATCAATCAATGTGATAGAACACATTAATAAGAGGAGGGAGAAGAACCATATGGTCCTCTTAATTTATGCAGAAAAAGCATTTGACAAAATACAACATCCTTTCCTGATTAAAACTCTCCAGAGTATAGGGATAGACGAAACATTGCTCAAGTTCATAAAATCCATCTATGAAAAACCCAGTGAATATCACCCTCAATGGGGAAAAGCTGAGAGCCTTTCCCTTAAGATCAGGAACACGTCAAGGATGCCCACTTTCACCACTATTGTTCAACATAGTACTAGAAGTCCTAGCAACAGCAATCAGACAACAAAAAGAAATAAAAGGTATTCAAACTGGCAAAGAAGAAGTCAAACTCTCTCTTTTCGCAGACGACATGATACTTTATGTGGAAAACCCAAAAGACTCCACCCCCAAATTACTAGAACTCATCCAGCAATTCAGTAATGTGGCAGGATACAAAATCAATGCACAGAAATCAGTTGCTTTCTTATATACTAACAACGCAACTGTAGAAAGAGAAATTAGAGAAATGATTTCATTTATAATAGCACCAAAAACCATAAGATACCTTGGAATAAACCTAACCAAAGAGGTAAAGGATCTGTACTCTAGGAACTACAGAACACTCATGAAAGAAATTGAAGAAGACACAAAAAGATGGAAAAATATTCCATGCTCATGGATCAGAAGAATAAACATTGTTAAAATGTCTATGCTACCCAGAGCAATCTATACCTTCAACGCCATCCTGATCAAAATTCCAATGACATTTTTCAAAGTGCTGGAACAAACAATCCTAAAATTTGTATGGAATCAGAAAAGACCCCGAATCACCAAGGAAACGTTGAAAAAGAAAAACAAAGCTGGGGGCATCACGTTGCCCGATTTCAAGCTATATTACAAAGCCGTGATCACCAAGACAGCATGGTACTGGCACAAAAACAGACATACAGACCAATGGAACAGAATAGAGAACCCAGATATGGACCCTCAACTCTATGGTCAAATAATCTTTGACAAAGCAGGAAAAAACATGCAATGGAAAAAAGACAGTCTCTTCAATAAATGGTGCTGGGAAAATTGGACAGCCACATGCAGAAGAATGAAACTCGACCATTCTCTAACACCATTCACAAAGATAAACTCAAAGTGGATGAGAAACCTCAATGTGAGACAGGAATCCATCAAAATCCTAGAGGAGAACATAGGCAGTAACCTCTTTGACATCGGCCACAGCAACTTCTGTCAAGATACATCTCCAAAAGCTAGTGAAACAAAAGCAAAAATGAACTTTTGGGACTTCATCAAGATAAAAAGCTTCTGCACAGCAAAGGAAACAGTCAACAAAACAAAGAGGCAACCCACAGAATGGGAGAAGATATTTGCAAATGACACTACAGATAAAGGGTTGGTATCCAAGATCTATAAAGAACTTCTCAAACTCAACACCCAAAAAACAAATAATCAAGTCAAAAAGTGGGCAGAAGAGATGAAAAGACACTTCTCTGAAGAAGACATACAAATGGCTAACAGACACATGAAAAAATGTTCATCATCATTAGCCATCAGGGAAATTCAAATCAAAACCACATTGAGATACCACCTTACACCAGTTAGAATGGCAGAAATGGACAGGGAAAGAAACAACAAATGTTGGAGAGGTTGTGGAGAAAGGGGAACCCTCTTACACTGTTAGTGGGAAGGTAAGTTGATACAGCCACTTTGGAAAACAGTGTGGAGTTTCCTCAAAAATTTAAAAATAGAGCTACCCTATGACCCAGCAATTGCACTCCTGGGTATTTACCCCAAAGACACAGATGTAATGAAAAGAAGGGCCATATGCACCCCAATGTTCATAGCAGCAATGTCTGCAATAGCTAAATTGTGGAAAGAGCCAAGATGCCCTTCAACAGATGAATGGATAAAGAAGATGTGGTCCATATATACAATGGAATATTACTCAGCCATCAGAAAGGATGAATACCCAACTTTTACATCAACATGGATGGGACTGGAGGAGATTATGCTGAGTGAAATAAGCCAAGCAGAGAAAGTCAATTATCATATGGTTTCACTTATTTGTGGAACATAAGGAATAGCATGGAAGACATTAGGAGAAGAAAGGGAAAAATGGGGGGGGGGAAGTGGAGGTAGAGATGAGCCATGAGAAACTATGGACTCTGAGAAACAAACAGGATTTTAAAGGGGAGGGGGGAGGAGGGATTGGTTAGCCTGGTGATGGTTATTAAGGAGGGCACGTACTGCATGGAGCACTGGGTGTTATACGAAAATAATGGATCGTGGATCACCACATCAAAAACCAATGATGTATTGTATGGTGACTAACATAACATAATAAAATTTAAAAAAAAACCTGATAGCTCAAATTATTCGAGGAATAAGGGCTTTGCTTTCACAATGATAGTTTTTCTATGTTGTATAATAATGCTGGGGTCTGAATCTCAGTCTCTGATTCATGGTACTTTCATTTTAGTCTCAATATAAGAGAAAAGTAGTGTTGGAAAATGAGATACCAGTCTGTGAAAGTGCATAGAGTCATACATTCATGAAATACATAATCATTGACGCATTCAGAGTTTGTCCATTATGCTCCTTACGAGCAAAATTGAATACTTTCCATTTTTGTTTCCCCCTCTCCTTTTAAGAGTCCCCATGAGCATTTTCGATATTTTATAGATAATTCTCAATTATGCAATTAACATTTGTCACTAATATTTATAAGTGAAAAAAATAACAATCCAAAAATATTAACTGAGGACTTCTCCTTCTACCCATCAATAGTCCTTTCTAGGAATTTCACTCTCACATTTATAGAATAAGAACCTGAGGTTTCAAATGTAAAATTTAATAAAATAGATAAAAAATGGTAATGGATTCTCACAAAACAGTAAGTCACAGGGGGAAAAAACTGCAAATATCAGAATTATTAAAGCAAGAAAAACTCTCAGTTTGGTAGATTCATGGAGAAAATTATATGAAACAGATCTAATAAAACATATTTTATAATATGGATTCAACTAGATATATGTTTTCTTTTCTAATTCTTATTTTTCTACTTATATTTCATAGTATTTGTATCTGGTTGAAAATGAACTCATTTTATACAACTTCTAAAACTGCCAGTTATGTTGGAAAAAGAAATGGATACTTCAATTAAAAAGCCATCATGCCACATTTTCATCACATTTTAAAATGCATGCAGAAAAGGACAGCCTTGAACACTTGAAGTTTTGAGGTTACCTAGAAAAATTATACTGCAGTCATTGGTTTGTGAAGAAAGCTCAATCACCCTATCTTGCTCATCATTCTTTGTAATTGATGATACCACTATATGAAAAGGAGACTACCATAAACTGACTGGAATCTTGGGCATAATTCCTTAAACCTCAGTTTTCTGCTCTGCAAAATGAAAAAAAAAAAAAAAAAAGATCTACTTATCTATATGTCTATCTATCTATCTACTACCTATTACCTGCCTCAGTAAAATTGAAGTAATCACAGTCAGCAGTGTGTTTTATAATGCTTTCTTTGAATCACATGACAACTGCAAATATCCACAAAAACAGTAGGAGCATGAGGTCTGTCCTTGCTAGAACACTGAATGGCTGTTACCCTGCTTTATGGCTCCTGATTTTTTTAAAACAGCTGAAGTGTTTTCTACATTTCCCAACTTAACAGTAATGTTCATCCTAAATCTATTGACCTATTGCAACCAGGCCAGGAACAAGATGGGTCAGGAAAGGGACTGATGCTAGCAGATTCCATTCTGGGATGTGTAAGGCCATAGGTAAAATAGTAGTAAATCCTGCAAGGGTAGCTTCTCACAAACTCCTCCAGGGAAGAGTCAGAGAGCTGGGTAGTAAGATTGCTGGCCTGGGTAAGAACCTGCTAGTAAAGTTAGTTTAGAAACCTCCTAGTCAGATGATTGACCGGATCTGACCCATAAACAAATGGTTAGCACTAGCACCAGACAGATATTTCCTCATCCAGGGATGAAAAAAACAGGAAACATAATCACTCTGTCTCTGTCTACCAATAAATACTGCAAAACCAAAGTCCTGAATTCTCAGAGGAAAACATATTCCTGATAAATTATCTACTGCCATATTCAAAATGAAATTCTTGGATATTTTGGTACATGGTATCTGTAAAGTAGGAGCTGAGTCTTCATTGGTTTAAATGAAAAGTTATTTAGTATCTTATACGTGCCAGGTGTTTTCATAAGGCACTAGAATCTCTTGTATGCATTAAAATCACCTGTGAGGTCTGAATTAAATAAGTGATGCCTGGGCCCCACCCCAGACTGTATTATCCAGTGCTGCCCAAGTGATTCTAACGTGCAGCCAGAGCTAACTACTTGGCTAGAAGTGTAGGCTACCGCTGTGAACATAGGGGCAAGGTTTCTAGCTGTCTTGGAGCCATAGTTCTGGAGGTCAGAGCTGCATCATAAACAGAGAAGTAATATAATATTAGATAGTGATAAAAGACATGATGAAAACAAAGCAACTCACACTTGAGAGAGACTGGAAGGCATGAAGCAGGACATTTTTGATTGGTTGGTTAAGAAGACTTCCTTAAAGAGGTGACATCTGAACTGAGACCTAATTATCAAGAAAAACCAGGTTTGCAAAGATCTGGGGTCAGAGCTTCACAGGAGGAGGAAACAGGTATTGTAAAGCCTTAAAGTGGTATGATTTTGATGGAGTTAGACAAAAGAAAGAAGACCGGTGAGCCTGGGATGAGTGGTGTGATAGAGATGAGAGAGGCAGGCCAGGGACAGATCAGAAAGGCCTCCTAGGCCTTGATAAGCATCCCAGATTTTACATAGAATAGACTATTTTGACTTTGTGTGGAAAACAGACTGTTGGGTGGGCAAGAAGAAGATTATTAAGAGACTTTCAGTGGTCCAGACTAGAAAGAACGTAACTTGAACAAGAATGAAGAAAGCGGAGAGAGAGCAAGGAGCGTTCTGAAACCCTGCAAAGATCCTGATAAGTGATGAAGATGGGTGGTGATGAGGTTCACTAGGCGATTCTCTCCATAACAGTTTATGTCGAAAATCTCTGGAATAAAAAGTCTTCTAAATGAATAAGATAACTGAGGGATTGCTGTAGGCTTTTGTGGGAAAAGATATTGACCTAGGTGTTTCCTTATGTATCCTAGTTTTATGACGGGGACAGAAAGACTTTCACTGGTTATGTGAGGACTTAATTTTCAAATTACTTCAGACAGACTTCAGCAGATGGAAAGAGTAATCAAAAAACTCAAGACTGGAAAAGTTGTGAATTATAGGTTTTTCCTTATTCAGTTCAGAGCCCAAAATCAAGGGTCTTCTTGGATAACACATTGTCAGAACACTCACGGAGCCTGATCTGACTTTTTCCCTAGCAATGTTGCTGGTTTTGCTGCTTCCCCTGTCTTAGGAAATATGCTTCTTATGCCACATCCTTCAATCCACAATTTAGGTGGAATTTCTGATCAGGCTGATGATTGCTAAGATCTTCTAGGTTTCTCCCTAAAACGTGGAGCTAGACTCACCGCATAACTCAGTGCTCCTCTCCCTGCACCTGGGAAATCTCCTCGTGCCAACTGAGGACCTGCCGCACGGCCTATACGCCAGTGGGACTCAGCACCGGCCGCCTCCGCATTCTGGGCACTTTGGTTCCACTGGAACTGGTCCTACCTGACGATATTTCTGGGCATTGCTGATTCTGTTAGCTTCAGTCCACTGGAATTTAATTTAGCAATCTTCTAATGTGACTAAATTAGAAACATAATTCATCAGACATTGCAGTGGATACTTTTGAGGGATGTGTCACAGATTGGTACATAAAACCCGTTAGGCTCGACATCCACAATCTAATACTTAAACTTGTACAGTTGAATCATCCCATCTCTGCTCTACAGGAGAGACAGACACTTTACAGTCTCTTTTCTGGTGACTCACCCTTTAGGCCAGACTGTTCTAAGCTCCTGGGGATATGTTCAGATGCCAAATGCTAAGAAAGCATTCCCTGTTTCCTTTTTTACTTTGGTTTTTTTTTTTTTTTTTTTTTTATTGAAGGTACTTTGAAGTTTGCAGAAATAGAAACTTTAAGATTGTGGGAGTATATCAATAGTAATTTGGATTTGTGGGATGAGTGAGTGTCATTATCTATAGACACTTGAGCTTAGCATAGGCAATGATGAGTTCTCTTAGCTTCTAGAACTTCGCTAAATGGCTAAACAGTTTACACAGTTGGATACTCTGCTGTATTACTAATTTTTTTCCTTGAACATAAACAAAGGAGCATAGAGAAAGAGATTGGCCATTTTCTTATATAGAGAATTGTGACTGATGCTCTTTTGCCTCTTTTAGACTCATGTTGAATGACCCAAATCACTCAATTATTCAATCAAGAAAGCTTACTACACTGTCCCATAGCTAACAGTATCTTTCCATTGCTTTCTTCATTATCATCTTCCATTCAGACATGTGAATATTCCTGGCTTAACTATGATAAAAATCAATATATACAGATGTGTTTAACTTTATTAAAATATGAAGTTAGTAAAATGTCTTATAAGTCATGATACAATTAATAAAAATACACAAAAATTAACAGAGTATTCTAATTATTTGTAAATGCATTTTCTACATTTTCCACAATGAGAAGGCATTATTTTTATAACCCGAAAAACTAATTTTAAAAGTCCTGTGTGCATGTATAATTTATACACACCTTATTATTAAAATTACAGTAATCACCCCTTATCTGCAGCTTCATTTTGTGTAGTTTCAGTTACCTGCAGTTAACTGTGGTCTGGAAGCAGATGATCCTTCTGATGTATTACAGAAGGTCAATAGTACCTTAACCCTACGCCTACGTCATTCACCTTACCTCATCTCATCAGTTACACATGTTAGCATCTCATACCATCACAAAGCGTAAAGTAAGTTATTTTGAGAGCAGTGGAAACAGACCACATTCACATAGCTTTTATTATAGTATATTGTTATCCTATTTTGTTATTAGTTATTGTTGTTAATCTCTTACTGTGTCTAACTTATAAATTAAACTTCACAGATAAATATGTATAGGAAAAAACAGTATATATAGGGTTTGGTACTACCTGCGGTTTCAGGCATCCACTGAGGATCTTGAAATGTATCCCCCCTGGGAAAAGGGGGACTAAGTATATTTTTTAGATTTTATTTATTTATTTATTTATTTATTTGAGAGAGAGAGAGCACGAGCAGAGTGAAGGGCAGAGGGAGAAGCAAATTCCGCAATGAGCAGGGAGCCTGATGTGGGAATAGATCCCAGGACTTCGGGATCATGACCTGAGCCGACGGCAGATGCTTAACCCACTGAGCCACCCAGGTGCCCCTAAGTATATTTTTTTAAAAAGCAAAACATGAAAATACAGCAAAAACTTTATGACAGTTATCTCTTGGTGGCATATTTTATAGGTGATCTTAAGGGTTCAATAAATATTGTTGAGTAGAAGAATAACTTTTTCTCTTTATCCTTTCTAATTTTTAAATAGTTTTTGGTAATAAGCCAATATTATATTATTCTTTAAAAAAATCAATAAAATGTAACTTTGTCATTGGTATTGGCCCATAAGAACTAATTTTGTCCCCCCACCAAAAAAAGATTTTTTTAATTACCAAGACTTAACACTGCAAATAAAAATATTATGTCTATTCACAATATACAAGGATTACCATCCAAATAATTGTGTGTTGGCCTTGTATTTATTTATTTCAGAAAGACAGTGTGCATGAGTGAGGTGGCAGGGAAGGAGGGGGTAGAGGGAGAGGGAGAGAAAATCCCAAGCAGACTCTGTGCTGTAGAGCACAGAGCCTGATGTGGGGCTTGATCCCAGGACCCTGAGATCAAGATCTGAGCCGCACCAAAAGTTGGATGCTGAATGGATATCCCTACCCAGGCACCCTTTGGCTTTGTTTTGAAACTGTTGTTTGAATCTTTTATTCTGATCTATTTTTTTTAGGTTATATGTTTAATATCCTACATCACTTTAAGTATTTAGAAATCAAGGGCTGAAAAGTCAGGAACCATGAGCTGGTTTCATGTCAAAACTCTACCACTTTCTAGTTGTATATTTTAGGTACATTGCCTCTCTGTGAATCATTGTTCTTAGGCACGTGGTTCATTGGATTTCCATGAGAATTAAATAATATTGCTTACATAAATTTAGGCAAATCACTTAGTACAGTGATTTTCATATAGGAAACATTCAGTACATGTGAAATGTAATTATTTTTCTTTTTGCTTCCTAATAATATAGTGTCTAGAGCACAGATGTTGATTTGAAGAATTCTGATTAACCTCAAACTTAAAGCCAGAAACCGAAACCACAAAGACTATGTTATTCTTAAAACATGAATGTGGAAGAACACATCTCAGTATATTCTACCATGTGGCAGAACTATTTTACTACTAACATACATAGGTTGTACATTACATAAGCACTTTTTTTAAAGATAGAAATAGTTCTCTAAACTTCTGTTCATACCTATGACAATGTACAGTGATATTTTTGTAAATAATTAGGCACCAGCATCTACTATAAAATTCCTCTCCTACTCATCTCCTCCACACTTTTCCCTCTTCTGCCTTTAAATTTTACTCTTAAAATCTCTTTCAAGTGCCCATTAGACAGACCGTAAGGTGGAGGTCAGTATGTGTAATCATGAAAGGCACAAATGTTTTATGCCAAAACATGATGTACTTTGCATATTGTTTAGTTCAGAGGTCCTAAGAGTCCACCTACATATTGGCTAGAAAGAAATCCACTCAGTGTTCAGCCTGCTCTATGACTCTGTTATGTCTCTTCATTGCTACAGGTTCCTAGTACATAGTACCATAGTATGCACTTCAGAATATTCATCGAATGAACGAATAAATGAAGTTTTGAGCCTTTCCTTTAAATAGGGTAAGATGGCATCATTCATTTTTTTTTTTTTTGCATAGACGTCTGTCAAACTTACTCTGAAAAAAAGGAAGCAGACCAGAACACCAAAAAATGGACAGTATATAATTGTGATGTGAATATTTAAAAGCATGTATGTGGTACTCATGGTCACTGAGTCCTTCCCATGAATGAATAAAGGAAGTACAGTTAAAATTGTTGAAAGAGCGCTATTATTTGCAACATGCCACAAAGATTGTTTTTTAAATAAAATTATAAGTGGTTTGTAAAAACAGATGTCAATGTATTTATTAAATAACTCCAGTATGCAGGTGTTTTCATATCAAATGAAACCTTGGAGCTTCTACATTTTTTTTAATTCTTCACTCACTACTTCCACACAATATGCAGTTATAAGCCAAATAAATTGTATTCACCAGTTGATTTTAAGTCTAAATTATCTATATTTATATAGAAATATCTGCTGCAAATTTTAAAGACTTTAAGAGGGAAAGACAACAATAGTTTCAGTACATGATTTACATACTTGTTTAAATTAATGTTAACATTAAAAGCATTTAAAATGTTCCAGGGTAAGCTTATTTAATGGGTTAATTTATTCTAATATTATATAATCAAAACAGGGTTCAGGCAAACTATATTTGAACTGAGATTAACATAATGACATACCTTTAATAGAAAGTCTTATCAGCTCCCTACAATTATCAAATGTTCTAATTTAACTGACAGTCAAACAATACAGAGGACAATTATAAAAATTCCAAAGTATTGTTGGAAAACATTTTTACCTCATTATACTTCAGTTTTAGGTGGAAAAGTCATTACTCTACCCTAGGGATATTAAATAATTTTCAGCTTAAACAAAGTTTACATCTAATAAGGATCAGTTTCTGTCTCATGTGAGGTTTCATGATGAAGTACTATTTCTTACTCTTTAATATGTGTAGTTGGAAAAGGAAAGGAACAGAGCTAAAAATAGCCATGCAAAACAAGATTTGACAGGCCAAAACTGCATGGTCAGAGCCTTTCAGAAAAGTTGGAACCCAACGTGTCCACAGGCAAGAGCTTTTACAGCGCCAGGCTACTCTAGCCCCAGGCCTTTGCCTCACCTCCATTCTGAAGACAGAGCAGAAAGAGGAGTGAGTGATACTGTTTTTGGTTTTTGCTTTAGAAAATATTCAAAGGACAAAACTAGCAGCCAATTTTTAAGCTTGAGGAAAACAGGGAGAAAAATAAAGACTAGTACAAAGACAGATGTGGTAATGCTTACTTTGTCCAGAAAAATTACTTTTCATAAAAAGCCAGGATGAGTTGAGAAGCATGTGTATGTGGTGGTGGAGGGTGGACAGCAATGGGCTGGATGAAACTCTGAACCTGAATCATCATCACATTTATAATTAAGGTGATGACCTTGAACTAGCTACTTAGCCTCTGTGCCCTCTGCTCAATTCAAATGATTCTTTTCCAATACCTCCTAACTGGCTCCCTGTAAAAATGAAAAGGGAGGGGCGCCTGGGTGGCTCGGTCAGTGAAGCGTCTGCTTTCGGCTCAGGTCGTGATCCCGGGGTCCTGGGATCGAGACCCGTGTTGGGCTCCTTGCTCGGCGGGAAGCCTGCTCTCCCTCTCCCCTGCTTGTGCTCTCTCTCTTTCTCTCACTACCTCTCTCTCTCTCTCAAATAAATAAATAAAATCTTTAAAAAAAGATGAAAAGGGAATTAGCAAAATGACATGTAATGTCCTTTCCAGGGCTTAAATATTCTAGTTACAAGTGGTTTTACAAAATACTGGAAGAAAATACTCCAAAATAATAATTACTCGCAGTAATATTTTCCTTTTTCACAATTTTGCAAGTTATGTGTAATTCATCTTTATATTAAGTTCATACATAAAAATATCAATGTCTAGGACACTATGGTTGATCACTAATATAATGGAGCAATGCTTACTCCTTAATAAACAAGTGCATTATTTTAAATTATTTTGGAAGGGCCAGTTAAGCATACTATCAATGCATTACTTGAGGGCACTCTTTTCCTGTGAGCGTGAAATAATTTAAAAGGCATCCTGACAGTTCTCCCAAGACATCCCAAGTCTCTGCATCAGGGCTTATGATCCTCTCTTTTGCAAAACCCTTACTACGCCCAACCTCTCAAGCCTGTTTGCAGAACAAGTGAGAACACAATATGCAATTGTTTTACATCTCTCATCACTTTATATCTTCTACTGTAGTTAATTATGTATTGGTATCACTTCCCCAGCCTAAATCATAAACACAAGAGGAAGGCTGTTTTATTTACTTTTGAATTCTCCTCATGTCTATCACAGAGTACTCAATAAAGGCACTCAATAAGGATTTGTGGAGTGACTGAATATGCTCTTATTACCTTGGATTTTTGCCTCCATTATGGTTAAATTATATTTTATTTATTAATAAAAAGTTTAAATATTAAAGAACTGTGCTGCACTATAGTATAGAGATTTTTTTTTTTCAGGGCCACCTGGCTGGCTCAGTTTTTTTTGTTTTTTTGTTTTTAAAGATTTTATTTATTTGAGAGAGAGAGAATGAAGGAGAGAGCACGAGAGGGGGGAGGGTCAGAGGGAGAAGCAGACTCCCTGCTGAGCAGGAAGCCTGATGCGGGACTCAATCCTGTGACTCCAGGATCATGACCTGAGCCGAAGGCCGTCGCTTAACCAACTGAGCCACCCAGGCGCCCCCTCGTGCTGCACTATAGTATAACCGTAACATGTTACAGTAATCTTCGAAGGAATCCGGAAAGAGTAAACAAAAGTAACTTTAATATACTGATGGAAAAAAGTATTTACCTTTAACATGAAAAACAAGAGCTCAAATGCTATAGGAATACTTTATGTATGATTCATATAACAAATAGTTAATGCATAAATGCCTACTATGTGCTAAGTGGGAATAAGGATAATTAAATAGAGTGTGTTCTCAAAAGCTTATAGAACTATCAGAGGAAGAGATGTTTCAAAGAGGTATTATATCTTCACACCTGAAATGTAGTTTTAAATACATTTTTAAAACTACAAATGTAGTTTTAAATACCATTTTCCAATTTTATTTTACAAAACCATTAAATGGTGATTTTTTTGTAATACATATAACAAGATCTGAGTGTCTGTACATATATGTATATACACACATGCATACATATAATTATTTATGTATTTATTTTTAGCACAGAGGATCTTACCAAGTATGAAACCTCTCTTAGGGAATATTTTGGAACTTTGAGGATGTGGTATCGGTTATCATAATGATTGGGAGGAGATAAACTAGCTTGAATTGGGTAGGGGCCTGGGATACATTATTTCCTTCAATAAATGACACAGTATGTACAACAAAGAAATGTCCAATATCCTGCACAAATTTCAAATATTCTGCTATAACGTTATGTAAGAAAATCACATTTATTTTTTACTGGTTTTATTGAGAAATAATTTACATGTATCACCATATAAGTTTAAGGCATACAGCATGATGGATTGATTTACATACATTGTGAAATGATTACCATAATAGATTTAGCTAATATCCATCTTCTGATATAAATACAGTAAAAGAAAAGAAAGAAGAAAAGGAAAAACAAGGAAAACAATTTCCTCCTTGTGATGAGAACTCTTAGGATTTACTCTCTTAACAAATTTCCTATATATCATATAGCTGTGTTAGCTATACTAATCATGTTGTACCTTACATCCGCAGTAGTTATTTATCTTCTAATTGGAAGTTTTTGCCTTTTGACCACCTTCCTCCAATTCCCCCTCCCCCAACCCCATGCCTCTGTTTTCTTTGTTCTTTCTTTCCTTTTTTTTAGTTTTTATTTAAATTCTAGTTAGTTAACATAGTACATTAGTTTATTAGTTTCAGGTGCACAATGTAGTAATTCAACACTTCCATACAACTCCCGGTACTCCTTAATCCCCAGCACCTATTTAACTCATCCTCCCATGCACCTCCCTTCTGGCTATGTTTTCTTTTAGGAGTTTTATGGCTTCAGGTTTTACATTCAAGTCTTCAATTCATTTTGAATTAATTTTTGTATGTGGTGTAAGATAGTGATCCAGTTTCATTCTTTTACATGTTGCTGCCCAGTTTTCCCAACACCATTTATTGAAGAGACCCTCTTTTCTCCATTATATATTCTTGCCTCTTGTCATAGGTTAATTGACCATTTATGCATGAGTTTATTTCTAAGCCCTCTATTCTATTCCATTGATGTATGCATCTGTTTTCATACCAGAACCATACTGTTTTGATTAAAATAGATTTGTAGTGCTGTTTGAAATTCAGGGTGTTTTACCTCCAGCTTTGTTCTTCTTTATCAATATTGCTTTGTCTATTTGGGGTCTTTTGTGGTTCCATACAAATTTTGGGGTTCTTTGTTCTAGTTCTGTAAAAAATGCACTAGTATTTTGATGGTGATTGCATTGAATCTGAAGATTTCTTTGGATAGTATGAACATTTTATCACTATTAATTCTTCCAATCCATAAGCATTGAATATCTTTCCATTTATTTATGTTGTCTTTGATTTCTTTCATCAACATCTTGGAGTTTTCTGAGTACAGGTCTTTCACCTCCTTGGTTAAATTTATTCCTAGGTATTTTATTCTTTTGGATGCAATTATAAATGTGATTGTTTTCTTAATTTCTTTCTCTGGTAGCTTATTACTAGTGTATAGAAGTGCAACTGATTTTTGTATGTTAATTTTGTATCCTGCAATTTTAGTGAATTCATTTATTCATCAAATAGTTTTTTGGTGGAGTCTTTACATTTTTCTACATATCGAATCATGTCTTCTGCAAATAGTGAATTTTACTTCTTCTTTTCCAATTTGGATGCCTTTAGTTTCTTTTTCTTGTCTACTTGCTCTGGCAAGGACTTCTAATATTATGTTGAATTAAAGTGGCCAGTGTAGGCATCCTTGTGAAGTTCCTGATCTTAGGGGAAAAGCTTTAAGCTTTTTACCATTGACTATGATATTAGCTGTGAGTCTGTCCTATATGACCTTCTTATGTTATGTTAAGAGTTTTTATCTTACATGTATTTTGAATTTTGTAAAATGCTTATTCTGCATCTATTGAGACAATATAATTTTCACCTTTTGTTTGTTTTTATTTAAAGATTTTATTCATTTATTTGTCAGAGAGAGCGAGAGACTGCACAAGCAAGGGGAGTGGCAAGCAGAGGGAGAAGCAGGCTCCCCACTGAGCAAGGAGCCCAACGCAGGACTTGATCCCTGGACCCTGGGGTCACAACCTGAGCTGAAGGCAGACACTTAACCAACTGAGCCACTCTTTGTTTTGTTAATGTAGTGTATCACATTGATTGATCTGTGGAAGTTGAACCATCCTTGCATCCCTAGAATAAATCCCACTTGATCATGGTGAATGATGAATTTAGTCTATTGTTGAATTTGGTTTGCTAATATTTCATTGAAGATTTTTGCATCTATGTTCTTTGGGAATATTGGTCTGTATTTTTCTTTACTCTTCTCTCTCTCTCTCCCCCCCCCCCGCCCCTTTTGTGGTGTCTTTGTCTGGTTTTGTTATCAGGGTAATGCTGGCCTCATAAAATGAGTTTGGAAGTATTCCTCTTCAATAATTTGAGGGTAGTTACTAACTTTAAAGTTTGGTAGAATTCATCTATGAAGCCATCTGGTCCTGGTCTTTTGTTTTTATGAGCTTTTACATTACTGATTGAATTTTATTACTTGTAATCAGTCTATCCAGATTTTCTATTACTTTGTGATTCAGTCTTGCAAAGGTGTGTGCTTCTAGGAATTTATCTATTTCTTCTAGGTTTTCTATTTTTGTTTTGTTTTGTTTTTAATTTTTAAGCTGAAGTTTTAATTGAATTATACACCACTATTACCATATTATAGAATCTAAATATGACAATATGTTTACAATTACCACTGAGATTTACCCTACTATTTTATGTTTTTATGATGTTAATTACATTCTTTTACTTCCACTCAAAGAATTCCCTTTAGCATTTCTTATAAGTCAGGCTTGGTGGTAATGAACTCCCTCAGTTTTTGCTTGTTTGGGAAAGATTTATCCCTCCTTTGTTTCTGAAGTACTGCTTCATCAAGTATAGAATTCTTGATTGACAGTTATTTTTCTTTCAATATTTTGAATCATCCCATTCTCTCTCAGCCTAAAAAGTTTCTGTTAAGAAATCTGCCGAAAATCTTGTGAGGGGGAGGGGATGAAACCTCTTGTAAGTAAATTCTCTCTTTTCTCTGTTGATCTTACCATTTTTAATTTTGTCTTTGACTTGTGACAATTTAATTATGTGTCTTAGTGTAACCCTATTGAGGTTCAACCTATATGTCATCTAATAAATGGTCTAACAAAGCTGAGATCCATTACACTGGGAGAAATTCTCACAAACAAGAATATGCTTTCTCTGGTATCTGAAGTAAGAGTAAATGGGCATACACTCTGGAAAACAGTATGGAGGTTCCTCAAAAAGTTGAAAATAGAGCTACCATACGACCCAGCAATTGCACTACTGGGTATTTACCCCAAAGATACAAATGTAGTGATCTGAAGGGGTACATGCACCCTGATGTTTATAGCAGCAATGTCCACAATAGCCAAACCATGGAAAGAGCCAAGGTGTCCATCGATGAATGGATAAAGAAGAAGTGGTATATATATATAATGGAATATTATGCCGCCATCAAAAGGAATGAAATCTTGCCATTTGCAATGACGTGGATGGAACTGGAGGGTATTATGCTGAGCAAAATAAGTCAATCAGAGAAAGACATGTATTATATGACTTCACTGATATGAGGAATTCTTAATCTCAGGAAACAAACTGAGGGTTGCTGGAGTGGTGGGGGGTGGGAGGGATGGGTGGCTGGGTGATAGACATTGGGGAGGGTATGTGCTATGGTGAGTGCTGTGAATTGTGTAAGACTGTTGAATCACAGACCTGTACCTCTGAAACAAATAATACAGTGTATGTTTAAAAAAAAAAGAAGATAGCAGGAAGGGAAAAATGAAGGGGGGGACATTGGAGGGGGAGACAAACCATGAGAGACTATGGACTCCGAGAAACAAACTGAGGGTTCTAGAGGGAAGGGGGGTGGGGGGATGGGTTAGCCTGGTGATGGGTATTAAAGAGGGCACATATTGAATGGAGCACTGGGTGTTATACGCAAACAATGAATCATGGAACACTACATCAAAAACAAATGATGTAATGTATGGTGATTAACATAACATAGTAAAATAAAATAAAATTTTTTAAAAGAGTAAATGGGCATTGAGTGAGTCTCTCTCCTGTGAGCTTTAATATATTTCCTTTGTTATATCAATTTTGACTGGCTAGAGACACTTTTATGCAAACTTTCAAATTCTTTATTGCATTTTAAAGTTGAATTTATTACCTAAAATACTCTTTAACATATAAGAAGTTACTCTAATCTCTAATTTTACATATTACTTATATATTTAAAATATGTATTTATTACCTAGAATAATCATTGACATATGAGGAGAGATTATAGTGTGTGTGTATAGTGTATAAACTACATTAACAAAACCTCTAGCAACCCTCTGTTTGCTTACTATAATTAAGAGTCGCTCATGGTTTTTCTCCCTCTCTGATGACTTCCCATTCAGTAAAGGGGGGGGGGAAGAATTTCCTAAAACAAAATTAGTTCCCACAACTGAAGAGCATGGGAAAGACCTTTGCCTATAACATTATCTTCTATTCTTTACTTAGTAACTGTAACCCATGCTGTAAGAACAACTCATATGTCATCGTCTTTATAAAATCATCTTGCATACTGCCAGATGTAGTCATTCCCTTTTCTTAGCCTCACAATTATACTTAATTGCTTGTTATATCAATTAGCATGAAATCTTGATTTTTTTCTTTATGTGCTTATTTACTGAGAATAACATTTCCTCATCCTCTTAAGAAAAGTCTAACAGTTCTACAGCTATGGTAATAAGTTAAAACTACAACATATTTGTAATCCTCTTTAACCAATCAATTATAATTCTCTAGCCATAGTGATAAATAATGCCCAGAACAAGTTTTAAACCTGTTTTATCGACCAGGGATAGCTCAATTGAGGAAACATACTTCTGAAAACCAACCAATAGGTGAGAGATCCTACTTTTGAAAGTTAACTAATGAACAAAAGTCTCTCTAGTAACACATGTTTGAAGGCCAATCAGCAACTTGGTCTTTCCTGAAGAACCATACCCTAAATCTTATGTCATTTCACTTCCACTGCTAAAAGCCACTAATCACTACTTGCATGTTGTGTAACAAATTATCCCCAAATTAGAAGCCTAAAACAGTGCTTGTTTCACATAGTTTCTGAGAGTTAGGAATTGGAATGGATTTTCTAGGTGGGTTAGGCCACGATCTCTCATGGGGTGGCAGTCATCTGAAGGACTGATGTGGTAGAGGCTCCACTTCCATGTTCCATTACTCACACAGACCTCAACTCCTCACTGGTTATAGGCAGATGCCTTCAACTCACTAGCACAAAGACCTCTCAACAGTTCTGCTGAAGACTTCTATCACCTGGCAGCTAGTTTTCCTCAGAGAAGCTTATCTAAGAGGGAGCAAGGCAGGAGCCACAAAATCTTCCACAAAATCTTTTATGACCTAGCCTCAGAGGTAAAATACCATAACTTTGCTTGTATTCGTTGATAACAAAGACCAACCCTGATACAGTATGTATATTTCCACAAAAGCATGGATCATTGGGTGCATCCTGGGGGCTAGCTACCACTCTTCCCCAAAACCCTATATTATGGCAATAGTCTGCTTTGCCCAGAAAGACTGTTTAACCAGCATAACTCTCCTTTACTTATATGGACGACAAACTGAGTTTGGAGTTTTTATTTCAGATATTGTCATCCTTTGTCATTTAGAGATGTTCTCCCAAGACTTTTTTTTTTTTTTTTTTTGGAAGATCTTTATTTGGTAGCTATTTGTTTGACCCATAGACCAATAAAAGTGCTCACTGGGACTGACTGAGCCAATACTCTGATAGTGCTTTGGATCTGCTCAAATGTGAACACTTCTAGGGGAGGGATTAGGTTTAAGTTATTTTTCAAGCTTCATTGCCAGGAACATAGTTGATACTCAGTTAATGCTTGTTGAATAAATGGATGCAGAATTCAAATAATGAAACATAATCCTACAATTTTCATTTTAAAAAGTTAAGAAGTATTGAGTGGTAGATCATTGTAAATATGCATCTCACATTTCCTTTAGCTTATAGATCTGACACCACATCTTAATGTCTTTCTAAAATGTTTCCAACCTGCCTAGTGCAACTGGATGAGTGGGAGACATTTCTCTGATTTGATCAATGAAGTCCAAAAAAAAAATGGAATTCACATAGAATGCATTCATTCCATTAAATGAGCAAGAGCTAATTCATCACCCTAAAGAATTTGTAATAACTTGCCCACAGTTGAAAAACTTTCACCAGATACAATATAGCATTCATTTTTATCTCTCTGTGAACCATTTCTGTGAGTATACCAAATGTTGAGAGTTTTAACCAAATGAACCATCATCTAAAAATAAAATACCATTGTTCCACTAGCAATTACTCTCATGAAAACATAGTCACATAATTTGCCCTTAACAAGGAAAATCAAAGGGACACTAAATAACATAAAAGTAGAGATGCTGGCAGTTTATAGTTGGTAAAAAGGGAGATCAATGGGTATGTACCCAAACAACTTTATAAGTCCAAATGAATACAAAATATAGTTTTTAATGATATTATTCTCCTCAAGCAAGCAGGTAATCCATAGGCTAAGCAAGACATCGAACTAACCATAGTACATTTAAACTTACCCAAACTATAAGAGACCATTTCCTGTACTGGCACATATATAAGTCATATAAAGTATATGAAGCTCCCTTCAAACAGGATTTATTTGAGTTTTTCATTTTTCAATAATTAATCTTACAAAACACCTCGAAGAACAGGTTCAAAACTTAATAAGTGTCTATATCCTAAATAAGTTAAGGATAATCAGGACAAATCAGGATACCAAATTTAAGAAGGCAAAATAAATTATACACAGAGCAATAATTAAAGGAAATACGGCCCCCAAAAAGGAGAGAATAATGATGGATAGAAATCCAAATGCTGAGATGCGTATTTTAAAGATTTATTTATTTGGGGGGAGGTGGGGACAGAGGGAGAGAATCCTCAAGCAGACTCCCCACTGAGAGCGGAGCCCTCACAGGGCTTGATCCCACAACCCATGAGATCATGACCTGAGCCAAAACCAAGAGTTGATGCTTAACCGATTAAGCCACCCAGGTGCCCCTGAGATGTGTATTTTAAAGGTTTAAGACAAGCGCAAAGATATAAGCAGAACATGTAGAAGCTGGATTATGCTCACAATAAATTAGATATATTGGATTATCATATCTTTTTCTGAGTTCTGTCACTTAAAAGAAACAAGAAAATTTGGAAAATGTTTAGAGAGAAGTGCCAGAAGACATTAAGGATTAGAAAGAGGACTTCTGAGGAATAATATTTTAAAAGACCTATTATTGAAAAAGAAAGATTCTTATTAATCTATGCATAGCCTTAATTTTGTGGATAGTGAAAAAGTTACAACTGTAATGAAGCATGTGCAAAAAAAGAGTCTAATGTTGCAGAGTAGAAAGTTCTGAGAGAGATCATCACCAAAAATCAGACCTGACTGTCAAGGACAATTATGTAATTGCCAGAGTCTTTAAAGATGGGATTCTCATTTGGTTAATGTACATCAGGTCTTGCCTGCAGGCAGTGGAATAAACTGAATAGCATAAAAGATATCTTGTACTTTTATAATGGGTAACAAAACAGTGATTAGGACAGGAAATCAGTTCCAGTATTAATTACATAACTTAAATAACCATATGTTATAGGGTAAGTAAAATTTACTATATGAAGAGCTGGAAATGATACATGGAAAAGAAGTAGTAAAACTAGAGGTCTTTGCTCATTATTCAGGATCTGAACTAATTAGAAACCTTACATTAATATAATAATATGATTCCAGTTAAGAATGCACCATTGGTTTGAGAAAGTAATTTAATCATTCATTTGTATTCTCTAAATGATTTTCTTGAAAGATAATGGCTAACCTACTCCTTTCAAGGTATTCCCATTAGAATTCCAGGAGTTCCTTAATATAATCTACAGCTTCCAGGTTGAGAATCCACCAAAGTCACAAACACTTAATGAAGGTGAAAAACAAGTTCAGTGTGTCTGTGACAGGCCATAATACCAGGAAACTGAAGGACAGACAGCTCATAAGGAAAGGTAACAAAAGATACAAGCCTTCTAAAAGACTTGTTAAACTTATTTTCTGAAAATAAGTTTGACAAAACCTATGTTCCTGGAGAAAAATGTAAAGCCTTTTTTTTTTTGCCTTCATTGATCTAAAAATTATAAAATTATGATTCAGAAGAAATACTTTGTATATATTAAGCAATTTGAAGTCATGACTTATGTTGCATTCCAATGACATTCAAACCACTGTTATAGGAATTGTGGGGTGTAAAAACATGGATATAATGAATATTTTTAGAATATGTATGGTCCTAATACTACATAATTTGTTAGCAACCCATGCCATTTATAGGGCATTCAGTAATTCTATTAACTACTCCTCAGTTGTTGCTGATGATACTTCTCTAAATCTACAGAGTGAAATCAATAAACAGGAGTGCTTACATTGTGGAGTATTATTAATGTTGAGACACATAATAAATTCCCGGAGCTATCTTCCCTAAAATGTTTCTAGTGGAGCAGATACTGAGTTTCAGAAAGCACTCCTGTAATAGACTAATCTTTCTCAAGGCAAATGCTGCAAACTATTTTGTCTATCAATTTAATAACAACTGTAATTCAAAACGATGAGACCTTGGTCACTTACTAAAAAGGGAAAAGATAAACATAAAACCTCAGAAGATGGAGTCTTTAACTTACAACATATTGCCTCTTGCATATTTCCTTTATGTTTGTTTTATTTGTACCAAGTATTCACAAATGGGCTATATAAACAATGAACACAAATCTTTTAGAATTATATGGGTCACATTGTGGTAGTGTTCAGGTGGAAAATAGCAAAAAGAAGATAAATCGCAACAAGGGTCTTGATTAATCTTACAGAGCCTAAAACCCTCAATTATCTTTTTCATAATTTTCCTTCTCTTTCTCTCCTTTTCTTCCTCTATACTCTCTATCAGAAAAGAGCACATAAGTATACCATTATATGCACTAGCCCAATGAGCGCACTAAATCTGTGGCTCTCTGTAGATAAGTTCTAAAATGCTGGTTTTAAAACTTAAAGAGAGTCGTTTCTCAAAAATATGACCAAAATACAAATTTCAGTATCTTGGTTCTTTAAATTTATGTTTCCAACTTTATTTTTATAGTTTTATTGAAGTATAAATGAAAACTGCACATATTTAAAGTGTACAATTTGATGAATATTGACATATGCATACGTACATGGAACCATCACCACAATGAAGATAATAAACATTTCCATCACCCCAAAATTTTGTAACCCATCACATTTTCACATTTCACTTCCACTCCCCACCCCCATCCCAGGTAAACACAGATTTGCTTCTGTCATAAGGTTTAGTTTGCATTCTCTAGACTTTTTTATAAATGGAATCATACTCTTGTCCTCTTTTTTTGTCTGATTTCTTCCACTCAGCATGATTCTTTTGAAATTCAGCCATGTTACCTGTATCAATACTGTCAATAGTTCTTTTATATTGCTGAGTTAGAAGTATTCTGATGGATATATCACAATTTGTTTATCCTTTCTCTTGTAGATAGGCATTTGACTTGTTTCTAGTTTGAGTCTTTTATAAAAAAAGAGATCTATGAACATTCATGTACAAGTCTTTATATGTAAATATACATTCTTTTGTCTTGGGTAAATATCTAGGAGTGGTATGGTGGGGTCATAAAATAGATAAATGTTTAACTTTTTAAGAAAACATCAAACTATTTTGCAAAGCATTTTTACCATTTTACATTTGCAATGGCAGAATATTAGTGGTAAAGTTGCTACCCATCCCTGCCAACACTTGGTATGTTCAATTTTTAATTTTAGCCATTATAGTAAGTAGCTATATTCCATTGTGTTTTAATTTACATTCCCCTAATGAGTAATAATGATGCACATCTTTTTTGGACTTGTTTGTCATTCATATAAATTCTTTTCTTTTTTTATTTTGTGTTTATTTCTAAAATTTTATTTATAGTAAAATTCACTCTTTTGGTATACAGTTCATTGTGACTAATTTTTAGAGCCATATAACCACTATCATGATCAAGAGACAGAATAATTCCATCATCCTATGAGCTCCCTCATGCTGCCTCTTTGTAATCTAACCCCCCTACCAGCTGTAAGCCCTGCAAAACACTGGACTGATCTCTGTCCTTATAGTTTGCTTTTTCCAAAGTGTCATTTAAATAGAATCTATATATAGCCTATGAATTTGGCTTCTTTCACTTAACATGATGCATCTGAAATTCATGTTGTTGTGTATATCAGTAGTTCATTCCCTTTTATAGCTGAAAATAATTCATTGTGTAGAGGTAACAAATTTTGTTTATCTACTCACCAGTTGAAGAACATTTATGTTGTTTCCAGCTTTTGGCAATTAGGACTAAAGCAACTATATACACTTATATATAAGTTTTTGGTAAACAGACACTTTCATTTCTCTTGGGCAATTACCCAGGAGTAAGATGGCTGGGTTTATGGTTAGAGTAACTTAACTTTATAAGAAAGAACCATAATATTTAGGAATTGATTGAATCATTTTGCATTTCCACCAGCAGTGAATGAGTGCTTTAGTTGCTCTACATCCTTGCCAGACTTGGCATTGTTATATTTTCAAATTTTATTTTAGTCTTTCCAATAGGTGAGTATTCCCATTGTGGCTTTAATTTGTATTTCCCTAATGACTAATGATATTGGTCATTTTTTCATGTGCTTATATGCCATCTATATATTTTTAGTCTATTTGTTTTTGCCAAAATACAAAGTTAATTCATAGAAGGATAGTCTTTTCAACAAATAGCACTAGCACATTTGGATATCAACATGTTAAATTAAAAACAAAACAAAACAAAACAACTTCAACCTGTACCTTGAGCCAAGTACAAAAAGAGAGTAACTCAGGATAGATTATACACTGAAATATAAAACCCAAAAGTATAAAATTTCTAGAAGAAAACTTTGTGACTAGAAGTCTGACTGATATATCTTGGCTATCACAGTAAAAACATAAAGAATACAGGGGTAAACTGGACTTCATCAAAATTAAAAACTTCTCTTCAAAAGGCATTATTAAAAGATAGAAAACACAAGACAGAGACTAGGAGAAAATATTTTCAGAGAATATATGTTAAAGGATTTATATTCAGAATATTAAAGGACTTTCAACACTGACAAATAAAAAGTATATATTAAAAAATGGTCAAAAGATTTGAAAAGACACTTCACCAGTGATGACATACAATGACAAATACATGAAAACACGCTGAATGTCATTATCTACTAGAAAAATGTGAATGAAAACCACAATGGAATACCAATACATATCTATTAGAAAGGTTAAAATTAGAAAAACTGATTACACCAAGTACTGATGTAGCTGTAGCGCGAATGCGGCTCTCAGAGCTCTGCTGACGGGGAATATGAAATGATAGAACGACTTTGGAAAACAGTTTAGTTAAGAGAAATGCAAGCATTTGTCTAGACACAGTCCTGTGCAGGAATGTTCATAGTAACTTTCCTTATAGTATCACATTTTTAAAAGTAACACAAGTGTCTATCATCAGGTGAATGAAAAAACACAGTGTGTTTCCACTATTCTCGAGGAGGCACCAAAGTGTAAAATAGCATTTTTTATTTATTTATTATTATTTTTTATTTTTATGTTCAATTAGCCAGCATATAGTACATCATTAGTTTTTGATGTAGTGTTCAACGATTCATTAGTTGCGTATAACACCCAGAGCTCATCACCACACGTGTCCTCCTTAATACCCCTCACCCGGTTACCCCATTCCCCCCAACCATCCCCCTTCTGTAACCCTCAATTTGGTTCCTGGAGTCCAATGTCTCTCATGGTTTGTTTCCCTCTCCGATTTCTTCCCATTCAATTTTCCCTCCCTTCCACTATGGTCCTCCGTGCTAAAATAGCCACTTTTTAAATTGCAGGCATAATACTTAAGAACTGAAATGAGTACTCTATAGGGTCTATGTATTACCCTACATCATCTAAGTGACAAATAAGAGTTCTAAAAAGAGTCATTTCTTCTATATTATAAAAAGAAATAATAAGATTCAGCATCTTACCTATATATCTATAACCTTCTTCACCATTTACTATTGGTCTCAGCCAAGTTGACCTAAGTCGTATATTATTACGCACATGGGCACCTTGAGGAGGATAGAGTGTAAATAGCATTTCAATCGCATTGAACTTCTTGATGAGTTCAGAATATTTCTCATGGTCTTCTGTAAAAAAAAAAAAAAGAGAGAGAATATTAAAAATTTTTAAATTTTAGACATTTTTGTCTAATGTGTTTCTTGTAAGTGATGCAACATTAAAAACTATTTAATAATTTGAATGCTAATCGCTATGTTGACAACGTGGGTTTTCTTTAGCCAAAGGTACTTCACCAACAATCTTACTGTTCAGATAATTCCTAGCAAAAATTAAGGAGTAAGGGATTTACAAATATCGTCTTCAAACACTGTAAGTTTAAAGCAGTATTGTTAATAGGTATAGTAAAAAGTAAGGTAACCAATGAACAGCATTCATATTATACATAACATAACCATATATATTTTTAATTGCCAGTAAACAATGAAATCAGATTAATCTGACAAAAATGTGGACTAAACGTAGAGTTCCCCAAAGTGGAATGACTGAATTAATATTTCTAAGCTATGGTCTATAGGAAAATATAATGATACATATACAAATACTTATATACCACTTACTATATGCAAGGAATTGTTCCAAATGCTTTTAAACATTAATACAGTTAATTTTCATAAAACATCTATAAGGCATATCCTATTATTATTTCCATTTTACATAAAGAATTTGAGGCCCAGAGAAATTAAATAACTTGCCTAAATCTTGCAGTCTATAAATGATGCAATTAGGCTTTGGATTATCTAAGGAAGCTCTGATTTGCAAACAAATGATTATCAACCAAACATAACCTGCATTAACTAGTAGATGAGGAAACAAGAATTCAAAATTAATTTGAACTGTAGAGTGAAAAATCTTTGGTTATGGACCCTGGGCCTCCACTTTGCAACTTCAGTTTTCGGTTGATAAGCCAGTGCCTAAGATTCAATAAGACAATCTCCTGAGGAATGAATTCAAAGTGACTCTACCTAGAAACATTTCAAAGAAAAAAGAAATACTGATGTAAATCTCCATTTATAACCCTGTTGCATTTTTTCTTTCCTTCCTAGTTTCCTTCCTTTCTTCTTATATTCCTTTTTTTTGTTAAATAGCATATTTTGTGGTATAGTAAGTATATGACATAATGCTTAAATGATTAAGAAAGTAGATTTGTTGGTGGGCTGTGTGCCAGGTATCAATCTATTACCTCATTCCTAATCCACCTGTCACTGTCCTGCTTGTGAGACTAGAACACTTCTTTGCCATAAGGCACAATTTTAAGCATCTTCCATAGAGAGCCAAGAAGGGAACTAGATGGTGAAGGGGCTCTTCCTGGTTCTGGGTACTTCTTTCTGTTGGCTCTTAGAGTGCACAGTAGCCAGAAGTGTAGGGCACTTTCTGGGGGGTGTCTCCTGGAACCACTCCCCACTACATGCACACACACTGGGAGCTTCTTACCAAGTTCATAGTGCAGCACCTTCCACAGTGTGACACCTCCCTATGGACAGTTCCCCAAGAACCCCAGAAAGTGGCTTTCCTATGAGTTCCCCTAGCCTGCTACCTCAGTGAACTTTTCTGCCATTCGCTGGGCCACAGCTCTGCCCTCTCCAAGATGTGGCTCCACGGTGGTGGGGGTAGGGTGAAGGTAGAAGGTCTCCTTTAAAATTTGTTCTTTCTGGGTGGCTCAGTTGGTTAAGTGCCTGCCCTCAGCTCAGGTCATGATCCCAGGGTCCTGGGATCGAGTCCCACGTCGGGCTTCTTGCTCAGCACGGAGTCTGCTTCTGCCTCTGCCTGCTCTGCCTGCCACCGCCCCCCCCCTTGTGCTTTTCCCCTCTCTGACAAATAAATAAAAAAAATCTTTAAAAAAATTTTTTTGTTCTTTCCTTAGGTGCTCTGCCTCAAACCTAGGAGTACCAGCCACTCCCTACATGTGCTCTTCTCAATTCTTTAGAGTTATTTTTACCCCTTAGTAGCAGATCATAATTAATAATTCTTTACATTAAATTCTTCCTGCTCAAATTACTGTGTAGTTTCTATTTCCTAATTGGACCCCAGTTGATATAGACAGACCTGGGCCCTAATGTTCAAATCATCATTAACAGGCTGTGAAATATTACACAAATCAGTTTACCTTCAGGTGATAATATTGTTCTCATACAATTGTTGTTAGGATAATCCTAACATTTAAGTGATATAAGATATATAAAGCATTTATATGGTACCACGTCTATATGTACTAGATTAATGTGTTATCAATTTTCATCTAGTATTATTTCAATAATAGAAATGATGAGAGAGTCAGAAAAAAATATGTTATTGCATCTTTCAATTATACACATATATTAGGGACTTTTCTGCCTCCTTTTAAAAGGGAAAGTTCAAAATTGTTCCCTTGTAACTAACAAACAAACAAAATAAACAAAAACTCTTCCTCACATATGCTCACATATGTGAACAGATTATGTATAGATTTTTTTTTAAAAAAAAGATTACATATAGATTTAGAATTATATAGGTGATATCTATGTTAACACCTGCCAACATCATCTGTCAAGAGCAGAGAGGAAGCTGGAACTATTATAAAGCAGTGCTGAAGCGTGAACCTGCCTTACTTTTTCACTCAGTCATACTTCTTCAAGAAGTTGAGAGGGGAGCTCCTCAGGCAGAGGGTTACCTTCCGAGTTGTAAGGGAGGCTAGGGATGCAGCACTGCATCATGAGAAATCACACAGCTAAATAAAATACAATGCTGAAGTTCTCCATGATAGACAAGATAAGGAAACAAAATAGATCAGAGTCTCTCTTTGAAACCATAAAGAAAATTAAAGTAGGAAAAACTAGCAATAACCGCAGCTATTTAGTGTGAAAAGATAGAATTGCACTTAAGGTTTCTCCCCTCCCCAACATTTATATCTTTCTAACTCCTTTAGTTTAAAAAAGGATGTTTAGTAACATTATTTGATAGGTTTATGCTTATTAGTTTCAATAAAGTACTGTATTATCCTAAAAACAAATGTTTCCAATTTCAGGCAAAGTAAATGCCTTAAACTAAAATCTCAACAGCGGTAAAATGTATAACCGCCACTTTTTCTTACCGGCATATTCTGATTGAAGACTAAGCAGAAACACATGAAGTCAGTGGAATGTTGCACTTGCTAGGATAATAAGACACAGTGCGAACTCTAACAGCAGACCCACATTGAAGGTTTCTAGCTCAGAGTCCTGCTAGTGTCACCATTTGCCATCAGGTAACACAAATGGAGGCTTGGAGCTTATATAAACAAGGCATTATGATTTTTGAATGATTGTACCTTCCTTCATAATATCAAAGTTGATTAGAGATAAACACTTTTAATTTTAGAAAGCATACAGCTTATAAAACATGTTCTCTTTTTATTTTATTACATATGACATCCCAAGATTAAAAGTAGGAATTTAACTTTTGTTGCTGATATTGATAATTTTTGTTATTTATGGAGCACCTTCCTTTTACTGCACTGCTGAGCCAGTATGGCCACATTGGATTCAGATGTAGTGATACTGTTCTCAGAACTCAGATTAACAGCTCTTCCTTACCCCTTCCTCCCCAAGCTGTATGTGTAGTAAAAATCTGAAGATCTTCCATGTATATGTCCTAGGTCTGTTTCTGTGGCAAAAGCCCACACAAAGTTTCCATAACTCTATTGCTCCCAGGTCACCAAGTAGTTAATTATCTTCGGTAGGGAGAGCAGTGGCTGACAGCAGAGGCTCTGGAGCTGAACTGCCTGGGTGTGAATCTGGATCTGCCATTTATGAGCTGTGTGACCTGAAGCAAGTTAGCTAACCTCTTTCCAGCTCAGTATCATAGTAAATCTGTCTACATTATAGTGTTGTTATGAGGACTACATGGGTTAATGTAAGTAAAGTCTTTAGAAGAATATCTAGTCTTTAGAGAAACACTTAGCCTATAGCCAGCATTATTTAAGCATTAGTTATTATTATCATTATGATGACCTCCATTTAACAGATGCTGGTATAGCCTCTATCCTATTAAGATAATGACAGCAGTTTCCTGTCTCTTCCTCCATCTTGCTTGCTTGTGGGTGGGTGGAAGAAAGGAAGCCATTGCCTTTTCTGGTCACTCCTACACTGTTTTGGATGCTCTAAGGGTCAGTGGTTCCTACTGGATGCTGATCAGAAGTTTTGGTTAATTGGTCATTTGTGGGCTACTAATTGGTGTTATGGTGGTCTTCTTTGTTATTATTATTATCATTAACAATATTTTGTTGGATCTAACACATTACAGATGTTGAGGGCCCCATCAATTTACACACCACTAAGAAATATAAAGGACTAGAAATTTAACTATGGCATACCATTGATTATAAGACATAGCTTAATTTCGGAAACACTAAAATATGAAAGTATATATCTTAGAGTTAACAAAATGTGGCAAAATCAAGAAACCCAGTCGCTTAATTGAGAACTCCACTTAGCTAACGAATAGGCATCTCAAAGTCTATATGCCAAAACCTGTCCTGTGCCAGGGTTTCTTGTCTCAGTAAATAGCATCTATCTTTTTTTTTTCTTTCATGTAGATAGAAGTGTTTTCTTTTTTTTTTAATGTGTACAGTTTAATGAGTTTAGCAAATGTTTACAGCTATATCATCCAAACCCCTATCAAGATATAGAGCATGTTATTACCCCAGAAAGATCCCTAATACCCATTTCTGGTTAACCTCCCTCCCCTTCAAAGGCAACTGTCATTCTGCCATCTATCTTTACAGTTTTAGTATATTCTTTTTTTTTTAATTCAATTAGCCAACACACAGTACATCATTAGTTTCAGATGTAGTGTTCAACAATTCATCAGTTGCGTATAACACCCAGTGCTCATCACATCATGTGCCCTCCTTAATGCCCATCACCCAGTTACCACATCCCCCCACACACCTCCCCTCCAGCAACTGTCAGTTTGTTTCCCATAGTTAAGAGTCTCTCATGGTTTGTCTCCCTCTCTAATTTCTTCCCATTCAGTTTTCCCTCCCTTTCCTTACGGTCCTCTGCATTGTTTCTTATATTCCACATATGAGTGAAACCATATGATAATTGTCTTTCCCCGATTGATTTATTTCACTTGGCATAATAACCTCCAGTTCCATCCACGTCAGTGTAGACAGTAGGTATTCATCATTTCTGATGGCTGAGTAATACTCCATTGTATATATACACCACATCTTCTTTATCCATTCATCTGTCGATGGACATCTGGGCTCCTTCCACAGTTTGGCTATTGTGGAACTAACATCTACCTAATGGTAGAATCTAGAAAAAATTATCACCTATGTTGACACAAACAACTTAGTCTCCTAAATAGTCTTCTTGGCCCTTCCAATCTTATCTCTAAACAGCAGCCACAGTAATATTTTTAAAATGTATTTTTTATAAATTTTCCTATTCAATGGTTTCCTGATGCTCTTTTTTTTGTTTGTTTTAATTGGTGATTTTTTAAAAATTTCTTTTCTTTTCTTTTCTTTTATTATGTTATGTTAATCACCATATATTACATCATTAGTTTTTGATGTAGTGTTCCATGATTCATTGCGAATAACACCCAGTGCTCCATGCAATATGTGCCCTCTTTAATACCTATCACCAGACTAACCCATCCCCCCCCACCCCCCTTCCCTCTAGAACCTTCAGTTTGTTTCTCAGAGTCCATAGCCTCTCATGGCTCATCTCCCCCTCCGATTTCCCCCCCTTCATTTTTCCCTTCCTACTATCTTCTTCTTTTTTTTTTTTTCTTTTAACATATACTGTATTATTTGTTTCAGAGGTACAGGTCTGTGATTCAACAGTCTTACACAATTCACAGCGCTCACCATAGCACATACCCTCCCCAATGTCTATCACCCAGCCACCCCATCCCTCCCACCCCCACCACTCCAGCAACCCTGTTTGTCTCCTGAGATTAAAGAATTCCTCATATCAGTGAGATCATATGATACATGTCTTTCTCTGATTGACTTATTTCGCTACCCTCTAGCTCCATACACGTTGTTGCAAATGGCAAGATTTCGGGTTTTTCTGATGACTGCATAATATTCCATTGTGTGTGTGTGTGTATACATATACATACATACCACATCTTCTTTATCCATTCATCTAATGATACTCTTAAAATAATGTCAGCTCTTTACTATGTCCTAACAGATTCTTAACATTCTGGCCCTGCCGCCATCTCCATCTCTAACAACCTTGGCTTTCTTTCAGTTTCATAAATACACCTTGCTTCCCCCTGTTTCAGAATGTTTGCTCAAGATGTTCTGCCTGCCTGGCATGTTCCCCTCTCCTTCCCTCCATTACCTCAGTAACTTCTATACCTTCTTCATGTCTCTTCCGAGAGTCTCCTGTGACTATCACCAGACTAGATCAATATAAGATCCCAGAGTTATTGTTCTCTGCATGTTTTCTCTATTATGGTTACTGAAGTTTGTAATTATATTATTTATATTATTATTTGATTAAAATCTGTGTCCCTCACAAGACTTTTAGCTCCAGGCAGGCAAGGTCCATGGCTGTTTGCTAACGCACTCACTGTATCTCCTATCACCTAGGAGTGTCTCATACTTACAAAGGGTCAATAAAAGGCTTTTAAATTAAATAAATAAAACAATAACTGATAGTATTTGGGGGGAGCTTAGCATGCGGATGGCGGTGTGCTAATAAGCCAGTTATATACATTAACTAATTTAATCCTAAAAGCACATATATTTAACCTGCTGACAACCCTCTGAGTTTCATATTATAATACTCATATCACATCTTCAGTTACTGAGGCAGAGGGAGGTTGCAGGGCATTTTCATGGCCTCACAGTTAATAAATAGTGAAGCCAAGATCTACTCTTAATTGTCTCACTTCAAAGCCTGTCCTTTTAACGAGGATGCCAGACTAATTTAAACACAGTGTTCCTGGTATCATGGGACTGTTAGTGGCCTCATGAATTGCTAGTCACCTGGTGGCTTCTCCTCTTGAAGCTGCCTTCCCATCTTTCTAACTCTTCAGCTGTCCCAGCACAGTCTGCTCGTCAGCACTGTGGCTTCTCTCACAGAGGCAGCAGCTCATAGCTCTTTTCAGGCAGTTTTCTGAGTTGGTCTTCTCACAAGAACTTATTTTATAGGGGATATTGATGATCTCTCAGGTCAACACCAGTATTCATCAACTGATTAAAACCCTCTTAGTGTGCTAAGGATGTAAGCTAGCATAAAATCCCAGTGTGACCTCCTTAGCCTCCTCCAGTATTCCCCTGCCTCTCAGATAAGTGAGGTTCCTTATGTTCAAAATTTATACTAGATGTGAATTTTCAGAGAACCCCAAAATGCCCCTTCCCTTTCTCTCCCAAACAGGGCACTGAGTTATTGAGATCTCATTGCTTCCCTCTTGCAGAGCCTGAATCTGAATATTTAAGGCACTGGTTCCCAGACTTGTACACAGTGATTTAAAAAAAAAAAAAATTATAAATGGGGATCTTACTAATTGAGTTTATTTGTGTTTGGCAAATATTCTGGTTTCATGGTTATTTTAACATTATTTCATGGTTTTAAAAGCATCATGTATTCATGATAGGAAACTTTGGAAATACAAAAAAGCATAAGGAATAATTATTACTTTCAGTATGTGCCAACTCTAATCCCATATGCATAATTTTTATTCTCCCACAACCCCAAAGAAACCACAATAGAGCATAAGTAGTTAATAGGACACTTGGTGGCAGATCACTCCTAGATCAAATAAACATTAAAATATTTCTATTAAAAATAACAAGCTGAGCAGATACTTTAAAAAATAAAATATTAAAAATTTTAAATTGATAGAATGCAAAAGATTTATGTGATCTGAAGAGAAACCAGAGTATAGCCCAAATGTCCATCAACTGATGAACAGATAAAGAAGATGTGGTGTGTACACACACACACAATGGAATATTACTCAGCCTTCAAAAAATGAAATCTTGCCATTTGCAATGACATGGATGGAGCTAGAGTGTATCATGCTAGTGAAATAAGTCAGTCAGAGAAAGACAAATACCATACACTCTCACTTATAGGTGGAATTTAAGAAAGAAAACAGATGAACATATGGGAAGGGGGAAAAGAAAAAAGGGAGAGAGGGAAACAAGCCATAAAAGACTCTTAGGATAGGGTTGATGGATAGAGGTGGGTAAGTAATGGGTATTAAAGAGGGCACTTGTTATGATGAGCACTGGGTGTTGTATGTAAGTGATGAATCACTGAATTCTACTCCTGAAACCAATATTGTCACTGTATGTTAACTACCTAAAATTTAAATTAAAAAATTTTTAAAAAAAGATTAAAGACCCCAGAGAGAAAAAAAAAATTTTAATTGGGAAAGAGACTTAAAGTTGTCAGCTTTACATAAAAAGTAAGAATGATACAAACACAGTGATTTGAAGGGGTACATGCAATCCAATGTTTATAACAGCAATGTCTACAATAGCCAAACTATGGAAAGAACCCAGATGTCCAAGGACAGATGAATGGATAAAGAAGATGTGGTACATATATACAATGTTATATTACTCAGTCTACAAAAAGAATGAAATCTTGCCATTTGCAATGATGTGGATGGAACTAGAGGGTATTACACTAAGTGAAATAAGTCAGAGAAAGACAAATACCATATAATTTAACTCATATGTGGAATTTAAGAAACAGAACATAGGGGAAGGGAAGGAAATATAAAATAAGATGAAAACAGAGAGGCAAACCATAAGAGACCCCTTTTTTAATTTATTTAAGCTCCTTTTATTTATTTATTTGACAGAGAGAGAGAGCAGCAGCAGAGGGAGAGGGAGAAGCAGACTCCCTGTTGAGCAGGAGCCCGATGTGGGACCTGACCCCAGGACCCTGGAATTAGGACGTGAGCTGAAGGCAGACGCTTAACCAACTGAGCCACCGAGGCACCCCATAAGAGATTCTTAACTATAGGAAACAAACTGAGGGTTGCTGGAGGGGAGGTGGGGGGGGAGGGGGTAACTGGGTAATGGGCATTAAGGAGGGCAGTTGAAGTAATGAGCATTGAGTGTTATATGCAACTGATGAATCACTAAATTCTACCTCTGAAACTAATAATACATTATATGTTAATTAAATTGAATTTAAATTAAAAATTTTTTAAAGAAGTAAGAATGATAAAAAGAAAGATCATCTATTATCATAATTGTCCCTTTCTGTAATTATTATTAAAGGCTATTTTAACACTAAAAATGCAAGAGTAACACAATCTCAGATGAAAAAACAGTATTTACATTGAATGATGAGAAACTTGAGCTTCTAAGATTTTCTTCCTAATGGGCTTGTCCTCAACACAAATCCCAGCACAGACTCAAATAGGGCATGTGTGTAAATTGTTAAGTCCAAGACCAGTCCTAAGTGTATCAGGGAGAGTTAGGGGGCTAACAAAGCTTCACTAGTGACCCTCGGTTATTAAACCAGAATGGCAGACCTTGTTATTGAAGTCAATTATTAACAAATATTTATAAGTATGGGTAGAAATAGCCTACCCTTTACCTTTGCCCAGTAACTGCACTACTATGTAACTCAATTTATCACCAAGGTAAAAGTACACTTCAAAGCCTTCCTACAAACATAAAGTTCACACAAAGTTCACAAGGTAAAAGCAATGGTGATAGTGGAGGTTCTCTTCCATTGAGAATATTATGCTCTCATTAAAATGCTAATTTATCTCTCATGTGCCACTGACCAGTCATGGGAGGTTTCTGTATAGGATTATCAAATATGAGTTTAAACCCCAATGGTGGAATTGCCTACAACCTACTGTAGGTGACCAATCTCTAAATGTTGTACATTTAATATCTTGTCACTGCCACAGCACTTATTTTATTTTCATTTTCTTTGACTTGAAATAAGTGAATGTCATACTTTTCATCATGCCATTTTTATCTAAGCTTTTTCTATTTATTAGTAAATTTAAGACAAGGATACCAATTTATCAGTGTAAAAATTATTTGTCTTGAACAAGGGAAATGAATCTAAAGCATCCCCATTCTTAAATTAATGAAACTTTCTTAAATTTAACTTCTTTTAAGAAATACAAGATCCTAATGATCATTAATGAAGAGCAGAACATTAAGATTCAAAACCGAAGGGCAAAATGGTTGAAGGCAGTCACACAATATGCCACTGGATGATATAGCAGTAAAAATAAATGCAAGGGCTGTTGATCTTTCATATCATAGTTAAATACTGTTATTACTCACCTTAAAGAAAAGCAAAAATGTTCACTAACACTTGACTGAGAAGTAAAGAATACAAAATAAGGACATGCATCAATTAAAAATTTGTTAAAGTCTAGGCAAATATTAATTTAAAAATTGTTAAAATATAACAAATATTACTACTTTTAAATCCCCTCTGTTTATGAAAACAGGCACATATTGTGAATTTTACCAGAATGTTCTTTACTGCATAATTCAAAGGTTACTGTGTCCTTAATATATCTTTATAAATCCAATAAAAATTCTATTATAAAATAGAAAATTATGGAATTGCAGCCATTGGATTACTTAATATTCAAAGTACAGTTATTTCAAAAGGTTCACTTCTGCAGTGGAAAAAACAGAGTTCATAAAGAAATATGCTAACATTTTAATTTTATTTCCATTTTATTTTTACTTTTTAGACTTAAAAGCAAATTCAATACATTTTCAAGTATTTGATAAAGAAAGCTAAAAGACTCTTCCTTTTTCTGTCTTCATGAAATTTAGATAAAAACACAGATCATAATACCATTCATGAATTATATAGCTACATAAAACAAAATAACTTTGGTTAATAATTCCAATAGAATTATAAGGATTTATAATGAGGGACATTTTCTTTCTTCTAAAAGCCTATGTAAAAAAAAAAATGGTATGTTAAAACCTAAAATAAATTGCTAAGGAAAAACTCAAGATAAATTTGTATTTTTAAAAAAAGCATTGTTATTCAACATCAAAGAGTAAGATAACTTCACATCTAAAAACCTGAAATAAAATAACATAAAAAACCCAACAGTATATTTAAATACTAATACCTAAGGAGGAACAAAGTTTGTTTTTTTTTTAAGTTTCTATTTATTTATTTATTTATTTGAGAGAGAGAGAGAGAGGGAGAGAGAGTATGAGCAGGGGGAGGGGCAGAAACACAAGCAGATTCCCCGCTGAGTATGGAGCCCTATGGGGGCTCAATCCCAGACCCTGAGATCCTGACCTGTGCTGAAGTCAGATACTTAACTGCCACCCATGCTCCCGAAGGAGGAATAAAGATTTAAGTTGGGAATGAGATAGATCAAGTAAAATGTAAATTATTTCAATAGATGTTGAAAAGGTATTTAATAAAACTAAAAAAAAAACAAAAACCCTCTTCATAAAGACATCTAGTAAACTTGGAAGAGAAGAATACTTAACTAAAACAAGCATTAGCAGTACATAATAACATTAAAATTAATGAAAAACAGCAATGTCCATCATTATCATTATTATCTAATGTCTTAAAAGTTCTAGCCAATGCAAAAGTCAAGAAACAGATATCATAAAGTCACATCCTAGATGAGAGATGCATAATTACGAAAAGTATCACATTATCATTATTTTCAGGGGAACAATTACATAATAATAAAACTCGACAAGATCAGCTGAAAACTATTATAATCTTAGCAAAATATGGCTACATATAATAATTAATAGTCATAAGAAAAACTTGCCAGAATGCATAATATAAAAAGAATATGATTCAGTAATTTTTAAAAATGACAATTAAAACAGCTGGGAAAAAAAGCCTATGTGTGTGTCCTTGTGTGTGACTGTCTATGTACTAGAAATAATGCAAACATTGTCTCATATATGATTGGGGTATTCTGGTTAATTTTAAGTATTCCATTTTAAAAATACATCTTTCTCTGAAAGTCTGAGTCTCTGGATGGCCAGATTAAATCCATTAACATGACTTTATTCTGACTAAAGACAAATGCTCCTCTCACCTTAATCGGAATGCTCTTACTTTGAGAGAACACAATAGCACAAAAAACTCTTAAAACTTAAGAGCACAATGGCAGTTTTTATTGAGCTCACCATACATAATTCAAAAGTTATTTCTTTTCACTTTCTTGAGAATATTTTAACAAAAATATTTAGCTCCTAGGTTGGAAGCATAGAAACTCCAAATATGTAGTTACCTTAAATTATTACATTAAAAATTAATTAATAATTAATTAAATTAAATATGAATTACCCAATCTTCTTGTTTTTCTTTTTTTTTAAGATTTATTTATTTGAGAGAGAGAGAACATGCCCACACGCATGAGCAGGGGGAGGGGCAAAGGGAGAGGGAGAGAATCTCCAACAGACTCCCTGCTGAGCAGGGAGCCTGATTCCAAGCTCCATTTCACCACCCTAAGATCATAACCTGAGCCAAAATCGAGAGTTGGATATTTAACCAACTGAGCCACCCAGGCACCCCAAGACATTTTTTAATATACCAAATAGAAATATATTAACATCTTTAGTGAAACATTAAAATTCCCACAACCTCTAATAAATTTCAAGAATATTTGACAGAAACAATGAAATTCAGACCTAAATGAGAGAGAATATCTAGAGCTGATACAAACTTCTTCAGATCTTGGACTGAAAGGAAGAATCATGTTCCTCCATGACATTTTGAAGGAGTAACAAGACCTATCTGTGTATATGGAATATAGGAGAAGCAGAAAAAGTAACTGAGATATTCAGTTCCATTCCACACCTCAGAATGATACAGAGTTAGAGCCAAAGGAAGAAAGATTAATGTCTGTCTTACATGCCAAGTTCATTCACCCCATCCCAATGCCCCTTATGTCACAACCACTGATAGCATCAAGTCAAAGTACAAAAATCTCATCAGCTCCAAAGTCCCAAATTTCATCATCAAAATCATCTAAATTTGGTATGGGTTATACTCTGGGTAGAAGCCATCTTGGGGCATAATTCCTCTCTATGTATTCCTCTGAAATTTAAGAACACATTGTCTGCTCCCAAATTCCGATGGTGAAACAAGCATAAGATAACAGCTAAGACATTTCCATTCAAAAGAAAGATAATGGGAAGATAAAAATAAGTGTTTTTGAAATCCAGCTGGATAAACTCCATTAGATTTCAAGGGCTGGAAATAATCCTCTGTGGTTTTCACCTCTGCCCTCTGAATCATCTTTCCTTTTTTCATGAAGGGTAGCATGGATTTGTAGCTGAGTAGTTTTATCACTGTTTCTTGCCTATATATTTCTGGTGTCCAGTAGCCTTCTTCCATTTCATATTGTCTCTATCCTTTTTGGTCCAAACTGACCAGGTTCTGCTGGTATAAAATTCTCAAGAATCTTGTGGTTCTCCCATGTATGTTACAGAGATTCACTCCATTAGACAAGAGGCTTCTCTACACATCTTTCCTGGAAAATTTCACCCCAATTTGTGACTTCTGCATAGATAACTGAGAGTTTCTATGAATCACACATTTTTTTTTCTCTTTAAAGAACCTTTTTGTAATTAAATTGTATTTTTTTATCTTTCTGAGGTATTAGCAAAAGGTCATCCAGCCACACTCTTAGCATTTCCTTTAGAGCATGTTTTCCTATAGTGAACATCTTAATTTAGCATCTTTCACAATTTGAGTAAGTTGAGAATTTCCCAAATAATCTATTTTTGGTTCCTTTCTATTTAACAGCTTTTCTTTCAAATTAACCTCTTGCATTTTACAATAAGCTGCAAAAAGTAACCAGGCTACACTTCCAATTCTTTGCTTGGAAATTTCCTCAACTGAATGTTCCAGTCATAATGTACAAACTACTTTCTATATAACTATAGGACATAATTCCACTGAGCTTTCTGCCACTATATAACAAGGATCTCCTTTCCCCTAATTTCTAATAATGTGTTCCTCACTTCCTTTTGAACCCTCAGTAGCAGTATTTTTAACTTCTATATTTCCACCAATAGTCTGTGATTTAGATATTCTCTCAGGTGATTTAGATTTTCTCTACCATGCTTCTCACTTCCTTCTGAGTCCTTATTAACAGAATCATTAACCTCCATAATTCTATTGTCTGTCTGTTCAAGGCAATCCAGACTTTCATTATTGGAGTCCTCAATATTCTTCTAGCCTCCACCAACTGCCCAGTTCTACATTTTAATATAATCTTTATCAGTCAGTGTTAAACTAGAGAGGCAGAACTAGTAAGAGATATACATTAAGAGATGTGTTGTTTATACACTTGTGACTGGGTAGACAAGTCCCAAATCCATAGAGCAGGCCATCGAGAAGGGCAGGCTGGAATTCTTGGGCATGGCTGAAGACACTATCCACAGGTAGAATTTCTTCTTCAGGGAGGTCTCAGCTGTGTTTTAAAAGCCTGCCAATTGATTGTATCAGGCCTGCAGAGATTACCTAGGATAATCTCCCTTACTTAAAGTCAACCAATTATGTACTTCAAACATATCTATAAAATACCTTTGTAGCAAAATCTACATTAGTGTTTGATTGAACAAGTGGGAACTGTAGCCTAGTCAAGCTTACACATCAAAAAGACCATGGCAATCTTAATGAACTTAAGGATATACAAAGTAGACTTTTGGAACCTAAATCACTTCCAACAGGTGGTAATAGACAGCTTCAGTTTTTCCAAAACAAAAGTCAACAAAGAAAGAAAAAAAAACTTAAAAGTTCTGAGAGAAGGTGTAATCCAAGAGTTTTAAGTGAAGTCAAGTATAAAGATACAAAAAACATTCTCAGGAAATACAGCCCCCACAACCTCTTCCTGGAATAAAACGAAACAAAACAATAAAATACCGTATTTTGTTAAAATAGAGCCAAATAAAATTGAATCAAAACAAAGAACTAAAGAATGGAGAAGCTAATGGTAAAATATTAAGGAAGGGAAGAAGGAAGGGAAATATTGAACCCATTTAAATATGTCGAACCACAGGCCAAGCAACTGTAGGACTATAGAAAAGGTACATATGTTAGAAATCTTGAAAATATTTTCAAAAATCATAAGATATATTTTTAAGATTGGAAGATGTTTGAGAGAAGTAAAAGGAAGCTTACTTTTCTCATTTTATTGGGAGGATATCAATAGAGGATTTTGATAAGTTAGGAAATACTTTAAGTATTTACATTTCTTAAAGTATTCTTTAAAAGGACCAAAACCAATGCAGAATAATCTCTGATAAAACTAAACTCCCAGTGGATAACATACATGTATTTTATCCAGATACACTGCTGCTTCTAACAATTTAGAGATTTGGTTACCAATGAAAAGGGGAAAGACCACACATGTATATATTTAACTGTCTTTCCTCATTCTCCAAATTAATTAAAGGCATTTGGAAAGAAACTCTCATGGGATACTTTTCCTATAGATACATAAATAGCACTCTTAATATAGACTTATATCATTTTATGCTGTTTTCTAGATCAGAGTAAACATTTATCAATCAGGTTAACTAATAATTGTATTTAGAAGAAAAGTTCTATGATGTTTAGATATGGATAAGCAGCAAAATTCCAGTGTTTTGTTCATGTTGTTTCTTGGAAATATAAGACAACTTGGGTTATTTCCCCTTAGGTTTTTCCACAAGAGCAAGATTAATTGCTTGAATAAAGATAAGCTTATTACATAATTTATAAATGTGCATGCAATTCACTGTGCTGTATTTAATTTCTTTCATAGGATAACAAGCTTAAAGGATAAAGTAAATTAGAGACCTGCTATCTTTCTATTTTAATGGGGCTCTAAAGAAGACTTTGTAAAAAAAGTTATATGGAAACTAAAGAAAAACAGATTAGCAAGCACTAAGATCAAATGGATTGGCAGAAATAATAAACAGATTGTTTTTAGTGGTCCATGGCAAATTGACAAGACATATTAGTTAAATTGATAACAAATATGAGCCTAACATATTGTATTATCTTGAAGAAAAGGGGAAAAAGTTAATGTAACATAGTTCAGAAAATGCTCTGGAGTAATCTTCAGAAATAATACAAAGTAAAGAAGAAAAGAGATGAATTTGACTACATTAAAATTAAAAACTACTGTTTGTCAAAAGACCATCTTTCCCCTTAACATCCACTCCCTTTTGGGTTGGAAATACCCTTTGTAAGTATCACTAAGTATACTAACGTGGTACATAGTACACTGCAATTAGATCACATTCACAATGTTCATTTCTCACCTTTAACCTTAAAGTACAGTCAAGAGACAGTTTGTTGACAACTAGCTCCTCCCTGTGAATAATATAACCTGGAAACAGACCTTCAGGAGAACTTTTTCTATGCTTCAATGAAGTTTTCTTCTTGGCTCAAAAATTAGCATTAACTAGACATAAGTGACTGAGAGAATAGTGGCTAAAAGGTCACCATGACTGTCAAGGTAGGGTAAAATCTGCATTCCTGCAAAAGCTCATGTAGCTATGTGTATCTTTGTGTTTAAATATGTGTATTCATATAAATCTCTGAGTCTTAGACTCCTTAACAGATGACATAGAGTATGTAAATAGTTATTTCTAATATACATTCTCAAACTTCTTAGTTTATACATATTTGATACTCCAGGTATCCAATTTCAAAATTAGAATTGAAATCAGTATTTTAAACCAGCCATCTGGTGGTTAACAATATGATCCTAATAAAAGAAAACAATAAAATAAAATATATAGTCTCACTTTTGGGTCAAAATGATAAATTACAGGGACCTAATTTAATAGTCCTGCTAAATGCTGTCTATGCTTATGGTAATTGTTCCCATCATTGGGTAGTCACACAAGAAGGTTTTTTGAGTTTAGCATTTTTATCATACTATTACTCTCTGCATCCCGTTCATAACAGGCTAACAGCTGTATCTCCGATGATTTACCCTAAAATTTTGGAGTTTGATTCAGATTTTTAAAGGAAGGTTTATGTTTCAAGCATCATCAACATGTTTTACCTAGGATGGCAGTTGGGAATAATAACAGAATATCTTTTCTTTCTTTTTTTATTTCTGAGCAATACAGCTACCCATCATTTAGGTTGTCACATAATCTGTGACTGATCTGGATTTTTAAAAAAAATGTTTTTCCCCTAAATGGACCCATGAAAAGATGCTCAACATCACTAATTATCAGGGAAATGCAAATCAAAACTACAATGAGATATAATCTCACACCTGTCAGAATGGCTAAAATCAAGAACACAAGAAACAACAAATGTTGGCAAGGATGTGGAGAAAAAAGAAACCTTTGTGCGCTATTAGTGGGAATGCAAACTGGTGCAGCCACTGTGGAAAACAGTATGAAGGCTCCTCAAAAAATTAAAAATAGAGCTACCATATGATCCAATAATTCCACTCCTGGGCATTTACCCAAAGAATACAAAAACACTAATTTGAAAAGATATATGCACCCCTATGTTTATTGCAGCATTTTTTATAATAGCCAAATTATGGAAGCAGTCCAAGTGCCCATCAATAGATGAGTGGATAAAGAAGATGTGAGACAAATATATATAAAAAACATGGATGGATCTAGAAGGTCTGTTTTACTTAGCAAGTGAAATAAGTAATCCAGAGAAAGACAAATACCATATGACTTCACTCATTTGTGGAACTGAGAAACAAAACAAAGAAAAAAGAGACAAATAGAAAAACAGATTCTTAAATATAGAGAACAAACTGATTGATGGTTACCAGAGGAGAGGTGGGTGAGAGGGATAGGTGAAATAGGTGATGGGGGATTAAGACTACACTTATCATGATGAGGAATGAGTAATATATAAAGTTATTGAATCACTTTATTTTAAAAACAAAAAAAATCATACATATAATTTTTTTAAAAGATTAAATGAAATAATCCTTGTGAAACACTTAAAATAGCACCTGGTACCTACCTAGTAAGCACTCAATGTTAGTTTTAGTACCATGTTCTCATATCTATGTTTACATGGAAAATGGATTTGAAATTACTTTTTTCTTGAACTTCCTCCAATATAAGAAATAAGTCTAAGGGTCTCTAATTTCCAAATGGTATACTATCTCTTTGTAAATAAAAGCATGCAAAAAGTACCCCTACCAAAAAAAGAAAAAGTTTCCCACTATATTCCCCTGAAATTTAGATCATTGTTGCAAACTAAAGAATATTTTCTATTTATTCCTCAGGAGTGTTGGCATGTATGCATTTTCACCAAAAGTCTTTGGACATTATTATATCTAACTTTCAGAGAAATCACCAAGAACTAAAAACAAATGTGATAATTATTTGTATTCTGACATGTAATATTTGGGATATAATTATCATATTACTGACTTAAAATACTAAAAATACAGTTCAATTTTTTTTTCTTTTATTATTTGTCATGAGAAATTTGGAATGAGCCATTCACATTCTCTTATTTTGTGACTCTTATAATCCCTGAGATATATTTATAATAAAGCTGCCTTTATAAAGGAATTCATTCTTGTGCAATGAAACAGAATGGATTCTTTGTGTCAAGCTGATTGGCCCATGAAATAATTGAATCTTTCTAATATGCTCCATTCAAAAGAACTAGCTGGCTTAAATATGAATAATACTTAAACTTTTGAACAATAATAGAGATCTGTATCAATGATAGATTTGTTTTTTTACAAAGTTTTTAAGATGCAAAGTATCATTTTATTGGACAGTAAGTTGTACAGGAATGGGGGAAATTTTGATAAATTGTTATAGCAAACTGAAACATGGAATTTTTTACATTGTACCAAGACCTTAATTTTAATAATCTCCGGAAGTGGTTGAAGGAAATAATGGGTCTGACACTTATTTATCTAGATACAAATTTCATGTTAAACATTCAAATGAAAGACAGCATGCATTCTTTTAAATTGTACATATAAATGTATTTCTAAGAACGATTCATTTTAGTAGAATATTTCATAAAGAAATTTGGGGAAAATATACTGTTTTAGATTTCCTTAAAATCAGGCTAATCAGTAATAACTTCATAGAATAAGAATTAGAAAGCACAGGGGCACCTGGGTGGCTCAGTTGGTTAAGCGACTGCCTTCGGCTCAGGTCATGATCCTGGAGTCCCTGGATGGAGCCCTGCAGCGGGCTCCCTGCTCGGCAGGGAGTCTGCTTCTCCCTCTGACCCTCCCCCGTCTAATGTGCTTTCTCTCTCTCATTCTCTCTCTCTCAAATAAATAAAATCTTAAAAAAAAAAAAAAAGAATTAGAAAGCACGAAGATGGTTTATATTTTACATTTATTAGAGTGAAATTCGAATGTTGCTAAGAATGTTAATGCCCCAAAGCAAAATGTTAACACATAATGTTAAAATAGCAGAAATCTGGGGTGCCTGGGTGGCTCAGTGAATTAAATGTCTGACTCTTGGTTACGGCTCAGGCCATGATCTCAGGGTCATGAGATCCAGCCCCACATCGGGCTCTGTACTCAAGTGCTGAGTCTGCCTGAGATTCTCTTTCTCCCTCTCCCTCCCCTCTATCCCTCCCCTCACTCACACTTGCTCTCTCTCTCTCTCTCAAATAAATAAATAAATAAAATATTTTAAAATAAATAAATAAATAAATAAGCAGAAAACTAAAATAGCTCATTTTTTAATTGAGTAATTATTACATGCTAAACACTGTGCAAGGTATTAAAAATAAAAAGAGAACAGAGTGGCACTTTCCTTCATGGACCTGATCATCTATCAGGATATAAGATAAATAATAAAAAAGTAAATGAACAAATACATGCAAATTATTACTCATGTAACAAAGGGAAAAGCATAGTGATGTGACAAAACATAACATGGTGGGTAGTAGAAGAATTAACCACTTCAGCTAGGTTTGTAAAAAATGCTCTCACAAAGATCGAAAGCACAATAATATTTATAGGAATAAAAGTATCAAACACCAATAAGGTAAACTCCAAAATGTCTACCATGCAATACAAATTACCAGACATGAAAGAAACAGAATAGTACAACCTATACTGAGGTGAAAAGTCAATTGATCTATTGATAGAATCAATAGACATTAAAATGATTATTATAACCATATTCCATATGTTCAAGAAGTTAAAAGAAAGATTAAACATGCAAAGTAGCAAATGAATGATATAATAAGGACTAGAATCAAGTATCTAGAGATGAAAACTACAATGTCTAAGATGAAAATTTCTTGATGGGATTAGTGGCAGATTATGCATTATATAAGAACAGTATTTGAAATTGAAAACATAGCTACAGAAACAATGCAAAATGGAACTGGGAAAGAATGAAAAATATACACAGAGTATCAGTTAGCTGTGGGACCAACTTCAAGCAGTCTAATACATGTGTAACTCAAGTCCCCTAAGGAGAAGAGCACAATAGGGAGAGAGAACAGAATATTTGAAGACATTTAAAGTTTTTTTTTTAATTAAAATTAAATTTTAAAAATTCTCTAAATTTAAAGAAAACTAAATTCACAGGTCTCAGAAGCTCAATGAACCCAAAGCATAAGAAACATGAAGGAAATACACATAATCAAAATGGATGTGCAGAAAGGAGAACCCTCTTACACTGCTGGTGGGAATGCAAACTGATGTGGCTGCTGTGGAAAACAGTATGGAGGTTCCTCAAAAAGTTAAAAATAGAACTAACCTATGACCCAGCAATTGCACTACTAGGTATTTACTCAAAGGATACAAAAATACTGATTCAAAGGGACACATGAACACTGATGTTTATAGCAGCATTATCAACAATAGCAAAATTATGGAAAGAGCCTAAATATCCATCCACTGATTAATATATATATATATAAAATATATAATAATATACATATATATATATAATGGAATATTACTCAGCCATCAAAAAGAATGAAATCTTGCCATTTGCCATGATGTGGATGGAATTAGAGTGCATTATGCTAAGTGAAAAAAGTCAGTCAGAGAAAGACAACTACCTCATGGTTTCACTCATCTGTGGAATTTCAGAAACAAAAAGGATGAACATAGGGGAAGGGAAAGAAAAATAAAATGAGATAAAAACAGAGAGGGAGGCAAACCATAAGAGACTCTTAACTATAGAGAACAAACTGAGGGTTGCTGGAGGGGAGGTGGGTAGGGGGATGGGGTAACTGGGTGATGGGCATTAAGTAGGGCACTTGATGTAATGAGCACTGGGTGTTATATGTAAGTGATGAATCACTAAAGTCTACTCCTGAAACCAATACTACACTGTATGTTAACTTGAATTTAAATAAAAACCTGGGAGAAAAAAATGTTCTAAAATTAGGTTATGGTGATGGTTGCACAGTTCTACAAATATGCTAGAAACCACTGAATTGTACACTTTAAAAAGATGAACTTTAGCAAGGGAAAATGAACTATTGGGACTTCATCGAGATAAAAAGCTTTTGCACAGCAAAGGAAACAGTCAACAAAACTAAAAGGCAACCTACAGAATGGGAAAAGATATTTGCAAATGACATAGCAGATAAAGGGCTAGTACCCAAGATGTATAAAGAACTTATCAAACTCAACACCCAAAAAACAAATAATCCAATCAAGAAATGGGCAGAAGACATGAACAGACATTTCTCCAAAGAAGACATACAAATGGCCAATACACACATGAAAAAGTGCTCAACATCACTTGGCGTCAGGGAAATACAAATCAAAACCACAATTAGATACCCCCTCATACCAGTCAGAATGGCTAAAATTAATAAGTCAGAAAGAACAAATGTTGGCGAGGATGCAGAGAAAGGGGAACCCTCTTACACTTTTGGTGGGAATGCAAGCTGGTACAGCCACTCTGGAAAAGAGTATGGAGGTTCCTCAAGATGCTAAAAATAGAGCTACCCTATGACCCAGCAACTGCACTACTTGGTATTTACCCTGAAGATACAAATATAGTGATCCGAAGGGGCACCAGCACTGCAGTGTTTATAGCAACAGTATCAACAATAGCTAAACTATGGAAAGAGCTGAGATGTCCATAGACAGATGAATGGATAAAGAAGATGTGATATATATATATTAGAATATTAATCAGCCATCAGAAAGGATGAAATCTTACCTTTTACATCGACATGGATGGAACTGGAGGGTATTATGCTGAGCGAAATGTCAATCAGAGAAAGACAATTATCATACGGTTTCATTCATATGAGGAATATAAGAAACAACACAGAGGATCATAGGGGAAGGGAGGGAAAAATGGAATGGGAAGAAATCAGAGAAGGAGACAAACCATGAGAGACTTTTAACTATGGGAAAGAAACAGGGTTGCTGGAGGGAAGGTGGGTGGGTGGATGGGGTACCTGGGTGACGGGCATTAAGGAGGGCATGTGATGTAATGAGCACTGGGTGTATATGCAACTGGTGAATTGCTGAACTCTACATCTGAAACTAATGATGTACTATATGCTGACTAATTGAATTTAAATAAAAAAATAAAAAAGATGAATGTGGTATGTAAATTACATTCAATAAAGTTGTTCATTAATTTTATGCATATATATAAAACAATTATCCATGAAATTACTCAAATATTTAGACTAAGAAATGCATGGTTCTCTTGTCCTGGAGTTCTCTTTACAAGCTATCGTCAAGTTGACAAGAAAATAGAGACCATGCCCATCTTCCTCTACTTTGTATGTTTAATGCCAAGTTCAACTTTAAATTTGGTATTTGTTGAATGTCTTAATGAATAAATGACTATAGTTTTATTAAATCTATGAGTTAAAAAAAAAATAAAGAAGTGGAATAACATTTAACGCTTCCTATGAGCCAACAGCACCCCAGGCATTGCCGTACAGGAGATCTCATCAATCACAAAGATCTTATATTTTTGTTGTTATTCCCATTTAAAGATTTTTAAAAGGCTCAGTATGGTCAAATTTACAGAATGTTCCACAACTCTAAATGAGGTAGCTCTGGTTCCAAACTCAGATTTGTTTGATTTTATTTTTTTCTCTATGCCACAACAAAAAGAATGCCAATCACTTTTTTTCCCCCTTAGAATTGATACAATCCTTCCCTATCTCTCTTGGTTATAATTACTTACCATAAAACACTGAGAAACTTTCTCTACTCTTGGATTGCATTATAATTAGGACTTTCTAGAAAAGAAGTGCCCTATTTGTCCATCGAATGGATATACACTGGCCTTGGAAATCTCTTCTGTGATTATCTTCTCAGCCTTCTGTTAGTTACTCTGGTCACTATTGTTCAAAGAACAAAGGCAGGGTGATATAAATGTGCCCTGCAATAGAAAGGATAAACTCGGGGCACCTGGGTGGCTCAGTCGTTGGGCGTCTGCCTTCGGCTCAGGTCATGATCTTGGGGTCCTGGGATCGAGCCCCACATCGGGCTCCCTGCTTGGCGGGAGGCCTGCTTCTCCCTCTCCCACTCCCCCTGCTTGTGTTTCCTCTCTCGCTGTGTCTCTCTCTGTCAAATAAATAGATCTTAAAAAAAAAAAAAAAAAAGAAAGGATAAACTCAACAGTGTGCTGCTCTCTTCAAATATGTATTTCCAGAACAGACTTTAACAAAGGTTCATTCACCTTGGCATAGTTGATTTTTTAAATTTATAACAAATCTGAAGAAATCAAAAACAAGGCCATGGAAAGCATTACCTGTTTTTTTGCTATTAGTTTGATAAAAGAAAAAAAAAAACATGTATCAGAGGTTGGCTGGCTGAAGGAAGAAAAAAGATACAAAAGTGTTATCAAAATTGTGTAACAATAATTTATGGAAAAAGTGTACCATGATGCTAATACTGTGTTTTAGAAATTGAGCTAGGAATAAATTTTAAAATTCTACCTTTTTCTATAACTTTAACATTTCCTATTGCAATCATGCTTCTCTTTAATAACTAAGAGAAATGCTTGCATGTATGTTAAGAGGAAGAATGAAAAATCAGAAATTCATTTTGACGTGGCACTTTATTTCCTTTCCTTACAAATCCAAGTTACAGTTAGTTAGTTCAGGAAATGTAAATTAAGCAATCCCACAAGCACATCAGCATGGGCCATCCCAGGGAGAGGAGGGGAAGGAGTACAAAGATGAATATAACATGAAGAAATGTAAAATAGGATAGTCACACAAACAACTAACATAAAAGTCAAATGTTTTAAGTACCACAGGAGAAGACTTTAAAAAGACTTTAAAAATCTCATTGGGAAACAAAAATGGAGTGTTGGAAAATGTTTCATTTTGTGCTGAAAAGTGCTTAGCCATTCAGGCATTGTGGTTAATCATTTAACTTATCCTGGCCATCTGAGAAATAATGTGATTTCATAAGATTAAAATAAGACTGACAAGGAATGTAAAAGAAACTCCCCTAAGCAGTAAACACTGTATTATGTTTAGTAAGTAAATTTTGAATACATAAACAAAATAAATTCAGGAAAAAGAGATGACAAAACCTCTTATCTAAAATTTACTAACATATATATCCAATGAGTAAATTTAGGGGCCAAGATTAATGAAAGGCAATGGGAAATAAATGAAAATATTGAGAGCATTTAAATGCTAAAGTGTAAGATTATTCTCTAATTGTAGTGTCTTTCGATTTTTCTTACATGCTAATATTTTAAAATTAAGCAACCCTGTTGTGTGGTAAATTTTAATTTGTTAGTATCTAGTTTGCAAGAGAGAAAAATAATTTAGAAGGTAATTTTCTTATAGAAAATATTAGAAAAGAGAGATTAAAACTATTTTATCCAATGTTCTTCTTACGGACAAATTAGTTTGATTTCAAACATTTTGAAAGCTAATTCATAATTTAATATTTTTGGAGCAAAATCTTTTCTTAGAGGGGCCAGGAATAGAGAAATTTAATAACTGATATATAAGTTTCAAATAAACAAATTCAACCTATAAAAACTAGTTTCCATGGTCCTCCGCAAAGTACTAGGTTTAGGGATTATGCTTTACCACAGATTAAATAGTTTATCATTTGGGTGCCCTAGGCAGCCATCCAGTCTAGTAAATGGCTAACATAAGTCATAACAATAAAGTTGGATGGAGGGTTTCTGTTATTGTTATTTTACTTTCAGCACCACTAGATTATAGTGCGGTGGGAGCATGAATCCCTGCCTGATGTCTTGAAAAGATTCTTATATGTTTCATAGAACAGCTCTGGCTATACTGAAACAAAAGGTCTAAATAGCTCAAGAAATTATACTCCCTATTCTAAGAGACTGTCATATGATCATATATTCAAGATGAATGTAAAATAATTGTTGATTCTCTCTCAATGGGATAAAACAGACACAGAATGAAAGCAAAGCAGGCTCTGTGTTGAGATTATTTATCATACCATTTCCCCTTAAGGTCAGATAGAGCATTCTCAGCCATTCACCTCCATCTTGCCAATGCCTGGCACTTAGTAGATACTCAGTAAATGTTGGCTGTTGGATTAACTGAAAAGAAAACTATGAAGAAGTGCTCGCAAAATCAAATTAATATCTCCCCATTTTCTCCCTTAATTTCACAATCTAATTTTAACTTAGTTTCAAGGTTTTAGAAATGACTGCATACATACATAGCCTTTTTTTAGCTGTATAAAATGTCCACTTTAGATTACAAAATAAATGCTTGAATTACCCCAAGTAATATAATTATATTGCCTCAGGTTAAAAAGATCTCTGGGATCGAAGATGAAATTTTTTTGGTACCAGATAGCATGTCATCTAAGAGGATCAATAGCGATATAATAAAAGAAGGAAGAAAGTGGAAAATGGAAGGAAGGAAGGAAGGAAGGAAGGAAGGAAGGAAGGAAGGAAGGAAGGAAGAAGAAAAGTAGGACCAAATGATGGAGTGTAAAAATTAAACTAGTGGATACAGAAAGTTGTAATGCATTTTATTTAATTTACTATTATTATTTGAGAGCGAGAGAGTGCATGCACATGAGGAGGGGTAGGGTAGAGGGAGAAGTAGACCCTCCGCTGAGCAGGGAGCCCGATGCAGAGCTCAATCCCAGGACCCTAAGATCACGACCTGAGCTGAAGGCAGACACTTAACCAACTGAGCCACTCAGGTGCCCCTGTAATGCATTTTAATACTCACCATTGCCATACAGACAAAAAAATACTTATAGTCATCAGAAAATCTTTATTTCATTAAAAAATAATCAAATATTGATTTTCAAAATTCTTGCTATACCCCTTGACATACTACCATTATACTACTTTGAAAATTACTCTGTTAAAAAAAATCAATGTCAAAATATGTTAGTAAAGTAGTGCTTCACTCCAAACAGGTAAAGGGTTACATGGAATGCTACTGTCCATGATAAGGTAACATCTAATGACCACTGACATCAAGAATTGTATCCCCTTGATAAGAAAAAAAAAGAAAAAAACATTATGCTTATAAACATGTCTTTTTTTTTTAATTTACATCAGCCTAGATTAGAAAATGCCAAGAAAAAGAAACATGAAGAAAATATAACACCTTTGATTTCATTTCCAATTTTTAAATTGGGAAAAAAAAGAAAGATTCTATTGTGGCAAGTTTCTTATAAATGGCAACATGAAACCAATAAAACTGAAGGGATAACTTACACATATCCATCTTGAGGCTATCCCTGGCATTGTGGATCATTTTTAAGAGAAGAAATTTCCACTAGAAAGACTGAATTTTAGGGGCGCCTGGGTGGCTCAGTTGGTTAAGCATCTGCTTTGGCTCAGGTCATGATCCCAGGGTCCTGGGTTGGAGCATGGAGCATGGAGCATGAGCAGGGCTCCTTGCTCAGTGGCGAGCCTGCTTCTCACTCTCTCTCTGCCCCTTCCCCTCCGCTCATGATCTGTCTTTTGCTTTCTCTCCCTCTCAAATAAATAAATTTTTAAAATCTTAAAGAAAAGAAAAAAAAGAAAGACTGAATTTTATCAAAACTTGGATTCATCCCAATGGAAATGTCTTGCATCATCCTATGAGGTTGCTTATTACATTGTTAAAGACAAAAAGTGATGAATGTCTAAATATTGATGATATACTGGAGAAACCATATGCCCAGAATAAAAATGGTCAAAATGGCTGTGGTGTGGATGGAAGATAAATATGAGTTCCCTTAGAACTACTGGAAGAAACCCAAATCTAAGCCAGAGGGAAGGAATAGAAGCCTGAGAACTGTTAAGAAGCAAGCTTGTATCCCTCAAGAGACTTCTTTTTAAATAAAGTATTTTAGAAAATGAGAAAGTAAAGATCCCACACTATAAAAATCAGTTGCTTTTACAGACTTTATCTATTAATATATATTTTGTACCTCTCTAGATAAATTGTGCCTAAAAGATATGTACTATTTATTAAGTCGTCTATAAATTCTTCGGAGATTTTGTTAATGTTCTGTACATGTGTTATCCAAATGTACATCATGATTTGGTAGGGCTGGGATGGAGCTTAAGATTCTGCATTTCCAACATCAGCCCAAGTGACACCAGCATTGCTGAGATCAGGGAACATTGAGTGAAAAGGTTCTCACGGGCTGCCTAGCTAATGCAGGGGAAGGGTCTTTTTCAGGAATAGACCATAATCAGAATAATGACACTTCTTCAGAAAGAAAATAACTCAGTCAAAATAATGACAAATAACAGTACAGAATGACAGGCCAGCCTGTTGTCTCACTTGTCCATGTGTTTAATTGACTACTCTAAACATAGGGGAAGGAAAAGAAGGAGCATTAGAGGGATGGATGAAAAACTACTCGTCTCTTCCCATCTCCACAACAGCACCTACCACCTACAGACAGTACACTGAAGTTAATTTTCAATAAAACAATAGAACTGTTTCCTACTGTTTGAATTTCTGTCTTTTATTTTCTTGTTTATCTTGTATGTGTCTTTTTCTCCATTTTCCACCCAGAGTTCATTAGTTATCATGGAAACAATGACTCTGGTGCACATGAGGAATAGAGACATAAGTATTTTCAAGTGAGGCAAAGTGCCACAAATTACATTCAGTTCTTAGAGCTGGGTTTACACCACAGTTGGGACAGCAGCAAAATTAAATCAGAAATTAGACTGCTGAATTATTCTGGATTCAACTCTAGAAGGCAAGCTGCTAGTCTCTGCAGGAGAACATATGAATTTGAGCTGCAGAGAATGATCAGGCAATGTACAACACACTGGGACAAAATGGATTTGGAGGAGGAAGGGATAAATAAAAGTTCTCCATCTCTTTTCTACAAATTTCAAAATATCCCTTTGGTGTCAGGAGCTGGAGTTGCCACATTAAAAAACCTGTTAATAAGAACTTAGAAAAATAGCATTATTTCCATCATTTAGAGAACAGCCTTTGGTTAAGGAAAATAATAAAGACATTCAGATTATATAAAAATTCTACTTATATATGCAGGCAAGGTTAAGACTACTAAGCTGGAGGTGTCCAATGAAAATCTGAACCTGATTCATTAAGTCATGAAGACAAATGAAAATTTAAAAAAACCCTTTAAAATTAACTGCCATAAACAACAGGAATACACCTTACCCCTGCTATTAGCCATAATTGGGTTTTGGAAGGAAACAGAAGCCGAATGCAATATAGGTAATTAAAGAACAAGCTTTTGTTAACACTAGCAATCATGGGGTTGTGATTTTACAGACTTGGAACCTATTAGGGTGCCCTGAAACTAGTCTATTTTTAAATAGGTAGTGTATTTCTCTTTCTTACAACACTAAAGTATAATCCTGGCTAACAGACAGGTCGTTTTCTATTCAAACTATTTACTATCCATTTAGGGCAAAGATGAGCATTTTTAGAATCCAGAATTACCATGGAAACCATATTGTTAATCCCTGAGGGCTGGCGAACAATTGGTTATGAAATCATGATGACTAAATTACAAGTCCCTAAATAGTGCATTACTGTAACTACTATCTCAATATTAAGCATATGGGTTTTTATTTTGTTTCCCTTTAAAATGAACTCTTTTTTTATAAGATGGCTATAACATATTAATTAGGTAACTTTAAGTAAATATGGCATTTCAAAATATGATGGCTGAGAATCAAACTTAAAATCATAATGAATATAAAAGAATGATTGCAATTGTCATGCCAGATGTCAGCATTTGGGGAGAAATAACATAGACTTAGCTTTAAAAAAAGTTCAGAAGTAAAATATGAAAATAACACCAGTAGACCCAAGAAGTATGAACCTTTTTAAAAAGTTCCTAACCATGCTACTTGGAAAGAAAACTTCAATCTCAAAGTAGTAGCTCTTCAGATAAGAAATTAGTGTACCTCTGAAACAAATAATACATTATATGTTTAAAAAAAAGAAGAAGATAGTAGGAAGGGAAAAATGAAGGGTGGGAAATTGGAGGGGGAGATGAACCATGAGAGACTATGGACTCTGAGAAACAAACTGAGGGTTCTGGGGCGGGGGTTGGGGGGATGGGTTAGCCTGGTGATGGGTATTAAAGAGGGCACGTACTGCATGGAGCACTGAGTGTTATACGCAAACAATGAATCATGGAACACTACATCAAAAACAAATGATGTAATGTATGGTGATTAACATAACATAAAAAAATTTTTAAAAACTAATGATGTAATGTATGGTGATTAACATAACATAATAAAATTTAAAAAAAGAATAAACTGCACATTTCTTTCTACATTGGGTACAAAAGTAGAATTATAAAGCCTTGTGGTATTCATTTCCCTCTTTTATTGTATATGTAATATTGTTATTCAGCTAGTTATAATGAACTGTTGATCTCAGACTTTTATCACCTACCATCCCACAGAAAGGACACTTAACCCTATCTCAGCATTCTGCTCTGCCTCATATTCTTAATCAGGGGCTGTTTAATTGCTGTTAAATCAGCCTTATTCTGAGATTATAATCTAATTCTATTAATTGGATTCTAGACTAGGTCCTCATAAATAAACCTTAGTCTTCATCTAAAAATCACTCCCAATCCAGCACTCACATTCTTTCTGCCCCTTACCTCCAGCAGAACTAAATTCTTAACATAATATCTTGCAAATTTCTAGTCTCATCTAGAATTAGAAACTATCCTACTTTGATCTTGCTAGAGCTCTCTGGACTAGGCACCCAGCCCCTAAATTCTCTCTCTTGCCAGATTTGTCTGATTTCCCTGTCTTGACATCTGATTATTGCCTGCTATCATATCCTCAGATGATATACCTTGCTTACCTATGGCAAGCCACTGGGCCCTTCTCATGCAGACTTAACTTACCTAATGGTACTTCCAATGATAGTTTTTGATGGAACCTTTTGAGATTGCTTTGCCTGACCTGGGAGATCTACATTGTCTGTAGGTTCTAGTTCTACATGATCAGAGATACTTAACGGAACTTCCTAGGTTGATGCAAATGTTCTATTATCTGTGCTGCCCAATATGGTAGCCATTAGCAACATGTGGCTCTTGTGTACTTGAAATGTAGTAAGTGTGACTAAGGCACTGAATTTTTAATTTTTAAATTTTTAACTTCTTGGTTACCATTTTGGATAGCTCAGGTCCAAGTCTTCCCCCAACTTCTTGGTAGTTTACAAATAAAAATCATGATATAATGTTAAATAGGAATAATTATGAAGTCTAGATGTAGGGTGTAATACATATACAGATACAGATAGAAGAAAACCATATTATTAGTTTTTGTCCTTCCCCATTTCCATTATATCAGTGATACTAACCAGCCTGTGTAAGTACCCAAACCATTAATATAAGAATTGACAACATATTAAAGATGACATGTAAAGAAAAAGGAGAAAAAATATTTAAATGTTAATCTTTATGCACTTTTCCATATGCTATTTGATATAAATAAGAATATTCAATGAAGAAATAGTTTTACATTTGATTTTTTATTTTATGTTTTTAAGATTTTATTTATTTATTTGAGAGAGAGCGTGAGCAAGAGAGAAAGAGAGCACAAGCTGAGGGGGAGAGGCAGAAGGAGAGAGAGAAGCAGACTCCCCACTGAGCTTGGAGCCTGACACGGGGCTCAATCCCAGGACCCCCAGATCATGACCTGAGCTGAAGGCAGATGCTTAACCAACTGAGCCACCCAGGCGTCCCTACATTTGATTTTTTAATCAATTACCTAACAAAAGGTGTGAAATATGTGGCTTGACAAGCACAGTTTATATAAATAATAAACAAGCTTTTAATTGGTTGTCAAGCTCCATATAAACTCTTGTGACATGGCCACTAAAAATATAGTGTTTCTGTATGTAATTGGATGCTATTAGGAGCCAAAGGGCAAAATTGGAAACTAAGATTCACAAATGAGTAGAAACAAGAAGCTGATGTACTGCATTCTAAGTCTAGAAAGCTATAAGCTGTTGAGGCTTGCTGAGAGATGTATGCTGTGCAATCAGCTCTAATTCCCCTCAATGCTCACCTCGCTGTACAACTGCCACCACCACTGGAAGAAATGAAGGTGCCTTTGAGGGAAGGCCACTGTAGGAAAGTTGTTCCTTCTCTTTACTTCCTTGCGGGAACCTCCCCATAGTTAAATGAAAAAGATTCCAAAGAACTGGTTGTAAATAATGGAGGTCCCTTCAAGAAGGGGAAATAGGCTTTTTGGTTCCTAGTTGACCATCTATTAGGCATTAATTTTTTTTTTTTTTTTGCCATTTCTGTTCATTTATTTTTCTTTCTTTTTTTATTATTATTTTCAGTTAGCCAACATATAGTACATCATTAGTTTTTGATGTAGTGTTCAACAATTCATCAGTTGTGTATAACACCCAGTGCTCATCACAACGCATGCCGACCTGCCTCTATGCTACTGGAGCAAAGGAAAGAACAATGAGGAAAGATGAAAAGCTACATGGTAGAGAACTGCCAAGGGCAAAAGAAGGGCTGCCTTTTTGTATCTCCAGTTTCCATGAGATCAAGGCACATAGACAGATTCAAGAAATGGGGGGCAGGGTGGATATTTCCTGGTTTTGTCCCAAACCTTCAAACTAATCATGAACACAGATTTGAGCATCAGAGGAAGATATTAAGACACTAACAACTGAGAGATACCCAGAAGGCATAGTCTAGCCTAGCAAAGGGCCATCAATGCCTATGCAGACTACTTGGGTGTGAGCCCTTCTGCAGAGAGTCCTTTTGAAGCTCTCACCATAGATACTTAGTCCATATATAGTAAGTTAGAATGGCAGACACACAGGCTAAACCTGACACAGGCAGACAAATAAGGATATCACTGCTTTACCTAGCCAGACTCCTGCCCAACATTGGGAATCTAACTGCCCAGAAGAAGGAATGGAGAAGTGAAAATACATTGTAAGCCGCTGGAACCATGGTCAACACTGGGCAAGAAAAGCAGGGTCTTAGTTTCTGAGATTGAAAGTATAAAATTAGTTGGTCAGAGTCTTACCAAACCAGAATGAGGTGGTTTAAGAACTGGAAGTGAGAGAAACATTATTGTATTATACTGAGACATAATTAATATAAATGGACTTCCAGCATAGAAAGGGAGGCCGGTATTTGATACCAGAGAGCTGGAGGTTCTTATTAATACAAAATTATTTCATTTTACTCCCAAATGAGATGACATCCTTATGTTAATCACTAGAGCTAAATCAGAAACATATATATAGGTATAGGGGTGTGTGTATGTGTGTGTGTGTGTATGTGTATGTATCACAGAAAATATGTGCCCAAACAACAAGAGAAGCAAAAAAAAAAAAAAAAAAAATAGAATTCCCAGAAAAGAATGTAAGGACTTTTGGGAAAAATGCAACAGTCTAGCACATAGGTCATGAAGTCTCAGAAGAAAAGAAGAGACAGAACGAGATGAAATTCATAAATTTTCCAAAAGTTATGAAAAAAAATCAAACCAGAAATTCAGGAAGCACCAGGAAACCCAAGCGATATAAATACAAAGAAAATCATATATAAGTATAGATAATGAATTTTCTAAAAAAAAAAAAAAAAACCCAAGAGGAAAAAAAAAACAAAAACACAGAAAATTAATATTGACTATATAAAAATAATGTTATATGAGATTTTTAGAATTTAAAAAATTGCCACTCTAGACCACAAGGCAGATTGGCAGTGTTCTAACACATTACACTCTGAGAAGTGTTGAAAGAGTCAATTGAAATTAAACATTAACAAGACAATATTCATGTCATAATCTCTAAAATAACCACAGAGAAAATGGAAAGGACAGTATAACTAACAAAGGATAGAGAATGAAACTGAAAAAAAGTAAAAACAATCACAAATGATTCAAGAATCGAGATAAAAGTGATTGTAGAACAAGTGGAACAAATAGAAGATGAGTAATGAGAAGGGAGATTTAGATACAAACATTTGGCAAGATATATGAAACAGAAATAGCATAAAGTATGCAGCTAACCAAGATTGTCAGACTGGATAAAAACAAAAGCAAATTTCAAACCATTTCCAAAAGCCACATCATATTTATCAGGACACACAAAGCTTAAAAGAAAATACATGGAAAGAGACATGCCATTCAGCAATAACCAAAAATAAAAGGTACTGTAACTATAATTACAACAAAATGGAACAAAATAAATTTTTGGCAAGGAGCATGACAGATATGGTGGGAAAATTCATAATGATAAAAGTGTCAATCCATAAGTATGACATAACAATTCTAAATTTATTTGTTACTACTAAAATATAATATATAAAGCAAAAATATTGATAAAACCCAAGGATAAACAGACAAATCCATAACCATAACAGTTTTAAAAATATCTATCTCGGAGGCACCTGGGTGGCTCAGTCATTAAGCGTCTGCCTTCGGCTCAGGTCATGATCCCAGAGTCCTGGGATCGAGCCCCACATCGGGCTCCCTGCTCAGTGAGGAGCCTGCTTCTCCCTCTCCCATTCCCCCTGCTTGTGCTCCCTCTCTCGCTGTGTCTCTCTCTGTCAAATAAATAAATAAAATCTTTAAAAAAAAATATCTATCTCAATAATTGATAGAATATTAATATAAAAATTGGTAAGACTATGAAAGATCTGAAAAACATAATTAACAAATTTGGTCTAAAATACACATTCTTTTCAAATTGTGCATAGCACATTTACCAAAAATGACCATATTCTAGGCCATAAGGCAAATTTCAACACATGTTGAAGTGATAAAATAATTCAAAGTATGTTTTCTGACCACAGTGAAATTAAGCTAGAAATCAATATAATTTTTTTTAAAAGGATAACCAGTAAATCCATAAATGTTTGGGAATTAAGCAAGGTACTTCCAAATGACTCATTAGTAAAACATTTATCTATGATAAATGATCTATTATTGATAGATCTCGATAGAAATTAGAATGTCTTTTGAATTGAATGATAATGAAAATGCAGCATATCAAATGATATACAAATAGTAAAAAAGAAAATATTTACAAGCTATGTTACAAAGGATTAATCTATAGAAGTTACTTAGAGCCCTAACAAATCAATAAAGAAGACAATCTAACAAATAAAGAAATAGTAAAAAAATTATCAAGGAATTGACTGAAACTACAAATGGTTAATGAATATTTGAATAAGTCAACCTCATTTACAGAGAAGCACATGTTGAAACAACTGAAATATAGTTTTGCTCATCAGCTTTTCAAAAAAGTAAACCAATTGATAATACTGAATAAACTGGAATTAAAACCTAGGCTGAGGGGCGCCTGGGTGGCTCAGTTGGTTAAGCGTCTGCCTTCAGCTCAGGGTCCTAGGATTGGCCCCATATCCGGCTACCTGCTGAGCAGGGAGCCTGCTTCTCCCTCTCCTTGTGCCCCTACCCCCGCTCATGCTCTCTCGCTCTCAAATAAATAAAAACTAAAAAAAAAAATCTAGACTGACCCAATACATCCTTTTCACTGCCACAAACATTGCTTCAATGAATCAGTCCTTCAAAGTAGCTGTGAACAATGTTCGTATACACACTTCTATCCTACCAGCTGGGACACAGCATCACCTTCCTTATTTCTTTGCCCAGCTCCCTCCTACTCAACTGCAAGCCCCTTGAGTGAAAGAATTGTGCGCCATGTACCATACAACCTGAGAGCAATCCTTCCTTGACTTATAACAGGTATAATAACAACAGGGGCACCTGGGTGGTACAGTCAGTTAAGTGTCCAACTCTTGGTTTCTGCTCAGGTTGAGATCTCAGAGTCGTGAGATCGAGCCCTGCGCTGAGCTCAGAGTCTGCTTGAGATTCTCTCTCCCTCTGCCTCTGCCCCTCCCCCTGCTCTTGTTCTCTCTCTCTCAAATAAAGAAATAAATCTTAAAAAAATAACAATAATAATGTTCAATTAGTGCTTTGTTTGCACTAACAGAAATGCAATAATCTGATCAAAGGAGATGCCTGTTTTGTTTATTTCTGCCTGGGTTGAAATGATATATTCAATTCTATGCATTACATTTCTTGTGGAATTTTTAACAAGAGGAACATAACCAAAGGAGGGCTCCATGGAATATTGCAGACTGCTTATTGAAAAAGAGCTGGGGATGCCTCCCTTCAAGCAGAGTGAAAACACAGAGGGCCATATTAGCTATCTACACATGTTAGCAAGAGTACCAGAGGGAAAGATAGGTGAGATTTAACCCTGGAACTCCAGAAGGTAGAGTTACGAGAAAAAGATGTGAGCTTCAGAGAGAGAACATAATGATGTATTATTTAATAATTAGTGATGTTTGAAAATGAAAATACTGTCACAGGCAAAACTGTGCTTTCACAAGCTACATGGCCAGACAGCCACCTTTCAGGAATGTTGACTAAAAGAGTAGATGTCCACAAAAATCTCTTCCCACACTGATATGCTATGACCTTAAATTTGGGAGAATATCTAAATCAGAGTATCAAGAACCACATTATTAGAGGAGGAGAAAAGGCATGATAAGAATCCTTAATTCATTTGCTTATTCATACTAACAACAAATACATACTGAGCATATACTATGTGCCAGGCGCTGCTTTAAATTTGGGGGATGCATCAGTGAACAAAATAGATGAAGATCACTGTTACGGGATACAGACAATAAGTAACATGATAAAAAGTATATTAGTATGTTTTTCAGTTAGGATCTCAGGAAATAGACGACATACTTAATGAAAAGTTTAATAAAAAAGACTACTTAAAAAAGGTAAGGTCAACGGGCGCCTGGGTGGCTCATTCGTTAAGCGTCTGCCTTCGGCTCAGGTCATGATCCCAGGGTCCTGGGATCGAGTCCCACATCGGGCTCCCTCCTCGAGGGGAAGCTTGCTTCTCCCTCTCCCACTCCCGCTGCTTGTGTTCCTGCTCTCGCTATCTCTGTCTCTGTCAAATAAATAAATAAAATCTTTTAAAAAAAAAAAAAAGGTAAGGTCAAGGTTTAGAGAAACCAACAAGGGCTAGTGCATAATCCCAGGGCTAACAACTTCAGGGAGGTGTTATACCAGTAGGCCTGATGGAACCAGCGAAGGGCATAGTTATCAAAACTCATCAAGGGCCATATGACAGGAGTTATAGATTTCAGTAGAGCAAAGCAGCCAATGGATGAAGACACAGCAGGGAAGGAGCTGGGGAAATAAATACCCCAGCCTCATTGCCCTTTTGCCCTCTGATCTAGTGCTACTGCCTCCTGTTGATTACACACAACTGAAACCCAAAGGACCAGGGAGCCTGTTGATGAAGTTCATACATTTCATCATCCCAGGGCACAGAGCAGGGTGGAGAATGACTGTGAGGGAGCAAATGAAAAATAGCCAGGTTGGCATGTTAGAAGGCAGTAAGTATGGAAAGTAGTAATAAGAATAACAGAGTAGGGAAAGGGGGATAAGGAGTACAGAGATCAGGAGAGGGTGTTGCACAATAAAGTGGTCAGAGTAGACAGAATTGAGAAGGTATCGTTTGAACTAAGACTTGAAGGAGATAGGGAAGTTAGTCAGGTGAATATCTGGGTAGAAAATGTTCCAGGAAGAATAAATGGTACAGCCAAAGGATTTTCTGACAGGTTAGATGTGGGAGTGAGAGAAAGAGAGGAGTCAAGGATGTCCCCCAAATTCAGAGGCTTAGAGAAAGGAGGATGCAATTGCCATTAATAAAGATGGGAAGAATGTAGGTAGGGCCAATTTGAACCAGAAGATCAAGAGTTTATTTTGGGTATGCTGCATCTAGAGAATCTATTAGACCTCTGAGTGGAGATACTGACTAGGCAGATACATAAACAAGCCTAAAATTGGGAGAGGGGTCAGGACTAGATATAGAAGTTTGGGAGTAGTCAGCATACCTGTGATATTTAAAGCCATGAAATGAAAAAGATCACGAAGATAGTAAGTATAAACAGAGGAGGGAAGAGGACTAAGGACAGAGGGTAGGGGAATTGCAACAGTAAGGTGGTAGGGAGAAGATGAGGAATCAGCAAAGGAGACTGATAAGGAAAAACCAGAGAGAGGAGAGAAACCAAGAGATGTTTTTGAACAACCACAACAATAAGTCTATCAAGGAGAAGGCAGTGACTAGCTCTTGGAAACGCTGCCGGTAGACCAAGTAAGATGATAACTGGATTTAGCAAAATGGAGGTTATTGGTGGCTTTGACAAGAACAGATTGGGTGGAGGAATGGGAGAAGGTGTGTGAGAAATAGTGGATTTAAAAGAGAATAAGAGGAGAGGACTCAAAGACAGTAAGTGTAGACAACTCAAGAAATTTTGCTGCAAAAGAAGTAGTAAATGACAGAGAAAGTTTTTGTTTCTGTGGGTTTTGTTTGTTTGTTTAACCTGGGAGAAAGAGCAGAGTGTTTGTATACTGATGGAAAATACCCAGTAAAAAGAGGAAGATTGATGATTTGGAGAGAGAGGTGAGAATCACTGGAGCAATGTCATGAAGAAGGTGAGATGAGGCTGGATCTAGGACACAACTGAACGGACCAAGATTGGAACATGAACCAAGTTGTGCATCTATCAGAGCAAAAGGAGGGCAGGGTAACGGATGGAAGTAACAGAGGCATAGATATTTTTGTGAGGAATGATGCATTAGCCTATTTGCTTGACATAAAAAAGAAATTCCAAATCAATCTCCATTTCCTTACTTAAGCTCCATTTCCCCACTTACGCGTGGCAGGAGGCACATAGGTTCTCTATTAAAAGTGAGGATTTATATTACAATGTGAATTAGATTAATTTATGGGTAAATTGACTTTATCCTGAAGTCAGAAAGTGATCAAAACATTACTAAGTCTTAAGTGACCAGCAGTAGGACTGGGCAGTGCAAATTCCAGTGTAGTCACTCTCTGAGTCCACTCAAAGGCAGGGAGAGTCTGGGGACTAGAAGTCTGTATCAGTGAGCCTCCCTGCCCAGCAGACCCCAGGATCCATCTCACATCGGTGGCATTGAGTCCTACTGCTCTTTAATTATATTCCTATTAGTACAATAACAGCAGTCTTTCACTTGAATAGCCTTTCACAATTTAAAAGGCTTTGTACTACATTAAATGAAATTTAAGTTGAAAGGAGCCTCACAATAGAGGAAAGACAGAAACCTGGCCTCTGGGAAGACAGCCGGCTTCATAGTAGCTTCTATGCCATCAGCACTGCCCTATATTATATCCTCCTCCTTTTCATTTAATCACATACCAAAGACAAGAATTTCAAGGGAAAATAAACAGTACTAGATCGTACCCCTATCAAAAGACATTGTTTTTGTGAAATATGGCTGTGTTCATAAAGTGAAAGCCAAGGGTCTGAATGTCCTTCCTGCCATTTTTGATAAATCAATTGATGATATTCATTTGATACTTATCTTAGACCACTTTTTTTTTTTTTGGATTAGACTACTTTCTACTAAGGCTTTTTATTCCTGTCTCAGCTAAACCTTTAGCCATTTTCTGATGAACTGGCAGACTGTTATCTCCCAAGGGCCTGTTAACAAGAGCTGATATGCACATGAGTAAGGGAGCCTGTAAAGAAGTGCCTCCATGCTGAGAAGGGAAAGAAATGCAAATAACCAGGAGGCGGATATTTACTGAGTATTTACTTTGGACCATACACTGTGCTGGGAACTTAGAATATATAAGGAAGCGAAATAGACATGGGTATGAGCAGCATGGTCAAATGACACAGATCTCTGAAAGCAAAATCTTTTATAAAAAGGATTTATGGTCTGCAAGCAAAAGTGGGATGTCAGAAACATTTCAATCCTATATCTTGTTCTGTCTTCTGGCTCTTAAGAAAACAAAGAGCCAATACTTGAAAAGGCTACAAGAGAACTGGGAAAGCCACATTTATGTTACAGCCAGGGTTGGATGGTTGGGGACCAGCAGTTCCAAGGTCACAGTGAAATAATTTAGGCCATTGGAAAGTGAGAGGAGAAGGATCAGGGAAAGGGAAGTAAAACATTACCGGAATGAAACCTTATACTTCGATGTTGACAGATGAAAAGTTGGATTTATTCATTTACTTAACACTTTAACAAATATTAAGCATCCATAGGTTCCAGGGCTTGAGGATCCAAGTGAGGCCTTAAAAAACAGGTCCTTCCCTTCACTGAGGAGTAGAAGTTGCATGGTTAGTAGCATAGACTCTGAAGCTTGGCTGCATGAGTTTCAATTCTGGCTACAATAGCTATTAGCTGCCTGACCTTGGGCAAGTTACTTGACATTTCTAAGCTTTGACTCTTTTATCTGTAAAATATAATACACCTTCCTAATAAGCTTGAGGACTGTGTGAGTTAGTCTATGTGAAGCAGTTAGGACATTCCCTAGAACATAGGAAGTACTATACACAAGAAATAACAACAAAAATGGTAAACTTGGTAATTCCAGATAGCAGAGTTGCTATGGAGGGACTAGAGAGAGACAGAGTTAGCCATGCAGAAAGCTATGGGCCCCTTACTAAGATATGGAAGAAGGGAGGGCTCTGGCATCTCATTGCCTGGGTTCAGGTCCTGACCCTGCACCTTCAAATGTATGACCATAGGAAAATTTCTTAAGCTGTGTGTCTCTGTTTATTAATCTTTAAAATGAGAAAAACGGTAACACTTACCTCTTGGAGTTGTTTTAGGGAATTAGACAAGTAAACACCTGTAAGTCACTTAGAACGGTACCAAGAATGGAATTAGTGTACAATAAGTATTGGCCATGATTATTATTATTTTAGATAAAGGGAGAAGCATGAGAAAAGCCTGAGGCACATTCGGAGCACAGAGAGAAGGCCATCGTGACTGGAAGTTAGGGAGTTAAGAGTTTCAGTAGCCTTTGAGAAGAGATGGGCAGTAGCCCTCGTGGCCAGAGAACTTGTCTTTCTTGTCTGGATACCAGCA